>NC_141907.1:72860000-73485000 GCF_057802395.1 Ceratotherium simum simum | reverse complement strand
ATCTATTGAGATACCCCGGTGAGGACAGGTTGAGAAAAGTTATTTGCCACTTCATCTTCCAGGCAATACTCTCCTGGAATTATGTAGGGTGTCAATCAAATACAAATCATGTTAATGTGGATCATAAACTGTGTGATTACATATGGTTGATTCTTATGGGAGCTCCTAGAATTTGGGTTCAGTAACTGGATCAATCTTTGGGTTGTGTTCTCTGAGGTGAGGTGTGTACATTCTATGTAAACTTGGGCGTGTTTTAAGCAATGTGTTGAAAGAAGAGTCTGTATGGCTATCGGGTAGCTTAAGGAGTAGACTAAAGTGGGCATTTGTGTCTGTCTCCAGAATCCGTTCCCCTTTTCCAATAATGCCTGATTTCCATTTGGGATCCACATAGTTGTAGGGAAGCTGACTTCTCTCTTGGAGTCTAGTGGAGGATGTGACAATAACTAAGTGATTAACACATTTTATTCCCCTCAGAGTAACAGGTCCTCATGCCGATTGGTTCATATGTGTGACATAAGCCTGTCTCATCAGAATGGATCTTGGAACACTTGCTGAGAATGAGACATTCTCTCTTGGTCCAGACGGTGTGGTGATTGGATATGAGCTATGAGAACAGCTTCAGCCATTTTGCTAACCTGAGGGAAGCCAGTGTCAGGACAAGGGCAGCAACTCAGAGAGGAGGACAAAGCAGAGAGAACCCCTGAGAAATGCTGAACAAGCCTCTGAATCTTGGATTCCCTCAAAATTATCTCAGTGCTTGAGACGCCCTCCCCAGCACTACCAAGGACAAAGCAAAGACATCCAAATCAGATTGCTTTGCTTTGTTTTCCTCTTCCTCTCTGTCCCTTGATTCCTTTCTACTTCTTCCCACCTGATGGGAACTGCCCTGACGTCAGAACCTTCTTTCAATCTACTGCATGTCTTATAGTAAAACTCTATGACATGAGTCAAATGTGGGTGCCTTGATATGCGAAAGGAAAATATTAGAATTCTAAGAAAAACTTTTCTTTCTCTAAAAATTCTGATATTTAAGGCAATTGTTTTACCATGTGCTCAAAAAATGTCTAATTTGACATGCAAAGCTGAGCAATGGCTTCTTTGTTAGGTGCTGTCTACTCTCACCCTGAAACAATTGAACCCTAACCATTGTGTGGGGATACCCAGGAAAAGATAAATTGAGGGGAATCAAAATAGATTTTTTTTTAATTTTGAAAATATTATTGATATAGACATAAACCAAAGTCTCACTACATAATCAGGAAATTTAAATCTTCCACACCGCAGTTGTGACAACCAAAAATGTCTCCAGACGTTGTCAAAATTGCCCCAGTTGAGAACCACTGTGTTAGGTCTCAGGTTAAATGTCACATCCTCAGGGAATTCTTTCTTGGCATCCCACTCTCACTCATTTACCTGTGCTGTTCTGTTGTAGCACTCATCCCAATTTGTAATAAAAATTATTTGGGGTGATTATTTGTTTACTTTCACTCCTTTCCACTAGACTGTAAATTTCCTGAAGGCAGAGACTGTGTCTGAGTTTTCCTTTCTTTCCTTTTTTTAATTACACTAAGCAAACTCTTTCTATAACAGTAATTATGTGTTAATATTTATTAACAAACAAATGCTTGTTAAATGAACAAATTAAGAGTTGGCTAAATAAAAACACAAAGGCATCACATGCCCAGTAGTTCCGAATCTGAACTTACCACCTTCTCTGACTTTGAGAACAACACATAATTATTAAAGGACAAAGAGAGATGAAAGAAAAGGGGGGAGAAGAGGAGGATTGGAGAAAGGGACAAAATCCAAGAGCATCAGTGAAGGTCACAAGCCCAGGGAACTCAGTGTTACCAGAGTAAATGGCATTATTGAGAAGCAGGACCACAGCACTCCTATTTCCAGGCACAAATATCGTTGCATAGTGAAACAGATATTTGTTTGCGAGAGTCTGACTTTTCTAATGTTAGAAATCTGTTGAATCAAATGTGAAACTTTCTCCAGGCCCCTCCTGCCTTCCTTGTTCCTGGCATTCACAGCTACTCTCTGCAAAGTCTTGAACTAATCAATAGCTACCCTTAGCATTTCCTACTTTCCTCTAACATTTCCCTAATTGTAAAAATGATTAAACAAAGGCTGACATCATCACACTGTTCCAGAAAATATGTATTGTTGTCTGGAGTTGCACGTAGATTGACTCTGGACAGTTTTCAGAATATTAAGAGATGCTGCAGAACTTGCTGACGAAAACACAGTATCTTCTGTGGCAGTCATGCTATAGTTTCTAGTCAACAAGGGAGACTGAACCCTTTAAAATCACATTCAGAAAATGAGAGATGTGGAGGTATCACATTTCCTGATTTGAAACTATATTACAAAGTTATAGTAATCAAAACAGTATGATACTGGCATAAAAACAGATACATAGACCAAGGGAACAGAATCAAGAGCCCAGAAATAAATCCACACATATATAGTCAAGTCATCTTTGACAAAGGTGCCAAGAACACACAATTGAGGAAGGATAGTTTATTCAATAAATGGTGCTGGGAAAACTGGATATCCACATGAAAAAGAATGAAATCGGACCCTTATCTTACAGTTCACACAAAAATTAACTTGAAATGGGTTAAAGACTTAAATGTAATATCTGAACCAAAAAACTCCTAGAAGAAAACATAGGGAAAAAGTTCCTTGACATTGGTCTTGGCAATGATTTTTTGGAAATGCCCCAAAAGCAGGGGCAACAAAAACAAAAATAAACAAGTGGGACCACATCAAACTAAAAAGCTTCTGCACAGCAAAGGAAACAATCAAAAAAATGAAAAGGCAAGCTACAGAATGGGAGAAAATATTTGCAAATCATATCTGCTAAGGGGTTAATATCCAAAATATATAAAGAACTCATACAACTCAATAGCAAAATAACCCAAATAACCCAATTAAAAAATGGACAAAAGACCTGAATAGACCTTTTTCCAAAAAAGACATACAGATGGCCAAAGGCTCATCAAAAGGTGCTCAACATCACTAATCATCAGGGAAATGCAAATTAAAACCACAATGAGACAGGGCTGGCCCCTTGGCTTAGCGGTTAAGTGAGCGCGCTCCACTACTGGCTGCCCGGGTTCGGATCCCGGGCACGCACCAGTGCACCGCTTCTCTGGCCATGCTGGGGCCGTGTCCCACATACAGCAACTAGAAGGATGTGAAACTATGATATACAACTATCTACTGGGGCTTTGGGGGAAGAAAAAGGAGGAGGATTGGCAATAGATGTTAGCTCAGAGCTGGTCTTCCTCAGCAAAAAAATGAGGAGGATTAGCACGGATGTTAGCTCAGGGCTGATCTTCCTCACAAAAAATACCACAATGAGACATCACCTCACACCTGTTAGAATGGCTTCTATCAAAAAGACAAGGAATAACAAGTGTTGGAGAGGATGTGGAGAAAAGGGAATCCTTATACAATGTTGGTGGGAATGTACATTGGTACAACAATTATGGAAATTGGTATGGAAGTTCCTCAAAAAATTAAAAATAGAACTACCATATGATCTAGAAATTCCACTTTGGGTATATATCCCAAGGAAATAAATCAGTATCTCAAAGAGACATTGGCAATCCCATGTTCACAGCAGCATTATTCACAATAGCCAAGATATGGAAACAACCTAAGTGTCCATTGATGAATGAATGGATAAGAAAATGTGGTATATATACACATGTTCGTATATATATATGAATATTATTAGCCTTAAAAAGGAAGGAAATCCTGTCATTTGCAATATTATGGATGCATTATGCTAAGAGAACATTATGCTAAGTGAAATAAGCCAGACACAAAAGGATAAATACTGTATGATCTCACTTATGTTGGAATCTAAAAAAGTCAAACTTGTAGAAGTAGGGAGTAGAATGGTGGTTGCCAAGTTCTGGGGTGGTGGGCGGGGTGGTTGGGGAATGGGGAGTTGTTGGTCAAAGGGAACAACCTTCAATTTATAAAATGAATAATTTCTGGGGGGTGTCTAATGTACAGTATGGTAACTATAGTTAGTAACACTGTATTTTACACTTTAAATTTGCTAAGAGAGTAGGTCTTAAGTATTCTCACCACACACAAAAAATGGTAACTATATGAAGTGATGGATGTGTTAATTAACTTGATTTTGGTAATCATTTCACAGTCTATACATATATCAAATCATCATATTGTATACATTAAATATATACAATTTTTATTTGTCAGTTATACGTCAATAAAGCTGAGGGGGAAAAAGAAAGAAAATGACAAATGTAACACATGCTCAATGTAGAGAAATTCAGACATACATGCAATAGAAGAACACACAGAATAAAACCACCTACTAAAAAAATCCAGAGATAATCACTCCTTCTTTGTGCATATAATTGTATTTTTAAGAGATATTTTCATTATAGGTGCCTAAATATCTCTTGGAAATCTTTTGTACTCGCTTCCAGGTTACTTCTCATATTCCTGTCAAATTCAAAACTTTGTTGTTATTTAAATATACAGTGATGCCTAATGACTAAATCCTGGGCAAATCAAAGCCAATAAAGAATGTCAATGTTGAACCATCCTTTCATCCCTGGAATAAATCCCACTTGATCATTGTTTGTCATCCTTTTAATGTATTGTTGAATTTGATTTATTTTGTTGAGGACTTTTGCATCTATGTTCATCAGAGATATTGGCCTGTAATTTTCTTTTTTTGTGGTGTCTTTGTCTGGTTTTGTTATCAGGGTAATGTTGTTCGCATAAAATTAATTTGGAAGTATTTCTTTCTCTTCAATTTTTTGGAATAATTTGTGAAGGATAGATATTAACTCTTCCTTAAGTGTTTAGTAGAATTCACATGTGAAGCTGTCTGGTCGTGGACTTTTGTTTTTGGGGAGTTTTTTGATTATTGATTCAATTTAATTACTTGTAATTGGTCTGTTCAGATTTTCTATTTCTTCATGATTAATGAAGGTTGTATGTTTCTAGGAATTTATCTATTTCTTCTAGGTTTTCCAATTTGTTGGTGTATAGTTGTTCGTAGTCTCTTATGGTCCTTTGTATTTCTGTGTTGTCAGTTGTAATTAACTTCTCTTTCACTTCTGACTTTATTTATTTGGGCCCTCTCTCTTTTTTCTTGATGAATCTGGCTAAAGATTTCTTGATTTTGTTTATCTTTTCAAAGAAACAGCTTTTAGTTTCATTAATCTTTTCTATTGTTTTTTTAGTCTCTATTTCATTTATTTCTGCTCTGATCTTTATTCTTTCTTTCCTCCTACTAACTTTGGGCTTTGTTTTTTCTTCTTTTTCTAGTTCCTTTAGGTGTAAAGTTAGATCGCTTACTTGAGATTTTTCTTGTTTCTTGAGGTAGGCCTGTATCACCATGAACTTGTCAGGGATCTGAGGAAACAGAAAAGTCATTTCTATCTCTTTTCTCATATTTGATAGAGTGGTTGGATGTTTAGAAGTTTGGAAGTTGTTATTGTAAACCAAAATTATTAAATCTTGATAGTATTTTATTATACATGTTTGAAAATAGATATAATCTTAGACCACAAAACTTTGTGTAATGATAAACTTAGTGGATGGTTTTGTGACGCATCATTCTATTTTCCCTGAGAACTCTTCTGCAGGGAGAAAATCACTGTCCTGAATGTTATAAAAATAACTCATGCGCATTAGTAAACAACACGGCAGTGCCTTATACATCATTGTCCTAGCTCAGAGCCTTTAGCTTAGGATCTCAATAAATGTTTGTTGAATTCAATAAAGATAATTTGGAAAACATGCAAAAAATAAAATAAAATAGATAAAAACAGAAAAAGGTAAAGTGGTACCTTAAAAAAGTCTAGAGAATAAGTATGACATTTTAAATAATGTTATTCTCAAATACAGTGCTGTGAATGGAATGAATTGAACATTAAAAAGGATTCAGAATCAAACAGGAAACCCCAAGGAACTGAGCTTCTTTCAATTCTGCTAATTCAGGCTTTTAAATTCTGCAAAGATAGATTAGACAAGTTTCTACATCTATACTCCTATATCCACTATTTTCACACTCTATCACACTACCCCTCACCAGCTGTACGCAATTCCCACAAGTAATTCTACTCTTAAATGGGTTTATTTTCTTTCAGTGTACATTGCTGATAAAATGTATTGAAATGGGAAAGCTGAAGTAGACCTAAGAAGTCATCTAAAATACTTTCCTGATTCACACAGTGGAGATCTTTTGCAGTTTAATTCACTTAGAGTAGGAGCCAAATATTTTATTTGATTGTGATTAATTTGAGAACACACCCAACTTGATCTCCTTTAGAAAACACTCAGGCTTATCAAAAAAAACCCGTAGTTTACATCAACAAATAATTCTTTCTTGAGCTTACTCAAAGTAAGTTGATATTAGGACATTATTATTAATTTTTAAGGATTGAAATAGTTTTTAATCCTTCTTTTTACAGTTTTATATTTTTAGTTAATTTTTAAAAACCCTGTTGCTATTATTTTTACATACTCTCTATTTTTACATACACTCTTTTCATCATATTTGAAACTTCTGGAATCAAGGGCTCATTTGGTTAAAATTGTCTCTCCTTTTCTCTATTTAAAAATGAATAAGTACTTTTATCTTATCTAGCTGTACATAAGTAATTAATCCCCTCCTGCGGGTTTTTTTTTTTTTAAGTTTTAATCATAATTAAAAGATTACTGGCTTCATTTCCATAGGCCGTTCACTCTAAATAGTTAATTATAAAAGTGAACTCGTAGTTCACATGCCATTAAACTGTGTTGATAAGAAGCTAAACCCAGCAAAGATTAGGTAGGACAGGATCTTTGTAGAGCAATGCTTTTATATTCTTTTGCAAATAAATTTACTCTAGTTATTTTATTCACATTTTATTCTTAGCCATTAGATTTCTGCATTTTCTTTTTGGCCACTAGAGGTCTACCATACCTATCTTGAGAACATGCTTACCGTGGTTTATCATTATACTATGTTTTGGGCCTGCCTGAAATCCATCATTTACCCATCTTTTTGTTTTTTTTGTGAGGAAGATCAGCCCTGAGCTAACATCTGCCAATCCTCCTCTTTGTGCTGAGGAAGACTGGCCCTGGGCTAACATCCATGCCCATCTTCCTCTACTTTTAGGGGACGCCGCCACAGCATGGCTCCACAAGCAGTGCATCGGTGCCCGCCTGGATGCGAACCTGAGCTGCCAGCAACAAAGAGCGCACCCTTAACCACTACACCACCAGGCCAGCCCCGACATTTACCCATCTTTTCAAGCCTTGATTCATTAACTCACTTAACATTGTTCATCACTGCCTTGTGCTGTCATGCTGCTACTTTCAAAGGAGGAGGGAGTTGCGAGTCTCTTTTATCTGCCTCTTTCCCTGTCCTTCCTTATTAGAAGGCTCTCTACCTCCCACCTCCCATGCCCTTGTTCTATCAGGCATCTCCTGTTCTCTCTCTCTGCCTTCGGCCTCTGCCTCTCTTTTTTGTCCTCCACCCATTAGCATTTAAACTTGCTAATAAGTCTCCATCCTAAATCTTTCTTCACTCTTCTCTTCCCCTGGCTCCTCCTCTAAGTCTCACCATCCACGCGCAGGTGAGGTCTGCAGGGCTATGTGTCCCCACTGCCACCTCCCATTCCTCCTCTCCCGCAGTTGGCCTCCATGGAAGCTGCCCTAACAAAACAATACACCCTTGACGCTTCCTCTCTTTCTCCCCATGTGGAAGCCTTCAGTGAGTCCTGAGGTCTCCCTCTTTAACAGTCCCGGAATCCGACCGCTTTCCTCCTCGCCTCACCTTCGTGCAGGCCCTAATCATTTCTCATCTAAATTTACACCCACAACCTCTAACTGGCCTCGCGGCATCAGTCTTGTTCCCCTCCAACATTCTGTACCCTCCTGCCGGAACGATCCTACTAAAGCACATAGAACCATGCCACGACCCTGCTAAGACCCTTCCCTCATTCCCTGAAGCTTCCGGAGAAGCCCAGATCCCTGTGGAGGACCAGAGTGCCTGTCACAGGCCCCTGCTGACCTCTCCCTGCATCCCTCTCCACCTCTCCCTTCCCCCGGACCGTCACCACTCGAACTTCCAGCTTGTCCCTATTCCTTTGATTACCCTTGATCTTTGCACCCACTCGTTTCTTCTGTGTTCAACTTCATCCTGTAGAGTACTTTCTTCAGCAGCCCGTGGGTAATAAACACTTAGTTTCTGTATATCTTGAAGTGGCTTTGCTTCATTCTCACTTTTGAGTGATAACTTCTCCAAGAACAGAATTCTAGCCTGACGGTTATTTTTCCACCCTCCTTTGAAGATAATATTCTAACGTTTTCTCTCATAAATCATTGCTAACGAGAACACTGCTCTTATGCCAGTTGTTAATCCTTGGTAAATAACCTACTTTTTCTCTCTACTTGGTGGTTTTTCAATTTTCCTTACTGTGCTCCAGTTTCACTCTTACAGGTGTGAGTGATTTGGTTTTAGTTTCACTGATTGGAACACAGGATGTGTGAGGAAAATTAGCCCTCAGCTAACACCTGATGCCAATCCTCCTCTTTTTTGCTGAGGAAGATTGGCCCTGGGCTAACATCCATGCCCATCTTCCTCTACTTTATATGTAGGACACCGCTGCAGCATGGCTTGATAAACGGTGTGTAGCTCTGCACCTGGGATCTGAACTGGCAAACCCTGGAGCGCCGAAGCAGAGCACGCGAACTTAACCACTACACCACCGGGCCAGCCCCTCCGCATGATTTTTTTAAGTCTGAGGGCTCCAAGCACTTTATTCTGGAAAAGTCTGAGCTTTTATCTTTCCCCCATCCTTTCTATTCTCTCCTCCTTTTACTCCAACTACACATATGTAGAATTTGATCACTTGATACTGCCTATCTCGGACTTTCTCATTCCTTGTTTTCATCTCTTTATCACTCACTGTGATATTTTCTGAGTGAGTGTCTCAAGTCTATCTTCCAACTCACTTTCTTTTGTCTTTTGCTGTTTCTATGCTGTTGCTTAAACTCACTTCTCCAAGATGTCTTCTTGAAACCTGAACCTGAATTAAGTTTTCTTTCTCTGGGTCACCAGAGCTCCGTGTACATGCCAAGACATCATACATTTTGTACTGTATTTTAATTACCTGATTATTTATCTCTTTCCCATTGCAAACTCTCTATTTTTTTGAGGGCAGGACTGTGTCTTATCATTATATCCCCCATACTTGATACTATAAGATATACTACTAAGAGGCATCCTGAAAACATTGATTGACTATTTCCCACCTTATCCTCAATATGCATACCTGTCTGGTACTATTTTCACCCGACATCTACTTATACTTCCTCCTCAATAGATTCTGTAAGGTCAAGGGCTATATTTACTTTGTGCACTATTGTATCCTCTGTGCTTGACACATAACAAACACCCAAATAAATCTGTCCTTTCTTTATGATGTGCCTCTCATTACCCTGAAGAAAACCCACAGGAGTGGTCTGTGATTGGAAACGTTTGCAATTTACTAGGGTTGCGGGGCCTTTGAAAGATCTCTATGCTGAAAGCATAGCCTTCTCCTAACTTTTCCCTGACAGCTGATGGGTTAGGTCCCGGTTTTATATTTTGAGCAATTCCTTCCATTCCAAGCTTGTTGACTGACTTTTCACCTCTATGGGTTTGCTGCAAGCAAAAGTAACAATTCCAAATATCTGAGATATATTACTTTTAACCAAAAGAAATTTTCAAAAGAGGACTAATATAGATATCATTAGGGGATGGTGCTTCTTCTCCACTCCTAACGTTTTCTTCTACATGAAAGAATATCTGTTAGAGTAGCACTACCGGCCTCTCTCTATCCTCTCACCACACTTTCCTCTACATCCACCTCAATTGCTCACCTGCTACCCACCTCCAAGAAGGAAAATGTGTTATTTGTGACTCTAGAGGGAGAAACTGCACAGATAGCGCAGCTCCTTCCTCTTTCCTATTCTGGAGAGTGAGAATTCTTCTCTGCTTCTCTAGGGACTCATTCTGCTCCTGTTGGGAGAGATCTGCCGTGGTCCAGTGCTGCTTTATAGACACATGTGTCCAACTGGGGGTTCAGCGTTAGGTAACCAACCTGCCTACAGACATGAGCATGTTCTTTCACTAGTCCCTTCAGTAATGTGGTGATATTTTGTCCTCTGTCTGCTGAAACTTAGTTTTATTTATCAATTGGTTTAGACCTAGATCAGGCAGCGGGAGCTATTGATTGGTGCCCCCTCAAAGATGCCTACATATTTCAGCAGAAGGTAGTAATCCATGTTATGTTGACCCAAAGCACTCTTTTCTGCCTCTGTCATAAAATAGCACTGGATTCATTTATTTAAAAAATATCTATTGAGCATCTATAATGAGCTAGGCCTGAGGGTACATCTGTGAACAAGACAGTCAAAATCCCTGTCTTAGTGAAGTTCACATTCTAGTGAAGGAGGAAGGAGAGGATATAAAAATAACAGTAAGTAAGTGCTGTGGGGGGAAAAGCAGGTTAAAGGAATTGGGAGTGTCCAGTCGGGGAGCAGGGTAAGATAGGGAGGTAGAGGGTAGCCTCATTGAGAGCCTAATATTTGAAACATTTGAGCAAAGAGTTGAAAAAAGTGAGAGAGTAGACCACGGAGATATCCAGGGCTAGGGGAAACAACTCTGAGGCAGGAAGAGTGAGGAAGCCGGTGGGCTGGAGAAGACGGAGTGGAGGGAAAGAGAGGGGGAGATCATGGGATGAGAGGTCAACGAGGTGATGGGAAGGGGAAGCAGTCATGTAGAACAGTGAAGGCTGTAGTAATGATTTGAGCCTTGATTCAGAGCCATGTAGGCTGCCACTGCAGGATTCAAGCAGGGGAACATTATCTGACTTATGTTTTCAAAGGATTGCTTTTGCTGCTGTGTTGACAAGGAACCGAGAGGGAGCAGTATAGAAGCAGAGAAACCATTTAGGAGATTATGGCAACCACCCAAGTGAGAGGTGACGGTGTCCTGGAGGAGTGGGGCAGAAATGATAACAAGTTCTCAGATTCTGGGTATATTGTACAGGTTGAGCCAAGAGGAATTCCTGATGAATTGGCTGTTGGATATGACAGCCTCTGCTATTAACCACTTTCCAGGATAACAGCCTCTTAGGAAATACTGAATAAGCCTAGAAAAGTCCATCAGTGACCCCTGCCTCTGTAGGGACCATATTTTAATAATTTAAAATGGAGCTTTTGCAATTCAAGTTACTCACAATGTAATCAGAAGGTGAAGACTGGTCCAGAAGGACTCACTTTGACATATCCCTTGGTAGAGAAATTAAATTAAAATTCTTGCTCTCCAGGTACTAATGAACACTTTTTGGAATATGTCATGTGTATAAATATATAAACCATAGAGCTTTAATAAGAAAATGTATCGATAAGTCGGTAACCAGCCTCACATCCATAGTAACTGCTAAAAGAACATCTCCCATGTACCACATTTGGAGTCTACTACAAAAAGACAGTGCCTTTGACATTTTGTGAAATTCTTTTCAATTTAAATCTCGATACATTGTTCAGGAGTACTGAGAAAATGCATCATTTCTCTTCTTTTTATAGTCTTTTATATAAAAGGCCAAATAAGGATCCAGCCACTAAATAGGAACATATTAAAAGATTTTTTTTTTTTAACTTACAGGCCATTTAAATCAAGTACCACTTGATGAACTCAACCTACAAATGACAATTCCAACAAGATTATAAAATAAAACTTCACAGATATTTCTTGAAAGACTACCAATTTGCTCAAACTCTACTATCTAAGGTAAGGTTGTAAAACTCTCAATTTACTAATGTATGTAATAAGTTTTTGACTAATCATCTGTATTTTTCTTAATTATTATTCAAATGTAGCAAGGTAACAACAAGTCAAAAATCAGCATTGTCCTCACAGTAGTATTTTGTTGGGAACAAAATGAATATGCTAACTTCTATTTGCTATTTGCATAAAGTTATCAAAATTAGAACATGGAAGGAAATAATCTATAGTCACAAATGTGTATAAATAGTATAATCTCTCCTCCCACTGACCATTGTCATCCATGCCAATTCCACACGTCATTTCCTTTTATCTGCTACCATTTTGTGTTTGAAGAAACATCCAAGCATCTAGGCGTGAATGACTTTCACTCCTGCCTTCAGAGGCAAAGGTAGCAAAGTGGATTTCAGCATCTCCCTAGATGAACAGGAAGAATGTCAAGGACTCACTTTTACAACATAGTAATCTAGGGATTTTTTCATTCAGAGATTCTATTGTTTTTTCCACTGCCATCTGTAACAAAACAGGGAAATGAGGTTTTAAAAAATCAATGTTAAATGTAAACAAATCATTTGGGCTCCACTTGGCTCCTTAGTGTTTTATGTTTACTTTACAGATGTAACCTTTCCAGGCATTGGCCAGTTCCGGTGTGATAAATAAAATTATCTTCAAAATTGGAGTATGACGTCACCACAAACATGGAATGATGGAAACAAAGATATAGCCAGTGCCCATTTATCCAGAATGACAGGAAAATGGATAGTTGAACAGTCTCATTAGGTAAGAATTATTGTACATAGATTACCAATTTTCCAAGAAGTAGAATAAAAATAGAATATATTTAAACTATAGTAAGTACAAGTTAACTCATTTGGTTCACAACAGTAACTATGCCATACTAGTAATTACGAATATCAATTTAGGCTGCTAGATGCTGGGTTGAATCAATGCTAGCTTTCTAATTTGACCTGAAAGTTGTTAATTTCAACAAACTCTTGCCGTATGATTACATCATTATTATTTGTCTTTCTCATAAAACCTTTTTATAACTCCTGTAATTTCAGCTTTTTAAATATTTCATTTCAGAGAAAGGGGAAGAAAGGAGAGAAAATCACTCTAATGATAATCCTCATACGGGAATAATAGAGAAAAAGGCACATGTTTTTTGCACATTACATCTAATTACTAATCATAAGAATTATGATTTAAAATATTCAAAAGTAAGAATTATGGTTTAAAATATTCAAAAATTCTGGTTGAAGCTGCAAAAAGTTATTTAAGCCATATACCCCTGTCCTACACTTACTTTTATAGTGTAGCAAGAATAAATCTTCTAATCAAAAAGATGAATTTGGAGCATAAACAAATTTGAATACAAAATATCCTGGAAATACTTTATCCTGCTTTTGGATACTGATCAGGAAGCAGCCTACGCTTTTCAAATCCAAAGATCAATCTTACCTTTCTTGTGTGCATATTACAGTTGCAAATTCTGTATGTAACATGGAATGGTGTGTAGATGTGAACCAAAAGCTCTGCTCATCTGAGATTCTACTAGCCTCCTAAGCAGCAAGAACATCCTCAGTTGTTTCCTGTTTTGAAGGGTCTGTAGCTTTCTAGGAATGCAGGCATTTAATGGCACAGCAGAGCCCAGCTAATTCTGGCAGGAAGGAAAAGGCCGAGGAGATTTGGGCACCTGAAGCACTCTTGCCCACTAGGCATCACAGGCATGAACGTGGGGAAGATTCAGTGTGAGTCTGTGCTGGACACTGTACCTCCTCAGATCCCTTCTGATCCCCTTTCCCAACACTCACCATCTTCTGATTGCTGGGCTGCTAACAGCTGAACCTATGGCTTTCAGAGGCTCACCCTCGAGTGCTGGAGTTGCCTTGCCTGCAAGTGCCTGGTAGGTTAGGTTCCCCCAAACACAGACCACTAGGTCTGCCTGTAGCCAATGACTGATTCCTAGGAGGGCACACAATCGCAGCTCCTTTGCCTCCAGAGAAGACAATCTCTGACATGTAACGTATACTCCAGAGCTCCCCGTGGAGCTACACCTGAGATCACACTATTGCTTGGCTTCTTTCTCTTTCTCCCCTCACTTGTTTCTCCAGGGCTTGCATCCAATCCTTAACTCGAGTTCTACCTCAGAGAGAGCTTGATCTACCACAGAGGGAAAGCTCTGAATCCAAGAGTCACAATCACGCTGTCTCAGTTCAGGCAAACAAGTATCCAAGACAGAAAGTAGATGCAGAATCGGGGATTTGGGGCAGCAACGGTCGAATCAGGATCTGGGGCTAAAAAGCAGCATCAGGGAATTTTCAGGGCCACTATCAAAAGGGATTGATATTCAGGGGCAGAACTCAATTCTCCTGGAGGAGAATGGGACTTTGGGAAGTTATAAGAATAGGGACATGGGAAGAGGAACCAACACAGAGGTCTAGTTATAAAAAGCATGTCAGGGGCCTACCCGGTGGCGCAGGGGTTAAGTTCGTGCGCTCTGCTTTGGCGGCCCGGGGTTCGCAGGTTCGGATCCAGGGTGTGCACCGTTCCACGGCTTGTCAGGCCATGCTGTGGCGGAGTCCCATATAAATTTAGAGGCAGATGGGCACGGATGTTAGCCCAGGGCCAATCTTCCTCAGCAAAAAGAGGAGGATTGGCAACGGATGTTAGCTCAGAGCTAATCTTCCTCACCAAAAGAGAAAAAAAAGTGGGGCAAACTTTTCAATTCTTCCGTGCCGTTTTTTGTTCTTCCCCCTGGAATACCTACTCCCAATCTCCCCATATCCCCTTTTCTTGAATCTGACAATTTGAATTAGTCTTTGAAAATACAGCCCTGATGTCTCCTCTTCTACAAAACCTTTGCAGTGCCCATAACACAGACATAATCACTCTTTCTGTTCTTCCACCTCTATAATGGGTACAAAATCTTTTATTGCAATTATCACCCAATATTATTGTTGATGTTTCTCTTTTTCCTCTGTTTATAGATTGTGACAGGGCAAGGTCTGTCTTATTCATCATTTTATCCCTAGAACTTGCCATTATGTCAAAAGCACCTGTCATGTGCTTTTGGAATACTCCTAGAACAGTGCAGGAATAACTCCTAGAACAGTGCAGAATCCCAGTTACATGACTGGGGTAAAGCTTGAAAGCAGATTGCAGCTGCTCAAATAGATCCTGTCAAAGGTAGACTGGCAACTAGGATGAAGACTAGTAGTTGGGAACTAAGAGGCACGACTGAGGGGATGGGGAAAGGTGGTAACTATGGTGGGGCAAAAAAACAGACTGGATTGAAGAAGCATTATTTCTCGGTTCATGCCTTTCACACCCCCAAACTGAGGAATTACATGACTATCTTATTTTGTTCTCCTGCACAAGAAAGATCAAATTTCTTTTACAAAAAAAAAAAAACTAAACTAAATATTAGGATCCTATCAAGTAAACAGTGATCTTTTTTTTCCTTCTTCCCTCTGCTTCTGAAATTTGGTGTTAACTATGCTTGTTTGATGGTTGAAGAAATGAAGTTTCAATCCTATTTGCTACCTAGTCCTATTAAAGAATTTATTAAAAAAATAAATTCTAGTTACCAATTTAAATAATTATTTTAAATTATTTGTGCATTTTCTTCAGGACATCTTTTTCCCTGTAACTTTGGGGATGTTGTTTGTATTGAGATTATTATCAGTGTTTTGCTATCTTGATTCATATGATTATAACCAGTTTATCAACTTACCTTAATAAAATAAACCCCATTGAATTGCATTTAGTCTATACCCTGGTTCACCAAGTGTGGAAACAAAAATGATTATAGTTCACTCAGATTTCTGTTTTACAAACTCACTGCATTTAGAAAGGATGGTATCATTAAGACTTCAATAGCTAATTTTATGGTGTGACTGTCAATTCAAACGATAGACTCTCAGTTGGAGAGACTTATTTTTCTTTTTCTCACTGTCGTGATTCTCGTTCTTAGCATTGTAACTTCTCAATGTTAAATGAAATCGTAAAGACAAGTAATATATGATACATAGACTCTGCCCCTCACTGACTCCAAAATGGTTCACCTTGAAGTACTTGAGGCTTGAAGTGCATTCTGAGGGAACAACCTTATCCAATCTTTGCTTTAACCGTTTACCCATATTTCTCCCAGCTGAAAGGGGGTCCTGTTATCTTTCATCCTGAATAGGTTCCACCGTCTCTTTCGTGTTGGGAAAGTGCCAATGAATTGGAATCTTCCAATGGTGCTAGCTTCAGCTCCCATAACACTCAAATCACGTCCAAATTCCTTGATCTTTCTCTTCTCAGTGTCCTAGTGTTTGGTCTTCCTCTCCTCAGTGTCCTAGTGTTTGGTCTTCCTCTCCTCCACCATGGTGAATTCACTAGTTCAGTGTTTCATTGTCTTTCTTTGGAGCTATTACCATAGCCTTCTTATCAGATTTCCTGCCTTCAGCCTACTCCTGATAAAGCCACCAAACTTATCTTCCTAAAATACAGGTTGTATCATGTTATATCCACTGGGAAACTTTCAGTGCTTCTCCATTGCTTTCTGTCAGAGTAAATGTGTTGCCACATTTCTTGATCGTTTAAGCTGTTACTTTTCCTGAGTGCTGTTCCCACACAGACCTCTTGCCCACCAGTCTCTAAGACAGCAAACATTTCCACCCCTCTTTGGCTTTATTTACACCCTACAACCTACCTTTCCTACCAATCAGATTCCTATTCATCCCTCAATGCCCTTTTCAAATGCCATCTTCTCCATTAAATATTTTTCTTTGAGTTTCCTAATCAGAATTCATCACACATTTCATGGGCATCCTAAATTGTAATCATCTCAAGTGTCAGAACTGTGTCTTAATCAATTTTGTCTTGATTGTCCAATACTTAAAACAATATCTGGCCTATGAAACATGTTCAATTAATGTTTCTTTGAATTAAAGAGTTTTCCGAATCTTCTCTCTTGGAAAACTACAAGATCCAGCTCACGGTCTCCAATGGAATCCTCCTTAAATCTGAACTTCAAACTACTGCCAGAATGATTTATCTCACCTTCAATGATCTTGCCATTCCAAATATTAAAATGTTTCAATGACTCTCTGTCATGCATTCAAGTCACTCAATAAATATTCTTAGAGAACCTAGTGTTTGATATACACAAGGAATAAAAGAGCAAGCAGAGTGGACATCATCCCTGTCTTCCTGGACATTACAATCTAGTGCAAGATCCAGGTAAAACACACACCCTTGCACATACAAAGTACAAATTATCGTAACCACTTAGAAGAAAGTACAAGAGAGAACAAAAAGGGATCTGGACCTATCTTATCTGTCTTTTAATCTCCAGTGTCTGGAAAATTACCAGAGTTACTGCCAAAGCTTATTACAAGTATGTTGGACCAAACAGAATTTTTCCTGCTTTGCTGTTACACAACATCAAACGAACTTTGGGGAAACTGTCAAGAGGTCTATTCACGTTGCTCATTTTATCTTTTTTTTTTTATTGCTGTAACATTGGTTTATAACATTGTATAAATTTCAGGTGTACATCATTATACTTCTATTTCTGCATAGATTACATCATGTTCACCACCCGAAGACTAATTACAATCCATTATCACACACATGTACCTAATCATCCCTTTTGCCCTCCTCCCTTCCCCCTTCCCCTCTGGTAGCCACCAATCCAATCTCTGTCTCTATGTGTTTGTTTGTTGTTGTTATCTTTTACTTATGAGTGAGATCATGTGGTATTTGACCTTCTCCCTCTAACTTATTTTGCTTAGCATAATACCCTTAATGTCCATCCATGTTGTCACAAATGGCTGGATTTCATCATTTCTTATGGCTGAGTAGTATTCCATTGTGTATATATACCACATCTTCTTTATCCATTCGTCCCTTGATGGGCACTTAGGTTGCTTCCAAGTCTTGGCTATTGTGAATAACACTGCAATGAACACAGAGGTGCATGTATCTTTACTCATTCACGTTTTCATGTTCTTTGGATAAATACCCAGCAGTGGAATAGCTGGGTATTCATCCAAAGTAGTTCTGTTCTTAATTTTTTGAGTAATCTCCATACTGTTTTCATCAGTTTATCTTTTTAGTTCATCAGAGGTGAAAAGTTTTCAACATTGCTCATGTGGACCCAGATAATGGATCTTCTATGCAAAAAGTCCTTATGCTTTTACGTGAATCCCCAAATTTAAATATTTGTGGGAAATGGATAGATGTTAAAAGAGAAATAAATGACAAGAGAAGATAGAAACAGAATAATAAAAATTAGAGGGGAAAAATATAAGCAAAATTATAAGGAGAAGAAGAAAATGGGAGTAGACATACAGGAAAGTTTCTTCTACTTATCTCACACACATTAAAATCCTCACCCAGTGGCTGACATTCTTTCATGTTCCTCTGCCAACACAGAAGAGCTAAATTGAATTTCATGTTATGAAATTGTTAAAACAGACATGATTTTTTAATGTTTTTTTGTGGTTATAGATACAATAACCATGTCTTAGATTATTTTTTCTTTAATGGACCAGATAAATAATAGATAAGTGTTTTACCAAAATTATTTGTGGGGCATAATAGTCACTATTGGAACTACTCAAGTCCGCTGTGTAGCATGAAAGGAGCCATAGACAATACATAAACAAATGGGTGTGTCTGTGTTCCAATAAAATTTTATTTACAAAAACAGGCATCCAACCTGTGGGCTGTAATTTGTCAACCCATCTTAGAGTTTACTTTCCTTTTACCCAGCTCAGGATGCAGTTTCCATGCGTTAATTACCTTGGCCCTTTCACCGGTTTACGTGGCAGGAATAGAGGCCAACCAAAGATACGTTAATGGCAGTAAAGTTGACTGGATATTTACAGAATGAAAGCCAAAATTGTGCAGTGCAGAAAAGAGAAAGGGAGTTCTGTTTTCCCATTTACAAAAACAGGCGCAAAGCCAAATTAATTTCTTCTAAAATTGAGGTTTGTGTTACATGGTCATTAAGTCTGAGTTCACAGAAATAAAGTTGACAGCTAAATTATAGGCAAAAGTCATATTGGTAAGTACTGATCTCATAGCCTTTACTCACCAATCTATTTATGGAGCTATTTCTGTGTTTGATGTGCTAATCTGACCCCGCAGGCTCTATCCAGGTGGAACTCCAGATGAAGCCTGAGGAATCAATGGAGGAATTGTACACAGACAGGATTCAGGAAGGCAGGAAAGCAGGGTGGGGCTTAGGGCTCCTGGAAAGACAGCAGGCTTGAATTGGGCCTTTGATATTATATCAATTAAGCTTGACTAGCATGACAGCCAACAACATTCTTGTCCTGAATTTGTCGATTGAACTGTGTCTCCTCTAACCACAAAATGAAGGAGCACAGGCTGCCTTTTCTTCAGTTATGGCAAATAACCGATTGATCAAGTTAAAAAATATGTATATATATAAACAAAAGAGAATAGCATGGCCTGGCAATCTCTGAGTTTAGCAGTCATACTAAATGTATTACCATTATTTTAGGTTTTAAATCTCCTTTCTGCTTGCATTCTTAGCAAAAATACCAGATTTAGCAATGCCAGCTAAATTTGTGTTTCAGATAAATAATGAACAATGTTGTAGAACTATACCTCCTGCAATAGTTGGGACACAGTTATATTAAGAAATTATTCAATTTTTTGTCTGAAATCCAAATTTAGCTGAGAATCTTGCATTTTATCTTGAAGCTCTAGTTCTTAGTAAGATGTGGAAGATGGAAAGGGGTGACATTTCATATGGGAATATTAATTATTGGATGGATAGTTCACTATAGATAGAATGAGATCAGTTTATTGTTTCTTATATAGACACACGTAATTAATTCAGAATAACTGGGGAAGGCCAGTCTGAAGTAGTAAAATATTTTAAAGTAAATGATTCAATTTAAGGAAAGAAATCTTACATTATCTAGTCAATTGCCAGGCACACAAAAATATTTATTGAAAGAATTATGTGAGATAAATTGTCCACTATTGTATAGCTGCATGGCTCTTAATTAATTCCAGTTGAGGCTGATGGAGTAGTGAGTTTATTCCCTTGACAAAAATGTATAATTGTCATGTAAAGCTCCTCGAGGTTTGAACAGCAACATAGAAAGTAAGAAATAAAAAAAGATGATTAGACAAAGATCAAAAAAAACCTCTCTTCTTGAAATTAACACAAGATAAAAATAACAGAAATAGACAAGATTTTATTGAATGCTTGCTATTATTCACATATTTGGGCTGCACATTTCGCCAGGCATTTTATATGCATCATCTCTTTTTGTCTTTTAATCTTCACAGTCTTCCTTTGAGAGAGATACTCCTGCTGTCTCTGTTTTATAGATAAAGAAATCAGGGCTTAAGACTGATTAAGAAAATGCACACAGAGGCCTTAATCCACATTTCACTAATAGCATAAAATTGCACGCTCCTATCCATTCAATAATATCAACCTCTACAAGCAAAAGACCAATCTGATGTATATTTGAAAATAGGAAATACGTTAAAATAAAATCATAAGTAACCCAAGGCCGAAAGACTCAGAAATCGGAAGACATGTACCAGCATAGAAAATATAAATAAAGAAGACAAATTAAGAATCTGTCAGTCTTTTCTGACCTAATTGGAGATCACTCTGACCATAAAGTGGCTAGAATCTTGTGCCAGGAAAGGGAAGGGTGCTCCCGTGTCAGTTATAAAAGCTCCCAAAGTGAATCCGATCTACCCTCCTTGTGGAGAACCACTGGTTTGGACAGATGCACCCCACTAATAGATACAAGTGATTCATTAGGCTGCCATATGTTGGGAATATTAATTGAGACATAGGGTTGAATGTGATAGGAATGGCACTGTTGTCATTAATTACCACTATGGAAATTGGCTTCCCATTTGGGTGACTACCAAGTACTCATTGGGCCTGGATAGAGCACATGTTAGGAAAACATCCTTTTGTAAAAATAGAACACTTTATTAAAGTTGCTAATGGCTTAGTCAGCTATACAGTGTCAGGAGGAAATAAATATTTGAATATTCAAAAGGATCAAGACAGGAAAGAAATAAACATCTAAATATAATAATATACCTTTTATAAAGTGCTTAATTGCCTTGAAATTAAAACTTTAGTGACTTGTATGATTTTCAGCTCCCAAGATTTAGGAAGCCACAAAATAGCACCCTTCCCTTCAGCTCCTGGGCTTAAAACCAACTGAGAGAAAGACACAGAGATTGGAGAGATGGACAGTGAGATACAAGCTTTATTATAGTAAATTCTGATCGGAAGGCATGACTTTAGGATTCTAGACTTACAGCCACAACAGGCCTCCTCTACTTCACCCCTGAATTAGACAATGTCCCCAGCCAGTAACAGATAACTCGGGACATTTCTAGGCCTGACCTCGCAGGTTTGTAACACGGAGGAGCAGAGGATTCATACTTCCTACAGGCAGACTGGATCCAAAAGTGAAAGAGAGGAGAAGGGATAGAGGGACACAGTCTAAGCTATTTTCCCAAGCTCCCTCATTAGGCAAGCTGCTCCTCTTCCCTGGGTGAGTGACGGGGTGGGAAGAGCCCAGGAGTGTTACTGGGGCTGAAAGGGAATGAAGATTCTCCCAAAACATGCACCTTTCTCCATCCTATTCAAGCTGAAGCCTCAGTTGTTGAAGTTGCTCAGCAACTTCTAAGAATCCCGAAGACTTCTGGAAATTTTGGAATCAAGTTTTCATACTACTTTGAAGTTTGCAATAATAACAATAATGGGAACACCTACCTAATGCTTACTGTGTACCAGGGATTATTCTAAATTCTTTACACTTATAAATTCACTTGATTCTTCCGATTATCCTATGAGGGAGATTCTATTATGACCCACATTTTACAGTTAGGGAAACTGAGGCACAGAACAGTTAAGAATAATTCCCCCATACTTTTGCTGGTGGTCCTTCTACCGTAAGGCCGTTTGCCTTCTACCCGTGCTAGATCAGAGACACAGGAAATTTTAGCACGCTTGTCTGTGTTTTTTCTTTAGGCAATAAGGCTTTGCTTGGTTCCTGTCCTCAAATGCCCCATCCCACATAGAACTGGATAAGCCTAGAGCTTTCTCTAAAGCGAGCAACTTCTTTCTCTGTTGCTTGTATCCACCTTCCCATAGATATTCCAACTGCTGAAACTTCCCTCAACAGAGAGGCTACGTATCTGCCTTCTTTCTAATCTTTCTGCATTATCCAATCTAACTTTTCTAGATTTCTTCTTCTCCTCCATAAGCATTTGCTCAGCTCATCTGCAAATCTCTCGAGTGAACTGTGACTCCCCCCAGAACCCAGCAGGGAACGTGAAGCCAGCCCTTCTCTGTCTACTATGCATGACCCCAATCCCAGTGTATTTAGGATTAGGGCCCACTTACTTATGAGGTATCCCACCTGTCCTTCCACTGGGTTTGAGTCTCTAAATGTGTATATCAACTTGCTTCCTAAAGTTTTTTTCTCTCTGTCCCACCTTGGTTTGTTCAAGTCTCTGTCATTTGGACTTTTTTGTTATTATTATTGGAGTACTAGTAGGGATTTTGAAAAAGTCTGGGACAGCTAACTTCCAAACTGTTAGTAGTTCAAGAAGTCATCGGGGCTGAATTTTTAAAAGACTTGTCGAATAACAGTGAATGTTCATTTGAAATTAATACAGAGTGACTTAGTGTCGCTGTAGCTATGATATGCCACACTAGCAACCCTAGAAAAAGAACAGAGAAAAGAGTAGCTCAAGATTGGCCACAAGGGGACATGGGAAAAAAGGCTGGGGAGTGGGTGAGGGAGTCTAGCATGCTGGAGGGCAGCTACCATTATTGAAATCTTGCTCTGTGTTGGGGAGAAGGGCACTGGTGGAAAATTGTCCATCGGGTACAGGCCATATATCCGTCCACCTGAGAAGAAAGAGAGGATCCTAGGAAGATAACCTGCACCATTTCTTGAGACTGATATATTTATTGCATGTTAATAAATAGGATGTCTGAGGCAAATCAGTCAGGTACGGGTATACTGACTTAAATTTCTGAGCTCTGGTCTTCCCTAAATAAGTTGACTATTAAATGTCAGACTTATAATTCCAAACCAACTTAGGTGATGGAAGAGGATGAGAGGTTGGAAGTGGGAAGTGGGAGGTAATTCTGAAACACAGATTCCTCTCCCTCCATTCTACTGTAGTTCTTGAATCTTCTTTCTGCTATTTTACAGTAGACTTAATTGATTAATGCCTTTTTAATGTATTCAAAGTGGCATTGATTAAATCTTGAAAATCATCTTGAAATGAAAAATTCAGCTTATTATTATTGTGTAGTATTCCAGTTATATGTTGCTGTGTAAAAAACCCCCAAACTTAGTGACTTAAAACAAAACTATTTTGTTCCCAAATATGCAATTTAGGCAGGTCTCACTGGTGGCATCTTGACTCTGCTCTACCCAGCCTGAGCTAGAGTGGCTCCAAGGCTGGGATCCAGAATCGTCTGAAGATTTGTTTATTCCCATGTTTGTCAGTCAGTGCTGGCTGTTGACTTGGACATCAGCCGGGATTGTCTACAGAACGTCTACAAGTGGCTTCTCAATGTGGCCTGGGCCTCCTCACAGCATGGTGGCTGGATTCTTGAGGTAGGCATCCCAAGAGAGAGATCCAGGTGGAAGTTGTATTGCTTTTTATGACTGAGCCTCAGAAGCATGACTGCATTTTATTCATTGGGACAGTCACAAGGGTCTGCCCAAATTCAAGGGAGAAGAGAAGAGAAATAGACATGCTAAGTCACTTGTACCACATTCTTGTCATCTAGGCAGTCACAAAGGTCTGCCAAGTTTCAAAGGGAACGGAAGTAGACTATTCTTCTTGATGGGGGAATGGCAAAGTACTAGAACACCTGGTCCTGGGAATATTGGTTTGGCCATTTTTGGAAAATATAGTTTGCCGCGTTTAGCAAACTTCTCTTCAAAAATAGCAAAGTGTGAAAAATAAGGTCCAATTTCATTTAGCTGCAGAGAAAAGAAAATTTTAAAGCTTTCTCAAATGGAAGCAGAGAAATAGGTATTGTTAACTTTTTTCTGCAAACCACAGATTTCCTGTGGTTTTGCGTCAAGGGGAATTTTATTCTAGCAGTCAAAGGTATGGTTTGACCCTAGAATTTTATGGGTGCATCTCAGAGCACAATCTGAGGACACAAGTAAAATGCTCTTCTGCTTGAAGCTTATTTTAGAAATAAGGAATGGATGAATCACTAAATAGCTTATGCTTATGTTTTTATTGATTTGTGACTCACCATGTGCTCCTATCTTTCAGTCAAAAATAATGTCTTTCCATGTAGGTTATTTGCTCCATTAAACCCCATGGGGAAAAAGAGTTCTTTGCTTTATGTTTTACTCTAACAACATAATGGCTCTTGTCCTGCTCTTGAGAAGTGACTAAGATGCTCATTGGGAAGATGCATTAACATTTCAAGCTATATAAATTCCACTTATGAAATTACATCTACTTGGGCATTATTATCCGAAAGAGTTAATGCTCTTTCTCAGCATACAGAATTTACTGCTAAGACCTAGGCTTCCAGTACACACAGGATGCCACAAAAGGGAGATCATGGACTCATTCTGGGAAGTTGTGCTCAGGATCAGGAAAATGGGCCAGATGATTTCTACAGTGCCTAAGCATTTTTGTCCACTGTCAAAAGCAGAAGATGACTCCCTATAGCTCATAGCTTTGTGCTTTTATTCACACCATTTCTTTTCCACTAAGAGAACCCTACTTTCAGCTCAACTGTCATCACCTCCAGAAATCCACCAAAAGCCTGTCCAGCATTATAACTACTAGAAGTCTATCAGAATGAGCCGAAGGACAGATTTAATTGCTCATTTCTTAATTCAATATGGTATTTTGTACATTGTCTCTCCCCTTTTTTTTAAGCACTTAACACAGTATGTTGAATTATTCTTTCTTTTCCTCTCCTGTTGGAGACATTGACAATCTTTGGTCCTCTGGTACCCAAAATAAGGCCTGCCAGATAGAACTGGGCTTTCCAACACTGGTTTCATGTTAGAATGCCCAAGAGCACTTTTTAAAAATACCAACCCCCGGAACTCACCCTAGACCAGTTAAATCAGGATCTCTGGGGGAGGAACCCAGGCATCAGGGCATCAGGATTTTTTAAAAAGCTTTCCTGGGTAATCCAGTGGTCAGCCAAGGTGGAGGACAACCAACATAGAAGATATCCAATGATGTTTTCCTGAATAAGTTTTGTCTATTGAGTACTAACTTCCCATTATAGATTCTTGAAGTGTCTGCATTCTCCAAAATTGTAAGAATCCTAGTTGATGTGCTCAATAAGTACTGTCTTTCTTCCTCAGCTAGAATAAAGTAGGAACTACATATACAGATGTATTTCAAGCCATTCTACACAAAGCATTTTCTACAAAAATTATTTCCTAGAGTACAAAAGTTTAGGTAATATTTTAACCTGATACAGAAGAAGAAATTAAAGATACTCCAGATGTTGTCATGGCCAGTGTGTGGTTAATTATAAGACAGAATAATCCAGACTTTGGGGAAATGTTTAAGCCAAATTCCATGTTTTGTATATTTTTATATGTTTAAGCCAAATTCCATGTTTTGTGTATTTTTATATAGCTCAATATGCCATATACCATAATTTAACATATTGGTGATTATTAACATATTGAGATATATTGGTGGTTAAAATTACTTTCGTGGTGCTTCTGCCATATATATACATGTATACATGCATACACACACACACACACACACACACACACACACATTCTTGGAAATCAGACTTGCCCAGGTCTGCTCACATAAAACTGTGCAAGAGAGTTCATTACTAAAGCATATGTGTGCTACTCTCAACCATATGCTGGCAAAACTCGGGCACAGTAGCCCAGGGAATACACTTCTCTTGGCCAAAAAAATCAGCTGTGCAATAACGAGTGAATGTATAATACATCATATTGCAATAACATAATGTCATAGATAATTTAGTACTTTTACATTTTAGGTGTGCCTTTTCAGACTTGCACATTTGTTATAGGGAATGCAAGCGTAATTAAATATTATTGGGGATACAGTTTTGACACAAACAGACTGAATACTGCTCTTTCAAGTTTCCAGATGAATTGAATGAGAAGTATCTGATATTTTAAAGTGATCTATTTTTTGGTTTTTTTGGTGAGGAAGGTTAGTCCTGGGCTAACATCCATTGCCAATTCTCCTCTTTTTGCTGAGGAAGATTGGCCCTGAGCTGACATCTGTGCCTATCTTCCTCTACTTTATACGTGGGACACCTGCCACAGTATGGCTTGATGAACAGTGTGTTGGCTTGCGCCTGGGATCCAAGCCTGCAAACCCCAGGCCACCAAAGCAGAGCACGCGAACTTAACCACTATGCCACCAGGCCGGCTCCCCAATGATCTGTTTTTTTAATGATGATCATTTACACTTTTACAACAACTTATTTTTATGAGTCCAGTATATGCAACCAAAAATGTATTAAATTAATTGTATGTTGATGCTGATAAAGTGCAGTAATTCTCATCTGATAAAATAGATTTTACTAGCAAATCTGTCTTAATAAATGAGCTACATTGATTTCAATAATTAAGTTTGTTATAAATAAATGCATACTTGAACTTATATGTTATATTTATTAACCAAATACAATTTTTACATGATATTAGTATTGCAGATAAGTTTTCTTAGAGATATAGAAGATTAAAATACTTTAAAAGAATAAACTTTGAAAATCCAATGATTTGAGACTGGAGTTAAACATCTCAAATTTCTCCTCTCCTTTTCATCCACATTAGTAGGTTTTGCTTCTGTTCAACCTTGTCTCTCACCAAACTATTCCAATAAACCCCTAACCGTTCACCTTGTCTCCATATGACCACCAGAATTCCTGTTTCCCACCGCCACCTGAGTAATCTTTCTAAAACCTTGAAGTGCTTATGTCGCTCTGCCAATTAAAAACCTTAGGTGTTTCTCCATTGTCTACAAGTCAAGTCTGAACTCAGTTAGCGTGGCGTTTAAGACCCTTCAATTTTCCTCTTCTAGATTTCTCTCCCAGAATTCATCACAAGTCCCCTGGGCCTTCACTTCATTGAAAGGACTCCTTTACCACGTGACCACGATTGACATAGGTCACTTCTCTACCTGGAATGTTTTTATCCCTCCTCTTTCTTCCTCACGTCTAACTAGGGAATGCAAACTCATTCTTTAAAACCCTACTTAAGCACCACTTCCTCTGTGAGGCTTTCCTTGATCTCCTCTTGAACCTTTTTATTTATATGAGTCGGTTTCTCTTGCTTAACCATGAGCTCCTTAGAAACTGGGATTAGACTCTCTCTAACTCAATTTAGTATAGTAACCCCAGCAAACTATACAGTGCTTAGTATACACTTGGTACTCAGTATGAGTTAGAGTAAGCTACATCATAATTCTCAAGTGTCTCTACTACCAGTGCTCATGCAGGGTATTTAAAAATAAATTCTTGATACAAAACAGATCTAAATTTCCGTAATGCTATTCGACACAGTTACAGGTACAGGCATACCTTGAAGACATTGCAAGTTCGGTTCCAGACCACCACAATAAAGTGAAGGTCACAATAAAGCAAGTCACACAAATTTCTTGGTTTCCTAGTGCATATAAAAGTTATATTTACACTATACTGTACTCTATTACATGTGCAATAGCATTATGTCTAAAAAAACAATGTACATACCTTAATTAAAAAATATTTTATTGCTAAAAATTGCTAACCATCATCTCAGCCTTCAGCGAGTTGTGCTCTTTTTGCTGGTGGAGGGTCTTGCCTCAATGCTGATGGCTGCTGACTGATCAGGGCAGTGGTTGTTGAAGATTGGGGTGGCTGTGGCAATTTCTTAAATAAGACAACAAGGAAATTTATCTCATCAATTGACTCTTCCTTTCACGAACGATTTCTCTGTAGCGTGCGATGTTGTTTGATATCATTTTACCCACAATAAAACATCTTTCAAAATTGGAGTCAACCCTCTCAAACTCTGCCATTGCTTTATCAACCAAGTTTATGTAATATTCTAAATTCTTTTTTGTCATTTCAACAGTCTTTACCACATCTTCACTAGAAGTAGAGTCCATCTCAAGAAACCGCTGTCTTTTCTCAAGCAACTCCTCATCTGTTAAAGTCTTACCATGAGATTGCAGCAGTTCAGTCACGTCTTCAGGCTCCACTTCTAATTCTAGTTCTCTTGCTGTTTCCCCCCACATTTGCAGTTACTTCCTCCACTGAAGTCTTGAACCCCTTAGAGCCATCCATGAGGGTTAGAATCAACTTGTTCCAAACTCATATTAATGTTGATATTTTGACCTCTTCTCATGAATCATGAACGTTCTTAATGATATCTAGAATGGTGAATCCTTTCCAGAAGGTTTCAACTTACTTTGCCCAGATCCATCAGAGAAATCACCGTTTATGGCAGCCATAGAGTTACAAAATGTATTTCTTAAATAATAAGACTTGAAAGTCAAAATTACTACTTGATCCTGGGGCTGCAGAACGGATGTTGTTTTAGCAGGCATGAAAACAACATTATTCTCATTGTACGTCTCCATCAGAGCTCTTGGGTGACCAGGTACATTGTCAATGAGCAGTAATATTTTGAAAGGAATCTTTTCTCTGAGCAGTAGGTCTCAACAGTGGGCTTAAAATATTCAGTAAACCATGTTGTAAACAGATGTGCTGTCATCCAGGTTTGGTTGTTCTATTTATAGAGCACAGGCAGAGCAGATGATTTAGCATAATTCTGAAGGGCCCTAGGATTTTTGGAATGGTAAATAAGCACTCGTTTCAACTTAAAGTCACCAGCTGCATTAGCCTCTATCAAGAGAGCCAGCCTGTCCTTTGAAGTTTTGAAGCCAGGCATTAACTTCTCTCTAGCTATGAAAGTCCTAGATGGCATCTTCTTCCAATAGAAGGCTGTTTTGTCTACGTTGAAAATCTCTTGTTCAATGTAACCACCTTTATTAATTATCTCAGCTAGATCTTCTGGATAACTTGTTGCAGCTTCTACATCAGCACTTGCTGCTTCACCTTGCACTTTCAGGTAGTGGAGACGGCTTCTTTCCTTAAACTTCATGAACCAACCTCTGCCAGCTTCCAACTTTTCTTCTGCAGCTTCCTCACCTCTCTCAGCCTTCATAGATTTGAAGAGAGTTAGGGCCTTGCTCCGGATTAGGCTTTGGCTTAAGGGAATGTTGTGGCTGGTTTGATCTTCTATCCAGACCACTAAAACTTTCTCCATATCAGCAATAGGCTGTTTCGCTTTCTTATCATTCGTGTGTTCACTGGAGTAGCACTTTTAATCTCCTTCAAGAACTTTTCCTTTGCATTCACAACTTGGCTAACTGTTTGGTGCAAGAGGCCTAGCTTTCAGCCTATCTCAGCTTTCAACATGCCTTCCTCACTTAACTGATCATTTCTAGCTTTTTTGTTGTTGTTGTTGATGTTTTAATGGTTTCTAACATTGTGAAATTTTGGGTTGTACATTTTTGTTTGTCCATCACCACATATATGACTCCCTTCACCCCTTGTGCCCACCCCCCACCCCCACTGCCCTGGTAACCACAGTCCAGTTTTCTCTGTCCATGTATTGGTTTATATTCCACATATGAGTGAGATCATACAGTGTTTGTCTTTCTCTTTCTGGCTTATTTCACTTAACATAATACGCTCCAGGCCCATCCATGTTGTTGCAAATGGGACGATTTTGTCATTTCTAGCTTTTGATTTAAAGTGAGAGACATGTGACTCTTTCTTTCACTTGAACACTTAGAGGCCATTGTAGGCTTTTGGCTTAATTTCAATATTGTTGTGTCTCAGGGAACAGGGAGGCCCAAGGAGAGGGCGAGAGACAGGGGCATGGTCAGCTTCTGGAGCAGTCAGAACACACACATTTATCCATTAAGTTTGCTGTCTTATATGAGTGCAGTTCATGGCACCCCAAAACAATTACAATAGTAACATCAAAGATCACTGATCACACATCACCATAAAGAATTTAATAATAATGAAAACATTTGAAATATTGCGAGAATTACCAAAATGTGACACAGAGACACCAAGTGAGCAAATGCTGATGGAAAAATGGTGCCAATAGACTTACTCGACGCAGAGTTGCCACAAATCTCCAATTTGTAAGAAATGCAATATCTGTGAAGCACAGTAAAATGAGGTATGCTTATATATTATTACTGGATGTTACCTAGGGTTCTCAAGAAACTAAAGACATAGGACCCCAAATCACAAGTAACTGCTTGCTACTTTTCAAACACACGTGGTTGGCTATTTTAATGAAAAATGTGTATGGTAAGTAGATTCTGCTAGGAGATTCAATTACCAAATTGAGACTTTAAGTGTGCATTTGGTATTTCAATAAACTTCTATAGTTTGTGTGGAACTGTGTTTTCCCGTAAAACCAAACTTCCTTCTTAGTAAGGTGTAATTTTTTTGATATATCTCAGGAAGGATGGGAAAAGCCAGTGATGTGCATATCAGCACTGAAAATCATGTTTAAAAGTGGAGCTAATTGAGGTTCCTTTCAGCCTATTATACTGCAAGGATAACGTTAGTCAGCTGCACATTTTGTGAGCACTGGGCCTCAGAGCCTCGGATTTGTGTGGCATGGTGGAGGGATAGTGGAAGCCTTCTCTGCTCGGCCATATGATTCTTGGTATATTGTCTGACGATGTCAACTCTTAGGGATCCTAGTTCACTTAGTTAGTGAAACCCTAAGTAGGCTAATAAGGAGGAAAAAGTAATAATAACAGGTTAATGGCCTACAGTCACATCAACCCAAAATAATTCTCCTGTCCTTTCATGAGGCGGAGGGCCAGTGAAAGCAGGAGCTGAAATCAGCATTCCTTGTTACCCAGGAGATGTAGGCATTTGCATCAAAATGTCTCAAGTTTGGCTTGACTCTAAGGGCTATTAGGTAAATGCTTTTTTCCGGGGATCTGAGCAGCCTTCTAGTTCATCATAGAGGACTACTCAATAAGGCTCTTGAAAGCTTCACTGGCAATTTTAGGGAATGGTGAAGATTGTATTTACAGAAGCTGCCCCAGAAGGCAGTAGGTATAATGAAAGGAATACTGCAGAAAGCTCCTTGGGGGAATTAATGGAGGAAACCTGCCCCCCTCCAAAAAAGAGAGCATGCTGGAGCAACAGATGATTTTAGGAGGTGAGGCAAATGAACTGCAGGGCTTCAGTTTGATTCTCAGGGGACTGGGCATTAGAACTGGCCCCCGGGGACTCCTCTGCCTTTTGCTGGGGCAGCGGAACTCCAAGTGCCTGATGAACCCCTGCTGGGCCACACGGCTACATTGGAGGAATATGCTGCTGAGCAAGTTCTGCAACTTCTCGTTCACTTGACTCCCTTATCTGAAAATAGCAGAACATTCCACAAGGTATGTTGAGGGGGTTAAATGAATTAACACGTCTAAAATACACAGAAGAGAGCCTGGCACAAGAAGGTGCTCAATTAATGACAGTTACTTAAAAAAACTTCAAGAATATTATTCAAAATTGTGCCCAGTTCATCTCTAGCCAGGGAGGCCCACAGCCTCTATGCTTATTCAGCCTCATCTCTGGGGTTTTGCAGTGCCCCTGCTATTGTAGTTTACATTTTTTTAGACCTGAAGGACAAAGTAACTATAAATGAGTTGTATAAATTACAAATCAAGAAATAAAATTAAATTTATTGCTTTTCTTAGAGAAAGTCAGCTAATTGTGGTTAAAAACGTGACAAAAGCATTTCTTCTTGAAAATACATTCCTCCTCCTCAACTTTTTTTCTGGAAAACACAGTCATGAATGAGCTACTGAATTCTATGAGGTACTGATTTGATAGTCACAACTTGTTCTTTTAATTCTTCCAGTCGAATTCCTTACTAAATGCATGTTCCTTTATGACAGCAACCCAAGCCCAGCTCTGCAGGATCGGCAGCAGGCATCTCTTACTTCGGGGATCTGTGTCTTTGGTTTCTCAGTAACTCAGAAGACATCCAACACTAATGTTCTCTCCATTTGTAACATTATTACAGCAAAGCCATGATGGCTGTGGAGTTACCCAGTGATGTAAATTGAAAAACGCTTGCAAAAATAGGCTCTTGGGGGGCTGGCCCAATGGTGTAGTGGTTAAGTTCATGTGTTCTGCTTCAGCGGCCCAGGGCTTGCGGGTTCGGATCCTGGTCACTCATCATGCCATGCTGTGGCAGTGTCTCATGTACAAAATAGAGGAAGATTGGCACAGCTGTTAGCTCAGGGACAATTTTCCTTGGCGAAAAGAAGAAGATTGGCAACAGATGTTAGGTCAGCGCCAATCTTCCTCACCAAAAAAAAAAATAGGCTTTTGGCAAGCAAGATAAGCTACCCTCAGCAGTCATTTCTCAAAAGTTGAAAATGTCTATAAAACAAGATTATCTGTTTCTTGCTTTACAGAATATAGTATATTTATCTTTCCATCATTTGGAAGGATCCTCAAAAGAAAAATAAAGTATATATTTGGGATTTAGTTGGATATTTTATTTAAGAAATAAAATAAAACAAAATACTATTGCCTGTCAAGTATTGTGTTATATACTATGTTATGTGTTATGTGTTATTGTGTTATGTGTGTTATGTAGGAAACAAGATAGACATGGATCCTAACTTCATGGAGCTTAATCTAAGCTTGTAGTTTCAGATTTAGTCTGTATGGGAATTACCCAGGAAGCTTATTTAAAGTGCAGGTTCTCAGGACTTGGATTCTGATTCAGAGAATCTTGGAGAAGCCCTGAAATCTGCATTTTTCACAGGTACCCCACGTGGTGCTTATGCAGGTCATCCAACAGCCACACACTGAAAACACTGGAGTAGTAAGTGATCCAGGCAAACCTTGTGAAGAAAAAAACGGTTTGTGATTAACATTTTCCAGGCAAACCTTGTGAAGAAAAAAACGGTTTGTGATTAACATTTTCCATAGTGGTAATTTATGATGAAGGGACACAGAAAGTAAGTGTCAGACTTCCATACCATTTTGCAAGCACAGACAAAGCATGTCTGCAAATGGAAAAAAAGCTTCCATTTTACAGGGAACTTTTGCATAAGATGCAAGCCTTGTGGTCGTTCCAGCTCTTCTAGGCACTGGCTCTCCCAGCTGTGACCAAGTCTCTCGGGACTCTTCTCTACGTGTTCCGTCTCTTTCCCAAGCCCCTCTGATACTCATCCAGCTGTTCAGAGAACAAACCAACTGAATCAACATGAGCTATATTTACCACAAGTGAAAGACTATCAATACTTGAGATAGCAGCAGGGAATTCTGACATCTGGTAGCAGCAGATGATTAAGAAAGGCATTTGGCAAATCAAAATAGGTGAAGCTTAGGAAAGACAGCTGCTTTGTGGGATCAGGATTAAACCAAGCTGGTTAGAGGGAGAACTGTCTCAAATAATAGCTGACTTGCCTGCCAGTTTGCGAAACTGCTCTTTAATTCCCCAAGGTGTTCATCCTTACAGATAACTCTACGAAGCAAACTATATTACTGGACACTATTTTATATAAGTAAACATCATGTAAAATTGAATATTCATTCATGGATTATCTTCCTTTGCCTGAAGATTAAAAAGGACCATTTCTTAGTAATATTGAGAAACTCGGAATGGCTTTCATCAGTAAGGTTTCTTGTACCCCTGTTGGGGCAGCTGCTGTAAACAAATAGTGTGCCCAATGGTGGTGTGATGTTTAGCAAGGCAAGAAAGGCAGCCTTCTCGGTTTTTCAGTAAGGCAATCTCCTCAACATTCCTAAACGATCCTTCTAGCAAACGCAGAAATTCCCATATAATTCTCCCCTTGGGGTTAATATATCGGTGTCTCTGTGTGAAATGCTGATGGGCACCTTCTACATCTGGGAGCTCAAGTAGCACAGAACAGGGAAAAGACCTGGAGTTGAAGATCAAGGGAAAAATCTTTTGTGGCAAGAAGACAGATAATGTGCAACACAGTAGTCATTAAGCAAGTTTTAGAAAGCCAGCCCATAGAGAGTTGAGATTAAGGAGCAGGCGGTTCACCCCTGGCTGACGGGAAAAGGAGGAAGGAGTGGGAAAGGGGTTCTGTGTTTTACTGACACGACCTTAGGCTCTGTGTCATTAGGACTCTTCATTCTTGCGTTTATTCATTTTATTCCTTCAGCAAATATTTCACTAAAATGCCCACTATGTGCCCTGTCCAGGGCTTGGTGCTGGCGATATCCAAGTGAGTGAAGCAATGAACTCCCACACCCTGCCCTGCGTGTCCTGCATTCCTCTAAGCTAGCAGATTGTTCTGGATGATTCACTCCTTGGAAGAATGAGGAAAGTGTGACTGTGATGCCGCAGTCTGCCCGAATCTTCTGACTTGTTCGAATAGCTTACCTTTTGTCTTTGTAATAGCTACCAAGAACTCCCTTCAGTGAGTTACACTAAAACATGCATTAAAAAAAAAAAAAAAACAGATTAGAGCCATTAAACAATTATGAAACGATTTAGTATAGCTTCAAGTACTTTAACCAAGGATATTTAATACCCTCAAAGACAGTTTCATTCCGAGTTTTCCCATTACCTAATCATTTTCTGACAGACTGTTAGTTATTAGAGAAGAATATTAAACCTTTTAATACCACTAATGTGGCAATAATGTGGAATTAATACATTATAAAACATTCTAAAGTGTCAGTCATAGATAATTTTGAAATGCATGCTATACAAGAGTGCTTATTTATTTTAAAGTTTGTCTCATCAATCATGCTTGTTAACCAATTTAAAGAGTTCAAATATTCTTTCTAGGTCTTGTTTACTTAGTTTCATTGCTGCCTTCCACTGAGAACTCTCTGTAGAAATTATTTTCAAAGTTATCTCAACAAAAGGAATGGAGAGATCTAGAAAGGCATCTATATTTGATCTCCTTACACATCATCAAAGTTCCCTACTATCCCAATTCCCAGTTATTAATAACCGTAATCACTATATGCTAAATGCCAAAGCGTGCCAGGCACCGTGCTAGATCTTGCGTAAGCACTGACTCATCACCACACACAGCTGTTTTGTGGAGCAGGTTTTATCCCACTCTCACCATAAACCGAGACTTAGAGAAGTCCAGTAATTTGGCCAAGTTTACATAGCTAGTGAGCAAAAGTGACAGATCCAAGCCAGGTGGACGAGACTCCAAACTCTGTCTCCCCCACCCCACACCACCATACCAACACCTTACAGTCTTCTATTGGTTCTCAGGGATGTGAGTAATTTTGGTAAATGTCCCAAAGCCATAAGGAAAGAAAGAACCTGTACTCTATGTTTGTCATGTATAGAAATAGACGTGGATATGGATAATTAATCTATTAATTTTAGTATTCAATTTTTTTATATATGATATTGTTAAAATATGGCAGCAGCGTATTGAATATTTTAAGCGGAAGGAGATTGAGATAACCGCAAAGCAGGCAGGCCACTCTAACCCTCCCCCCAACCCACCCCCACTTCTCCCCTGAAACAGGTCGTAAAACCCTCATGCAGAGGTGCCCTCCCTACCCCCAGAGGAAAGGGTTGCTGTGTCCCCCTGGTTTACTTCACTTACCTCCTTAACCTGTCCTATTCCTCCGTGACCACCCACTCTTCATCAAACCTGGCATAAAAATACCCAGATCTAACTCTCTTTTTAGGTCCTCATTTCCTTATGAAGGCTCTTACGTCACATAAAACATATTAAATCATTTTATGTGCTTTTCTTCTGTTAACCTGTCTCTGTCAATGTAATTTTCAAACTCAGCCAGGGACCCTGAGAGGGTCAAGGAAAATTTTTTCCTTCCCTACATGATGTTTACTTATTCTTTGGCTATTTGGTCTGTCAAATTTTCTCAAAAGATAAAAGGTGCTTGTTAAGCTCATTTGATCTAAAATACAAAACTTTTTCAGCTCAGAACTTTTTCTCTTCCCATTGTTTTATAATTTATTGCTTTTCCTTTCCATCTGTTCTTCTTTTCTCCTCTTAAACTTGCCTTTATTTGCATATTAAACTCCTGGATCTAGCTACCTTATCCCTTATCTTTTAAATCATGATTCTCATTTCTTGGTATTTTGCTCCATATTGTTAGTTTGTACATCAGTTTGATATTCCAGTTATTAATTCAACTGAGCAAGGCCCATTCTCTTTTACTTTCCTCTTGTTGTTGTTTTTTAATCATACATTCATTCAACAAACTGCTATTGAACATCTACAGTGTTCCTCGCACTGGTCCAGACTCTTGGGGCCTATGAATGAATAAAACAGATAACTATTCCTGCCTACACAAAGCTTATAATTTGGGGGGAAAGACATACATCAACAATAAGCATAATAATTAAGTTGATTATATAAAAGATTAGAAAGTGATAAATGCTATGGAAGAGAAGGAAAAAAAATAAAGTAGGGTAAAGGAGATTAAGATTGCAGGAAGGTGGGAGCAGATGGCTGTATTAATAGGCAGAGCAGGCATCATTGAGAGAATGAGATTTGAGTCAAGATGTGAAGGAGGTGAGGTAGTTAGCTACGAGGATATCTGGGTCGAGAGCTTTCTAGGCAGAGAGAACAACCTTGACCTTAAGATAAGAGAGTGTCTGGTTTAAGTACCAATATGGCTAGAGCAGAGCGAGTGATGGGAAGTGTCGTAGGAATGAAGTCAGAAATAATGGGGGAGGGTGGAGTGGATCGTCTAAGACCTAGTAGTCCCCTCTGGTGGCTTCTATTCTCAGTGAAATCCTCACTGCAGGATTTTGAGCAGAGGAGTCATAACATGACCAATGTTTTCATAGGCTCATTCTGTCTATTCTACTCTGTTGAAAAGAGACTCTAGGCGTCAAGTATGAAAGAAGACCACAAGAAGGGTATTTCAGTAATTTGGGTGAAAGGTCATGATAGCTGGGACCAGTGTAGTGACATTGGCAAAGGTGAGGTGGATAATTCTGAGGACAGAACCCACACGAATCCCTGGCAGACTGACTATGGAGCATGTGAGAGAAAGAGAAGAATCAAGCCTGACTCCAAGGTTTTGGGCCTGAACAATTAGAAAAATGAAGTTGTCATTAACTGAGATGTGGAAGTCTGCAGGTATTTTGGGGAAGAACAAGAATTCAGTTTTGGACATGCTGAGTTTAAAATGTCTATTAAATATCTAAATGGAGATGTCAAGTTGGCAGTTGAATATTATGTTAGTTTCCTATTGCTGCTGCAACAAATTACCACAAACTTAGTAGTTTAAAACAACACATTTATTATCATGCAATTCTGTAGGTCAGAACATGGGTCTTATTGGGCTAGCATCAAGGTGTTGGCAGGGCTGCATTTCTTTCTGGAGGCTCTAGGTGAGGATCAGTTTCCTGTTCATTTGTTGTTGGCAGAATTCAGTTCCTTGCAGCTGTAGGCCTGCGATCCCTGTTTGCTTGCTGACTGTCATCTGAGGGTCATTCTGGACTTCTAGAGGCCATTCACCTTCCTTGGTTTCTCTCTCCCTTCCTTCATCTTCAAAGCCAGCAAGAGTGGGTTGAGTCCTTCTCTCTCTTCAAATTTCTCCTCCTCCTCCTCTCAGCTCATCTCTCTGACGTGCTTTCTCTGCCTTCCTCTTCAACTTTTAAGGACTCATGTGATTAGATTGGGCCCACCTGAATAATCCAGGCTACTCTCCCCCTCTCAGGGTCTTTAACCTTAATCATATCCACAAAGTCTCTTTTGCTGTGTAAGGCAACATGTTCACAGGTTCTGGAGATTGAGGCGTGGACATCTTTGGGAAGCTATTATTCTGCCTACAGAATATATCTGTCTACTTATACATCTACAGATATATAAATATAGAATTCAGGAGAGAAGTTTAGGCTAAGGAAATAAATTTGGGAATAGTAGGCCTACAGATAAGTCACATAGTAGAGGTGGTTTAGATAAAGAAGACAAAGGTTTGAGCTCTGGGAGAAAAGAGGAATCCATCAAAAGAGACTGAGGAAAAGAAGTTAATAAGGAAGGATCAACAAGAAACTGTGATTTTCTGAAAGTCAAGTGAAGACATTATGTTTTTTGATTCCAGAAAGTTCTTTTTGTTTTCTCTCAGTAATTTTATCTCCTTTAGAAATTTTATTTCTTTAGCAGAGTGTGCTTCTGCTACTACTATTAATTCTGCTTTAGTAGCAGCCCTCTATTCCGATATTGTGCTTGGTCTTCCCCCATTAAGTTACTGAGCCCTTTAAAAAATCTGTGCCATTTCTTTGCCCTTTTATATCAGGGCACATGGTTACCTCAGCACCTATGCAGACCAGTCCAGAAATGGATTTACAGGTAATGCCGTTAAAACAGAAGTTTCTTTTCCAGTAGAAAGATAAGTAGGCAAACTGAGGTCTCTCTTGAGGTGTGAAGGTGATGTTCAAGTTACTCTGGGTATGAAGGAATGGTGGAATGTGTTCTCAACTAACCCTACAAAACAGGATCAACAATGCAATTGCCCCCCTAAAGCTGCTGACATTTCTGGGATCTGGCCTTCTCCAGAGATAACTATATTAGTGTGATAATTTTCTTCTGGGTTTAGAAGTCAACTAAGTCGCCCATTTGCTAGGTACCCCCTCTGGAAGGTGAGTGGTCTTTGACCCAGATACTGCTGAAAAGGCAACCCTCCTCCAAAGTTCGTGGGCTCCTTTTATCTCCCTCATGTTATAAACAATTTGGCCCCACACATATTTCTTTTCAGGATGCTAATGAACTTATACTTAGCTTCAGTTCCACTATTAAACCAAACTTAAGGCACCCAAGCAGGGAGTTGGGAAGGAAAAGAGATCACAGATAAGCATGGAGGCTGCCACTCAGCTTGCAATGTTAAAATAACACCTTTTCTGGTCTCATTAAAGTGTTCAAAAAGCTTCACGCTCCAGCATAGCAATCCTATTACATCTGAAAAAAGGGCAGAGAATTTTTTTCTTTATTATGGTCCTCAAAACAATCTCAGAATCCAAACCATCTGGGAGTGGATTGAGGACACAGGCCTTCAGGGACATGCAGCACCTAGTTCTGGTGGAACACCTGGGATCCCTAAGAATGGACTTCCCACCCACCCAGCTCTGGGAGGAAAGCTCAGCTATACCCTGGGTGTTTCTCTAAACTTGAGCCTGGCTAGCAGGCAGATACTTCACCAAAGTTGCTGAAACAATGAGTTGAGGACTGAAAATGGCAAAGGAGAATCTTCTCAGGGAAAGAGGAAATAATGTTCCCTCTTCCCTTCTGAATACTTGGCTGAGAGTCTTATAATAAAAGAGAGATTAACAAGAGAAAAACAAAGAGAAGTTTATTAACATATACCTTACACGTACACCTCACAAATACATGGGGGATACCCAGGGGAAAATGAGTAACTCTTTGAGGTGGCTTAGAACTCCAGCCTAAATACCACCTTCAACTAAAGACCAAAGAAGAAAGGGGTAGAGGGAGGCCAGTTATGGAGAGGTTACCAGGAAAAGTACCAGTAGATAAGGGTAAGGTTTGTTATGCAGATTTAAATTGGTGCCTTCTCCAGTAATAATATTCTCTTGTGATTTAGTCACTCTTCTCTTCCTGGTACAGAAAAGGAGACACGCTTACAAATGAATATTTTCTTGACAAAGGAGTAACTTCTGACCTGTTTTCAGAGCTTCTCCTGTGTCTGCTGTTTCTCAAAATAATCCTTATGCCAAAGGGGCATATTTTCAGGTGGCATATTCTGCTACCTGACACGTCTTCACCACGCATCAGCAGCCCATGTCCCAAATGAGGACCCTGAGGAAGCCTGGGAAGCTGCTCTCCACCAGGAAGGATAATGCATTTCTTTTAATTTGTAGGGAAGTCTTCACATATGATAAATTTCTGTATTCTTTCCCATTAAAACAAACAAACAAAAATGCTTTATTTCCTCTGATTGGACCTGTTACATTCTTTCCATCCATCCTGGTCTCACTGTGATGCCCACAAAGCAGGGCAGGTTTTGTGGGTCCTGAAGATAATAAAATGAGGGGAGGAATTGGGCTCCGTAAGAAAAAGAATACAAATTCATAAATGCCAAATTAAGGTAAAAGTTAATATTTATTTAGAATGAGAAAATAAATAATAACAGATTACTAGAAGCTTGAAGATTTGGACTCTTACTTTCTAAAATTTCTTTATGGCAATTTACCAGAAATGCTTACACAGAAATTCTTCCTGATGGCACTCCCCATCCAGAACATTCTATGACTTCTAACACTCCCAGCACTCAGAAGTTTAAACTTCAGGTTAAATCCTTCTCTTTTAATTTGTGATTGCTTCTGGCCCAATTAACCCATGATTCTTTGTTTTGAGAAGCCATTGTCTACCTTGGGTTTTATCATTGCTAGAAGGTTAATCCTATAGCACCAATTTAAGTTATTTTAAGTTATTTGTTCTTGATTTTTGGCATTGTTGATTGGTAGGGTATTAATACTCAGTTGACAGAACATCTGAGTTAAACATCCCATAGTATTATAATTTTCAAGATCTTTCTGTGGGGGTTACTCACTGACCCACAGAGGCAACTTAAGGGCCATTTGTCCTATTCATTTCTGAATTTCTTGAACCAAACAAACTGCCTGACATATATGTTAAATAACTTTTTTGAATCAACAGTACAAAGGGCTTATTATCCAATGTGTATTTCTCGTTGCCTCACATAATGATAAAATCACAGAGAATTGAAATGACAGAACAGACACACAATTGAGAAGAGTCTGCTGAGATTCCACTTAGGAGAAATAAGCAGTAAACTGTTGCAGACTTTCCTTCAGCATCATTATTAAGTGAAAAGTTAAAATAACTTCCTCCTATATGTTTCTCTATTCTTAAAATTAGCATCCTCATAGGATTTTTACTTGATGGTTTTGATCTTTAAGCAAACAGAACACAAATTGGTGTCTTTTTCGATCTCTTGATTTCAGTCTCTTGATGTAGTGGTTTCTTTGACTGGAAAGTGGAGCCTCTCAGCATACTCGGATCATTGTACTGTCCTCTTATATACTTCCACAATATCAGCAAAATATCGTTCAAGTCAGTTTTTGTTTGTGGGTTTCTTTGGGGAGGGGGCAGTGGGAGCTACTAATTTGTACCTTATTTTTGCTGTGCAGATACTCAAAAGAAGATGAAAATTAGGTATATTTCCCCTTCCCTTACACAAGAGCCAGGTCTCTTTGTTCTAAGCAGCATCTCAAAGAAAATGCCTATGAGGGCTAGACAGGTAACATGACTGAATGATGTGGAAGAGGCACCTGTGAGTGGTGAAATGGCAGGTGCTTTCTAAACAGAATGGCTGCTTCTCAGTTCCAACCCCGCAGGAACACAAGCTCACAGTTTCCATGTTCCACATCTTCCAGTTTCCTGAAAGAAGGCAGAAATACGTTTGTTTTTGTTTTTTGGGTTTTTCTAAATTTCAGCTTTATTGAGGTATAGTTGACATAAAATTGTAAGTTATTTAAAGTGTACATCATGGTGGTTTGATGTATGTATACATTGTGAAAGGATCCCCACCCATCTAGTTAATTAACACATCCATCACCTCACATATTTATCTTTTTTTTTTTTTTTTGGTGAGATCATTTAAGTTCTACTCTCTTAGCAAATTTCAAATATTCAATACTCTCAACTATAGTCACCATGTTTTACATTAGGTCCTCAGACCTCATTCATCTTATAGCTGAAATTTTATGCCCTTTTACCAACCTATCTCTCTTTCCCCTCACCCCCAGCCTCTGGCAACCACTTTTCTACTCTGTTTCTAAGAATTTGACATTTTTTTGTTTAAGATTCCACATATAAGTGATACTAGGCGGTATTTGTCTCTCTGTGTCTGGCTTATTTCACTTAGCATAATGCCCTCAAGTTCCATCCATGTTTTCACAAATGGCAAGATTTCCTTGTTTCTCATGGCTGAACAATAATCCATTGTATATATATTTCACATCTTTTTTATCCATTCATCTACTGATGAAAATTTAGGTTTTTTTCTTATCTTGGCTATTATAAATATGCTGCAATAAACATGGGAGGTCAGATATCTCTTCAAGATCCTGTTTTCATTTTCTTTGGATATATATCCAGAAGTGGGATTATTGGATCATATGGAGATTGCTGGATTGTGTTTTTTTTTTCTTTAATGCTAGTAAGTAATTCAACAACAACCCCTCCCCCTCAAAAAGAAACACCTGCAAACCAAACAAAATACATTAGTGGACTTAGTCTGTCCATAGCTGCCAGTTTGTGACATCCAGTTTAATGACTGTAATTTTCTTAATCCTAGGGGGTATTAAAAATTCATTTTGTTTTATTTTCCTGAAAAAAAAATTTAAAAACAACCTCTACTCTTTGAGAGTTCAGGGGCCTATGAAAAATAGAATGGAATTGTCTCAGGATATGAGAGTACAGAGACTGGAATTTGAAGGATATAAGGGGAAAAAAGTGGCACAAACTCAGAAAAGAATTTTCTGTTTCCTTGGACTAAGAGACACAGGGGAGGCAGGTTTCCAAATGGCAAAGCCTAGAGTCCTTCTATTAGACCTAGAGCCATTTATTTCCAGGAGATGACAGACCTGGCTGCATGGAGAGATGGATTTCCATGACACAAACACCAAAAAAGTAGAGCAACCTAACTTCAGATGGACTGTATGGATTAGACCACAATCATTTCCAGTGGTGACAATTATGGGCTTCAATCTAGAGGACAGTTCCTAATTTTCTTCAATTACTAACGTGGCAGGGACTTCTAGCTTTTCTATGTGTTCCCCCTACTTCCATGGTGATAGAATTTTTAGTGAGGCACATGGCCACCCAACCAATGACTACATTCCCAAGTTCCACCGCAACTAGATGTAGCCATGTGACCAACTTCTGGCTATTGAAGAAGAAATAATGTGTACAACCTTAAGGTCATACCCATAAAAAGAGGTGGCCTGACTTCTCCTCTCTCTTTCCCTTAGCTGGAATGTGGGTCTTAACCCATCGTGGAGCAAGAATTGAAAACCTTGAGCTGAGAAAAGCAAATCAACTACACAGAAGGCAATCTCACCAACCCTTGGCCACCTACCCAGAATTTTATGTGAGAAAGAAATGTTTTTAACTTCTGTAAGGCACTGAATTTATAAGTGTCTTTGTTACTGTAGCCTAACTTACACCCTAATGAACTCAAGAGGCCCTGAAATTTTTCGTAAGAACCCAAGAGAGTACCTCCCCCCTCAAAAACAAAGAAAGAAAGAAAAAGAAAAATCTGTGCCTGAGCAATTCCAATGGCCAGGAGGATGGAGTTGGTATCAGATTTAATTTTACTTAGAAATTTATATTTACATACCTAAATGTTATGGAATAATTCATAATGATTACATGTTTTTGCCTCTGAAAGAAAAAATAAAACTGAGTGTCTTGTCTTGGCAGTTCTAGTCTTGAAGCATTTCTTTGACCATGACTAAGTTCTGGGTACTTGGAGATGTTGCCCATGAGGATATTGAAAGTTTTTGCAGAATGGATCTATTCCTACATACAAAGAAAGTACCATATGTTTATTTTTAGGTGATTGTAACTTGTTTTGATGACTAGTACTGACTATTATTTGTACTTTGATTACTTTGGACTGTGGCCTAACGTTTTTCTGACAACAAACCTTTAAAAGAAAATAATTTACTGTCTCTCAACAGTAAATTTAGGCATATGGATATTTTTTATCCACCCACTTCAACATACTTGAGGGTTTTTTATTCTTCTTTTCAAAATAATACTAAAGAATTATTTTATTTAATAGATTAAGAAAACAAAGATATGAGACATGAGGTAGAAACCCAACTCAGTGAAAGAACCTCTTGAGGTTTAAGAGCTCATCTGTATTTATGACAACTCCAGCTCATTATTAGATGTATCATTTATGATGACAAGCCTCAAAGGCACAATGAGCCCAATGTAATATTAGAACGAACATCAACAATATCTTTAAAATATTGTATAACCCTTAAAAGAGCCAAAAATATTTCAGGGAGTTTTGTTTTTGTTGTTGTTCGAAAACCCAGGGAACATTTCCTTTTATGGAAAAATAAAATCCAGGGTCTATTTCCTTCTTTGAGAGGTTTTCTAGCCTGTATAATGACTCACAAAAAATCAGGCAGTTCCTAAATTTTAACAAATACATAGATGAATGCTCAAAGCCATGGGCTGAGAGTGATTAAATATAATAAGCAATCTATGTGAAAACATCTTCAACAACTGACAGTGTGTCCTGCATTCCTTGAACTTCTTCAGTCCCTGTGGTGTGGGACAGTCTTACATAACAGGCATCTTTCCCAGGAAGCCCTTGTGAATGTCTGTGGCATAAATGAACGAGTGAAAGGAGGAATAAGTGAACGCCAGCCAAAATTTCCATCAAGTCAAAATATTAACTGCCTATGTGTATCAACTTACCTTGGTTGAATTATTTTGTTTACTTACGTTCTTAGTAAAATTCCACTATAAAATTTGGAGACCATTTGTAGGTTTGCCAGGGAAAGTGACAGATATCGCCACGTCTTGGTATAGAGATGAATAACTGGGCATAATTGGGCATTCGCTGAATTGGGAAATACATGGAAAGCTGGAATGTATCTTGAGAGAGAAAAGTGTGGAATAAATTATGTATATAATACATATAACTAGACATTTCCTGAACTGAGAAATACCTAGAAAGCAGGAATTTGCCCCTGGAGAGATAGAGTTAGGGACAACTTAGACCAACACCATCCAAAAGAAATATGATACAAACCACAAATGCAAAATATATATGTTATTTTAAACTTTTTAGTAGCCACACTAAAAAAAGTAAAAAGAAACAAATGAAATTAATTTTAGTGATGAATTTTATTTAGCTGAATATATCCAAATTATTACACTTCACTATGCAACCAATACCAAAACTATTAATGAAATATTTTACAAAATCTGGTGTGTATTTTACACTGAAAGCACATCTCAGTGTGGACCAGGCACACTCAAAGTGCTCAACAAACTGCAGAGGCCAGGGGCTACCATATTGGGCGTGTAGAGAGAGACTCTGGTACTTTTCTTTTTATTCTGAGTGATCTCTTTTTCAGAGAGTGAAGGAGAAATATAATGCTCAGTTTTGTGTTTTTGTTTTGTTAAAAGTATTGTTAATATCTAAAATACTAGACACTAAGCTCTCCAAATTCAAATAGAAGTTATCAGGAAGTTTTGCATATGTTAATACTGCATGACTCAAAGTCAAAACCCAGAGGAGGTAGACTACATTGAACCGATAAAACTCAAGACTCACAAACTGTTATTAAAATTGGCAGAACTGCCTCACACTGAACCCCACATTTCTTGCTTTCACTACCTGCAGACGTGCTCTGGTCTTGACTTGGGAATCTAGGACTTGGGCTTCCTGCAGAGTCATACAGGAGAATGAACACGGCTTTAAACCAAATGGACTTGTATTTGACTAATGCCTCCACCTCATCTTTTGTAAAACGGAGCTAGTAACACCTAGGTTGAGAGTTTTTTCATATCAACTGGGATAATATAGGTACACTGCTTTTTTTCTTTCCCCAATCTTGCCTTTCATTTGCTCGCCTTGAGTTAACTGCTATCACCTGTCACCAACCCTAACTCCCCTTCTTGTGCATTAATACCTTTCAGCCCAGGCCCAGTGCCATAGGAGGGGTTCCTCTGGTCGCCAGCAGACCCAGCCCTAGACTGTGCTGCCACCACACTCCTCGTCACGCAGGGTCATTTCCTCCCACTCACCAGGATGATGGACAACAAGAATTACATGTTAAGGGGCAATTAGCCAATTTTTACTATATCTACACCTTTTTCTTATTTTTGTCATTCCTGCTGCTATTCTTTGTCATTATTTCACTTTGCATTATCACCTACCTCGCTGGGGAGCAGAGAATGAAAAGTAGTGAACATGAATCAGTCTATTTTAGATATTAACAACATCATTTAAAAATACTATAGAATAATGGGTGCTTTAACTGTAGAGAAAAGTAATTGCAATAGAGCAACGGCTCAGGAATGTGCCACATAGGGGAGTGGAAATCAAAGAAATGATTGGTAAGATAAGGCTGAACAGGCACAGGCGATGTCCTTGCGTCCAGCAGAGAAGTCCTGTCACCACAGGCCTCCAAGGGAACCACAATTCCCATGTCTTCAATCACCCTAATTAAGCTTTCAGACCTCTCCATGACAGAAATTTGTGTGGAATGTACGTGTGTGTGTGTGTATTTTAAGGTTGGAGTAGGAAGAGAATTTGTCAGTTTTACATAGCATTCTATGAGTAAATGTTAAATGTGCTGTTTTAAATTAAACATATTAATATAATTCCATGGTTAAAAAGTACCACATAAAATTCCAAATATTTCTAGGATTTCAGGATAGGGTAAGCCTATCATATTCCAGGGAAAGAAATAAGTTGGCCATTACCACTGATAATAAATAAATAACTGAAAAAAGTCCAGTTTCAGTCTGTGATTTATTTAATTAAGCGTTTACTGAATACTGGAAAACTAAACAGGGCCTACCCTGGAAAAGCTTGGAGTCAAGTCAGAGATGATAAATCTCACCCGTAAAGAACAATTTGTAGGCAATAACACTAATTTTAAAATAGACAGCAAACTTTGTATATCAAATACAATTTCTAGACTAATTTTTTTCTAGCTTGCACCAAACTTAGATGGAGAAAACCTTAGTTTCGGTACTGACTCTGCCAGTTACTAGCTGGGTAATTGACATAGCCTCTCTGAGCCCACTTTCCCACATTGTACAAACTGGGAGATTACATTGTATGTTTTCTCAATTCCTGTCAACTTTAATATTCTGAAATTCCAATTCTATTTTCCAAAACGTTGTTCCATGACTTACATTTTTAAAATACAAACAGTATTTTAAAAATACGAACAGCAATCAAACAATAAAAAAAAGTTAAAAAGAAATATCTGATACAATATAAAATTTCAGGATAAGGACAGGAGACCTGATTTTGTAGAGCAATTAGAAATATTAAGCATCAAAATTTTCAAATTTCTTGGAAGCCAAAGCAAACAGAAAAAGAAAATGGGTTATAACTCTTATTGTCTGATAAGAGGCAGCTTCTCCTTTACATGGAAAAACTGAAAGACGTACTTTGTATGAGATATTTTATTTATGAAGGAATCATGCTCAATGAATTCAACACCAGCACTGTGGAAAATGCGATTACTTCTTCATATTGTCACATTGATGTGAAATCTCCATATAAGTTCAGAGAAACCATTCATGACCATCTATCTGACTCTCAGATTGTCAGACCAGAAACAGAGATTGTGTTTTGAATTTTTACAAACAACAGAATGAGGAAAATAATGTGACTACCAGTAACTGACACATGAAGAAACAACTCTTGTCAAATGTTCATTTCTCAAATTTCTTTTCCTCTAAGGAAGTTTTTTGAATTAAGCTGACAAAAATATCAAAGAATCACATTTATGTTTTTGGTTAGGATTGGAGATAGCTTTTAATGATTTCAGTTTTTCTGAACTATATGGCATTGGATGACAAATTGGCCATATTCTGGTTCCCTCTGCTCTATAAATGGCCATGGAAGAAATAAGAGAGAGAAGCTATTTATACGTTGAGAACAGAGGGTCTCCTGGTTGCCATGGCTGTCCTCTCTGAGGATAAAGTTAACCCTTGCACTAAAAAAGCATTTGGTTTCAGCTCAGACTGCCTAAAAATGTGCCTTCTATGACAGAAGAATCTGAATCAAGGTGGGTCTGAGAAGGAAAGTCAGTGCACAATACTGAATTGGAGTGTCTGATACAGGCAAGGCTCGCAATATAAACTTCTCTTTCTATTGTTTTGGCCTCATGGTGACTCTAATCTTATAATAAATACGAAAACATACATATGGGACAAAACCCAAACTCAGTGTGTGTGAATCTTTTCAGTGGAAAAGGTTTTCTACTCCTATTCTGACACAGGGAGAGAGCCAAAAAGTATCTAAAAGTTGGGGAAAGGCCAAAGTTCAGGTGTAATTGAGTGGCCGATGAGAAGTTTTGGTTGTAGGCCAAAAATATAAAACGAAAAATGCTTCCCACACTTCTTGAAGGTCTAATAATTCAAAATGAGTTGACATCCTAAATTACGTCTTTTTACTGGATCCTTAAAAATTTCAGTCAAGTACAGCTTAGTCTTGTCTAGTCTAGCCAGTTAACTTATCTCCAGATGTCTTATTTTTCAGTATTAATATGAAAGGGATCACATTATGTCTTCAGATGTTTTGTTTCAATATTATGCAGCAAAGAGATGAAAAAATGTCCAACCATCTCCTTTCTTTTCAGAATTCCTGTTTAGCAGCCCACATCAACTATTCTTCCACCTCATCAAAGCCCCCAGTCCACAGATTCTACAGCTTTTTCACTATCTATTACCTCCCTCACGTGCTCACTTCCTTCCTTAGCTAGAGCTTAGATTCCACGGTCCATCGTTAAAATAATTTATTGCCAAAATCTTCACTATTTCTCCCATTTCTCTCTGTATCATACTTTCTTGGCAAAATCCCAGTCCTAATTAAATTCAACTAATACACTGAGTCTCAGCCTGCAACCAAACAATTTCTCCTGGAACAAAACACACATCTACTGAGTTTGAATGTGTTGTATGGCCACAAAACTTGAAGGGGTGTACAACACTGCTCAGAAACTCTGTTTGTCACGTGACTCTTCAAAATGACTATTTCACACATTGCTATCATCAATCCCCCTATATCCCTTCTCCTCTACCCCTTTGTCACCTGGAAACCTTGCCTCACACTTAGCCAGAAGATAGAAATATCAGACAATATCTTATGTATCTTAATGCCTTGAAATAACCAATCTACTCGTATCTGTCTCCTCCTTTTGATATGCATGAAGTTTCTCTTGGGTTATCCAAGACCAACTCCTGCACTTGTGCTCTGGAGCCCTCTCTTTTTGCTTTCAAGGACTCTCTTACTGAGAATACTTCCTCTTTATCCTGCATCAATTTCTGCTTCTCTAATGAATTGTTGCCATGTATCTAAAAGATGTTGAGTATTTTCTCTCTTTCATAAAATAAATCCTTTCTTGACCCCTTTCCTACTCCAGCTTCTGTCCCATCTCTCAGCTTCCATTCACAGCGCAGTTTTTCCCTGAAAGAGTGGTCCATGCTCACTACCTTTCATCTCTTCGCCTTCCATTCCTTCTCCAGCTTTTCTGTCCCATCAGTCCACTATACCCGCTCTAATCAAGGTTACTGATGGCCTCCACATTGTCCTGTCTAACGGTCACTTTTTTGTTCTTATCAGATATTCTCATCAGCTTTTGATACATTGACCATTCTCTTATTTTTGAAAGTGTTTTATTTTTTAATACAGGAAAACACATTTCCTGGTTTTCCTCCCACGTCACAGCTCACTCCTTCTAAGTCTCCTTTTTTCTTTTTATCCCCTGATAAACTTCAGATGTTGACATTGCATAGGACTGTGTCTGGATTCCCCTTTCTTCTCTATCTGTATACTCTTCCTTGGTGCCTTCCCCTAAACCCACCATTTCATCTAACAGCTATTTGTGACCTTCCCCAAAATTACTTCTTCAGCCTTGGTCTCTTTCTGGAACTACTTACAGATTTATATATCCAACTCCTACTCAAAATCTCCATAAAATTTTCTAGTAAATATCTAAAAATTAAAATGGCCTAAACAGAACTATTGTTTAGGCCTGAGCTAATATCTGTTGCCAATCTTCCTCTTTTTGCTTGAAGAAGATTGGCCCTGAACACCTCAAACACATCCCCATCTTAGGACATTTGTGCTCGTTCCCTCTACCTGGAAAGCTTTTTCTCTGATCTATTCACACTTAAAACTTCTCCTTTTCCTTTCAGATAATATTACTTCTTTAGAGCCATTCTGACTACTATTAATCAAAAGTAGTCATCCAGTCATCATTTATTTTTTGGAAGATTTGCCCTGAGCTAACATCTATGCCAATCTTCCTCTATTTTGTATGTGGGTTGCCACCACAGCATGGCCACCGAGTGGTGTAGGTCCATGCCCGTGAACTAAACCTGGGCTGCTGAAGTGCAGCACACCAAACTTAACCACTAGGCCACCAGGGCTGGTCAAAAAAATTGTGTCTTTCTGATCCCATAAGTGTATAACATGAGGTCAGTTTTGTTGTGAGAATGATGAGAAGAACAGGCTTGAATTTATGAGGCAGCCTTAAAACACTCTAGAACACAGTTTTTAGAACCAGCATAAATGATCCAGGATTCGGCTATATCATGGAAATTTAAATCCATTACAGTATAAATAAGTCAAATTTAGTAACTATGATTAAGAGCAACTACCTTGGGGAATTTCCACCTCTGGCCCAGATGGAGTAGCATGGACTGGACTTGCCCTTTTATCTGAATCAACATTAAAAAACAGACAAGTTATGTAAGACAAAGTTTTCAGACATAGATCATCAGGAAGTGCAAGACAATGATACCTGAGAGATGGAAAACAAAAGAAGTGAGCCCTACAATAGCCTCAGCTGATAGCTTAGGAGTAGGGAAAGGGAGTTTAGGTAAAGCTCAGGGGTTTCCCCTGAGTTAAAGAGATGGAGTTGAGTGTCAGAGGAGAGGAAAGTGGCTGGAATTCACAGAGCAGAGTACAAGAGAAGGGATTTCTGCTGAGAGAGAGAGATTGAGTGCTCCAGATATCTGCTCAGGATTTCTCTCGAGTCTTAAGCTAAGTATTATTCAACATATGTGTGTGAGAAAATTTTCTGAGGATAAAGAAATACTCAGAAGAAAGGAGCAGAGGGAGAATCCTGAAGCTCTCTCAGGACTGGGAACAATTTGTTTGTATCAGCCAGAGAGGAAAATCCTCACAAGTCATGGGACAACAGGTAGAGTGCTCAGAGGGATGTTGCCTCAGTAGAGAAAAATTAGCCTAAGACTATAAGATGCTCTGGTCCCACCTAATAAGGCTTAAAAGGATGTCTTAAAGGGTCAAACTAATTCCCAGTAACTTAACTACTTTCCAGAATATAGCTCAAGAATACTTTCAGGAATCCAAAAAAGGTCCATCACCCAACAAGATAAAAAAATTACAATGTCTGACATCCAATCAAAAATTACTAGGCATATAAAGAAACTAGAAAATACGAGCCATAATGAGGAGAATAATCATTCAATAGAAACAGACTAATATATGACAAGATGATAGAGTTTTTGAAACTATATTTCGCATGTTCAAGAAGGTGGAGGAACACTTGAGTATGTTGGAGACATGGAAGACATAAAAAAAGACTCAAATAAAACTTTTAGAGATGAAAAATACAACGTCTGAGAGGAAAAATTACAAGATATGGGATTTACAACAGGTTAGACAGAGCACAAGAAAAGAGTAATGAACTTAAAGACATAGCATGAGAAGCTATTCAGTATGAAATGTTAAAAGAGAAAAGACTGAAAAAATAAATAAACAGAGCATCAATGAGCTCAAGAAGCCTAATATATGTGTTATTGGACTCTCAGGGTGGGTGAGACAAAAAAATTTGAAGAAATAGTAGGCAAAATTTCCAAAATTTGACAAAACTATAAATCTGCATATACAAGAAGCAAAACAAACCCCAAGAAACATGAAGAGAAACTACCTAAAGAGATGGAAGTCTCTATTAACTTACGAATGGGTATAAGCTTTTTATTGCATGCACCTCTATTGCAAAAGCAGCTTTGCAAACCTCTACAGTGGATGGAGAAGATGGTGTTATGACCAGCAGCTCTCTCCACTCTACTTTTAAGACACTTAGCACAGTTCTGAGCCTAAAAAGTAATAGGGTCATCATCTTGCACTATTTTCTGTTTTTGTTTTATGTTGATTTCAACCAACCAAAATTGTTAAATTAAAACGTGAGCATACAAAAAGTCCTACTTTTTGTCATAAACTATCTTTTGCCTATATTTACCAATACTTAAAGAAACAATCTCTAATAATAAAATTGTCTTTTTTATCTTTTTTTTTCTTTTTTTTTTTTTGAGGAAGATCAGCCCTGAGCTAATATCCATGTTAATCCTTCTGTTTTTGCTGAGGAAGACCGGCTCTGAGCTAACATCTATTGCCAATCCTCCTCCTTTTTTTTTCTCCAAAGCCCCAGTAGATAGTTGTATGTCATAGTTGCACATCCTTCTAGTTGCTGTATGTGGGACGTAGCCTCAGCATGGCTGGAGAAGCGGTGTGTCGGTGCGCACCTGGGCTCCAAACCCGGGCCTCCGGTAGCAGAGTGCACACACTTAACCGCTAAGCCATGGGACCGGCCCTAAAATTGTCTTTTTTAAGAAGCAACTTTCCATGTAATTCTTTTTCCCTAAGAGGTTATTGGCAGCATATACTGTTAATATTAGGTTCTTTATGCAATGATCAGGAAATAATCAACACTTTCAGTGTGTCATGCATGTGTCATAAGGATAAAATTAATACTCCATGAACAGTCCATGTGGTATCATGATCTCTGGGATCTTTTCTTATTCTGACTTGTGAGACCCTCTTTTGGAACCCAAATAGCCGGATTGCAATCACTAAGTGTGAATTGATATGTCATAGACTAAGAGAGATAGCAGCCCAATGGAAGGAATCAGAAATACCAACCAAACTATCATGAGAGATTGGATCAGGGGAGAAAAAAAAAGACACGAAGGAGCACTGAGTCACAGATGAAATCAAGTAGTGTAGCGTCATCACCAAAAGAGAAACCAGGATACCATCAGGTAATACAAAGGGCTGATTTATATCAAGGGCTTATTATGTGCTGCATATTTGTATCAATACTTTTAATACTCAAAATACCCCTATGAATTATTATCATAAACCCCATTTTTGAAGAAAATGAATCACAAAGAGGTTAAATAGATTGCACAAGATCATGCAGCTAGAAACTGATGAAGCTAGGATTCAACCTAGGTCCAACTGGGATCAGAGTCTACACCTCAGGGCACTAGGCTATACAACCTCTTGCTGGAAGAAGCCAAAGTGGGATTTAAATGGTGAACAGAATGGAACGATGGACTAGACTGAACAGAAGGGTTCTTGCGGCAAATTTCTAGGAGCATATCTGCCTCTCCTGTTGCATGTGGTTTGCCTTAAAGTAGCCATATTCACGAACCATTATCCGATAAAGCAACATAAATCAACCAACCCTACCCCGAGCCCATTTTCTTAGAGTGTCTTGTGGTAACAAGACAACGTAGCTCTTACTTTTCAGTAGGGCCTATTCATAAGCCAGTGACACTTCTTAATAATAGCCATGATGCTGATAATGATAGTAGCTACTATTTTATTGAGTACTTATTATGTGCCAAGAACTGTGATTCATTTATACAAAATAAGCTAAAATTCTGCTTCATTTCTGAGTAACAATTTTGTGTGTGTGTGTTTGGTGTATTTGCATGTGTGTGTGCTTTTGTGCATCTCCAATTGACATGCGTGAATTTTCAGAGTTAATTAAAATAGTTCTTGTGGCCAGTGGAAAACTACTGCCAGCACAAATTACACACTAAAATCAATATATGCAAAATAATTTTTTCAACATTACATGAGAGATTTATAAATTTACCAAAGATAATGCAATTATACTCTTCTACAAGAAGTGTGGTTTCCGAGCTAAAATTTGGGATATTTATCTCTGTAATATAGTATTCTAATGGATGGTAGAAATGTAGGGGACAAAAAAGAAAAGGAAAGAAGTATTTTATATTTTAGGTTTAATTTATTTTAATAATCTATGATGATAATTTCATTCATAACATCTCTTTATGTTAATAAATTGACAGAAATGAATTTTGTGGAAGATTGAGTCCATAAAGATTTTAAATAAAATAATATATTTAGAAGTCAAAGTGCTACTGCCCTTAATGAAGTTAGCAGATGCTATACACTCCAGCTTCCCTACCTCTTATTTTCATTTCTTTCCAAGTCCTCTGCTCTCCATCAAGTTATTGCCTGTCAAATGTACTTCTATTTTTTTTCTATTTTGCCCAGAGGCTGCCAATGATTGATGTGAATATCGCTAGTGTCTCTATCGTGGCCCTGTTTCCATATTGTTGCTCAAAAGGCCAAAAGAATACCTCTTTTGCATTACCTCTTTTATCTGCCCCCAAAAGAGTGTTGTCTTGTTCCTTCTTTGTCTAAGAGACTTAAAGGAAGTAGTTGTCTTGTTTTGTTTTTACCATTGAGCTTTATTGTCAGGACTCAGGTGGTGCAAATCCCTGGGTCTGTGTTGGGGGGTCATGAGATGTGTGTAGCATAATGGACAAGAACAGGGACTATATGAGCTGCACAGACTCATAATGACTCCACAGTTTCCACACCAGTCCATGACCTTGAGCCTCTCTTATTAATTCAACATCTTTCGCAGTACAAGTTCCTTTCTAGGAGGCTTCTCATATTCACAGAATAGAGTTCTGGGACGTCTATCCCCCCCCAGATACTGCCTATACATGTCTAAATTCTAAAATGAACCTATCTCAGCTGGAAGTGAAAACATGCCACTTACCTATACTTAATCACAAAGCATTTTCCCACAGCTGTTATGTTTTTGACTAGTTTAAAGAATCATGGAACCTATAAACAGGAAAGAAAAATACATATGCTAGATATTGTCTTCTCCAACTGAGATCAAGACTAAATGTCTACATTGTCTTCTGGTTTTTTCTTCAATACATTGATATAGCTTGAAAGTTAAGATAAATATAACATTTTCTAAGTCAAGACTTAATTGAGACAGCAAAGTGGATGGCTCTGAGCAGAGCTGTACTGGACCTGGTGCTGGTCTCTGAGCAGTTTGGCCTCGCCAAGGACACAATCTGGGGGAGACCAAAGATGATGCAACACTTCAAGGAACATGAAAAATCAAGAAAACATGACCTCACTAGATGAACACAATTTTTCAGTATCTGACTCCAAGGAACTGGAGATCTATGATTTGTCTGATAAAAACATTCAAAATAGCTGTTTTAAAGAAATTCGGTGAGCTACAAGAAAACACAAAAAGACAATGCAGTGAAATCAAGAAAATAATACACAAAGTGAGAAGTTTTTCAGAGAGATAAAAATCATAAAGAAGAACCAAACAGAAATACTGGAGCTGAAGAATGCAATTAATGAAATGAAAAATGAAAAATGAAATACAGAGCATCAACATCAGACATGATCAACTCAAAGAAAGAATCTGTGAACTTGAAGATAGGTGCTTTGAAGTTATCTAATCAGAGAAGAGCAAGGGAAAAAGAGTTTAAAAAGGTGAAGAAAGCCCACCCAAATTATGGGAAACTATCAAGCAAAACATTTTATGCATAATGGGAGTCCCAGAAAGAGAAGAGAAGGAGAAAAAGACAGAAAGTTTATTTAAAGAAATAATGAATGAGAACTTCACAAATCTGAGGAGTGATTTGGACAGCCAAGTTTATGAAGCTCACAGGTCCCCAAACAGATTAAAACCCAAAGAGAGATTCTCCAAGATACAGTATAATAAAACTGTCTAATAACAAGGACAAAGAGAGAATTTTTAAAGCAGCAAGAGAAAAAAAATCCTTATATACGAGTGAACACACTTAAGGCTATCAGAGAATTTCTCAGGAGAAACCTTGCAGGCCAGGAGAGAGTGGGATGATATATTCAAAATGCTGAAAGAAAGAAGCTGCCAACCAAGAATACTTTACCCAGCCAAACTGTTCTCCAGGAATGGAAGAGAGATAGAGAATTTCCCAGACAAACAAAAAGCTGAGGAAGTGCATCACCACTAGACTTGTCTTACAAGAAATGCTGAAAGGAGTTCTTCAAGCTGAAATAAAATGATACTAATTAATAACACAAAAAAATATGAAAATATAAAACACACTGGTAAAGGTAAGTATATAGTCAAATTCAGAATACTCTAATACTGTAATGTGGTGGTGTGTTAACCACTTAATTCTAATATAATGGTTAAAGGACAAAAGTATTAAAAATAGCCATAGGTACAATAATTTTTTAGTGGATACACAGCATAAAAAAGTGGTAAATTGTGACATAAAAAACATAAAATATGTGCAGGGGGATTAAAGGATAGACGTTTGTATGCAGTTGAAGTTAATTTGTTATCAGTGTAAAATAGACCGTTATATCTATAAGAGGTTTTACGTAAGCCTCATGGTAACCAAAAAAGCAAAATCCTATAGTAGATACACAAAAGATAAAGAGAAATGAATCAAAGCATACCACTACAGAAAATCATCAATTCACAAAGGATGACAATAAAAGAGGAAGAAAGGAACCAAGGAACTACAAAACAGCCAGAAAACGATTAATAAGATGGCAATAGTAAGATCTTACCTATCCATAATTAATTTAAATGTAAATGAATTAAATTCTCCAATCAAAGGCATAGAATTGCAGATTAGATTTAAAAAACAAGGCCTAACTATATGCTGTTTACAAGAGATTCACTTCTGCATTAGGGACACACACGGCATAAAAGTGAAGGGATGGAAAAAAATGTTCCATGCAAATGGAAATCAAAATAGAGAAGGATATCTATACTTATATCAGACAAAATAGACTTGAAGTTAAAAGCTATAGCAAAAGACAAAGAAGGTCGTTATATAATGATAAAGAAATCAATTCATCAAGAGGTATAACAGGGCCGGCCCGTGGCTTATCGGTTAAGTGCGCGCACTCCACTACCGGCGGCCCAGGTTCGGATCCTGGGCGCGCACCGACGCACCGCTTCTCTGGCCATGCTGAGGCTGCGTCCCACATACAGCAACTAGAAGGTTGTGTAACTATGACGTACAACTATCTACTGGGGCTTTGGGGGGAAAAAAAAAAAGGAGGAGGATTGGCAGTAGATGTTAGCTCAGAGCTGGTCTTCCTCAGCAAAAAGAGGAGGATTAGCATGGATGTTAGCTCAGGGCTGATCTTCCTCAAAAAAAAAAAAGAGGTATAACAATTGTAAATATATAGGTACCCATCAATGGAGCATCTAAATATATTAAGGAAATCATAACAGATTTGAAGGGAGAAATAGACAACAATACAATAATAGTAGGAGAGTTCAATACCCAAATTTCAACAATGGCTAGATCATGCAGACAGAAAATCAATACAGAAACATTGTATTTGAACTATCCTTTAGACCAAATGGACCTAACAGAAATATACAGAACATTCTATCCAACTGTAGCACAATGCACATTCTTCTGAAGCACACATGGAATATTGTCCAAGAGGGTAGATAGATCATATATTAGGTCACAAAAGAAGTCTTAATAAATTTAAGAGTGAAATCATACTATGTTTCCCAACCACAATGGTGTGAAATTAGAAATAGATAACAGGAGGAAAATTCACAAACATGGAAATTTAAAAACACACTCTGGGAAAACAAATGAGTCAAAGAATAAACCAAACAGAAATCAAAAAATAACTTGAAACAAACAAAAATGGAAACACAACATGCCAAAATTTATGAGATTCAGCAAAAGAAGTACTAAGATAGAAGTATATAGCAATAAATGACTACATTAAGGAAAAAAATTTTAAATAAGCAACCTAACTTTACACCTTAAGGAAGTAGAAAAAGAACAAAGCCCAAAGTTTGCAGAAAGAAGGACATAGCAAAGATCAAAGCAGAAATCAAATGAAATAGAGACCAGAAAAAAATACAAAAGATCAATGAAACTAAGAGCTGGTTTTCTGAATAAATAAACAAAATTTTAAAACCTTCAGCTAGACTAACAAAACAAAGACAATTTAGATAAATAAAATCAGAAATGAAAGAGGAGACACTACAACTGATACCATAGAAATTCAAAGAGTCATAAGAGACTACTGTGGGCAATTATATGTCAACAAATTGAATAACCTAGAAGAAATGGATAAATTCCTAGAAACATAACCTACCAAGACTGAATCGTGATGAAATAAAAAATCTCAACAATCTAATATTGAGTAAGGAGATTGATTCAGTAATCACAAACCTCCCACAAAGAAAAGCCCAGGACATGATGGCTTTGCTGGTAAATTCTACCAAACATTTAAAGAAGAATTAATGTCAATCCTTGAACTCTTCCAAAAAATCGAAGAGGGAACATTCCTAAACTCAATTTATGAACTCAGCATAAAAGTCATGAGGAGGAAAATGAACCGTTATATTTACTCATTCCATTGCTCTCTCTTCAATTCTGGTATTCCAAACATCCTTGTTTTATCATTACTGCTCTCTTGAACAATTTTTTCAGCCATTCTTTTAAGGAAGGCATGCCTGTGACAAATTATCTTAGGCTTCCTTCTTCTGAGAATAACACCATTTCAGCGTAATTACCTGCTTTGCACTTTTTTGAGATATAATTAACATACCATAAAATCCACTCATTTAAAGTGTATAATTCAATGTTTTTAGTAAATTTACAGAGCTGTGCAGCCATCACCACAACCTAATTTTAGAAAACTTTTATTATCCCCCAAATAAACCTCATACCCATTATCAGTGACTCCCCATTCTCCCATCCCCCAATTCCTAGAACCCATTAACAAATTTTCTGTATCTATTCAAAAAAAGACTTAATTATGTTCACTAAAGGCAGTTAGACTCTCCTAGGGACTTTTGAATATTTTTCTGGCCACCCATGAGAGACCATTTAGAAGTCCAGCATTCTTTTAAGTGAGACCTTTGCTTCATAACCATTGATAAGTCAAAGGATTAATTTTACCATGAAATCTGCAACATTTTCTTATTCTCAATTGCTGGTCCTTCTTATTTCTCCTCAAAATGCTGCTCTGACGCCTTGTTTGTTTGCTTATTTTTTCCTACATACTGTATCCTTCAGTGAATTCATCTATTTTCACGGTTTCTGTTGCTACTTATCATCAGAGGGTGGTGAAATCTACATTTCCAACCCTTTACTCCACTACAGCCTCATTTTCTTCTATAAGGCATCACTTTTCTGTCCAATCATCACTCAGCCTGGACCAAACCAAGCTTATCCTCCAGCCTTAGTAACCAAACTTCCAAATATCCCTGACCAAGTCAGTAACGCTGCCAGTATCTCAGGCTACTACACTAGGGCCCTCATTGAATATTTCTGCTTCACTTTATTTTTTTCTTACTCCAACTAGTGGTTAAATTCTATAGATTGTTCCTGAGATACACTTCTGTATTTGTCCTCTCCTCTCAGTTCACATCATCATCACCCCAATCCATGCCCTCGTAGTTTCACAGCCAGATTCCGTCTACTGTCTCCAAAACAAATGCTATGATGCCATCCTTTTCCCTCTAATCCACCTGATATTCTACTGCCAAATTAGTCTTCCTAAAATCTGCTTTCCTTACACCATTACCAGGAAGGGGAAGAGAGGCAACTAAATCTATTGAGCAGCTAAGCATGACTTTGACACTTTGCATATGTTGCCTCATGAAGTCCTCTCACCCAATACCATGAGGCAGATATTAGGATTTCTGTTTTACAGATCATGGGAGTAAGAGTCAGAAAGGTTAATAACTTGCTCAAGATCGCCCCTGGCTAATCATCAGGGGAGCTGATATTTGAACCTGTGCTATCTCAGTTCCACCTGCTGACTCTATAACTTTCAATTTTTCCTCATTATCTAGCACACTACTCATTGAACCTGTATGTTTTGAGCATCTGTAGTGCATAAGGAACTGCATGGAAAACAAAGATTAAGAAGAAGGAGATGCTCCCTTCAGGAGCTTACAGTCTAGGAGGAAAGATAACATATAAAGACGACTAACTGCAGGAATTTTTATCTGCTTTATTCACTGTTGTATCTCCAACACATAGATAGTTCTTTATTAGTTTCCTAGGGCTGGCATAACGAATTACCACAAATTAGGTGGCTTAAAACAACAGAAATTTGTTCTCTCACAGTTCTAGCTAGAAGTCCAAAATCAAGATTTTGGCGGGGTTAATTCCTTCTGGAAGCTCTGAGAAAGAATCTGTTCCATGCATCTCTCCTAGCTTTTGGCATTGTTTAGCTTGCAGCTGCAACACTCCAGTTTCTTCCTCTGTTGTCCCGTGGCCTTCTCCTTTGTGTATCTCTGTGTCTTTGTCTATGTCCCCGAATCTCCTTCTCATTACAAGGACACCAGTCATTGAATTTAGGACCCCATCCTAATCCAGTATGACTGCATCTTCGCATCTGCAAAGACCCTATTTCCAAACAAGGTCACATTCACAGGTTACAGGCAAAGGTGAATTTTGAGGAGACACTATTCAGCCAACCTACTACAGTATCTAACACATAACAGCCACTCAATAAATATTTGTTGAATAGAGAAACAGTATGAAATAGGAAGTGTTATAAGGAAGGTAGGAATTTTTAAAATCACATTGGTATTTCTGACTAGCTTTTAAAGCTCTCTGTTATTTTCTTAACCTTATAAATTCAATCTTAATTCTCACAGTACTTCAACACAAAGCTCGTTTGTTGGCTGGTGTCATTTCCTCCTTGACCCTGGTGTTCCCATTCCTGATCCCCTAATTACCTACATGCACGACTTATTCTTCTTCACTCAAGTTCATTTGCTCATGCTGCTTCTTTAGCTTAGATACTGACTTCTTCCTCTCCAGCTATTCACCTCCTATTTATCTTCCAATGTTATGATCTGAATGCATCCCGCCCAAATTCATATGTTAAATCAGTCCCCAAAAGTGATGGTGCTAGGAGGTAGGGCCTTTGGAAGGTGATTAAGTCATGAGGGCGAAGTCCTTGTGAATAGATTAGTGCCTTATGAACGAGCTTCCAGAGAGATCCCTAACCCTTCTACCATATGAGGACACAGTGAGAAGGGCCTGGCTGTCGACCAGGAAGAGGACCCTCGCCCAACCATGCTGGCAGCTTGATCTTGGACTTCCCAGCCTCCAGAACCGTGAGAAATACAATTTCTGTTGGTTATAAGCTACCCAGTCTGTGGTATACTGTTACAGCAGCCCAAATGGACGAAGACATCTTCCAGGGCCTGTTAAAATGTCCCATCTTTCATAAGCCTTTCCTAATTTCCCCATGCCCCACCCCCTTCTCTAAACCTCTAAAAAGTGGTTGCATTTTGCTCTGCATCACTTGGCGCTCCAGTTACCTATCAATGCATAGCAAACTACTCCCATACTCAGTGGCTTACAACAACAGTAGGTTGCTGTTTGTCATGGTTCTCTGGGTTGACTGGGCAGTTCCTTGGCTGGTCTCACCTGGGCTTGCTCATATGGAGCATGAGCTTAAGTGTCAGCTGGGCAGGAGGATCCAAGATGACCTCACCTACATGTCTGATAGGTGGCAGTGGTGTTGGTTAGGCCACCTCCATTTTCTTCCATGGGCCTGTCATCCTCCAGCTGGCTAGACCAACTTCCTTCTGTGGCAGTCTCAGGGCAGAGTTCCAAGTGTGTCACTGTGGAAGCTGCACTGCCTCTTGAGGTGTAGACTCCAAAACTCAACATAATATCACTTCCACCAAATTCTATTGGTCAAAATAAATCACAGGGCCAGCCCAGACTCAAGGGTCAGGGAAATGACTCCATCTCTTGGCAGGACAAGCAGTAAAGTCACATTGCAGAGAAGAATGGGAGGGGAAGAAGAGAAACGTTATGGTCATCTTTGAAAACAATACACAACGCTGGGGATATAATGACACACCCTCTTTTATTGCTCTCCAATTACATGTTTTAATCTAATTGGTTCCCAAATTATGATATCAGTTCCTTGAAATAAAAATTCAAAATACACAGTTTTCTTGAAATTTCTTAAATGCTTAATATAGACCTGGGCACATATTATGCTTTCTATTAATATTTATAAAATTAATTACATAGCACTTTACTAGACTCTGTTCTAAGCATGTAAAGTCATTTAATTCTAAGTATATTAAGTAATTAATTCTCACAATGGCTGTAGAAGATAGGTCTATTTTTAGCCCGACTTTGCAAAGAAGGAAACTGAAGCAAGGTGTGGTTAAGCGCCTTTCTCAGAATCCACAGCTACCAAGTGGTAAGGCTGGTAGTCAAACTCAGGCATTCTGGTTCCAGATTCATGCTCTTAACCAATATGCTTTATTTGTATTGATACTATGATGATACAAATTATCATCCTTATTTTATATTTGTACAAATATATTTCACTCAAAACTACCTAGAAAATTACTTCAGTATCATTGGTATAATGAATAGACAAAAAAGTCAAATGATATATTTTGAGACAAAATGGGTTTCTATCTAAAATACTAAGCTACTTTTGAAGAAAACATAGACAAATCTAATAAACACTGAAATTATACCCGAAGTTAAGCCTCTCTTTTCTTTCTCTCATCCTGGCCCTCTAAAATTTCTCATAATGATGTGAACACCTGGCCTTTTTCGGTGTATTTACAAGCAAACTTCCAGTTAGTCATATCCTTTATGAATAATATCCTATCTGAGCTTTGGTAATATCCTCCCACTGTTCACATTAGCAGGAGATTACCACATGTCACAAGAGAGACCATACCTATGTGGGTCAGTGAACATGCCACCATTTCATCTCCTTCTTAACCTGCTTGCCCTTAGTCACAAGCTGGATTCAGGATGAGAGGCTGGAGTAGATGTGGTCCATCCATCCTTGCTTCTGGGGAAAAAACCCAAAGTGCATGTATTTATAATAGGACAAGTTTTAACACATTCATATACTAGGTATGTTGTGTATTAACAACTTGAGATGGCAGAGACATGATGCTATGGGTGCCAGAATTTGAGTTAACCCAGAAAATGTAACATTTCTGAATCTTCTTCCTTCTTTTGTGGGTACTCAACATGACACGTTCTCCTCAAGAAACAAAAATAGTCTTAAGATGCTAGATAGTTTTCTAACAGACATCCTATTTTTTTTCTGTTGTTTCCAGATAAATGTGAAGTCCCTGGGGCAGTTTCCCTTATGATTTCCCACCTATAAGCAAAGGAATATGTAGTAATAAAATTTCAGTAATTTAAGACATTTGATGCATGACACAGGTACTGAGAATCTAGACATGATCTATTTGATGGTACTTTAAACCATGGAATCATCAAGCTGACAAGATCTCTTGACAAAATTAACAGCAGGAATTGGAAGGACCCTTTAGAATTTGTGGTAAAAGATGGGTAAATGTCTTTCTCCCCGAGTCAGGCACAGACGAGGATGTTGTCTAACTCTCTTGGCACGGTCTAGGTGATGTTCTTAATAAAATCAAAGAGTATTCTCACAAAATAGTTGTTATGGGTTGAATTCTGTCCCCTAAAAAGATGTTGAAATACTAACCTATACCTGTGAATGTGATCTTATTTGCAGATGATCAAGTTAAGATGAGGTCATTAGGATGGACCTTAATCCAATAAGACTGTGTCCTTATAAAAAGGGGAAATTTACTCCCAAAGACAGACACACAGAGAGAGAAGATGATATGAAGACACAGGGAGAAGATGGCTGTCTACAAGCCAAGGAACACCAAAGAGCGCCAACAAACCCCTAGAAGCTAGGAGAGAGGAATAGAGTAGATTCTCTCTCACAGCCCTCAGAAGGAACCAACTCTACTGATACCTTGGTTTCAGATTTCTATCTTCCAGAACTATGAGACAATAAATTCATAGTGTTTAAGCCACCCAGTTTGTGGTAACTTATTACAGCAGCTCCAGGAAACCAATACAATAGTCTTCATACATTCTTTGTTACTTCAGGCCCTAACTGGCTATAGCTACTGGAGGATAAATTCTGATATCAGCAACAAGGTGCAGATTATTAAGAAAACAAAGAAACTATTTACCGCAGGTATAAACATGATTTTCTTAACCTTATATTCATGCATGTCATGGCTCTACTTCCTGTTTTCAGGAAGGAGAACAATTTTCCATGGTAATCGTTTAACAAGCACATAACTTGATCTAATATGTGTTCTATACCCCACACTCATTTAAGAAATATGTAAAAGGTGGAATAAAATTCTACTTATAAAGAGTTTATTTTAGGCAAGACACTGACCAAATTAAAAATCAACAAAAGGCAATGTCTAATGCATTTCTAAATTAAACAGTGTAAGAGTACTATAAATTTCAACATTAATATAAAAATCTCCTACGAAAACTATCTTTTTAAGTTATGTATTTAATATGTGTAAGCATAATATAAAATACTCCAAAAGACAAATAAACTGTTAAAATCAACTTTATTTTAAAGGTTTTACTCAACCTTTCTACTCTTAACTACCAGCATTTTGATTGCAACTGTGATTTGGTGTCCATATAGTCTAAACATCTACATACGATATTACCTAGAGAGGTATAACACCTAGAAATGTGTTCCTGACTCTGGACTTAACCCAGCTAATAAAAAGAGTTAACTGAAAACAACTAAAACTGTAATGTGGAATGTGAATTATATGTAGTTTTCTTCTTTCCAGTTGCTTTATTATGTTACATATTATTATATACTGTATTAATTATTATATCATATATATTAACCCACAAATAATATATTTTCTATATGTTCCTTAAAGGCAGAGGGTGTGTTTTTTTCCCATCTAGGGTCTAGAGCTTTCAAAAATATTTGTTGAATAAGCAAACAAAAGAATAGATGGGCTTCTAATAATAATTCCTCACCAAGGAACATATTTACTCTCTTACCCACTTCTTCTGATGTAACATATTTTTTCTTCTTGTGTTGATTAATTTCTATTGATCCTCTGCTGTGTAGCCCACACTGCTCTTGTCTCACACCATTCAGTGCTGGGCTATTGATTCCCTGCATCAGGACCCTTATAACGATGTGCAGAAAATTCTAAGTCTTTGCTGATGTGCTTGTTCAAAGTTCACTTTAAGAACAGAACTATTATCAATTACACTGTTAGGGAGGCTCTGTTACTCTCCAGTATGTCCTAAGACAAAGTTTGTTTGCTTGTTTGTTTGTTTTTTCATAACTGCAAGTCAATGCCCATCAAAGGATCAAGAAATTAACCCAATGAGTTGGGACCAGTCATTTTGGAAAGAAAGGGGAGAGGGGGTAAAAAAAAAAAAAGGAAAGAAAGAAAGAAAAGAGAGAAGAGGAGGGGAGAGGAGAAGAGAGGAAAAAGTGCACCTACAGTGTGGGTAAATATTGCATTATAGAAGTTGTATTTTTACTCAGAACCATAGCCAAAAAAATGTTTTGAAAGCCACTGTCTACTACTACTCTCCATCAATAACCTATAGCCATGAGATGACTTCCTTGATATTTGCCTGACCCCACAACTTTGGCTTCTTTGAGTTTATTGAGCTTGTGCCCAGCTCTCCCTGAATTCTACTTGCTTTACAGCAATGGCACTTACATTCGTATCTTTTTTGGCAAGAATGACTTCCAGAATATGACCACTTTGAGAATGATCTGAGTTGCATAGGACACTCTAGATGAGTGACACTAGCCCTGGACAGGTGACAGAGTAAATATATTGTATTAAACTCTCCCCTGCCCTTGAGCACAAGCCTAGCCAGCATCCACTTGCTGTCAATTAGGCTCGGGAGACTGAGCACTGGCAACGTCCTGTGAACTGAGAAGTCCCTACTGACCAGATGATAAATTCAGCATTAAGTGCTCGAACTCTACAAATTAAGTTTTATTAAATTTAGGATGTCCCTGCTACAACTAAACAAAGGTTCTCTTGGGCTCCCAATAGGAAAAAGGTCCCTAATCATTTGGATGTGACCAGCTTATGTACTGAGATGCCCTAAAGATGTAACTCTAAGGTCGCCAATGGGGAGCCCAGGACTGTAGCCCAGTAATTACTGAGATGGAAAGGGCTTTGCCTCACAAAGAGAGTGTGTGATTCTGAAGAAGACCAAGACACCTATTTCTGTTTGATAGTTAGGTGGGAGGGGATGCCTCGATCCTGGCCTGGGAGACAATCCTCCCCAGTAACCTAGCTCTGTGAAACAATGTTGCTCCTTAAATGAAAATGAGAATAATATTCTCAACCTCCTTTTACTGACAAAAAGCTTTTATTGAATGAAGCAAAGGGATTCAAATAAAAGATCAATGTGACTTCTCTGTGTGGTGAAACAGAGTCTGAGCATTCCTCTAGCTCCATGTCTATTCAGAATTCTCTGTTCCCATTGCTATCCACTCCATTCACCAATCCAGAATAAACGTTCAGAGCACCTATGTGTGCACAGTGCTAGAGGCTCTCTATCGGTCCTCAAGGGTCTTACTTTCTAGTATGGCATAGAGATATTAAATAAGTAAAGCACAAAAATATATATATACATAATTACAAATAAATACTAAGAAAAGGGAGGGAAATCTTGTTGCTATGGCAAACAATAACAGGGGGTGGGGTTTACTGTGAATTAAGTCATGACGGATTATATCTAAGCTGAGACCTGAAGGAGAAGAAGCCATCTATACGAAGGTGGAGGGGGAGCCTTCTAGTCATTAAGGGAGAGGAGGTGCCTCCAGGCTAGGAAGAGCTTGGCTAAAGGAAGTGAAGGAGACACTGCATGAATGGCTGGGACAGAGAGGGCAGCAAGGAGGGTGGGAGGAGAGGGAGCTGGAGGGCTAGGTAGGAAGTGGTAATACAGGGCCTTACTGGCTCTGGTAAGAAAATAGGATTTTATTCTAAATGCATTGGGAAGCCATTAAAGAGCTTTTAGCAGGAGAAGAAACTGATTAGACTGAAATTTTTAAAAGACCACTCTCAATGTGGTGTGGTGAAAGGGTTGAAGAGGGGACAAATGGCCGAGAAGGACCACAGGGAGACCAAGTGGGGGCTGTTTCAGTATCCAGATGAGAGATGATGACTGGGACTGAGGCTGGGGTGGAGGAAACGGGCAGACGACTGAAAGTGGATTGGACATTGCAAGGGATTATATTGAGAAAAACAAGAAGATGGAAGGATCAAGAATGACTCCGAAGATTCTGATTTCAATATCTTGGTAGATGATTGTTGGTGTTTAATAAGATAGGAAAGCCTGGGGGAATCACAGGCTTTGGGGAGAAAATCAAGAGTCTGGTTTGGGACAGGCTAACTTGAGATGCCTGAGCAACTTCAGACAGACTTGAAAAGGAGGCAGTTGGAGAGCAGGAGGAGGAGAAACTCTGAAAGGACCTCCGCTGTGATTATGCTGAGGTCTCTGCTTCCCCATCTAACTGCCTAGAGCCCCAGCTGCCCCCAAATGTGGAGATGTGGTCAACAAAAGGAAATTCCATATTTTATTTAATCAAATTACATACCCTCTGTTGCATTTGACTTGGCAACTCCCAGGTGAACTGCTGCCAAGTCAAATTTTTATCCAGATAATGAGCTGTATCTATTGCTACCACATCTGCTTCCTGCTTTGTTGTAAGCAGAAAAGTTACCACAAGATAAAACAATAGACAGTAAACAATATCAAGAATGGGAAGCAGCTGGTGTTGGTTGCACCAATAGTGAGAAAAACTCTGAGAAGTGAAAACTATATTAAAAACAAAAAAAGTCAGAGGGGACTAAGATGTAAGGTGAGGGTGCACCTCCGCGTTTTGGAGGGATATGGGTCAGTCGGCATTAGGAAGCAAGCAGGAGTTCCGAGGCTGTGTGATGGCCGAGAGGTCAAGGCAATCAAGAAGGGTGCCGCCTGGTGGGCTTCAGAACTCCCCAGGGAACAAGATCCCCTGCCTTATGTTACTGTCTGGGGACATCCGCCCACAGCACAAAGCATCTCTTTTTCAAGGAGGCAATAAAGCAATGGGCAACTGATCCAAAAGGAGAGCACTTGCTGGTTTCTAGCTAGCAATTGACTTACAGTTGAGTAGAAAGATTCACTATGTTCTCCCTAACTCTTGTCATGACCCTATATTTGCCATCTCCATTTTACACATAAATAAATTGAGGCTCAGAGAGGTTGAGAAATGTGTCCAAGGTTATATATCTAGTGAATAGCAGAGGTAGAATTTAATCCAGGTTGATCTGATTTTCACACCACAATGTTACTAATGAAAAGGTGTCTCAAATAAAGGAACTGAGCAGAAAATTGAAGAATAAGTAGGTCATTAATCAATGAATTTCCTGTGGTTTCTCATTTTGGTATCTACTTATACAACTTTGTTTGAATGTTAATAATTGCTACCTTCCATTCACTTAAAATATACCTCAAATATTATTAAAAATATCACAAAGACCAAAATACATGAAAAAAATTCTGTCCAACACACAAAATACAAAGATCGAGAGAATACACAAATAGAAAATGTACTTTATTATTTTTTCGAGTTAGATTGTCCCTATACTAACATCTGTTGCCAATCTTCCTCTTCTTTTTTTCTCCCCAAAGCCCCAGTACATAATTGTGTATCATAGTTGTAGAGCTGTAGCTCTTCTATGTGAGATGCGGCCTCAGCATGGCTTGATGAGCGGTGAGTAGGTCTGCACCCAGGATCTGAACTGGCAAACCCCAGGCTGCTGAAGCAGAGCGTGCAAACTTAACTGCTACGCCACCGGGCTGGCCTCGAAAATGTACTTTAAACTATGTGATAGCATGCTTCTTTGACATCTACATTGAAGAATAAAATGTATATACACTGCTTATTTTTTAGGACTGTAGGAAATTTAACACCTCTTTCCCAATAAATAAAGATTTCACAAAGATGGAAGCAAAGAAATTTCAAGATGATACCCCTTTATATCAAGAAGGAAGTTTATATGTCAGTCCAACTGGTCCATTTGCCATCTTCTGAACTCACAATATGCTCTGATGCCTGTGCGTTTGCTCAAGTTATTTTTTCTGCCTCTAATGCCCACGGTCTCCTTTTACTTTATAACTCCGTGTACCTAAGTCCCACCCATTTGCAATGACTGTTCAAATGTGACTTCTCCCCTGACACTTTTACTAATAACAGAAATAAAAGAACACTGCTATTATCTTTTCTACCTTCTCATAACACCTCGTATTATATTTGTCTTGACTGTCCTCTCTAATTTGAAAGCCACTTGAGAGCAGAAGCTGTATTTTATGCATCTTTGTGTCTCTCCCATTTCCCCCAAATGCTAGGCATGTTTCACCACAGAAGGAATTCAAAGAGTTCACCATATGAAATCATCTCATAAGAGCTTGGAACATTCTAAAAACTAGAATGGAGAGCAGGATTTTTCCAGGAATACTCTCGGATTCTCATTGGAACTAATGTCATTGCTCTCCTGCAGAAGTAAGACAGCCTTGAGGCTCCTAAATTATCCCAACATAAGTTTAACTTGCTCTATCAGTCTTTCCTAGATATATAAATTTTTGATCAAGGCTCCATTGAGGACTCAGAGAATCCCTTAGGTTTATGGAAGGATCTATGCAAAGATAATCAGAATATAGAAGGCATTCAGTTTCCACTATTCATCCTCTGAACTATTCCCCTTTCCCTACTATTCCTATTTCATTTTAAAGAAAAGATAAAAGCAAAATAAATTGACATATTATTCATTGAAATAAAGATATAAAACAGTAAAAATAACAGCTATAGCAACAACCACTCCAACTTGATAAACAAAATCACCACTAAGAATCTGACAAAATCCATTATGTGAACTAGAAATCAATAAATAAAAGAAACAACATCCTTAGTGGCAAATGAGATTTAATTCAGGATTTGCTCATAAAAGAGGGTGTTGGGGAAGATCCTTGAAGGCTAACATCCTTGGCCAGAAAGAAACCAGGATCAGAGTCCTGAGCCTAGAGACATGCAAATCCAATGGTAAGAGCACTCCCAGAATTGGTGAGCGCCCGGACTTCATGACGTGGCTGGTGAAGAGGAGAACTAAGTGGAGATAGCAATGGGAGGAAGCCCAGGCATACGGGATAACAGAACCATGAACGCGCATTGAGCACTTACTACGTACCAGGCGCTGGGCTAAGGGCTTTATTTGCATAATTTCATTTAATTCTCACAACAACTTCACAAGGTAGGTCTTATTTTTATTCCTCTTTTGTAATTAAGGAGAATGAGGTTTAGAGAAGTTATGTGGCTCTCACAAGGTCATCTAGCAAGTGGTGGCACCAGAACTCACCCAGCAACAGGTTCGGTCCACCAGAGAGCTGGCCTGCAGTTAAAATTGTTGTGTCCAATCAGGATCAATTACGGTGGCAAATATCTAAGTGAGTTTCTCGGCAGGAAGAGCACTCACACTGCAACAGGGTGAGGATGATATCAGAGTCTCAGGGGGTCAGTCTGGTACAGAATCCAGTTTCCTGGGAGTGCAGGCACTAAATGGGTTTCTAAAGAGCAAGTCATGCAGCCCAAGGTTCCTAGGTAAGTTCACTTTCTAGCTAGGAATTGAAGGGTGGAGCAGAAGTTTTTGTGGCCGATGCCTCATCCCTTTGGCCCACCTACAATTTTAGCTGTAGCTGAGAGGATCAGTCCCCATGCCTGCTGCCAGCATCCCACCTCAGGTGCCCACCATGTCTCTCTACTTTGCCGCCTCGGGGCTTTTCCTGAAGCCACAGGAGCGCACCCAGCCTACTTAGGGCAGCCCGGGAGTGCAGAGAGTTAATATCCCCGGGGACAGTCCTCAATCAGTTGGGATGAGGCTGCCCCGGCCGCCCACGGAGAGTAGCTGCAATCCTGAGGCTAATTCTCAAGGTTCCTCAGAGGGCTCCAAAGAGCTTGAGCCCAGGCGCTCACAGCAGTAACCAGCTCATTGACGCATCTGTAATGGTGGTGCTTTCTACCCTGTCTCACTCTCCTTGTCCCTCACTCCCGCCTCCTGGGATCGCTTCTGGTAAAGTAGCTGCACAAAAGCTCTTAACAGAAGATTGAGGGCCAACCAGGAAACCAAGAGAGAAAATATGCCTTGAGCTCTGGGCAAATATGACAGATGATGGGGGAAAAGTCACAGCACGGTAAGTGCCGCAATTTGGGTTCCAACCCACCACCGTCTCTCACTTGAGCTACAGCAGTAGCCACCTAATTCGGCTCCCTGTTTTTATTTTTTCCCACCTGACAACTTGTCCTCCTCACAGAAGCCTAGTGACCCTTTAAAATGTAATAGAAACTTATCATCCCCTGAAAATCCTCCAGCGCCTTCCAATCACATGTGGAATAAAATCCCCAGTCTTAACCAAGACCTACAGGCTTGGATGATCTGGCTCTCAGATGCTTCTGAGGTCTTCTTCTGCTACTGTTGTCAAATTTCACAACCTGGGAGAGATTTTCCACACTGTCCTTTCCAAATTAGCAGTTCTTCCACCCCCATCACATCCATCCCTCTCTATATTCATACTCTACATAGCATTGATCACTTCCTGATGTTGTATTATATACAGACAATTCCTGCTACTCGCGGCAGCTATGCTCTATAAAGTCACTGTGAGTGCTGAATTAGCGAACACTGAACCATTGCTCCTAAGGGAAATTCAGGGTTAGATCCCTGCAAGCCTCTGGACACATTTTCACCACCTGATCAATATATAACCTTGATTTATGTGTGTTTCTGTTTAAAGACCCCTTATTTAATATGTATTGTTGATTCATTAACATTGAACTCGTGGCAAACAGCAGTATAACTCATGCCTGAACAAAGCTCAACTAATACACATATTTTCTCCATAAGGCACATCATAGCTTTCCCGAGCTTAAGAAGACTAGACAGTACTTCAGCACCACCACCCTTGGAGGCCAATGGAAACAGCAAAATCACTCAATAAATCATAAAAAGTAAAAAATGTGACACTACATAGACCATGAAAAGGACACTAGTTTAGAGTATGAGAAAAGAAACAAGAAAGCATCGTCTTAGACTGCAGCTGGGAACATGCACATTGGGTGACTCAAATTTTTTGCCACTCTGCACATATCTGTGAATGGCTGCAAAAGTGCCACAAGTAATGATTTTGAGGGTTACAAATATATTTTAGCAAGTAGGCAAATTTACAAATATAGAACCACAAACAATGAGGATGGACTGTATTTATTCGTTCATGTTGTGTTATTTGTCTTCTTATCTTGATATCTAAGCTCTATAATAGAGGATACTTTTTCTGGTTGGTTTTCTTTCACTTTTTCATGAGCATTGAGACCAGCTCTGTCCACTAGAAACGTAATTTGAGCCACAAATGTAAGCTACACATTAAAAAAAAAAGGTAAAAGTAATTTGCATATTGTATTAATTTATCATAATATATCCAAAATATTATTTCAATGTCTAATCAACATAAAAATATTAACATGATATTTTATGTTCTTTTGTCTATATATTTGCTCCAAATCTTTGAAATCCAGCATCTATTTTATACTTACAGCACACTTCAATTTGGACTAGCCACATTTCAAGTGCTCAATATGGTCAGTGGCAACCATGTTAGGCAGCTCCGGTCCAGAACGACGACTGGTACATAAGTCCCCAGTACATATTGTTGAGTGAATTCATTTATTCATTGCTTTCTATATCCCAGACACTGTACCAAGAAGGTTACATCCTTTAGATCACTTAATTCACCCCACCCCGCTTTGGTTAATTATTGTTAGCCTCTTTTCACAATTCAGTAACTGAGATGCACTAACTTGCCTGTGATCACAAAGAATTTCAAAATAAGGACTCGGGTATCCGACCATCTCACCAAATCTCTTGTCTCCAAATAGATCTTCATTAAAAGATACTAATGCAGTTTTCCTTAAAATATCCATTAAGATATTAGTCAAAAGATGGCTGACTATGGGAGAAACCACATGGTTTTGAAAGCATTTCAGGTCTGGCTAAATATAGTGTGCATGCTTTACCTTTTTAAGAATCAAATAATGTTAATTAATATAGTTATTATATGCCTGAGTAATTAAGCACACTGTCACCCGAGAGCCTGTCTATCAGCAGTCCTTGCAACTTGCCAGAGGCTCCTTGGGAAGGCTGGTAGCACCGCCGGCTGGGCTTTGGAGCATAAAGCGTCAGGCATCTTGCTCTTATGACTCACAATCTGAGAGGCTTGGCACTACTGCTGGGAGCAACATCGAAAAAGACATTGTTATCCTTCAAAACCACTTGGCTCCCCTGGTTTTCCTACTGTGTAGAAGGATTTTTGCTATTTTCTCTTATCTGTGAAGCAAACATTATTGCATTGTTACACAAAGTTATGCAGAAAAAAATACTGCATGACATCTATTGAATGGCAATGTAATAATCAATTCATAATATTTACCTTCATAGGATTCCAAAAAGGACTTAGGATAGCTTAATCAATTAATAAGAACAACCGATGACTGATTAACACAAACAATTTATTTTTTCTGCTCAAATTCTGCTGACATGAAAATCTGCAAGATTAATCAGAGTAATTTGTTAGAGAGCAAAAAATGGAGACAAGAGAAAGTTAATCAGTCAGAGCAGTTGTAGAAAAATAAAGCTCATTTCGATTCTGTAAAAATTGAAGAGCCCTCAGTATCAGAGTAAAAATGTCAAATCATGTTTTCAGTATTCGGGAAGCCAGACGCTGATGACAGCCAACATTGCACCATAGTATCCCCTCAGCTTGCAGTGTGTTACCCACACACTCACACAGAAAACAATCTGGACACGCCAGTCCATGGAGAGGGCACCAGAAGCCAGGCATTTGCCACGTGGGCCACTGCAGACCTATAAGTGTGCTCCCTACATCATATTTTCCCACAGTGATAGAGCTTTTAAATAGAAAAATAGTCAGCACTGTTTTTCTAATCACTTATTGTCTCTGGGCCTTTTTTGTCCTTTAACTAGTCTCTGAATGTGGAATTCCCAAGAAATAAACCATCCACGTGCATCATATATCATCACAGCATAGCTAGAACTGAAGCACCTATTTCCATTAGGGTTTAAACTATCTAACATGGTGAGAGGAATTGCCCCCATCTTCTCCAAAAGAGTCATAATGTTTGAGGGAAATTCGTAAGAAACAAATGACTGGAGTTGCTTCTGTCTCGACACAAACGTGAGAGGCCTGCATTGCGAGGTGGCGGTGCTGAGAAAAAATTAATCCAGTATTGATTGCATCTTGATTCTGTTGGTTTCAAAAAGTCCTCAGTGTCAACTAAAAAATCCCATGGAAGTTGCTTTAAAAATTCAAATTTGTATAGGGGAGCAAAATAGATGCTATAATGTGACCTGTGGTCCAACTGCCAATTTTAACCAGGAGACAGAAAGTAGAACCAGGAGACAAAGACTAGATAGTGAAGATGGGAAGGAAGGACAGGCTGGCATGGCCTCAGGCTACACGGAGGCCTAGAAAGAGAATGAAAATAATCAGCCCTGAGAGGATTAGCTCTTAAATCTGCAGCAGCTTTGGCTTCAGAATGACTAGTTAAATTGGCTACTCGACAGAATGCCCAATCTGTATTCCCTAATATGAAATGATGTTGGTTATATTCTTCACTTGGTAATATGTGTTCTGATATTCCTCACCTCATAAGACCTTCTATAATATCTTCCCTAAGTCCCCTCTGTCAAATATTATGGTCACTGTGATGGTTATTTTTATGTGTCAAACTGACTGGACAAAGGAATGCCCAGAGAGCTGGTAGAACATTATTTCTGGGAGTATTTGTGAGGGTGCCACTGGAGGATAACAGCATTTGAATCTGTAGATTGAGTGAAGATTGCCTTCACCAATGCAGCTGGGCATCATCCAACCCCTTGAGTGACCGAATAGAACAAAAAGACGGAAGAAGGGCAAATTTGCTTTCTCTACTTGAGCCAGGACGTCCATCGTCCCTTGCCCTTGGACATCCGTGCTCCTGATTCTCCAACTTCCGGTCTCAGACCAGGACTTACATCACCAAACCCCCAATTCTCAGGCCTTCGACTTGGACTGAATCACACCACCAGCTTTCCCAGTTCTCCAGCTTGCAGACAGCAGATTGTGGGACTCTTAGCTTCCATAACCATGTGAGCCAATTCTTATGATAAATCTCCTCTTACATCTATCTTTATATACGTATCCTATTGGCTCTGTTTTTCTGGAGAACCCTGACTAATACAGTCATCATGCACATAGTTGAGATTAGAGAAGCTGTGCTGTCAATATAAAATATAGTTTCTTCACAGAAAGACTTCCATTCATTTATTCACTCACTTGCTCCTTTACTGAACACACATTCTCTGAAATGCCTTCTATGTGCCAGGCACTATTCTAGGGTCAGGCATACAGTAATTTATTGATCTAACAAAGGTCTTGACATCCTAGAACTTTATTTCTAGTTGGGGAACATAGATATTAAATAAGACAACATGTAAATAATATAGTTTCAAACAATAAAAAAATAGGTAAAGAGTTGGAGCCAGATGGTGAAGGCTTGGGTGCAGCCCAGACTGGCTAACATTATTTGCCATTCTCTAGAAGCCTTGAGGTCTCCAAGCTTGCTGTAGCAGGGATTAGGTCTCATCTGATCTAACCGGTACATGAATACCCTGAAAGTCTCTGCCAAGCCTAAGAAAATGCTGACACAAAGTAATAGTAAGATGCAGAACACAAATGATTTATGACAGCATTGTCAAGGAGGGGGAAGGCATGGTGAGGGACTAGAGAGTGACTGTGGTGACTGTATTCTAAGTAGGGTGGTCAAAGAAGTCTTCTGAAATATCAATACTTGAGCAGAAGCCTCATGGTGCAAAACTCTGGAGGAAGAATGTCATGAGCAGAGGGAAGAATCTGAGCCCAGATGAAGTTTCAGGCATTCAAGTAACTGTAAGAAAGTCAGTGTGTTTAGAATATGGTGAGCAAGGGCAATCAGCCATAGAAGATGAGGTCAGAAGGTTGAAAGAAGCAGATCACTTAGGATCTTGTAGATCACAGTAAGAAGTTTGGGGGTTATTTTAAATGCAGTGGAAGGCTATTGGAGGGCATTAAACTGGGAGTAAGTTGGTGTGATTTGAAATTATTAAATTCTTCAGAGAAGACAGCACAAAAGGAGGACATAATCAACAATCAGTTCTCTGTTTCAGGTTGACACAGGCCCTGGAAGGAGAGGAAATGAAAACAGAGAGCAGGCAGGTTGTACAAAAACAACAGTACAAAGGATTCAAGGATTATTTGAAACAGGTGACCCAGGTCAAGTGAAAGGACACTATTATGGGACAGATATGCTTACGCAAAAATGTATAGTGTTCAGGGAAGAGAACAGACTATCAACATCTTATAGAGCCTGCTGAGTTTTGTCAAACCTACTGCCCACGACTCACTCCTCCTGCTTTATGTGGGAAGAAATCGCACCTCCAGAAGATACTAGAATAGCATCTTCAATAACTATGATACACTTGGAGTCAGAAACTAAGATGTTTAAATGAAAAGTATTGATTTTCTTTTACCCTCTGCAGTAGCCATGGTGGTATTTCCTTGGATCATCCTTCAAGGGAGCCTGCTGCAAATGCCTCTCCTGCTGCCGTGCTTGCAGGGTCCACTGCAGACCACCCTCTCTCCAGGCAACTGCCAGCCAATGACATGCACAGTGGGGGCCCTGGGGCTTGGCAGTTTCTACCCAATGTGGGAGTCCTCTAATGAGCAATCTCTGTTGGGCTGGCCAAAACGTGCTCAGACCAGCACCTCAGTCCCAACCTCTTTCTACCCAATCCTCCTCCCCACTCTCTCCTTTCACAGGATTCAGACCTGGATTGCCATCTGAAGCAGTTACTTCTGCTCCCTCTCCTCTTTACCTTTCATGGGCATTACCTCCAATAAATCTCTTGTATTCCTAACTCCATCTTGTCATCTGCTTATCAAAGGACCTGAACTGACCCTGAAACTGACAAGCTTCTACTAAAAGTTGGAAATGGAAAAAAGAGAAAAACACGCTTCCCATGAGCAGAAATATGGCCTCATGCTGAAGAACCCACATGCCATGAATTCAGCACCATTATTTTGTTCTCTTTCACAACTGCCCACACTAGTAGAACAGAGGCATAAAACCAAATGTACTATGAGATACAGGAGTTCTTAGGAAACATGTTTGATGCTCCAGAGGGCTCTGAGAAGACAGGGCCTCTTACGGAAAGAAGAAGGAATCCATAGGGAGAGAAAGGCTTAACATGAACACAATGGTGAAATAGGAACTGAGTAAAATGAGAAAATAACACATAAATGCCCAAATACAACAGTAAATTTAAAATCTGCATTGGTGGCAGTCAGAAAACAGAATGTGAAATGTGGATAACTGAATAAATGATGCTAAGAACCAACTTAATAGAGAAAATGAAATGATTAAGAGAAAAAAATAGAGAGATAGACAGCCAACCTACAAATCCTGGGTGTCACTGAAGAACAAATATGAACAAATGGAAATGCAACAATAATAAATAGAGGAAAATTTTGCTAAACTGAACAAAAGCATGAGAAGGTACAATGAAAAGTTTCATTGTGTTTCATGAAAAAGTAACCAAAAATACATATATTATGACAATTTTAATTGTAAGGATAAAGAAAAAAGTTAAGGATCATCCAACCAAGGGGATAAAATATGTCTACCTACAAAGGCACAAAAGTCAGGCTGTCTTCAGCCTACTTGTTTGTAACATTGAATATGATGAGGAAATTCCCACACTTGTCTTTGTTATTGCACATTGTCTTTCTTAGTCGCTTTCCTCAGTCGATAGCTTGCTGGTCATATTCAAGTGAGTGTAATCTACCTGCTCAGACCACTAATCCCCATGCTTCTTCGGGTTCTTACTATAACTCCCGCACTGGAAGACCACTCAGCCTCCCCAGGCCATGCCATGACCCTCCAGCCCCTGAGCAGCCCTGTTCCCACCAAAGGTCACTGTCAGTCTACTGACATCTTCTGTCACCCAAAACATACCAGAATCAAAACATCAACAGGAAAATAGTCTCCTATTTCCTATACAAGAAAAAAGAAGACTAATATATTTAGTAAACCCCCATACTTAAAAGAATGACCAAACAAGGTAATAACCCAAAAAAAAACACACATGTAGTAGCTAATTGTCATATAAAATATAATCACTCTGACTAGTAATTAAATAAACTTACATCAAGTGGGAAATGTGTTCTTTTTGTTATTTTGAATGATGAAAAGGAATATGCTATGTTTTCTCAAAACTTCTCTTGGAAGTGAATTTTGTGGCAAAATTTTTTGAATTAATTTGGTTTCATTCATCAACAGTATTTTACTTAATAATTCTACTTCTAGCAATCGCATCTAGTGAAATATATGCCAATATATAGGCATAAAGATGTTTATTATTTAAGTTATTTGTCATAGTAAAAAAATAGAAGCAATGCAACATCCAAAATAAGGAACACTTTAAGTAAATGATCATCCACAATTACAATGGTAATGTGCAGCCTTTAAAATAATATTCATGAGAAATTTAAATAATAAGGAAATGCTTTAATATTATATTCTGATGTTCAGAGAGACAGCAGACATAAAGCTACCTAGCTACCTATATATACATAGGTATGTGTGTTTGTATATGCATATATATGTGCATTTTATCGGTGATCATCCATCTTAACTATAGAAAAAATACATCAGAGTGTTATCTGGTGTAGGAACACAATAGACGTGCTTGTTTCCAAATTTCTATGATTTTCTGTACTTTCAAATTATTTTAATAGAAGAATGTGCTCATTCCATAATCAAAAATTTTATATTTCCACTTATTTATTTCCTAAGGTTCTTGGATACTTCTAAAAGGATAATACTGAGAAAGTATTATCTAAACTAAAGGTTGCAGACTGGTTGCCTGTGGGTTAGATTTGGACTACAGATCTGTTTTTGTTTCCACAGTATATTTTTGTAAATTGACTTGTTGCCAGTGTAGGGGAGGAGGAACTATTCCTCTACCCTCTGTGTCCTTCTGGCTGGTCTAAGTATTAAGTCGACAAGACAGAACAACAGGAGAAAATCAAAGTTTAATATCACATATAGATAGGAGAAACCCAGGAAAACTGAGTAACTCACCAAAATGGCCAAAGCCACCACCTTCAATACCACCTTCAGCTAAAGACAAAGGAGGATGTTGTGGGTAGTGGTTTTGGAATTCAAAGGGGAAGAAGGCAATTCACATGGAGATGGAAATGCAAATGTTTGATAAACAAATGTTTGCTGGGCCGTCTATAGATAATGAGACCCAAGAGAGAACTTTGATAAAAATGAGCCTTGCTAGGTGCCTTCCTGTCTACTACACCTAGAGTTATCTATGATGATAGCTCCTTCCTGGGACAGGGCTTCTATCTTAAATTCTTTTAGGCAGTGAGTGGAGGTCAAAGTTTCTTTCTGAGTCCTTTGTTCTTAAAAATAATCAAGCCAAAGAGACACAGGCAAATTCTGCTCCCTCATCCCAGCATTGAAATGTAGGGAAATTTCATATAAAAACCCATACATCTGGCTTACTAGAAAAGTCAGAAGATCTCATAGTGCTGGACCCAACTTCCCAGGGGGCAGCAATGGCTGGAGCTAAGCAGCAGCTGGCCCTTTTAGGTGGGGCGTGAGCTTTCCTCACCCAGCCTGCTTCTCCCACTCACATTACTTGCCCTGATCTTCGTGAGCATTTGACTTTGCCAGAAATACTTTGGAAATGTAAAGATTTATTAATACCACAGTACTGTCCATAGTGAATGCCACCTCCTGGTCCGAGACCACTGAGCTCAGCGGCTTGGCAGCTTGGAGTGATACACATTAATGCCAGCAGGGCTTTGCGGTGGAACAGGTGCACTCTCCTCACCTCAAGACTTCCAAGCTGCTCTGCCGTCTGTCTCTCCTCTCCAGGATCAGTGTTCGTTACACATCATCAACATAGCTGGTTCTAATCCATGCCTACGTCACTACCATCATGGCTGGATTCTGTCACTCTTGCCTTCTTCTATCTCTTCAATGTTCTCCATTTTCTATTTCTTAAGCTTCCAATTCCTTCTGAAATGGTTTTTGATTTTTATGTAAATAAACTTTTATATATTTATATTTTTTATATTTATATTTATTTATATTTTTATGTAAATAAGATTTTATAGATTTCTCCAGCCCATTAAAGCAGTTTTTCCTTCATACTAGATGGTCCAATTACACTTTATTTATTCATTCATTCAACAAATAGTTAGCAATGTTATAGGGTTAGGAAACAGCAGTGAACAGACAGAGAAGCCCCTACTGCCCCCACCTCTGGTGCAGTAATATTTAAGTGAGAGAAAGACAGACAACTAAGAGGAGAACCAATAAGGTCATTTCAGAGAGTAGTACATGCTATAAAAACAAAATAAAACGATGTGATATGATAACTAAAGGACTATTTTATATTAACTGGATAAGGAAGGTCTCTCTGAGACAGTGACCTTTGAGCTGAATGACAAGAGGCAGTAAGTCAGAAGAACTGGGAGGAGGGGATTGCAGGAGGAGAGAAGAGCCATTAGGAAGGCAATAAAGTGGGAAGACGCCTGGCAAGGAAGAGTAGCAGAAAGACGAGGCAGGCAAGACCAGTTCAGCTCCAGAAAGTGCAGCCTTGCAGGCTCTGCCCTTAGAAAATCTAAGAATTTAGGTTTTCTTCCCAACGCAGTAGGAAGCTGCTGAAGAATTTGCAGGGAGGCCATTTATGAAGGCCATATAGGAGGCTGTTGTGATAGTTCCAGTGGGCGATGACGGTTGTTTGGGTCAGGGTAGCAGTAATGGGATTCATAACACTATTTTTAGATTTCTATCAACTATAGTCATTTTTCCCTGGGTCCTCTGATGCTGTTTATTTGAGATTTATAGAGTTTTTTTCCTAGCTATATAGACACGAGTGTATAATTAGTCTAGAAGTCAGAAAGTTATGGAAGACCGGGTTTTGAGTCGTTCATGTTTCTCTGTACTTGAGGGAATAAATTACTGCATTTTCTTGACTCTAATATGTCATTTATGGAAGATACACCATGATTTTATGCACTACTGAGAAAAAAATGTTCTCAAATGATGACACAAAGTTTTCCTATCATAGAGATATTTTGTTTCACACTTATTGAAAGGGTCGTTTCAGCATTATTTAAACATGAATTTTTTTTAAGAGTTGTTCTACTTTTCTGCATATGCAATAAATTTTCATTGTAAAGCTAAAGCATATTGTATTCTTTTTGAATTTTAAACAGCAAATAAAGTCAACATGTATTGCACATAACTCAACTGAAGTGACCATGACAATATGTAAAGGTTTTCCACATTCTTGTGTTTAAAGGCAATGACAACCTTGTCCTAACTGCCCCCTGGCCAACAACAGTTGGAAGACACTACCATTTGTAAGACATGCCCTGATTTTAGAGATGCTAAAATGTAACTAAAATGTGCATCTTATAAGTGATGATGTAAAATAGTAATAGGAAAATTTCCTAGTAAGCAAAATTATAAACAGAGCTAGAGTTGAGCCTCTTGATTTATTGCTGCTCTATTCTGTAGTTTATCTTTCCAATAATCAGAAAACTTGAGTCCACCACAAATTTCACACACACACACACACACACACACAGACTTATACATATGCCCGTGCACACATATATTCATATCATAATTTAAAGGGTTCTAAAAATGTGAGGATAGATTGAAAAATCAATTTTTCTTCTTCCTCACTTAGTTCAATATCCAGTTGAGCCCCTAACTCCACATTTCACTCCACCATTTCTCTTCGCATATATCTTTTTTAAAGCTGCTCAGGCTCATCAGCTAAGTTCCCCACGCTGTTACCAACTTTAGCAGGGAGGACAGATGGCCCCAAGGCGGAGTCTTGATGTTTCCCATCTTTCAGATCACTCTCAAATCTTCTTCCTTAGGCAGAGAGAAGAATATGTTCTTGGTGTTACAGGTATAACAAAGTATCTTAACCGGGCCAGAACTGGCATCAGTCTCCCCAGATCTCTACTTACTTCTCTTGGAAAACAAGCCTCCTTAATTGCTAAAGATCTCAAAATTTGCATGGGATTCAGGAGACCTGTGCAATAAAAATGCAACCCTCTCCTCTATTAGAGAACAGACATAGAACAGTGTGTCTACCCTATGAACTCAGGGAGAAAGTAAGCAGTGCAGGAGAAACACAGGAGTTACTAAAAGAGAAATCACCAAAAGTACAATGAAATTTTAACATTGTAGGATGGAAAGCAAAGAGGAAAAGATGATTTTGGGTGCTCATAAGGCTGACTTTCATCTTTCCCTACCTGGGGTAGTTTGCTCTCTGGGAAACAAAGAATTATAGTTAAAAAAATATTAAAGAAATAATTTTATCACTAGTGGCCCAAGCAAGGCTACAGTTTGTTCATTTGTCTGTTTATTTTGAGGGGACTTCCTCTGAAAGAGCTAGACATTATAAGGGGAAAGTTCTCCCTGCTTGTGAAAGAGAAGTTGGCTAAACAAGGAGACCCATAAGTGGTCAGCAAGAAGCTCTACAAGGGCAGACTCAGTGCACCTGGGAACACTGGTGTGTTCTGTGGGTTGAATTGTGTCTCCTCAAAAGATACGTTCAAGTCCTAACCCTCCACATCTATAATTGTGACCTTATTTGGAAATAGTCTTTGAAGATGTAACCAAGTTGAGATCATACTGGATTAGGGTGGGCCCTAATCCAATGACTGATGTCCTTTTAAGAAGAGGACAGTTTGGACACAGACACTGGGAGAACACCACGTGACTACAGAGGCAGAGACGAGAGTGATGCATCTAAGTGTGATGCATAAGTTGAGGAAGGCCAAGGATTGCTGGCATCCAACAGAAGCTGGGAGTCAAGGACAGATTTTCCCCTAGAATATTGGGAGAGAACATGGCCTGCTGACACCTTGATCTTGAACTTCTAGCCTCCAGAATGGAGAAACAATACGTTTCTTTTGTTTTAAAGCCTTCCAAGTTCATGGTAATTTGTTACGGCAACCCTAGGCAATTAACAGAATATAAAGAAAGCTCATTGCTCCAAGATGGGAAGCCCAGCTGGAGCTTGGGTGGCACAGACAGGCCGCACATTGCAGAAGATCGCCTGAGCAAGGCAGCAGCCCTTCGAGTATGGTCCAGAGGAGCGGGGCAGTCAAGGTGGACAGCCACCTAGATGGGGAAAACCACAACAAACATGCAACAGTGGAGTTGCAAAGCAACAGTGGGCAGCTTTAAATGCACAGTTAATGACTTGTTACTTCTCACTTCCCCAAAGAGGACTTTGTGGACCACCTAATTTAATTTACATTCTTCCCTTTACCACATTACTATCCATTTTAGCACCTGATGTCTTACTTAGCAAGTCCAAAATTGTAACACTTTTTTTCTCTCGCTTCTTCTAGACTATAAATTCCATAAGGACAAATGTCAATTCTGTCTTATCCATTATTGATCTCCAACATATAGGAAAATGTCTGAAAATAAGTATGTGCTCAAAAGGTTTATTTTCTTGAATGAACGAATATACCAATGAAGACGTCCATCCTCTTGGGAAGATCTAAAAGACACACATGAAACGGTAGCACTTTCATCCTCTGTCTTGGCAGGTGGAGTCCTATTAGTTCACAATATAATGGAGCCTGGGGGATATTGGCTAATTCTGCTCAAGTCCAGACTGTTCTGACCATTCCTGGAGTCCGAGTTAATCTGAACCAGACTTTCAGAAGGACGTGTAGATCATGGTTAGCAGTAGGTGTTAAGACAGAATGATGCCATGGGATGCCACAAAGAACAAAATCTTTCGAGAAATAATACATTTGGGACTATCATAATTATCTTCAAATGTTTGAAGGCCATTAATGTAAGGATACAGTTGTTTTGGTCTGGTTTGGTTTGTTGTTTTTTTTCCTGTTCCCTCAGGGTGCAAAACATGTATCAATGAGTAGAATTTATAAGGAAGCTGAATTTGGAAGAATCTTTAAGCAGCTAAATGTAGTTAGTGAAGTGTGTGTATCACTAGAGGTATTTCAGTTGAAGGTAAATAATCTCTTGTCAAGGGTAAAATGGAAAAGATTCAAGTACCCAATGAAAGTGAGATGGAGATTGGATTAAATAGTTTCAGAAGTCCCTTCCAATCTTATGAATGTGTGCTTCTGTGAAACTGGAAATATAGATCAAGTCTCTAAGTATACTTGGGTTATTTTATTAAAAGTACTAATGGAACCCCAGGTGGTGTTGTGTTTTGTTTTTTTAACTTTTATCACATTTGTTTTCAAACATTAGAGTTTAGTATCAGTCCATACCATTATTTTAGTACTTTTCTACTCCTACACTTATAAAAATTTGATTATTTGCCTCTAGTAATATAATTTTAATGGAGTTCTTTTGCGCTGTGCTGTTTTATTGCCAAACATGTTATGAGGTACTTACAAAGCACAGAATACTTCAGGTTTATTTTAGAGAGGGCACATTGAGGTCAGGAAGTAATCCATTTAGTAAACGAAACTACACTGTAGTTTAATGACTTTCAAACATGGCTTAGCAAGCATTAAGTGGGGCTGGGATTAGAATCTCTGTCTGCAGATCTGCTATACAGCACAAGGATTCTTTGCTTGCAGAGGAGGGAGTTGGGTTTACCCACTTGCCAATTTCAAGGACTCACCAAAATGATAAAGTCATAGGAAAGAGTAGCTAGAAATTTTAATTTAACAATTTTGAGAGAGCACATCTGGAGGATCCTGAAAGTAAACCTGTCACTTAGCAAAAAAATAAAATCAAGATGTTCTGAGAAAAGATGAAACTTCATCTAACACAAACCAGAATAACAGAATAAAAATGATGAATGTCTTAATTATCTTAAAATGGAGAAAATAGTGCCTCGTAGGAATATAATAGATTTAGGATACATTCCTAGTCAACATGCACGTTTTATTACTTGGATGAAGTGCAGCTTATATAACCACACATTGCTTGCTGGAGACAAAATTACAGAAATAGGTGTAATGTTACTTGGAAATTCTGACATGTAAGACTGGCTGTAAACACAAATCATCGTTGGGCTTTCTCTACATGTTTCAATTCCCATTTAATTGGGAAGGGCCTCAAATCCTGTTCACCAAGATGTGCTTGCAATGGAACATATAAATAATTGTGTGGTGCACCAAGGTGCACAGTGCCTTATTGATGAGGAAGGGGAAATAGATTGGTTGGCAAAGGAAGGTGATCAAAATAAAATGTGTAAAAAGCAATCTATAAAGTTTACACTTATCAAAAATGCTGATTCATGAATCATACCCTGGAGATCTTTTCGCTTCAAACAAAAGTCCCCCCAAGGGGCCAGCCCCGTGGTCTAGTGGTTAAGTTCAGCGCACTCCACTTCGGCGGCCTGGGTTTGGTTCCCAGGTGTGGACATACACCACTCATCTGCGGCCATGCTGTAGTGGCGACCCACATACAAAACAGAGGAAGATTGGCACAGATGTTAGCTCGGGGCAAATCTTCCTCAGGAAAAAAAAATGTCCCCCTAGTTATTTACTGATTCTGATTTTTTTAAGTGCCGTCAATAGAGAATCATGTCATTAATAGAGACACACCCTCAATGCTGCTTTTTAGCAGCCACCATGAGACAGTTGTGATGTCACTCCTACCCACGTCAGCTAAGCCACAGCATCCATTATCTGATTAGGACATTTCAAACAAAATTAAACCTTAGTAATTCAGTCAAAATGATTTATCACATAGAAACAATGCTGAACATAAGTGAAGTCCTCTCGTTTCCCAACAGCAGTGCGGGCTGCCAGCACCTACTACAGCTTTCTAGTAACAACAATGGGAAGGCCCATGTCACTGGGACTCAAAAGGTTATTTTGTTGTCGTCATTTCCTCAGTGAGTTCCTTAGCTACTTATGGTTCTCATAGGGCCACATGGTAAATCTTAGGGGTTGAAAAGGTAACTGATAAGACTACTGAGTCATATTTGTGTTTATTTCAAAAGCAATTATAATGATTTAGACTTAGGAAGAAAATGTAATAAAGGGATACTTTCCCAGCTCTCCGTCCCTCACAACCATAAATTTTAATTGCTCATTATTTTGATTCAGAATGCAATGAAAGAACCTACATATTTTCTCAAAGCTCAGTGTACGTATCAAAATCTAAAATAACATGTTAAAATATGCTCTGAGGCAGATCTTTGTTCTAAATACACAATTCAATAATGCGATTAGGTCAAGTTAATTAGCTAAACACCAGCTCAGAAGCAAGACCTTTAGTTGTCAATAATAGAGATTCTTCTTATGTGAATACTAAGCTATTAGAGCTGTTTAAATTTTTGTTTGGATTCAAAATGATAAAAAAAAAAAAAAAACCTTCCCCTTTGCTTAAGCCATTTATACTTGATGTAACAGAGAAATATGTATTTAAAAATATGATTCATTCATTCAGAGAACATTATTGAGCAATGTTATTTCTCAGAAATTATTCTATTTACAGTATTAAGGATGAAAATATGAACACCCTGGAGATACTCACAAGTCTAAATACAAGAGAAATGAGAAATTCTAGAATAGAGACATGTATGTTGTCCTATAGGAGCACAAAACTATAAATGAAATAGAAGAGAAAGTGTTGAACATAGGCTAATAACGGAACTAATCACCCCCAAGTCTTCATTTGGAGCCTTATACTTGAGGTGCCACTATGGACATCTTAGTTCAGGAAATCTCAGTGTTTATTAGTGTCTTAGTCCCCTTGGGCTTCCATAACAAAATATATAGATTGAATGGCTTAAACAACAGAAACTTATTTCTCACAGTTCTGGAGGCTGGGAAGTCCAAGATCAAGGCTGGCAAGATTGGGTTTCGTTCTGAGGCCTCTTCTCTTGGCTTGCAGGCAGCTGCCTTCTTGCTGCATCCTCACATAATGAAGAAAGGAAGTTCTGGTGTCTTTTCTTCTTATAAAGACACTAATACCATTATGGGACCTCCATACTCATGACCTTCTCTAAACCTAATTGCCTCCCAAAGACTCCACCTCCTAATACCATCACATTGGGGATTAGGGCTTCAGCACGTGAATTTGGGTGGGACACAAACATTCAGTCCACAGCAACTGGTGTAACACAGGGGCGTTAGAAGTTAAAAAGAAGATAGAAAAAATATTGCATCAAAATTGAAAAGCTGAAAATATTTTCTCAGCTTAGTTTGGGGAATAGAGAGATGATATCTGGAGAATTTCGGGCAAAAAAAATAGCACTATATAAGTGAATTTAAAACAGTAAGTGGAAATTTTGGGAACATTTACCTAGATACTTCAGAGGAATGAATCTAATTTTGAGTAAAAGTGGTTTTAATCATTCAACAGTAAAAATACTTATTGTTCTAAGTCCTGTGGAAGATACAGTCAAATATATGACATGTTTTTTCAGTGTAGAGAACTTATCATCTCATTTGTTTCTAATCATAGTGCACAACACGATATAAATGATGTAGCACTCATTTCTATATTGTTGACTCAACACTTCTGGTTCAAGATGTCTGACTTTATCTTTCTTCAAAAAATCACATTGAAATGACATAAAAACAAACCCTCAGCAAAGCTGTCAAGCTAGGAAATGTGTCATGAGCACACCAGAACAGAAAGGCGCTCCTGATGAGGATGAACTGATGCAAAAATGCAGCAGAGCTGAATCATGAAGTAATAGTAAATTCAAAGGCAATGGGGCCTAAAAAAAGTGAGCTATGGTTCTCTTTGTTGACTATACCTGTCCCCTGCTTCCAGAAGCTGACTCTGAGCAACTGCCCTCCACAAGTAGAGCCCTTTAGAAATGGGAGCCTGAGGACAGAGAAGGACAGTGCTCCAGGTGACCTAATGCAGCCATAAATGACATAAAGCCCCTGCACACAGAAGATGTGTGACCAGCAGTCCCTGAAAGAAAGCTTGCTTGGCCCTGTTTTTGCTACATGCACACATACACATGCACACCCACACATGCACACACACATGCACGCACACAAGGAGTGAGATCTCTTGTTGTCTGAATCCATATTCACTGCCAAGACAACATAAACTGTCATTTGAACACTGAAATATTCTCCTGCTCCCAACAGCAATCTACAATATCAAATGAAGATATAAGAGACAATGAATATTCAGCAACCATTTGAGCAAAATCAACAACATGAAGGAAAGCTAATAAAATCTATAAACAAAAGAACTAATGCCCTAAGCAACCAAGGAGCATTTGAAAATAAGCACAACTAGTAACTTATGAAAGATTCAAAAGGATAACTCATCCATTAAGAGTGAGGCTGTTAAGAGAAAGAAATTACTAAAACAATCAATAAGTGGGACGAATAAAAAATGAAACGCAGCTGAAAAGTCAATCCTAGATTTTGCCTCAGAATGCCATGCAAATAAGTAAAGAAATAAAAGCTGAATGATAAGAAGCGTGAGCGAAGAGTTAGGAGATGAGGCATGGAGTATAGATCTATGAATTCCAACATCTATCGACCAAGTGCTTGTTTGTGGAAGCACAGAGAGAGAAGAGAAGAAGAAGAAGAAAACAAATACACTAAAATGCTCTATTCTTTAAAAAATACTCTAGTTTATAGTCTGAATAACTCCAATAACTCTGGTCAATGAATTAAGTCAAGTTGATCCCAAAATTTATATAGAAATTAAAGAACGAAGAAAAACAGACAATTTGTAAGATGAACAAAAAAGGAGGGCTTGCCTTTTTGGATAGCAAGACATAATAAACCAGAGTAATTAAGACAGTGTGGTCTAGGACAGGGAAAGACAAATAGTGCTACGGAACCTAGTGGAGAGCCCAGAAACAGAGTGATGCCTTTAGGAAAACTTGGTGCGTGATTGAAGAGGAAACAATCAGGAAGGTACAACCACTCCATAAATGGCACTGGGACTATGGATTAGCCATGTGGGAATAGGATCCCATCTTCTTCCTTACAAAGATAAAAATCATTCCCATGTGGATTAAAGAGTTACGTGAGAAAAGCAAAACTCTAAACTTGTAAAACTAAATTTGAAAAATATTCTGTTAAATAAGGACATAAAATGTGGAAGGTCCATACACTCATGGCTTGAGTGGAATTGTCTCCACCACTTTGGACAGCGATCTGGCCATATCTATTTAACATCTATTAATAACAATTTAAGTTGAAAGTGTGCATATCCTAAGACTCAGCAATTCCATGTCTAGATGTTTATGTTAGAAAAACTACTCATATTCTCAAGAAGACATTACACGGTGATTTAAATAGCAAAAAGTAGAAAATAAAAATAAAAAAAATAAAATGAAATTTGAAAACTTAAACATCAATCAATATGAGAATAAGTGACGGTATGTTCACAAATAGTGGTATAATCAATGAAATACTATACAGTAAGTACAAAAACAAACCAGAGCGACTTGTATCAACATAAATAAATCCCAAAGAGCAAGCTGCAAAATTGTACATCTAGTATAATACTGCCTGCCTAAAGTAAAACAGACACAAAACAACATCATATTTACCTGTGTGTGTGTGTGTGTGTATTCAACATGTTGAAAATCGCATGTGAACGACGTGCACCGCTTCATGGTAGTGGTAGAAGTGAGGGAAGTCAGGTGTTAGGATCAGGGTGGGGTACACAGAATGTTTCAACTGTGTCTGCAATTTTGTTTTCATATGTGTAGAAATTATAGCAAAATGTTAAGATTTTATAAAACTGGTGTATAATTACCCGATTGTTTTTTATTTTTCTCCATATTTTTTGTATGTTTAAAATGTTTTGTAATAGTCAAATATTTTACAATTAATTCAATAAATATTAAGCATATTTTAAAAACAAAGAGTGAATAAATGAATCAGTAAAACTTGTAATTAAGTCTAAATAAGGGTTAATGGAAGATATTATAAAATTACCAATAATTTGAAGAGTTTGAAGCCCTTTCACAATGTCACACAGCTAATAACTGGCAGAGCCAATTAAACTGAACCTTTCTCTTAGCACCTCACTCCTCTGCCTAAAATACTAGAATAAAATATAGGGGGTAATTTAGAATATTGGGTTGAGTAGGCCTTCTTAAATAAGTGATAATACCCAAAAGTCATAAAGGCCAACAGTGCCACAAACACACATAAAAAAAAATAAGCACTGGGAGAAAATATTTGCAATGGATATCTTTTAAAAAGGATTAATATTCAGGACATAAAGAGCTTCAATTCTGAAAGACAAAGATGATGTGATTAAAAAAGCAAAGCATATGAAGAGGCAATTCATGAAAAAAAAACACGAAAGGCCAAAAGATATATGAAGAAATACTCTAAGCTAAAACAGTGTTAGATGAAGAGTTTATAAACTGCTCATCACACGTGCTGCTGGCCAGAGTGTGGGGAAGCACTCTGTCATTGTTGCAACTCCAACACGGGATGGTAATTTGGCAGATCTTTCAAAACTAAAACTGCATGTATCATATATAGTTCAGGAACAGCTTTCTCACATAAATGCAAAGCTATATATACATTATTGTTTGAATTAAATAAAAATTGGAAGTAGCCAAAATACCCATCAGTAGGGAAATGGTGAGACAGAGTATCCACACTGTGTAATATAGTGTAAATACATTATATATATATGAAATTATATGTAAAAACTATATATTATATATAAAGATAATGAGTTATGTCTAAGTGTACTGAAATGGAAAAGTCATCAAGAAAAAAGCAAGTAAAGTGAAAAAAGCACATCAAAGAAGAATTAAGTTAGACTAAGTCTATTAACTTAGAAAAAAATTTAATTATATTATATATGTAATAAAATTGTATAATATAATTATGACATAATGACATATATTTATTTTGCAATATATTACACACACACACGTGTATATCCATAAAAGTTCTCTAGGGAAACATACCAACTATCGCCACCAGAGATGCCCTGATTGAGAGAGGTGAAAGGGCAAATAGTAAAAAGAACTTGAACATTTTACTCTATGTGCTTCTATTTTTTATAATGTGAATGTATGACTTTGCATTACATTGTAATTAAAAATTATGAAATGTTCAAAATATAAATTTCATGATTTAATGATTATTTGTAATAAACAAATGCATGTTGTTATGGACTGAACTGTGTCCCTCAAAATTTGTATTTTGAAGTGCCAACCCTCAGTACCTCAGAATATAACTGTATTTGGAGATAAAGTCCTTAAAAAGTTGCTTAAGTTAAAAAGAGGCCATTAAGGTGGGGCCCTAATCCAATATGACTGGTGTCCTTATAAGAAGAGGAAGGGCCGGCCTCGTGGCTGAGCGGTTAAGTGCGCCTGCTCCTATACCGGTGGCCTGGGTTCGGATCCCGGGCGCACACCGACACACCGCTTCTCCGGCCGTGCTGAGGCCGCGTCCCACATACAGCAACTAGAAGGGTGTACAACTATGACATACAACTATCTTCTGGGGCTTTGGGGAAAAAAAGAAAAAAAGGAGGAGGATTGGCAATAGATGCTAGCTCAGAGCCAGTCTTCCTCAGCAAAAAGAGGAAGATTAACATGGATGTTAGCTCAGGGCTGATCTTCCTCACAAAAAAAAAAGAGAAGAGGAAGAGACAACAGGGGTGTGCATGCTCATAGGAAAGACCATATGAGGTCACAGCAAGAAGCAGCCATCTACAAGCCAAGGAGAGAGAAAGATTTCTTCTTAGAAGAAATCAACCCTGTAAACGCTTTAATCTTGGACTTCTAGCCACCAGAACTGTGAGAACTTTAATTTCTGTTGTTAAACCACTCGGTCTGTGGTAGTATTTTGTTATGGCAGCCCCAGCAAACTAATATACAAGCTTAGGATTTCATCTGGCTTTGCCTGTGCAGACATGAGCTTAGCAGAAGATTAGTGGGAGAATTTTAATGAAGCCTTGAGCTTTAGTTTGGTTTGACCCTGTAACCTATTTCAGAATTCACTTTTTACTTTCTTTTCTTAGATATAATTATCTGAGCAAATAAATACCTTTGAAGGCAACATTGATCTCTAAACATTATTAAACATTAGCAATATACCATTTAAGTGCGTTATATAAATTGTCTCATTTATTCCTCACAATAACCTCTTGTAATAGATGCAAATGTTATCTCCATTTTATAGACAAAAACACTAAGCTTAGAGAGATTAGGTGAGGTTGGGATTCAAACCCAGGCAGTCCGTCTATAGGACTTGCTTTTGTAGATACTGCCCTCTGTGGCTCCCAGACTCCAAATCACGTCTCTTTCTTTTCATCAATTCTGCATTGTGTCTGCTGCCTTTGGAGCAGTGGGACACACTCAAGATTAAATCAGTGTTTTAGCAAATCACTTAAACTCTCAAGTTTAATAGACTCTAACAAAATTCAGAATGAACTGGCCATGCACAATATTACTAATTTACTCACTGTACCAGTAATAATTACTCCTTTGAAAAGACTACATGTTATTGAGTTAAGACACCCTGCCAATTGTTATTTTGGTATTCTTTTCTTTTATTGACGACTCCAGCAGCCATACTTCACTCAAAGTGACAGTAAGTACTACCTTACTTGTCTCTTTTGTCACAGAGCATCAATATTGACCCTTTTCCTAGCTCAACACTCTTAACGTGATTGAATACTTACTGCTAGTCTTGACTGAAAGTATGATAAACAGTGATAAGATATCAAATTCTAGAAAGTCACAAATTTTGGAAAGACAAAAAAATTCATTAGATGTAAAAGGTATTATTTTGAGGGTTTTTTCTTTCCCGCCACTGAACTGTGACCTGAGCATCAGTGTCCTCTCTCTTCCACTGTTACTCTCTTCCACTTTAATTGAGGAAAGAAGAGGTTTGTCTAGTATTTATCCCTGAACCATTTTCTACCAGCTAGTTGCTCATCTATATCACATGATCTGGTCACCTCTTTAGCTCTGAGGCCACAGATCATTTGCTGATGGGCCTACCTTGAATCTTGGGCTATAATAGGATCTTCTGCCTGGACATCAGTGGAGAGGTAAATATGAGATGTACCTCATTTTTAGTTACTGACACATCCCTTTATTCTCCACATCACCAGCAAAATTTGATGGTGTATCAGAGTTTATTGAAGGATTAAGATTAAGGATTAAGATACATTGAATTTGAATATAAAGGAAAAAATTTGTAACTGTACATGTGAATTGATTTTTTTAGAAGTCCAAAAAACAGGCATCAAAAATACAACCATTTTTACATTTTTTCTATTTTACAACTTTTTACATTTAGTCTTTAGATTTCTTAGTCTTACTCCCCTATCCTCAGATTCATACTATTAGAAAGAATGTCAGACCCCAAGCAAGTCTCCAAATCATTGTGAGGAAACTCACTCCCTATCCAAGATTGGTTGTCCCCTAAAATGCGCCCCTGTCATCAGATGGTTCGTGGAGAATAGATATTCCTCAACAGCACATTTTCCAGCGCTGTGATTATTTGGCCCAGACTAGCCTCTGGGGTGGGCAGAGGCGGTTCTATACAGTCCAGAGAGCTTTGGTGCTCTCTAACGTAAAGCGAGGAATCAAGGTTTGTCCCGGTCTTCTAGGAGCATAGGTTTAATCAGGCATATACATTTCAGCTCTTCCAAAGATAAGCATTCATTCTTTTTTTTTTTTTTTTTTGTGAGGAAGATCAGCCCTGAGCTAACATCCATGCTGATCCTCCTCTTTTTGCTGAGGAGGACCGGCTCTGAGCTAACATCTATTGCCAATCCTCCTCCTTTTTTTCTCCCCAAAGCCCTAGTAGATAGTTGTATGTCATAGTTGCACACCCTTCTAGTTGCTGTATGTGGGACACGGCCTCAGCATGGCCGGAGAAGCAGTGAGTCGGTGCGCGCCCAGGATCCGAACCCAGGCTGCCAGTAGCAGAGCACGCACCCTTAACCGCTAAGCCAGGGGGCGGGCCCAAGCATTCATTCTTATAGAGAGTAGAATCTAGAGCCACACGTAGGAAGAAAAGCAGTTTCCTAAATGTAATATGATCTGCACAGGCCACACACACAATAGAAGTCAGGCTTTATACTATTCAAAACAATAATGTCAGTCATGTCCCCACCCCCTTCTCAGCTTTTGGGTTGTTTATAAAAAGAGCACAATTGCAGAGGCACCAGCCATTGGTGTCTAGAACAAGGAGTGTCGACATTTCCCACTTTCGCTGCCTTAGGCCTGTTCACATGTGCGTGCTGCTCTCTGGAACAGAATGAAGACTGAATATTCATGTGTCTCCTGAGAACACCCAGGATGCAAGGATGGTGGTCCTTTCTTCTACACAGAGAAATAAAGATGGCTTTATCGTATCTTTCTGGTGTATAAAAGACATGTGCTTTGGCTTGTTTTAAATGACTGGTTCTATTTGTCCTTAAATATATAGATAAAATTGTTCAATGAATTTTTAATCTTGAATGAGCTCAAGTGTTTTTACTAATTCCTAAGATTTACAAATAATATAGTATTAAGATAAATTTTCAAAGCATCATTTTATATACACAGATACCTCTCTATGGAATGCAAGTTAAATTATGGGTTTTGTTCAAGTAATTTTTTTCCTTACATTAATGTTGAGCAGATTGATACTGTCAAAAAAAAATAGAATAATGACCTAGTAACTGAATGGTATCTCTTTCTAGAAAAAGAGATGTTTGTAGTTTCCTAATTGAATAATCTCTATCATCCACTCTTTCCTCTGAATTCATCTACTTTCTTAGCTTTATTATTATACAGATAATTTCCTACTGGAAATGGAATTGACATATATTCAATTTATAATGTATGATAATTTTTGAGATGATTAGATATGTGTGTTTCAGAACAACTTATTTGCATATTTAAGAAGAGTTGAGGTTTCTAAGCATATCACTATTATTTTAAAAATAAAGAGGAAGATAATTCAGGATGAAGGACAAGGTTTCCACAACTCGAAGTTTCCCTGGGTTGAACCAAATGGCCTAGTTAGCGGATAGGAATATGAGTGAGCTCCACAAGGGCGGGAAACTTTCTAATGCTTACTCATGTATTCCAAGGGCCTAGGATAGGCCTGAGTTAGTTAACAAGCAATAAATACTTGTTGGATAATTTAATTAATTAAAGGTCAATATTTTTACTTTATATGTAGAGAACGAAGCTGAAATGATTTGCCATTTAGCTTCTATACTAACGATTAAGGTCCCATTTACAGAAGAATTATAAATTATATTATCTCAGTCTTTGTCCTTCCTCTGCCCACATACACAATTAGGGACAGGTATCACAGTGCTGGGGGTAGTTCCGTGGGTAGAAAAAAGAGCAAAATAAAATCAGAAGAATTGGGGGCATTGTGGATTTGAAGGGTTGATTTAGGGGTTTTAAAATCCCTTATGTTTTGCACTTTTGATGTTTTTAATTCAACATTTGCTAAATAATTATTAAAAACTCACTGTGTGTCAAGCACAATTTCAGGCACTGAAAATATAACAATGATTAACACAGATGAAGTTTCTTCTTCCATTCAGTTAGGATGGAGGGGAAGGAGACAGATAAGTAAAAACGAAGAATAGAAGATTGGTTAAATGATTGGCTGATTTCAGATGGTGATAAATGCCAGCGGGTAAGCTTTAAATGGAATAAGCTGATGTGCTAGAGAGAGACAGATGGGGAGCACATGCATATTAGACAGGGAAGTCAGGGAGAGCTTCTTGAGGAGGTAGAGCAGGAGCTGAGAACTGAATGATGAGATGGAGTCAGGAGTGGGGAGATATGGGAAATGTTTTCCACGCAGAGAGTGAGTTACCTCAGAGGCTCCCAGAGAGAAATAATCTTGGCAGGTTCAAGGATCAGATCTTAAGCCAGCAGGACCAGAGGACAGCAAGCCAGGAGGGATGAAGTAGTAGGGGACGAGATCACAAAGCAGGGCATGCAGCCATGAAAACATTGTATTCCCAGTGCATCAGGAAGCCCCTGAACATTTTCAAGCAGGAAAGTCGTACAGTCTAACATTTTTAAGAAAATCATATTAGCTGTTTTGCTTTGTTTTGTTTTTCCTGTGGATGCTGTATCTTTTGCCTAGAAAATATCTTGAGCTCTAGAAACATAAAAGAGATGAGGCCAAGGCCCAGGAGAAAAGAGCTGAGAGAGGACACTTAGGAGAATCCCTTCCTAGTTCAGAATTCTTAAGGATCACCAAGAGGGCTTGTTTAAAATACAGGTTCCCAGAACCTACTCCTGGGAGGTACTGATTCAGTGGATCTTGAGTAGAACAAGGAGTTTGCATTTTAACAATTATCCCTGGTGATTCAGATATAAGTGGCCTTGAGATCACTTTGATTCGGTAATCATTTTGAGTTAAAAAGAAAAGAGTTAAGAGTTTTTCAGGTTGACCAACCCAGTGCACCATTAGAAGAACATAGCAGGAATTTGGTGAAAGTTGTCTATCCAGAGAACAATTGGACTCTTGACTAGGATTGGATCTCTGATGGAAGTTTTCAGACATTCCTTTAGAAGAAACAGAGACAGAGAGACAGAGTGTATAAACATAAAGGACATATGCTCCATAGGAGTTGGGTTCAGCCTGGCCTGACGCTTTAAGCAGGGCATCACATTAAAGCAACACATTTATTCAATGACTCAGTTTCCTAACCTGCCCCATCCTTTCCATACGTCAGACCTTGGCCTCATTCTGTTCGCAATTATGGTTACAGTCATCATTGCTCACCAAGCTCTTGCTTTTCCTCCTTGAAGCACTCTGCAAGTCTCATTTCTCATGGTTACAGGTCTTTGATTCTGACTTTTGCATCTCTCTTTCAGCAACACACACAAAAAGCTACTATGGATAATGAGCATCCGGACTCTCCCCAGTTCTCCCCTCTCAGGCAAAACTCAAGCTGACTGTTCTGATCTTTTTATAATTGAGGGGAGACCCAAAAAAAGCCATTTTGCACATGCAATCATGGATCACTTTCCTTTAAAACTGTACCAAATTCATTCTGTATCTGTGGTGGCAGAAATTCAAATCTGGCTTACTGCCCCCAAGAAAATAGAGAGGGCTGAGCATGGTGTTCATGGCAGAATTCCACATACTTTCATGAGATGTGCTCTAAAAGAATGCTGCCTTGAGCATATGGCTTCCAGAGGGGTTGGCAAGTTTCCTGTGTGACAACAGATTTGGATCCCACAGGCAGACAGCCAGGCCAAACTGTGGTATATTGTCCATACCTGTAGGACAGGCTGGGCAACTGTATATCTTAAAAGCCAGTCAAGTCAATGGTCCCCGCTGCCCATCACCAAATTTAAAATGGAACCAATGTAAACAGAAAATCTGTTGCCTATGGCCAAGAAAGCTTGGGCCTGAGAAATGTGGTGGGATGGGGCCCAGAGAAGCTACGGTCCCCACTTGTATCTACTGGAGGCCTGGACATATGCCAGGAGCCATCCCAGCCTGCCTGGACAGAAGGAACTGTCCCCACCCACGGCTTCCCTCGTTCACCCTTGAACTTGATTCCTTCATCAGAGAAAGGGAGCTAGAATGCTCAGCACTGGCGGTGTGGAATTCCTATACTTGAGGAATAAATTCAGGCTACTGATTCAGCAGTAGTCCCAAGACAGATTCTTAGATCCATTTCTTCACATACTTTCCAACCTGGATGTTTCACTCTCTAGGTATAAATACAATAGTTTCCTTTTTGTTCACAGGCCATCCAAGCTCTTTGTCCAAGAGGACAAAGGAGAAATGGGATGGAGCTAGGTTAGCCATACTGTTAAAATGATTTAAATTATTATTATTATTACAATAGTCACATGTTTTTACTAAGAATTTTAATAGAATTATCTGCATATTTACTTCGGTGTCACCATCTGAAAGTTGGTTTCTTTTTTAAAAAACAAGTGTCTCAGGCTCTTGCAGCATTTTATTGACCAAAATTGCAGAAATTCTGGCCCGCACCACCTGCAGGCAGGCCAGAGGGCAGCCCACCTGTAAGAGTGTTCTACACAAAGCTTCACACAGAGAAGGCGCTCAAATAGTCATTGAATACACTTGAAAGAAGAGATTTTTCTTTATAATTTTGAGGAAAGAGAAACATTTTTCCTTCCAAATAGGTATTTTGTGGTAATATCCGAAATGTACTATTTGAAATATCCATTATCTCAGCCTCTTCTACCTTCACCATTACTAGGACCTCACATCCTAACTGGTTGTACCGATTCCAATTTCTCCCCTCCGATCCTTCCTCCAGGCTGCCAAGGATGTTATTTCTAAAATGTAAATTTAATCGTATAATTATCCTGCTTAAAATAGTTTCATCCTCATCAGGAATAAAATCCAAATTTCTTTGTCTATGCACAGGTTCTTGGGGATCCTTCACTCACACTTTTTACCAGCCACACCAAACTACTGGCATTTTCAAGTTCAATGTCTCTTACCCTTGCATATGCTATTTATTCTACCCGGAGTACCTCCTCTCTTGTGCCCGGACAACATCTACTCTTCCTTCAAGGCTGCTCAAGCATCAGGTCTCCCCAGAAGCTGACTATGAATTTGTTCACCCAGAAAAATTTAATTACTGAGAGCACAGCCCTTGGTTCACTCTTCTGATGTCCTACTCTGTGCACAGGAGTTAGGAAGCCAGCTGGGAAGCCAAATCGCCTGCACTGAAATTCCTAGTTACCGCTCACTACGTAAGCTGTGTGACACCCGGCAAGTCACCTCACTGCTCCGTGTCCCAGTTTCCTCACTTAGAAAATAAAGATAATACAATTCCTACTGCAGAAGATACTTGAGAAAGTTAATTGAGCTAATACATGTAAAGTGTCTGATACCTAATATGTTCAATAAATGATGGCTGTTATTATTACTAAGTAAACTTTATATTGAGGCATAACGTACATAAAGTATACAATTCATAAATGTACAGCTCGATGAATTTCTCATAGTGAAACACACCTGCATATCCACCCAGATCAAAAATAAGAAACAGAACTTCACCAGCACTCTAAAAACCTCTCAGTGGCCCCTCCCAGTCATTACCCATCCCCTCAAGGTAACCACAATTCTGACTTCTCTCAGCATAGGTTGGTTTTGCTTAATTTTAACTCTATACAAATAGCATGATACGATATGTAATTTTGTGTCTGGCTTCATTTACTCAACATTGTGCTTGTGCGATCCACCCATCTTGATATATACCATGCAGGAATAATTTGTTCATTTTCATTACTGTAGAGCAAACTATAATATTGTTATCTGAATAGACCCCCAATTTAATTATTCATTCTACTGTGGGGTTTTTGTGGTAAAAAATAAATAAACAAAAAATAACAAGAGATCTACCACCTTAACAAATTTTTAAGTATACAGTACATTATTGTTAACTATAAGCAACAATTTTATATAGCAGATCTCTAGAACTTTTTCATCTTGCATAACTGAAATTTTATACACTTTGAACAGCAACTCCCCACTTCCTCCAAACCCCAGTCCCTGGCAACCACCATTTACTTTCTGTTTCTATGAGTTTGACTACTTTAGATACCTCATATAAATGGAATCATGCACTATTTGTCCTTCCAGGACTAACTGATTTCTTTTAGAATAATTTCCTTAAGTTTCATCCATGTTGTCGCATATGAAAAGATTTCTTTCTTTTTTAAGGATGAATAATATTCCATTTTGTGTATATACCACATTTTTTAAATCCATTCATTGATGGACATTTAGGTTGCTTCCACATCTTAGCTATTGTGAATAATGCTGCAATAAACACTGGAGTGCAAATATCTCTTTGAGATTCTGATTTCAATTCTTTTGGACAAATATCCAGAAGTGGGATTACTGGATCATATGGTATTTCTATTTTTTGAGGAACCTCCATACTGTTTTCCATAGTGGCTGCACAATTTTACATTCTCGCCAACAGTGCACAAGTGTTCCAATTTCTCCACATCCTCGCCAACACTTATAATTTTTTGTCTGTTTGGTTTTGATAACAGCCACTCTAACAGGGATGAGGTGCCATCTTACTGTGGTTTTTTCTGTTTTTTGTTTTTTTAATTTTTCTCCCAAAGCCCCAGTACATAGTTGTATGTCATAGCTGCACATCCTTCTAGTTGCTGTATGTGGGACGCGGCCTCAGCATGCCCGGAGAAGCGGTGCGTCGGTGCGGGGCCGGGATACGAACCCGGGCCGCCAGTAGCGGAGCGCGCGCACTTAACCGCTAAGCCACGGGGCCGGCCCCTTATTGTGGTTTTGATTTGCATTTCCTGATGGTTAGTGATATTGAGCACCTTTTCATGTAACTGTTGGCCACCCGTATGTCTTCTGTGGAAAAATGTCTACTTGGGTCCTTTGGCCATTTTTTAATTGGGTTATTTGTTTTTTGCTATTGAGTTGTAGGAGTTCCTTATGTCTTATGGATATTAACTCCTTATCATCAGATACATGGTTTACAACTATTTTCTCTCATGCAGTAGGTTGCCTTTTCATTTTGTTGATTGCTTCCTTTGCTATGCAGAGCTTTTTAGTTTGATGTAGTCCCACTCGTCTATTTTTTGCTTGTGCTTTTGTTGCTTGTGCTTTTGCAGTCATATCCAAGAAATCATCTCCAAGACCAATGTCTTGAAGCTTTTCTCCTATGTTTTCTTCTGGTATTTTTGTAGTTTCAGGTCTTGCATCTAAGTCTTTAATCCATTTTGAGTTGATTTTTGTGTATGATATAAGATAGAGGTCCTATTTCCTTCTTTTGCATGTGGATATCCAGTTTTTCCAGCACCATTTGTTGACGAGATTCTCCTTTCCCCATGGTGTATTCTTTATTCTAATGTCGATGGACAATTGATTCATTTCTAGTTGTTGTTTTTGTTTTTGTTCTGTTATTGTTGTCGTTGTTGTTTTTGGCTATTATAAAGAGTGCTTCTATTAACATTCTTGTGCAAGTCTTTTGATAAACATGTACACATTTCTCTTGTCTAGGAGTAGAATTGCAGGGTGTTTGGGTGTTGTATGATCAGCTTTAGTAATTGCTGGGTTTCTAAACTGGCAGTACCATATCCTCATCAACACTTGGTATTGTCAGTTTTTCTGTTTAACTTCAGTTTTCTTGTATGGGTTTCCCACAGTTATTTTGATTTGCTTTTTCATGATGACTAATAGGGTTGATCAGCTTTGCAAATGTGTTTTGGTCATCTGGATATCTTCTTTGGTGAAGTGCCTATTCAACTCTTTTACCCATTTCTGATGATGTTTTCTGGAGCATTTTTATTATTGATGTACAAGTAGTCTGCAGACAGTTCTTTGCCAGATTTATGTATTACAAATATTTTCTCTTACTCTGTGGTTTGCTCCCTTACTGGCATCTTTTAGTCAACAAAAGTTCTTAATTTTAATGAAGTTCAATTTATCAATCTTTTTCTTTATGGTTAATGCTTTTTATGTCTGGTTTATGAATTTTTTTCTTACCCAAAGCAATGAAGATGTTTTCCTATGCTATTTTCTAAAAGTTACTATTTTAATTTTGCATTTAAATCTACAATCCATCTGGAATTGATTCTTCAGTATGGTGTGAGATGGTCAATTAACACAGCACCATTTTTGTAATTAAAAAAATCCTTCTCCCTATTGTACTTCTATCATTATCATATTATGGACACTATCATTGTCATTATCATCATCACCGCCATCATCACCATGTGTTTATAAACCTGACTTCTCCACTAAACCCTGAGCATCTTTGAACAAGACTATGTTTTGTTCACCATTTTCCCTGTCTACCTAACACAGCTGCCAATTAAGAGTTTATGATCAATAAATGTTTGTTTAATAATTATGTCATGTCAAGCTATAATGTGGGTAGCGATATTGCAAGAAAGCACATGATTATTTTCAGAATTCAGGCATTCTGTCTTAGTAGATTGTACGTAAACATATTAACAGAATGTGGAAGGCAATGAATCACTATTGCAGATCTGCAGAGAACAAGAGACCTGCCAAAAGACTGGTGGCAGCCTGATGTCGTTTTGTTTTTTCTCTACATTCAGGTGAGTTTGATGTGGATTCTCAGAAATACTATCAAGTGGACTCTAAGAATATTAAAAAAATGGAGTAAAGAATTCTAGGAGTCAACATCAGTTAACTGAGAACGAGTCACGACAGACTAAATTTAATTGCTCTTTTGTAGCATCTTTAGCTTGGTACAGTAGGAAAATGTAGTTTATGTATTTTAGAAATGCATTTGGTAAGCCCTCTCATGATACCCCAGTGAACAAGAGCTGTGACTCTTAGTAAGTTTCTTTGAGGACAGAAGCCATGACCTTTTAACTATGTTCTATGCCTGGCACCTAATACACTGTAATAAATCATCGGTAATGAACAATTTATAATAGAGTTAGGACAGTTCTTGCACAGCAGAGTGTCTCTGCTGAGCACAAACTTGTACTCAGGATCTGGCTGTTTGATGACCTGGTAGTCTAGTCTATTTCTGTGATTTGATGAAGCACAGGGCTTTCGTTTGGGGCTGAAATAGAATGAAGAAGTTTGAAAGCCTGAAAAGAAAAAGGAGGGGAACAGGACTGGGTAAAACAGGGATGGCGTGGATCTATCTCTCCCCGCTTGACATACTAGATTTCAGTCGTGATGATGAGACGGATGAAGGACAGAAGGTTTAGGAGATGTGTTCATAAAGGACACTCGAGGCTATAGGCACAAACATTACTGCTCTGGGTCCAGGTGAACATTTCTCCCCAGCTTTACCATGGGCCACTGAGGGGTTGGGCAGGCAGCCCATGGGCTCAGAGGAACCACCCTGGGACATTCTCTCAGAGAACACTGGCAGCAGAGGTCATAGTGATGTCACTCATAAAGGAGAACATGAGCTAACTTGTTCCTGGATACAAGTGACACACCCTGACATCCCAGAAATAACTAGGGGTGACTTTGACAGGGGACTGAAGAAGTCCTTCAGTAGCAAAGATAGAGGCTAAGTGACTATAATTTGGAAATTAATGTTAATGTGACTTACTTTAACAGGTTGGTGAGATCTGGGGGAATTCTAGAACAAGTAAGTATTAAATGACCATGTATAACACGCAATTTATTGAAATTCTAATCAATCCCAAAATCTTTGTATACAATATTTTATTTAAACTTGTTTATAATCCAACTAAGTAAGTTTCATTAGCAGTAAATTTAGTTCTTTTTGTTTGTCTATTTTTCCAGATAAATCTTGGAAACATTTGTAAAGTTGTTGATTTTTAATTCCATTTGAATTTTAATTAGAATTCTTTTTGCATATATATTTGTTTGAAAAAAATACCATTGTGATATTCAGTCTTCTCATAATTAGGGCAAGGCATGTGTTTCCAAATATTCCAAAAACATATTGTCTGTTTATAAAAAAAATGAATTTACTTCATATACTCCCTGCAGTTTTTGATAAGGTTATTCTAACTTATTTTGTGTATTTTGCTAATACTGTGAATGACCTCTCTTTTCATATATTTTCTTTCATATATTATTCATATATTTTCATATATTTTCTAAATGAGAATTACTGGAATGACACAGTTATTGTTAAATGTTTTTCATCTATGCCATTTTACTGAACTTGTTTTATTGTAATACTTTTTTAGTTTAATCACATACATTTTCTAGGGATATCTTCACATCTACAAATAATAATGTTGTCTTCACTTTTGCAAAATGTACATTTGCTTATTTCTATTTCCATCTTATTACATTAACCAGAACTTACAAAACATTAAATGATAATGTGATTGTGAGCCGAATTATCTATTTTTAAGCCTTTCCATGTGTGACAAAACGGAAATAGTTTAAACGCTTCCTAACTCATGTATAATTAAATTGAAAACCAGAAGAGAAATAATTGTAAGAGAAGGGTGGAAGGTGGGAGGGAGACAAGCGTATTCACGAATCCACATATGGGAAACTGAGAAGGAAGATACACAGGAAAAAAGCTGAGGTCTGATGATAGTACGAATGAGTACACCAGACCCTTCCCTGAAACCAGATCTAGAGAGAGAAGTAAAGGATGAATGAGAACGTTAGAGACAGTGTTGTGAGTCGGATATAGAGGCAAGGTGGCAGGTGCTGAGAAAGGAGAGAGTGGATCATATAAAACAAATGTTCTCTTCCTCGTGATTTCACTTGGGAGCAAGCTTGAAAACACATATGACATATTGTATGGTGCTAATTTTTGCTGTTAGCCAGAATAATGAGTTCACATATTTGATCTCTGTATTCCTATTTTGAAGTAAGAGCAAAATTTCATTGTCACCATCTTAGGCATGATCAGTTTAATTCATTATGGGAATAGGAGGCACAATTTTTCTGAGGCATTTGTGATAAGAATTAAGATGAGGCTTAGAGTCAAAGCCACAAATAATTGAGAAAGACAGAATGAGGTTTTTCCACAAGGACAGCTTGGATTTTTTAAATAGAATCAATGTATTGGCAGAATTTACTGGAAGAGGAGTGTTAATTAGAATTGACTACACACTCACACTGAGATATACTTTCATAATAGATGTCGAACTTGCAGATAGAACTTGTACCCTAGATTTTTTGATTAAGTTAAGGTTATTCTTCTGACAGAGGGAAGGCTCTAAAGATTCAGGAAGATGCTCCCCACAATTGACAGGCCTTTGGCTAACGATAAAAACCTCTTATTTACAGAAAAATGCTCTTTTCCAGTTAGCTGCTTTTCTCTCAGAGAATTAAATTTTAGGGAGCAGGAGGTGGGGCATTAAGAGCAATGAGTAGAGGGGCCGGGCCTGTGGCGTAGCAGTTAAGCGCATGCGCTCTGCTGCTGGTGGCCCGGGTTCAGATCCCGGGAGCGCACCGATGCACTGTTTGTCAGGCAATGCTGTGGCGGCGTCCTATATAAAGTAGAGGAAGATAGGCACAGATGTTAGCCCAGGGCTGGTCTTCCTCAGCAAAAAAAGAGGAGGATTGGCATGGATGTTAGCTCAGGGCTGATCTTCCTCACACACACAAAAAAAACAGCAATGAGTAGAAAGAGCGTGTCTTTTGGAGTTAATATGTCAGCTTGAATCATGGCATACCCCTTATTACACTTAATAGTTTGGGCAAGAAATGTGAAACTCTGCAAACCTCAGGTTACTCAGTAAAAAGGAAATAAAACTATCCACATGATAGGAGAGTGTAAAGATTAAGAAATGTATATAAATTTCATGACCTGATACCTGGCAACCTTAAAGGAAACTAAAAGTGTTGGTTCTCCTAAATTGTTATTTATATAGCATTTTGAAATACGCTATTACTTTAATTTCTGCACTTTTTTATCTTTGCTCATGACCTTCTTACTAGCCAGACATGTCCATTGCCTCAGAGAAGTTTAGTCTCTTCATAGCTGGGATGTAAGCATAAACAAAAATTTATGCTCCTTTCTGGAGTTCAAAATAGGCACTTGAAATCCATCTCTGAAAAAATAGTCCTGAAATCCAGGCTTTGATTGTAACTTCTGGGCCTTTGTGATAAAAATCATGTTCTAAATCCCAAAAGCTTCTCTTTAAATATCAAGGAACCAGGCTTGGAGGTCAGAGCATAGTCTTTTTACTATCAGCCACAGAGGAGGAAAGATGCCAGATATGGCAGAGGTACATACCCCACAGCGAGGCGATTAAAACAGCCCAAACATATGTACTTTGTATTCCAAGTACTTTCGATAACATTAACTCACTCATCCTCATAACAACCTTTGGTATAGATAAGAAAACTGATGCTAAGAGAGGTTAAGTAACTTGTCCAAGGTTACACAGTTTGTAAGCCATGGCTCTGGTATTTGATCCTATGTGAACTGGCTCCAGTCTGCTCTTAGCTATTGCCCCATGGTGCTGTAAAACCTGGTCCTGGGCTTGGGAGGAGGTGGTTGGAGAGTGGCAGGAACAATCTGAAATCCAAACACTTGGGGGGGATGGGGAAAAAATCTCCAGTCATGTCTACAAATTCCAAAGCAGAGGAGGATGTGTAAAGATGGCCTCACAGAGGGTCCCCACTCCCCACCCCCACCTCTGTCACACTCATGCCAACACTGGAGCAGCAGACATACTGTCATGGAGTGTTTGTTCAGAAGCAGGACTTGCAGTGGCATGCCCTCTGCTTCCCACGTCCTATATGCCCCTGCATGCCAGAGGGGCACCCTGAATGTCACTGGGGCATCAGGTGCTCCTGGAATTCAGAAATGGGGGAAAGTGTGCTGAAATAAGCATGCTCAGGGAACCCTGGTCTGGAAGACAGCTGGGGTCGGGACGAGGAGAAGCAGAGTTTCTGCCTCGGGGCTGGAATCCAGGCCCCCATCACTTCAGCACACAATGTTCACAGCTCAAGGGGCATAAGGAGAGCCAGATCAGGTTCATAGGGCCTGAAGCTTTTAGGATTTGGGGAGCCCTCTGAGAAAAAAGCATACAACATGATAAATACAATGCTAAAAACGAAAGTGAATACTTCTTTAAGTTGAGAAAAGAAAACAACAAATGTATAAAAGCTAACAAATACAAATAACATTAAATCTAGATAATAACAGTTTTGTAAATTAATTATGTTTATGCCTCAATAAGACATTTTTCCTACATTTTTGGCTGCATACTCTTTAATCACCTCCTCATATGGTAACTATTTTGTGATATATTCTATAAAGAGAATAAAAAGGTAGATAATTCAGGTTTTCCTCAAGGATAGTTGATTGACATTTATTTTTTTATGAATAAGCTGATAGTTGGAAAGTATGAATCACGTGGCCTCACACACAGATGTACCTGCTATTTGTGCCTGTGCCCTACAAACACCAGGAATTCTACATTCTATTTTGCATAATTTCCATCAGAAAAGAATATATATATAACATTTATAATTGTATATGCTGCATTATTGAGTGTATTACTGACCCCAAAAATCTCTATGTCAAGTTGTCAATGAGAACTAAATCTTCTGCTTATAATTTTACCCCTCTGGTGACTAGAAGAACCTTCCATAGGCTTTTTACAAGATTCTTCTCCTCCACTGCCCACATACTTCCGGTGCCAGGCATTGTAGGCACTGTGTCCTGATACCACCCCAGCCTGCCCACTTTTGAGTTGGTGCAGCAGGTGACAGGAATATTTCTAGAAGCATTTCTACCCAAGGTTGACTAGCATGTAATTTAACTATTCACGGAAGTGACTGTAAACCACACAAATATATCACACTAAATACAAACTGAATCTATTCCCATGTCAACTCCCCCTTAGCCAGATGTCCAAAGTTCCTACAGCCACTCCAAAGCCACTTTACTAGAGGGAAAGTTCTGATGGAGTGGAAATCAAGTGGCAAGCAACAGTGATCTTAATCAATTGCTGTTAAGATATTTTACTTCTGTAAATGTTATAAAATCTATGACCTTGTGAACCCATTACTGCAGCCCCTTCCAAAGAGTCAGAAGAAGCCCTGCAAATGAGAAGCCCTGACGTTTAAGCTTCATTAACTGCACAGCAAATTCAACTCTGGATGTGAGACGCCTCAGGGAAGAGCAAGGAGAACAGGACAACAGAACAAGGACCAGCAGCCTTTCCCAGGGATCGAGAGCTCATGCTGGGGGCAGGGAAGGGAGCAGAAATACCGACCTACCCTGGAAAAGAAGAAGATTTAAACTGAAAGGGACTAAGAAAACTTGAATGGGCAACTTAAAGTTCTTACCCATTCCTGACCAGAATCGGGGGGCTCATGAAAAAATTGAGTTCAGTTACAGAAAATAAAATTACATTTCTGCATTTCTAAGCAGTGACTTTAAATATAAACCTCACTACATCTGAAAAGAAAATGGCTGAAACAGAGAAAAGCCAAGGAATTTAACCCTCTGTTGTAAAAGGACCAAGTTAATATGAAATGCTAAAAAAGGAACAGATAACAGCTTGGACAGCTTTAAATAACTTTCTGTGGTAACCTCTAAATCCCCAAGATTCTGGATGATTTTGACAGGCATGCACCCAGAACAGGTTTCTCTTGTCTTGGTTTGAGTGTGACACTGACTGGCGATTGTGCAGGTTTGGAACCACCACCTGGTGATGGGCAGGGACGCTTACCCCTATTTTTACCCTTTTCTCACCAGAAAGAGTGATGGACACAGCTGGAACAAACTCCTCCATCAAAAGATAACGTAAAGGAATAAATTCGATTGGTCCCTGTTATAGGCTGAATTGTATCCTCGACAAATTTATATGTAGATGTCCTAACCACCAGTACCTTACAACATGGCAGTGTTTGGAGACACGGCCTTTAAAGAGGTAATTCAGTTAAAAATGAAGGCATTCAGGTGGGCCCTAATCCAATATGACCAGTGTCCTTATGAAAAGAAGATGTTAGGACACAGACAACTTAGACAGAGGGAAGACCATGTGAGCACACAGTGAGAAGGCAGCTGACTAGGAGACAAGAAGAGAGGCCTTAGAAGAAATTAACCCTGCCAACACATTGATCTTGGACTTCCAGCCTCCAGAACTGTGAGAAAATAAATTTCTCTTGTTTAAGCCACCCAGTCTGTGGTTACTTTGTTATGGCAGCCCTGGCAAACTGGGATCTGGGCAAAATGGAAGATGCCCATAAATGACCATGGTATTCATGAAAGTTTTTTTAAATAGTTTCACACTTATATCTACCATTTCTACCAATTTTTATCCCATATCTATCAATCCCCTCTGGGCACTGATGAGCCATTTTTTAAGTGGAAATGTCCTAAAAACCAATATTGCAATAGGACCTATTCACCTGCTGTTGGGCATCTTAAGCACACACCGTGGATTCTGGGAACTAATGACAATTTCTATGTAAAAATTCTTCTTTCTCTGATTTTTCTTGCTTTCTCTGGCAATTTAATATTTTTACCTTTGCTACTTCACTGAGCCTATATTTGAGATGGGGCTTTCTCTTACTACTTCTGTAAATAACACATGTGTGTGTGCGTGCACACACATACATGTGTGTTTGTTTGTTATATAAAATATCAACATTTCATTTTAGTGCCAAAAAGAATTGTCAGAATTTGAAGATGGGCACATGTTTTATATATCAAACAATGGGAAAAAGCTAACTCGTTTTCTGTATTTTGAAAGCTTTTGTGTAACAAGAAGTCTCCTTTTCTAGTAGAGACTTGTCATTTAGACACAGTCAGTAGGACAGTGGTTCACTGTTGAGGTGTCTACATGTGCCACACAACGATGAAGATTCTCATTGGAAAAGACCCAGAAGGCCGTGATATGCAAGGCCCTGCTGTGTTTCTCTTGCATGAGCTTCTCCTGCTCCACAAAGCAGTGTGTGGTAGGCTGAGGCCTCCCAAGAAGTCCACATCCCAACCTCTGGAATATGTTACATAAAATGGTAAAAGAGACTTTGCAGGTGTGATTAACTTAAGGCTCTCGAGATGGGGAGATGGTCCTGGATTACCAGGTGGTATGATATGATCACAAGGGTCCTCATAAGTGAAAGAGGGAGGCAGGAGACTCTGAGAAGGGGCAGATGTGACCGTGAAAGCAGAGGTCAGAGACAGATAGAAAGAGAGATTTAAAAATGCTACTGCTGGCTTCGAAGATGGAGGCAGGGGCCACAAGTCAAAGAACACAGCTGGAAAAGGCAAAGAAACGGATTTTTCCCTAGAGCCTCCGGGAGGAACACAGCCCTGCTGACCCATTTTAGATCCTGACCTCCTGAACTGTAAAATAATAAATTTGTTTTTTTAAGCCACTAAATTTGTGGCGATTTATTACATCAGTAATAGGAAACGAATACTCAGTGCATATACTGCAGGACCTCGCTGCAAGCCCAAGCCCTTTCCTGGTCCTGAAAATGTCATGAGAAGACCCCCAGTTCCACTCACTACTAGAACATGAATTAAATTATGCCATCAGTCTGACCCAATAAACAGCTCACTGGGGAGAAACATGGCGACTTCGTAGCCCTTGAAACCACAGCACTTTCTGTCCACTCCTTCTTCCCCAATCTATGTGGACCTATTCTGAACACTGAGCTCCTATCTGGACCCCCATTGGTCCTATCTTGACCAAGGCCCCAGGCTTTCGGAGCCATGGCTACCCTAACTTGTGTGCACCCAGCCACAGGCACACGGGGAAGGAGGGCCCCACACAGACACAGAGCAGGGTCTTAACAAAGCAGAACGGAGAAGCTAAACCCCTTTAGAGAATAATCAACATCCTAAACCACAAGGCTGAGAGCAACTTCTTAAGGTCTAATCTAGTAAAAGGACATAAACAATAGCTGACATTTCTTTAAGTGCTCAATTTGTGCCTGGAACTTTACATGCATTATTTTATTTAATCCTCACAGCAATGCCTACGAGGGGGTATTCTATTACCCTCATTTTACAAATGAGGGGACTGAGGAGGATTATTCTGGAACATACTTACTTTGCCTAACATTGTACAGTTGGGACTTGAGCCCAGGCAATCTAACTGGGAACATGTGCAGAGACTTCTAGCAGCAATACAGTGAGGTCTTGGGCAGATGTGTTTCAAGGCTATACAACTAATACAGTCAGCAGTTACCTCCTAGGGGAAGGGAGCCTTAGGAGGCTAAGTGGGAAGGGGATGAGAGTATTAGGGCTGCAGCTAATGGGGGTGGAGTCCAGGACAGGTCTCCAGTCTTAGAGAAGCAAGAACAAAGGCAGAAGAGGAGCAGGAAGGCCAGCGACGATAGGACCTGGAGCCAAGTGAAGCTGCAGCCCTATGCTCACCTGGGAACCCAGGGAAACTAAGTTCCTCCCACTCACATGGGACATGGTAGTGGGAGCAGGGAACTTTCAGACTTCACTGACACAGAAGAAGGAAGGTCCCACTATATTTTCAGTGCTGGTCTTCATTGATTTGGGGTACAAGCGGGGCTGAACTTTTTGGTACTTGGCCCTTTCTGCTGGCTGCAGGAAAGGGCTAGAGTAGGACTAGATGGATAATGAGGCATGTAGCACAGTGGTGATGAGGGCTGGCAATGGAGCCCCTGCCTGGGCTCAACTCCTACCCTGCTGCTGACTGGCTGGGAGACCTTGAGCAAGTTGCTTCATCTCTCTGGCCTCAGTTTCCTGAGTGAAAAATAGGGATAATAATAGAACCCGCCTGACAAAGCATTGGAAGGACTAAATGAGAAAATACTTGTAAAATGTTTACAACTGTATATAATGCATAATAAGCTTACACTAAATATTAGCTGTTATTATCACCTGCCCCTCGGAACGTTCCTTCTTCCCCGTCCACCCCTCATTTACGTGTGGAATTCCCCTTACCAACAACCTCCTCCTCCCAGGTGTGGCATGCAGGCTCAGGCCCCTTCTCTCACCCTCTACCCCATCGGGGTCTGGCTCAGCTAGCCAGGCCCAGTTTCCATCTATTCCAAACACCTGTGTTCACCACCCGCTGGCCGCTCACACATCTTATTTAGGCAGCATGCTCCTCCAGGCTCCTCATTAACAAGCCTGGCCCTGCACAACAGAACTGCCCTGAAGTCTCAGATTTGGGGATCTTGAGCAGAGGATTTGATTGTCAAAGTGCAAACTCTCGATTGCTTCACATTTCAGGACTATGCCATGTGCTAGGACCTCCCAACAAGCCTTACAGAACACTGGATTTATCTGTCGCTTTAGGAATCCTTAGGAGGAGGAGGGTTGTTAATGTGCAGGAGAATTTCCTCTGTCCTTCAGCCTTTTTAAAAAAGAATTCTGAACAACAATACAAATTATCTCAAGTGCACTCGCTAAGATGATTCTCTGACATAAAATCCTTGCACTCTGCCCCGTAACACTAGAAAAAGAAAACCTCTCGGACAGCTTAGATGCTCATGAAAATCCTCTCCCAGAAAACACACATTCACACATTTGCTTGAAATTTTGCACAGAATCTCAGAAGGTTCACAGAACTCCTGAATCTGGCCATGGACCCCAAGTTAATTCCTAATTGTCTGTTAAAAGGCATTTTCCATTTTATTGCCATTCTCTAATTTTTCCTTCATTTTTCTTCCACCCCAGTTCACTTATACTTACCCCCCAATTTTATTAACAACCAAACTACATACAAACGTGTACATACTCGTTTCTGCATCTTGATTTCTAAACAAGTATCGATCCAAGAAATTCTTAGTGAGCAGCTAAATTTAGGCTCAGCACAAGGTTACTGGCAGATGAAACAATGAATAAGACACATTCCCTGACATTAAGGAGCTTACAGACAATCCTATTTATCAATAGGAGGTAGCCCTCTGTAAGAAGAAGGGGTTGAGAAGAGAGATATATAGGTTCAGAATCATATCCATCTTACTAATAAAATGAAACTCGATTTAGTGGAGAGCAGCAGTGAATGAATATCTTGGAAAGGTGCAAATTTCATCCTGGCAACATTGCTAGTCTGACCTCATTTTGCCTTTGGTTTATGTTAAATTAAAATTAATTTCAACCAGCATTGATATATTTAAAACTATTGGGGATTTCCTCAGAGCTAAATCAATAAAAAGGCCTAATGGCTTCAGAACAGATTGATCAAAGTTTCATTTCAAGTCTGACATTTAAAGCAGAGCCTTACAAGTAGCTTACTTGCCCTCAAGAAAAACTTAGATGTAGAAGTGCTATAACTTAAACTGTTTTTCCAACAGTGGGAAAGGTTGAGATTTATTAAAATAACAATGATGATAATGATAACGATATCTGCGTTTCACTGAACATCAACTATGCGGTGAGTTCTTCACATGCATTCTCTAGTCCCTGTAACAACTCTGAAAGGTAAAGGCTATTTACTTTACATATGAGATATGTGAGATTAAGTAATTTGCTTAAAATCACACAGATAATACATGGAAGAGTGCACATAAACTTGCAATATTTACATGAAAGTCATTTTGCTTTATTCACATGAATATTTTGTAATGTGCATTATATAAAGACCACCTATTTCTGTTTTCTCTCACTCCTGCAACTTATATTTCTATCTTTAGATGTTAAATCCCTACATAGTATTTCCTCAAAATTCTGAGAAACAATGGTAGACATCTGTTGTTTCTGCCTGCCCAGCATTCACCCCCTCTGGAGTAACAGAACCTCTCGCCAGTCTCAGTCCATGTGATTAAGGTGGGCCTGACCCCATCTCCTGACTCCAGAGCTGAGCATGTGAGTCATGCCTAGCCAATCTAAGTACTACATTACCCTGGCTACAGAGCAACTAGTTCCAAGATGGTCATATGACCAAGCATGAAAAATGAGAATTCTCCTCAAACTTGTGTTAGAACTCTTGAGAAAGAAAATCTTTCTCTCCACTGGAGTTGCTAGAATGATAGGGCAAAAGTTTGGAGACAAAGAAACAACCTGCCTGAATTTGTAATTAGTGCAGTGGATTGGAGTGCCACATGATAAAGAAAGGCAAATTTCTGGATCTATCTGTGCCTGAAGCCATCTGGACTTCTCCATTTAATTCTCTGATGGATATCTTTTTTTTCCTTATCTCAGTTTCTTAATTCAATCAAAAGATTTCTCATACAGAGCACAATCTCAGTCTGTAACTTTCTATTAGATGCTACTTATGTTTTTGGAAACACTAAGACAACAAGAATCACTGAGCAGATCCTGTGGTTGGCAGAATAATGATCCTCCCGCCAAAGATGTGAATGTCCTAATCCCCAGAACCTGAGAATATGTTATCTTACATGGAAAAAGATCTTTGTAGATGTGATTAAGGACAAGGACTTCAAGGTTAGATGGCCCAATCTAATCATGTAAGTCCTTAAAGGCAGAAGAGGGAGGCAGAAAGAGGTCAAGAAACGAGAAGGAAGAAGAATGAGGAAAGATTCTAATCATGAGAGGGACTCTACTTGCCATTATTAGCTTGGAAAATGGAAGAAGCAGGCCATGAGCCAAAGAATGTCATGTCCTCTGGAAGCTAGGAATGGCCCTCAGCAGGCAGCAAGAAAATGAGAACCTCAGTCCTATAGCCACAAGGAATTGAGTTCTGCCAACAACCTGAATAAGCAGGAAATGTATTCTCCCCTACAGCCTCCAAAAGGGAACCTAGCCTGCTGGCACCTTGATTTTAATCTGATGAGACCCACACCAGACCTCTGACCTACAGACTGTAAGGTAATAAATCTATGTTTTTTAAAGCCACTATGTTTGTGTTAATTTGTTACAGCAGCAATAGAAAACGAATATGGATTCTGATCACTAATATTTGCCTCAGAGAGTCTGGGGGATCAGACTATAATGCAAAATTTCTATGAACAGGATTCCTTGGAGTTTGGGGGAGGAAACTTTGGGCCTAAACTGCAAGTTGAGTATGTTAGCACACCCACACAAAGAAGGAGGAGGGAGGAAAGGCCTCAGAAATTTAACATAAGAGAAGGCAGAGATCAGATCTTAGGCTGATGGAGCCCGTGTGCCTCATTCTGTGTCGCTGAGCCATCACTGACGAGAAATATCTTTGCTGTGCTACCCTTGGGCTTAGTCAATCGTGTTCACAATTCCTAATACAGTATTAGTAAGGAACAAGCAGAAGGTTGAGACTTGGAGGCCTAGAAAGATTAGCCAGGGATGGAGAAACCTCTCTCCATCATTGTTACTACCAGTGGCAGAAGTTTTGACAGCAAGGGAAAGTAGTGATAGGAGGAGAGAGTATCTAATGAGAATAGAGGCAGCAGCAACACTTGCAGGCCTGGCATGATCTAGGATTCGGCAGCAGCAGCGTGGTAGCAGCCACTGAGAAAGAAAGTGAAGTCCCCAGAACCCTCGAACGGAGAGAGGAAAGAATGGGGAGTGGGTATGAGAATTCTGGGGTGGGGGTGGAGCAATCAAGGAAATACTATTGCAATCATGATACAAATCCCCAGTGCCCCCAAGGTCCCCTACTTTGGCAACGTAAGGGTTACCAGGCACACTAGTTTATATTTACAAAACCTTCTCAGTATATTCTAAATGAACTCATGCCCATTTTTTCAAAACTGTTGCTGCCTTCAGGATGATGCCTTGGAGGCCCTCTCAAGGTCTCCCATTCAAGGCTCATGAGTCTATTAATAACCATTTCATACAGCAATGGCAGGACACCAAGGTTGCAGACTTACTACTCACTTGTGTTGATTTGACACAATGAAGAGAGGGCCTAGGTACTTCTGGCAGGCTGGTCCTTCCACTTCTGGGTTTACCTGGTTTCAGATGTCTTTGCAAGATAATTAATCAGGGAGTTATTTAGCCATAAATCTCTGAAGATAGTTCTCGAGAGAAAGAAATGAAGCTTAAAAGCAGAAATATTAAGAAATATTCTTCATTCAGGGAAAGTAGCATTTATTACTAAAGTATCCAAGCGAGCTTTCTCTCTTAAGTAAATCACTATTATATTTTTTTCTTTTTTGTAATGTGCTAGGATTATACTCTTAAAACGAAAGGTTATGTCATATGAAAGACTGTCCTATACTTGAAAAATCCGAGGAATATTTGAATTATTCATTTAACTTTTTAAAAATACCAGAACCCAATTTAAAGACACTTCTAGCTATTTGGACTTTGAAATAATGCAGATCGAGAAAAAAAAATAGAGAAATTAACAATAGTAGCAAGAACAAGAATTGATTAGGGTCTATCCTTTCTGTGTGCTGAGGAATCATAAGAAATAAATACCATATTTTTAAAAATCATAGCCTAGAAGTTTTATCCATGCATTCTTTTACTTGTTTATTCCTACAGTGCTACAATGCCTTTAACCGTTAATGGCTCAACTGAGCTGTTCCCAGATAATCTATAAAACAGGGGCTGGCGGCGTCTCGATACACACAGCTTGGAAAAAGAATTCTAGTTCATGTTTCTTATAGTAGTCTGAGCTTGGGAAATTTTAAAGAAGACAACTGGAAAGAGTCTTTTCTGCAATGCTATATTTAGTTTTATTTATTTATCTTCCTTGCTGCTTAATTGAAATGCAAACATAAAATAATCTGATTTCTGGTTTACCAATCTACGTCTACCAAACAGAAAACAATGGCATGTCCTTTCTAACCTCTGTGACCCTCTGAACTGGGAAGGGCAGTTAACTGCACTCAGATAAATGACCCAATGGTAAAGAGCAATGCACTGCCTTTCTTTGATCATTAAGATTAATTGTTCTTTGTAATTTGCAGAAATAGCAATTTGTCAGGTTAATAATATACAGTAACACAATGTGGGTTTTTCTGAGCTTTGTTTTTCTTAACAAATAAGGGCAAGAGTTTAAAGAAATATTAAGCAAGTGTTGCTCATTAAACTCACACTCTCAAACAAAATAACAATTTTGTGGATAAGTTCTGTTTTTCTACGAATTGTTTTGTTTCCTGGGTTTAAAAGTCCTTCTATATACCAGGAGACTGGATTTTAAAAATATTTTTAGGAAGTGTGTTTTTCTCCTTACTAGTCAGTCATTCTCTCTACTTGCCAAAAATAAAAATAAAAACCTAACACAGAACAAAAAAAACAGGAATTTAGATTCCATGAAGTCCTCTCATTTCAGCTTTGCTTGAGTAATGGTGGACAAAGTGTCTAAGATAAGTCAGAGAATTTAAGAGGTGGGAGGAACCTTGACATTATCTGCTGCGTGCTCTGTCCCCTCACAGCCTTGCTCTCTGGACAAGGAGAATGGCTGGTTTGCTCTTCACTGAACCCTATTACAGAAGAGGAAGTTGAAGCCTATAGAGTGGTGACCGTTATCACTCCACTAAGAGAGTAGGGCTCCTAACTTCCTGTCCAATTTTCATTTCCTGCATTCAGGGTCTCTGGAGGATGTGAAGAGTCAGAACAATAATCCAAATAATGATGTTGATATGATGTTATGGCTAGAAGGCATGTAGTCATCTCGTCCAACTCACATATTTTCTAGATGAAAAATATGAGAGGCAGATAGATTTGTATTTGTCTGAGCTCATATGCGTTGCCAGAGAAAAAGCAGAACCCAATGGAGTTGCTCTCCCCACCACCACCATCAGAAGTCACCGTGCTCTCTGTACTGGGACCTGGAAAAGTGAGGCCAACTCCTGGGACCTCACTGGCTCTTTCACCTATTTGTTTCTCATAGATGAGTCTTGTGTAGGTGACTTTCTCCAAACAGAGTGAGTTAAACTATTTCAAAAGCCCCAATAATGAAGATCCTCAAGACATTCCTAAATTCCTTAGGTTGATGATGCCATACAAGAGGACTTTGAAAGGAAACACATTAACCTGCCTCTCACTTTTCCCTTCTTGTTATATGTCAAGGACAGAGCCATCTTCTGTCCTAACTTGGGTTGAACATTATAATTACATTCCAGATGCTCCAATAAAAAAATAGAGATTATCAGGTGCCATTGGAGCATAGCTCCAATATGTCACTTTTTAGCCAAAAGAGAAAACAGGTCCTAGAGGAGGAGCAGTGCTTAATGGGTCAAGAGAAGGAGACTGTTGCTTTTAGTTGTACTTTTTACTTAACCTATTGCAATGGACTGAATGTTTATTTCCCCTCAAAATTCATATGCTGAAATCCTAACTCCCAAGGTAATGGTATTAAGAGATGGTGCCTTTGGGGGGTAATTGGGGCATGAGGGTGCATCCCTCACAAATGGGATTAGTGCCCTTATACAAGGGACCCCAGAGAGCTCTCCTGTCCTCTTTCTACCATGTGAAGATACAGCAAGAAGATGGCCATCTATGAGCCAGGAAGTGGGCCTTCACCAGACATCGAATCTGCAGGTACCTTGATCTTGGACTTCCCAACCTTCAGAACTGTGAGAAATAAATGTTTCTTGATTAAGCCACCTCGAATTTGGTGTTTTTGTTATAGCAGCTCAAACTGACTAAGATACCTGTAGTCTACATTTTCAATAGGAAGAATAGTGAAATCCACATTACTAGACTCTTAGACTTGGCAGGGCATTTGGGGACTTTGGTGAGAAAAGCATTGAGTAGATTTAGTGGGGATGTCTTTCTAATTGAGTGCTGAAGACAAATCTTGTCACAACCAAGCCCTTTAGACCCCCTCTCACACTTACTTGATACTCCAGGATAAATATAATTTGCCCCAATGCCTCTGAAAACTTTAACTCTTTCTAAATTCATTTACAAGCCCTGCTCTCTCTGAAGTAAAAAATAATAACAAAAACTGCCATTAAATGAGTTCCCTTATGTGGAACTTACATGTTAGGTACTGTGCTATGCGCTTTAAATACATTATGCCTACGTTCATGACAAACATACAAGATAGATCTTATGATGCTCCTTTTACAGATGATGAGTCTGAGAAGCCCAGAATTTGCCCAACAGTTAAGTTAACAGGTAAATTAAGGACAGAGATTACTTCCACTTGCATCTCAACTGGTTCAGGTGTTCTTACAGCTTCCTCTTCTCTAACCCTATTCTGGTTTATAATCCCCATCCTCTAGCTGTATTAGATCTAAATTGAAGGTTTGGAAATGATGCCCAACCTCAGCGAGACTGCCCCTACTCTGGCAATGGAGATGGCTTGCTTGCTTTCCATGGTTAGGGTCTCAATAATGGAGAAGAATTGGAGAAGGCCAAAATTGTTTTTAGTTGTGCTTTTTGTTTTACCTATAGTCTACATTTTCAATAGGAAGAACAGTGCAATCCACATTATAAGACTCCCAAACACGGCAGGGCATTTGGGGACCCTGGTGAGATAAGCATTTGAGTGGGTTTAAGAAGATATTTGAGCAAAGGAAAATTTGGAGATTGAAGCTTGACACTTCTTAATCAGAATAATATTCAAATCCAAAAAGTGGAGCAAAAATAAGTACTAACTATGGGATAGAGTGGGAGAAGGAAACAATAAGATTAAAAAGGTTTTAGAAATACTAAGTAAGATAGAAAGAATGTAGGAGGTGATGAGGGTGATAGTGTGGTTGGCAGCGGTGGAGTTTTGGCATAATTTTAAGTGTATACCTAATAAGATTTAAACATAAGCTGTCAGAGGAGTCGTTTCTAGGTTAGAACAAGGTATGTACAGAGACTCGAAGGATCGGAGATTTATTACTATCTCTGAACTTCTTGCAAAATATTACATAATTATGTTGACTCCTCCAATAATAAAAATTGGCCTACCCTTCACATTAACATAAGTGAAACCTTGTCCAGGATTATTCAACAATCTTGTAACATTGAGATATTGCCCAAGAACACTTAGGCTTTATGTTTTTAGTGAGATTAATGATTAAGTTGGTTTATATATTGAATTTGTACAAAAATAGAATTTCCAAATCCAGTATCTTTCTCCTATTCTACTGATGCTTTTGACTCTCATCTTTACCCTAGTAGGAGTGGCATATTTATGCTCAAAGACAATAATGGATTATAAGGGACTACAGGTAAAGAGTCCATTCATTGTAACCCATAACTAAAAAATGAATTATCTCTGTTTCCTAGGACTCAGCTATGAAGCAAAATATAAAAGAGGAAATCTTGTTACTATTCACCCTAACCTTTACAGGCCGCATTACTATTGTAATTATATTGGCAATAGCTGGCATGCAAATTGCCATTTGCTATAGAGTGATAGGTAGGTGATTGATAGATGAATAGATAGGCAGGCAAAGATATGCATATGTCTCTGTGTGATGTGTGTATACTTTATTTTTTTGATCAATTTTTGGTTAATTGAAATATTTCTAGATTTGAGAATTTTTAAATACCCATTACCAGGCTCATATATGACTACTTGTGGTCTTTGGGACTTTTGGCATTAAAACATCTTGAAATTACAAAATTAACCTGTGTTGACACAGAGAAAAAATACAAAAAAAGAGAAGAAAATGAATACCCTTACTGCCCCCCCACCCCCTCACCCTCACCCCCCCCACATTCCTACAGACCATTCCTACCCTAAGGTAACCTTCATTGTGCTTTCATTTCTTTGTGTGGTAGTCAGCTCAGGTTTAGGGTGAGTCCATTTATCTCAAGGCACCTGATAGTTTCTAATGCTATTTTGTAGCCATTGGGTGACAGAAACGTGTGTCACATGTGCCAAGCCTTTAAGTGTATGCATAAAGTTCTGAAATTAAGATCAAAGAGGTGTCTTTACACTTCTGGCAGCCCTACGAAATCTTATATTTCTCTATCATCAGGTCAGTAGAATCCCTAAGGAAACAGGTCCATCAGTTTTAAGTCTTCCTCCAACGACAACATAGAGATGAGGAGACTAACCCTTCCTGAGGCTTGAATCTGGGGAGGGCCCTAAAAGAGAAGTGTTTTAAAACATTTGATCTCATCTACCGTAACCTCTGTGGTTATTCAACCAGTCCAGAATAAGACATGTCTTTCTTACCATTGCTAAGTAAGGTTCTGTACTTGTTTTTATATTACCAGTTTATATATTTTTCAGATAAAAGATGAAACATAAATTACCACTCCATGCTACATAGATTTTCCTTTTCTTATTATTATTGATTATTTTGTTGCTAAACAATACACTCTAAAATCATTAAAAGTGCTATAAAAATCAGCAAGTATTTCATTCTTATTCCCTCCCATAATTTTCTGTGTTTTCCACAACGCTGTTCCTGGGCTTTTTCCCACTATAAAGACTCCCCTTTAATGAAGCCTGAAGCTTCTGCTTGTGCAGAAGCTGCAGTAAGACACAGGTAAATACCTTCTAAAGAACTTCGTGCTCTACACGAAATACCTACAAGAAAGCCTAGAGATGATCACAAACAGTAAGATATTTGGTCATATATTTGGAGAAAAACACACTTCACACAAGCAACAGTTACTGAGTTCAGTTGAGAAGGCAAAATAAATATGATGCAATTCTTGCCCTTCAGAGCTCACATTTATTATTCTTGACATATGAAGAGTTCAACAACAAGGTAGCACTTGGTATAAGCGGAGATTAAAGATAAGTTGGGGAAGAATTAGTGAGAAGAGTCCGTATTTAAGAAAGCAATGTGAATAGAAATCTTGTCCATCCCAGGAGAAAACTATCCAGGGCACCATCACATAAGCCAGCAGTTGGCAAACATTTTCTGTAAAGGGCAAGAGCAAATATTTTAGGCTTTGCAGTCCATACAGTCTCTGTCACAAGTACTCAACTCTGCTGTGTGCCAATTAAATGTCATTTACAAAAACAGGTGGCAGCCGGATTTGGCCCGAGGGCCGTAGTTTGCTGACCCCTGATACAAATGATCACAGTTTCAAACTGAGACCATTAATAGAGAAGGAGATATAAGGAAAGGTAGATTTCATGAGAAAAGAAAAAGATTGGTATTAATAAATATGTGGTTTAATATGAGAAATATTTCCTGAGCACTTACGGTTTTCTAGGTGTGGTATTAGGTGTAAGGGATAAAGAAATGGACAAAATATAAGCTCTGCTCTCAAGGAACTCATAGTCTATCATACAATGTGATAAGATTGTGTCGTGGAGCAACAGTTTTAGGAAAGTATGTGTCCTGCAATAAGCAAGCCATGTACATGGGCTCAATAAAGTGACTCCATTCGAATCACTTTAGTCCACAAAACACACTCACGGTTCAGTGAGCTGGGCTGAGATGCACAAGCTGAAAAAGTTGCCAGTGAGTGTTGGCAAAGCGAAGACAGGAGGGCTTGATGAGTTTTGAATCATGGGGATGGAAATGTGATTTAAAAAATCCTGCTAGATCAAGGCTAAATTGTTACTGGCAGCTGAAGTCGTGCTTATTCCTCTAAGAGGAACAACGGAAGTTGGAATGGGACCTGAAACATTAAATGCAAAAATATCATAAAGATATTGATGTTTTAGGTAAGCGTATCATCTGCTTTAAATAGGATGTGTTCTGTGTACCTGCAACCATCGTTATAGAAAGAGAAAATGATGCTCCACTGATGTGGTGATGTAGTAGTATTCACTCAGAAGAGTTTGCCTACATGTCAGGTTCGTGGTTTTGGTGAAGGAAGAGAGTGTACCAATCCCACTCCTGGAGAAGTTGAGAGAAAAAGGGAAATATCATTATGATTATCTAGTACAATTATTTTCAATTATTTTTAGGATTTGACAAGTTTATAGATCCTTAGAAAATGTAAAGAAAAATAGAGATAATATTCCTTCCTAAAATGAGTGTTTTTACATACAAACAAAAATTTTCATGTAGATCTAGAGGATCAAAAATTCACTGAATCCTGTGTATGGATTCCCTAGAAGTCTGTGTACCAGCTGTTGAGGACTCCTGCCTACAATAAGCCAGATGCTCTTCATAGGATCTCAGTTGATCCTCAGACAATAGAAGACAACAGTTGACAGAGGTGTTTTAGCACCATTTTAAAGAGATGAAGAAACTAAGGATCACAGAGGCTCAAGACTTTGCTCGAGATCACAGTGGTGGAGCTGAGCCTCTGAGCACCCTGCTCACTGGTATAATGGAACTCATATGTGCCCTCGTGTTGTAGCAGCCTACCTGCAAATTGTGGGAAAGAAAATGAAATCATTCTTTCATAAAAAACAACTGCTATGGCACTCCAACTGAAAATTTCCCAAAAAGGAAATAAGTTCTTTAAATATTGAAAAAGTGTGGTACGCTGATAGGTGTGTCTTTCCTTCTCATAGATACCCGTGTCCTAATCCCCAGAACCTATAAATAGCTCACCTCATATGGCAAAAGGGACTTTGCAGATGTGATTATGTTAATGATCTTGTGATGGTGAGATTACTCTGGTAATAAAATCACAAAAGTCCTTAAAAGGTGGACATAGGGAGGTCAGACAGAGGAGAAGTTACTATGATGATAGAAGCAGAGATTGGAGCGATTTGGCCACAAGCCAAGGAATGCCAGCAACCTCTAGAAGCTGGAAGAGGCAAAGAACAGACTCTCCCCTAAACCCTCCAGAAGGAACCAGCCCTGCCAGTGCCTTGATTTTAGTCTCATAAGTCTCATTTCAAACTTCTGATCTCCAGAACTATAAGAATAAATTGGTGTGGTTTTAAGCCACTAAATGTATAGTAATTTCTTACCATGGCAGCGGGAAACTAATATAAAAAGTAAAACCAAACTAAGTCATACTATAACCAAATTTCATTTTTTTCCTGACCTCCATGAGAGCAGGGAGTTTTATATTTTCAGAACCTAGAACAGTTCAAGAAATAGAATATACGTTCAATTAAAAAAACAACAAAGCAATGAATGTTCCTAGTAGTACCATGACACTTGAGAAAGACATGAGAAGTAAAAATGAAGCTAGAGGAACATTCCTGTGGGGAGAAAAAAAATGTTTAAAAATGCTGTTGGGAACTATAAAAATAACTATATCTTAGCCGCATGTTTACACCCAAAAGATGCAGATGCGGGAGAATTATTATATATATTTTAAGGTGAATTTATTAATTATTCAGCCAAATTCTCCAATACACCAATCCTTTTCTGATTTAATCTTTTGTTATTTATGAATGAGGTGGTCCAAACTTCAGTTCTGCTTAATAAGTATATTTCTCTTCTTCCACGCTTCTGATCACTCCTGCTATTCCTGGAACTAGGCAGGGAAAGAGGAAATCAGTAAGGTGGTGTTATGTGGAGGAGGCTGAAGCTGTTGATTCCTACACACCTTGAAGCTCATGTCCATACCCCTCAGCGTCACTAAGACAAAGAAGGGTGACTATCCCCCTTCTCTTTAAAACAAAAGCTTCATATTGATCTTCTATGGCCACTTTGCTTCTTTAAGCTTTTCCTAATTTGGTGGTGGGTGGATATAGGATAAAGAATAAAAAAGAAAACGAATTCAAATATCAAATACAATAGACATCTGTTTCCAAACCCCACCTACTACAAAGCTTGATTAGTCAGAGTCGATGACTGCTGTAACAAACTCCTGAATCTTGGTGCCTTAACATAATTAACTGTATTTTGTGCTTATATAAAGCCCAAAGTAAATGTTCCTAGTCAACAATCAGTCTTATATGTGATTAGTCAGAGACCTAGAACCCCCTAGGGCCTTGGAGTCTTCCATGAGATTGGAAAGCAGAGAGAAGAGAGAATCATTCAGAACATTTAAGTGAATAAGTCTGGAAGTGGTACACAGCGCTTCTACCACATCCCAGCAGTCAGAACTCTTTCATATGGCTATCCATGCCTAACTGCAAGGAATTCTGGGAAATACATTACACATCCCAGCAGTCAGAACTCTTTCATATGGCTATCCATGCCTAACTGCAAGGAATTCTGGGAAATACATTACACATCCCAGCAGTCAGAACTCTTTCATATGGCTATCCACGCCTAACTGCAAGGAATTCTGGGAAATACATTACAGCTATGGAACTAGGACCTAGAGAAAACAGCTTTGGTAAATATGAAGGCTGTAGATAAGCTGACTTCTGGCCACTTCTACCAACTCATTTCCTGTTATTCTTTCCTCATTTAGTGCCCTCCAGCCATTTTGGCCTCCTTGCTGAACTTTAAACATACCAATCCAAAGTCCTGCCTCAGGGCCTTTGTACAAGATGTTTCAGTATCTGAAATGCTGTTCCCCACTAGATATTCACATAACTTCCCCCTAACTTCATTCTGCTCAAAACTACCTCTTCAGAGAGGATTTCCCGCCCCTCTCCCCATTTAAAATAGCACCCTGTTACTCTCTAGTCCCTTATTCTGCTCTTTTTCTTTTATGATATTCATCACTCTCTGACATTATAACATATATTTATTTGTCTATTCAATTTTTATCTGTTTCCACACTAGAGTGTAAATCTCCTGAAGGTCAGGGAATTTGCATGTTAATCGCTGCATTTGCAGCACCTAGAACATTGCCCAAGACATGACAAAACACTCAGTAAGCATTTTATTGAATGAACTATGTTCCTTAATAAGGACTTTCAATATGTAAATACTGCAATGGCTCTATTTTCTAATGACCCAATCTTGAGCACAGCACAGGTTACACCCTCTCTAAACTATTTCCTGTTCATTCCACGTCTTCATCCCTCCAACTCCTATCCATCTTGAATCTAAGTCTCATCTCAAAGAGTCTCTTTCTTCCCAACACTCCAGCTGCCCTGTGCTCTGTAGTGCCTCATGCATAGCTCATGCCTGTATGGAAATCAACTGCTTATGCATCTTTCTCCTTCATAGGACTATGAATTCCTCCTGGGCAGGGCTGTGTGTTATTCAACTTTGTGTCCTCATTGCCTACATATGGAAGAATGTCTGGCATATGGAAGAATCACAACAAATGTCTGCTAGTCAGAACTGCTCAATGATTTTGAAGATGACTTTTTCTTGCTGCAGGTAAACTTACCAAGAGAAAAAAGTATATTCCAATCACACTTCTCTAAGAAATTTTAGTAAGAATATGGCAAAACATTATTCCTTCCAACTCCTTCTGAATTACAAGAATGCGAACAAAATTATTCCTTGAATCATGTATAATTAACGCAATGGTTATTAGAGATGGATTATTTGTTTTAAATAAGTCATCATGATACAGTATAGTTATAATAGTTGAGGGTTATATATGTACATTGTAGTACATTGAGATTCCTTGAATAATTGATGTGCACATTTATGTTGCTTTATAGAATTTAGAACATAATCTTATTTTAAATGACTGTAGAGATTTTAGTATTTGTTGGTTTATAACTCTGAATCATTTTGCATTGAATTTGTGATCAGAGAAGCCAGACCTAATGGTAACATTATTGCTATAGGGAAAAAAGATCCATTCACACTGATATGCTTCATGACATAACTTCTAGGAATGTCTTAGAGAGGAACATGGAGGTTCCTGATGGTAAAGAGATAATTAGGGAGACAAGTTACTCCTGGGAATATCCAACAGAAACAATTACCCATTAGGTGATTGGGAAAATCAAGTATTTTTCTTAACTAGAGAAGTCTTTTTTGCGTTCATCCTTCTTGTGTATAAAAGTTTCCACAAAATCTGGCAACATTTAAACAAATGTCATCTTGTCAGAGACACCTTCCACCTATGAAACATAAAATATATTATCTATGTATCTATACTTTGTGGACCCCCTATGTATGTGTATACATTTTCTGTGATATATGCACACACACACATACATATTTATATATGTATATTTTGTACATACTGTATATTTTATATACAGTCCTGTGACACTTAATGACATGCATGCGTTCTGAGAAATGCCTCATTAGGTGGTTTGGTCACTGTGGAAACATCTTAGAGTGTACTGAAGGCAAACAAAATTTGCCACCCCAAAATGTATCTCTTTAACACAAGGGTTGTTTTAGGCTGATTATTTTTTAGAAACAAAAGACTCTGAAAGTTTTTCTTATTACCTCCGCCTTAACTGCCTAAAAGAATTCAGATTTAAAAATCCTGCCTCAGGAAGGGAGCTATCACATTAGCATAACATGAACTAGGTGGTAGACAGAGAAAAACCTAGAAAAGCCTGTTTTTTGGGTTCCCTTCTATGTTCTTCTGTTTCTGTATGGTCAAACACTTGTTTTCCAAATGTTTGCCCCTTTCCACTTATCTGTGCGTTGCCTTCTTTCCCTTTGAAGTCGCTGACTCTCTCCATCTTCTTTTGTCTTTAGCTGAGGACGCTATTTAAGGTGAAGGCTTTGGCCATTTTGGAGAGGTACTTGATTTTCCTGAGTTGCTGCCATGTATACATGTTATTAAACTTTTGTTTGTTTTTCTCTTGTTAATCTGTCTCATGTCAATTTAATTCTTAGACCAGCCAGAAGAACCTAGAAAAGTAGATGAAAATTTCTTCCTCCCCTACAGTATTTACACAAACCTAGATAGTATAGCCTACTACACCTAGGCTATATGGTATTAATCTTAAGGGACCACTGCCATATTTGTGGTCCATCGTTGGCCAAAACATCATTATATGGAACATGACTATATATATATATATACACATATATAACATTTTCTGTGATATATATATATTAAATCTTCATATTTAGCACGGTTAATAATCATCTCTCTCAGGATAGGGAATCAGGTCTTTAAGTTCTGTTCTACCATGTTATTTACACTTTATGAACTGATTAAATGCTTAGTTCTATCTTTACCCATGCCAAGAGAGCAGGCCTAAGACATAGCAGCCAAACTGCATGTGATTCCACAAAACACATTTGGCCCATTTCTATTCGGATTCTTACGTGAAAATCAGTAATGTCTCAGCTACCACATCATGGTGAAGACCAGCCATAGAAAACTAAGCCAACTGGATATCATAATGTTAATATAGTCATCAGTGCATATGAGTTTATGAGAACCAAATATAGCCTAAATTTTTCTGGGGTCTTGAACTGACATCAACCCCATTGACTCATCAATAATGAGTACTGTAGTGACTTCAGGTTTCAGAAAGCAAAATGAGATACCTGGAAAAATTCTACCCTTGAGTGAAGTAAGAAGAAGATAGGATATGAAAAACAACTTTTCTTTGAGGTTTCTGGTTCTCCTACCATTCTAAAAGAGCTATTAGATAAATCAGACTTTCCATTTTGTACAAATCCAGAGGGCACCATTTACATAGAATACAATTTAAGCTGTACTCCTTGGGTTGTATAATTTCATGATAACTAGATAAACTCAACCAATTTGGAGAAAACTGAATACATTCATTAATCCACAAACCGTATGCTTGTGACATGAGTTTATTCACTTGTTAATTCAATCCTCATTAATTATTGATGTAGTGGTGGTGCTGAATGCCAAATCACTGTTTATTCTTGCAATATTTTCACATTCGTTACAGAAAACAAAATTGGGAACTATATCTTACTTTTAATTTATTTCTGGTTTATTTTTCTTTTGTGATGCCATCCTACGCATTTCCACCAGGAATCTTTATAGTTCTGCATTGAAAAAATAATATCCCATCCAATTTATCATAGGTGAGACCTGTCAAAAAGGAAGAGAAAGAGGCCACCTGGCTGACTGGCTGGCTATTTTAGGCAGGTCTCTTAGGGAGGTAGTACCTGTGTGAGGCTAACATAGGCCAGGTGTTTAGCTTTGTGGTTTGCTAAAATAAATTCTATCAGTTCACACCAAATGTGATCAAACTCTAGGGAAATTGTTTAGACTGAAAAAACTCACGAGAGATGAACATGCAAACCAGAGGTTGACATACTTGCCAGGATGAGTGTCACTGGTTGGGATAATGCACCAAGGAAACTGAATTAGAGATGAAAAGTTGCTCACGAGCTCAGCCTTAGAATAATGGGAGTTAAGAATTCTTAAAACTTATTCCATTGGGCTAAACTAGTTGTTAAAATAATATTTTTCAATAGCTTTATTGAGATATAATTCACATACTATACAGTTCTCTGTTTAAAAGTATACAATTCAATGTTTTTAGTTTATTCACAGGGTTATACAACCATCACCCCTATCTAATTTTAGAATATTTTCATCACTCCTAAAAGAAATCCCATATCTATTAAAAGTCATTCCCCCATTCCCTTCTCCCCCTAGCCCTACAGCCCTAGACAAACACTAATCTACTTTCTGTCTCTATAGATTTGTCTATTATGAACATTTTATATCAATGAAATCTTACAATATGTGGTCTTTTGTGACTGGCTTCTTTCACTTAGCATAATGTTTTCAAGGTTCATCCATGCTGTAGCATGTCAATACTTTGTTCCTTTCTATTTTTGAATAAAATTCTACTTTATGGATATACCGCATTTTATTTATCCCTTCATCAGTTGATGGATATTCGAATTGTTTGCACTATTTGGCTATTATGAATAACGCTACTATGAAGATTTGTGTACAAGTTTATGTGTGGATATATGTTTTAATTTCTCTTGGGTATATACTCAGAGTGGAATTACTAGGTCATATGATAACTCTATGTTTAACCTTTTGGGAACCTGCCAAACTTTTTTCCAAAGAGCTACACCATATTTCATTCCCATCAACAATTATGAGTGTTCCAATTTTTCCACGTCCTCACCACCGCTTGTTGCTTTCTGTTGTTTGATAGTAGATATTCTAATGGATGTGTGAGGTGGTATCTCATTGTGGTTTTGAGTTGCATCTCCCTAATAGCTAGTGCTGTTGAATATCTTTTCGTGTGCCTGTTGGCCATCGGTATATCTTCTTTGGAGAAATGTCTATTCAGATCCTTTGCTCATTTTTTACCTGAAGTATGTATCAGTATTTCAGTCTTTTTATTGCCAAATAATACTATACCACATTTCATGTATCTATTCATCAGTTGATGGCATTGTTAAATAATTTTTGTATTTTTACGGAGAATGTTGATGAGTTCAGCAGGATGGAGAAGGAGGGAAATTTGGATTAGGGAAACTAACTTGGTTTATAGGCCTGACTCAGGAAAAAATAATAGTGTCTGAAAGAAGGGGAAAATTTTATTACATAAAGCTAGCGTCTTTAAGGTGAGGAGGAAGGTGGAGCAGTCTTAGCAGTAAATGAGGCAGGACAGTCAGTCTCTAGATAGTGGTTATACTTGGAGCCACATGCTAGTTGTATTCTCTTTCCAGAAGGTGTATCCAATTTAGAGCTGGGCTTCATCCAATTATTGGAGAAAGTTGCACCTAGGTACCATCAGCCCACTACCCTTGGAGAAAAAGGGCTGGCAAGGGCTAAGAAGGGTCAGGGTTTGAAACAAGCAGGCTGGAGTACCAGCAGATGAAACATTACTGGGAAACAAGGCAGAAGTGGGACCATATGAACCAAGAAAACTTGGCGGAGAACAGATAGGAAAGTTGATCATCATTACAGATGTGGTGGCTCCAGGCCCACCCCAGTTATTCCATATTCAGTGTGGAAATTCAGTGAGATTATTTCCATATTTCACCAGCTGGAGAGTGTGAGTCTACTGCCTGTCTTGGTCAGACATGGCTTTGGAACTGAAAAGCTTGAGATTATGTGGTAAAAAGCCTGAGGTCTGTAGTGATGTAGAGCATGAGAAAGGCAGGGATTTCCAAGGCTCTCCAACCAAATGATACATTCCACACTAGCTTGTCAGTCTGTCTATCTATCTATCTATCTATCTATCTATCTATCTATCTTTCTCATTAGAAGAAAGCACTAACTCCTCCTTTGAACCCTTTCTTCCATTATTGGAACAGATTCCTGAATCTTTAGTCTAATACGAAATGAAGTGATTGATTTGTGTTTAGGGGCCATATTGTATAAAAACAAATGTACCTTTAAACACCAGAACCGTCCCCAATCTGTCAAGAGGACCCCACATGAGAGCCCTACTGAGCAGCCCTACAGGAACAGCAGGTTTTGGCTCTTATCCCATGCTAACTCTGGGTCAAATGTTAAATGGTGGGATGTCATTCCCAAATCTCTGTACTGTGTAAAGTATTATTTCTCTATTTCTCTCACCCACCCTCCCCAACACTAAGTATTTATATTGACATAAGTTAAATGTGCATATGAACTTTCAACACTCTACAGTTTTCTTTACATTAGTTATACTCCAGTCCTTTTTGCCTGATGTTACACCCTGAACATGTTGAGTGAACTAACTCCAGAGATCTCTTCCTGTTTTGGTCAATGGTTTTGTTGGTAGAGACTTAGGAAACACCATAATCTCATTGGCAACTATTTTATTCAATCGTTAACCAATATTATTTTTAGTATCTACTATGTGTTAGGTACTGTGCCAGGTGCTAAACATAAACCAAGAAAAATATCCTGTCCTTAAAGAAATTACAGTCTAGAAGTGGTGAAGAAGACAAGTAAATAGGTAATGAAATACTGAGTGATGAGCAGGTCGGTGCTTTAGGAACACAAAGGAGAAGTCCTTAACCCGATCCCAGAATCTCAAATCACCTTTCCAGAGGAAATGGCTTTACCTGAGGCTTGAAAGACATAGAGGCATTAGCCAAATGATGGGAGTATATTTGGGGCTGGAAATCCTGCCAGAGGGAACAACATGCAAGAAAGCGCTTAATACATTTAAGGGAAAGTATGAAGCAGCCAATCAGATTCTCTTTCCTGGGAAGCTTGAATGCAAGTTGTGTAGAGAAAGAAGAGTTCAAGTAATAGTAGTGTTAGCAGAGAAGCAGAAAGAAGCACAGTTAAAAGATCCTTCAGAAGCTTCAGAAAAAGAAGCAACAGCAGATGCCTGCTTCAAAATGAACAGTGTGACCAAATCACCAGAGAGCGTCTTGTTGGACCACAAGCATCAGTGTGGACCACTGGGTCTGCTGCTATATTCTGAGCGATAGATGAAGTCTTTCTGTGCAGCTGTTGTGAGAGCCTATAAGAACTCTTCCGTTGCAGGAGACAAACCCAACTTGAAAAAAATTAAGCAATGTAAAATTAATGGTAGAACTTGAATTCAAGGATAGCTGAATGTAGTGGTTTAAATTACATCACCAAAAAGAGAATTCCATCTCTTTATCTCCATCTCCCAGCTCTGCTTTCCTTTCCTGTATTTTCGTGTCTCCCTCATACAAACTTCCTCCAAGTGGTCCTCACTAGTAGTTCCAGTTTTACATTTTACTAGCCAGCGGACCCTATCTTTCCCAAGAGTTCCAGCAACAGTTTGGGTCTTGCACCCATCCATGAACCAATCACTGTGGCCAGGGACAGGTGGTTCTCCTACTGCTCTGTCTTAGGTCACACGTTCATCCTTGGGTCAGGGTCAGCCCCACCTAATCACATGGACTGAGGTGCAGTTTCTCAATGGAAAATTGAGATGCAGTCATCAACAAGGGGTGAACGGAAGCGAGAAGACAGAAACAGCAGCTGTTCCTTGTATGTCCTTACTTCCCTGTGTCCATTTCTTTTTGCTGTGGAAGATTTGCCCTGAGCTATCTGCTCATCTGCTGCCAATCTTCCTCTTTTTGCTTGGGAAAGATTGGCCCTGAGCTGACATCTGTGCCAATCTTCCTCTATTTTGTATGTGAGTCACCACCACAGCATGGCCGCCAATGAGTGGTGTAGGTCCACTCCTGGGAACTGAACCCAGGCCACCAAAGCAGAGTGTGCCAAACTTAACCACTAGACCATGGGGCCATCCTATCCCTGTGTCCTTTAACCAAGTCCTAAGTAGCTGAGGTCAATTGAACACATTTTTTTGCTCCTCCTGGCCTAAAAGTACCTAGCAAAAACAATCATCTGAAAAATGGCCCCGCATGAAATAGATTTTCACGTTTGACATGTAATTTTTAAACAGAAAGTGATGGCTTTCTATAAGCACATATGGCTAAAATGGCCAAATACAAAGGCCAAACACTTCCACATTGCATACCCATGATGGCAGTGTAGACACAACCACAGTTTTCAGAGCCTAAAGCAATTTAGGACTTCTCCCTTCTCTTAAAGTCAGCTGGATATCTTTTGTCATAAAATGATCACTCCATCTTCTCTGACTTTAATTAACTCGAGTAATAGATTTTAAAATGCCGAGCACAACAGCTGAAGCAGAGTAGGTCCTTTAAGAAATTGAGTTTGCCTTAAATTCTACAAATGTTAACAATCAACAGGCACTGTACCAACTTTGATAACAGAAAATAATATAATACAAAGACTCAGTCCTCGTGGAACTCAGAGTTTAGTAAAGGAGACAAACAAAAACACAAATTATGGTACAGTGTTTTAACCACAACAAAGATGGATACCAGATATAGACATATCACAGAGGAAGAAGTAATTAAATATGGGAATGGGTGGTTTGGGCAAGGGTTCCTGGAGGGAGTGATAGCTAAGATGAATTTTGACAGATGAATAGGAATTTGATAAGCAGCTATGAAGAAAGGGCATTTCAGGAGCAGGGTGGGGGAGGCCACAGATGAAAGCAAAGTCATAGTGTTGTGGAACAATATACTGATGTGTTATGAAAACTACTCTTGCAGGAATGGAAAATGTGAGTTTAGGGAGCAGCAAGGGACGACACCAGTAGGACAAGCAATGATTTGGGTGTCTCTTATCCAATCAATTGGACAAGCCTACCTTAAGTGTATCCTAGAAGGAAATAATCTAAACATTTGACAATGAGGCATTGATTAAATATGCAATGGAATACTAAGTATGACAAAAAAAAATGATGCTGCAGAAGGCTATTTGTTACCAGAGGAGGAGGGAGGGAATGAGGAGGAGGGGAGAAAGAAAGGAAGGAAGGAAGGAAGGAAGAGGAAGAGAGGAAGGGAGGGAGAAAGGGAGGCAAAGGAAAATAAACAGGAGCCTGACTTATATGGTTTGCAAAGGCGTTCCAGATATCCAAATGCAGTCAGGTTAACATCAAAATAGATATGAGAGTCTTCAGTATTTGTATACTGATTCTCTGTGAAAGACACCACTAAGTGAGGATCCTAGAGCCTACCTTCCTTTTCTGTTACTAACAGAACCTCAGTTTGGATTGGGGCATCAAGATGTCTAGCCTAGAAAAAATCAACACAAGCCTGTTCCTCCTTGCTAGGTGTCACTTTCACAGCCCCCCTGGGTGATTTGGTGACCTAGTTCTGGCCAATGGCTTGAGTGTAGGAGAGTGGGTTCTGGAAAATATTTTTTCTTCCATGAAAAAAAAAACAAAACCAGAGGTTCCTTTTTCCGTTGGAATTCTTTTCTTCCTATTGTAGAGGAGGAAAAAAACCTTTTTCCTCTACCCTTCCCTCGCTGGGGCCCTGAAAATTAGACAGATGAAAGACAGATTAACAAAAGAAAAGAAAACAGTATATTAACATATCCAGCATGCATAGATGCAGGAGAAACTCAGTGAAGAGGAACTCAAAGGGATGGTTAGAACTTGGGCTTATATAACATCCTAAAAAAGAACAATAAATTTGTAGAGAAGTGACAAGACAAAGGAAAAAGGGGTTTAGGCATTTAGGGTCAGCAAACTGTGGGAAGGTAAATATTTCGGGGGAACCTAGTGGAACAAAAGGGTTATTTTAGTGAGATTTATCTGCAGACCCATCTTGGTGCCAACTTTCTGTCTTCTTCATGGCCATAAAACTTCACCAGGAGAGGGGATTTGTGGCAGTCCTCATTTCTCAGAAGTTTCTGCTTTTAATCCGATAAGGGAAGCTCCAAGAATGTTTTTTTCTGCATCTGTTGATTGTCGTTTGCCTCCAGCGCCAAATAATCCTTATGCCAAAGTGGCATATTTTGTGGTGGCGTATTCGGATCCCCTACACTGTCTTGAATGTGGTTTGTAAGAATATGATTATTGGAGAGACGGCAGCCATCTTGTTACCATGCAGTGATAAGTCTATTTAGAGCCCAGTACTGGGCAGAATGCAGGGATATAAAAGAAATAAAAGTTATGGTCCCTGAGCCCAAAGAACCTATAATACAGGGTGTCAAGACATGCACACATGAATTCACTTGAGAACAATTACAAAACAACTTACAGTATTCCTCAGTGCCAACTAACGGAGGACTGATGGCAGCCCTCCAGAATCTACTGTTGGTAACTCTGTCCTGCCAGTGCTTCTTGCCAATCCAGCTAAACTGATGAAGTTTTTAAGAAGGATGTGACATTTAGAGAAGATTCTAGTCTCAAATTCTTATCTTGTTAAAATACATTCCTGCCCCTGTTTAAACACCATTAACAGCTTTGACTCAGAAAGGAAACATAGTATCAAAAAAGCATTGGGCTGGGCATTGGGCTTTCCTCTTGGTAAAGACACTTAACAGCTGTGGTCGTGAAGGTCTGGCATTTTGGTTCCTGATTTGTAAATTTGGGAGAATGATTCATTCAACAAATATTTACTGAGCATTGAATAAGGGTTGGACACTGTTTTAGGTGATAGAGATATGGCAACAAACAAAAGAGACAAAGTCCCTGCCCTCGTAGATAGTAGACATACAATCAACAGATACATACTTCATCAAGAAGCAGTAGTAAGTCCAATGGGAAAAACATAAAGTGGGATAAAGAGGATAGAAAGACGTCAGGTGAGTGGGGAGGGGGCCTGCTATTTTACACAGAGTAGTCAAGACAATCTCTGATAAGAGGCTTGCATTTCCTTCCCCATGTGTTGTGTGTGTGCGTGCGCTCACATGCTTGTGCGTGCACTGCCTTGCTTGTCTGGGGGCAGAAGGAAGGAAGTCAAATGACTGAAAATATGTAAAAAGCACTTGGTAAATTACTCAGCATTATGTGAACACAAGGTGTTATCATCGTTATTATTGCAGATTAAGTCTAAACTCCTTAGCTTGACATTTATGATCCTTTGCAACCCAACATTCCAACCTACCTTTCCAGTGTTATCTCCACTCCCCTGTATAAACCTAACTTCCAAATAAAATTTTCACTTTTTCTAGTTAACTTGGCAATTAATCATGTACCATGTCATGTTGCTTCTCCTATTATTTCTTCTAAGTCCTACCGTATTTCATTTTTCATAAATTCTGTGTCTCCAATGAAATGATACACTTCTGTATGTCAGAATTTTCTATCAGTGCCTTGAGCATAAAAGGTCTTCAATAATATTTGTTGATTTTGTTTGACATATTGGTTTATCATCACTCTGAAAACATCACTCTGTTGGAATTGGGTGTTATTCTCAATTTTGCATGAGTTTCGAATTGCCTTATTTACTGTGAAACAGTGTACTCTTTGAGAAGAAGAATTTTGAAAAATTCCATATTACTAAAGAAGGCTTTTAACTGTGGTTAGAACTTCTCCTAAGGGTTACCTCAGTGTTATTCAGACCAATAAGCAGCTCCTAACCCTATGTGTCCTTTTCGGTCCATAATCCTAGACATCCTTATGGCCTTTTTATGACCTTGGGGTATTTCTTGCCGGTACACATTTGTTCTTGTCTCTTGAAGGACTTTCAAGTGAGTTTTTCCATTGAAAGAACTTCATAGCAGTCTGAGAAATCAAGCAGAAGAGAAGGATGAGTAAGGTACCGTAGAAACTATAAGATAAGTATTAAGTGAGGTTTTTGTAGGCGTTATAATGACTCTCCAAAAATATCTACATCCTGGGACCTATGAATACGTTATCTTATGCGGCAAAAGGGCCTTTGCAGATGTGATTAAGTTAAGGATCTTGAGATGGGAAGCTTTTTCTAGATTATCTGGGTTGACCCAATGTAATCACAAGGGTCTTTATAAGAGGGATGCAGGATGGTCAGAGTCAGAGGAGATGAGATGATAAAAATAGAGTGGTGTGGTCACAAGCCAAGGAATGTAGGCTGCCTCTAGAAGCTGGAAAAGACCAGAAGAAACAGATTCTCCCCTCAGAGTCCCCGGAAGGAATGCACAGCCCCGCTGACCCTTTGATTTTAGCCACGGAAGACTTATTTTCAGGCTTTGGATTTCCAAAACTGTAAGATAATAAATTTCTGTAGTATTAAGCCACACAATTGTGGTAATTTGTTACAGCAGCAGTGGGAAACTAATACGGTAGTATAGTAAAAACAGCCCTGACTAGAGACCTGTCATAATCTAGCCCCTACTACATGCACAGTAATTGTGTGATCTCAGGAAAATCACTCAACCTCAGTTTCTTTCCTGTAAAGTGACGTTATACCTGCCCTACAGTGTTGTCATGAAGACAGAGCAAATTATTCATGTGAGCTCTTTGTCAAGGGTTTTGTGTTATACACATGTTAGGTGTAAAACTTTGACTTAAGGTTTTCTTAATAAGGGCGAGAATTGGAATGAAAACATCTGTCCTTAGTGTGTTGATACCTTAAATATTGCACCATAACCACCCTTGTCATAAACATATTGTTTTAGACGTGGCCTACTGCAGGGAGGGCCACCCAGCACACTTGTCACAATCTTCCCTCCATCAACCAAGTTGAACATGGGTAATTGCAGCTTTCTTTGCCCACGAGCCAAGACACAGCCTTACAATCCTTCTTAACCCACCTTCAGGAAGTTGCTATCAATCAGCTAGAGCTGACATGAAAGAAGAAACTTATTTAAAATCCCTGACCTGATGGTTTAGAAAGTTTGGTCCCTCGGCCAGCAGCATGGCATCACCTGTGAGCTTGTTAGAAATGCAGATCCTCAGGCCCACCCAGACCTACCGAATCAGAAGCTGCATTTTAACAAGATCCCTGGGTGAGTCCCATGTACTAGTTGAGAGGATATATTTTGGAGTGGTTTGAATCCCAGCTGTGCAAGTTACTACTGTGTGACCTGGAGCAAAGTGTCTAAACCGTCAAAGCTTCAGTCTTCTCATCAGTAAAGTGGAGAAGACCCACCTCATTGAGTTGTCAGAAGAATTAGAGAGGCTGCATATAAGGCATTTTGCAGTGTCTGCCAACAAATACTTAGTTAATAATGGTTCTTTTCATTGTATCATTTCGCACCGTCTACAGCTGCTAACCATACTACACATCCGTTCAGTATTGCTGGAGTCACTCAGCAGGGACGATTTCCAAAGCTATCCACGCCCATGGAAAGAGGGGGCGAGTGGGGAGGGGAGTCAGGAGCACTGGGGGCAATGCCAGCTCCAAATACGCAAGACAGTGTACATTTTGCAACACATTAAACATCGGGTGATCTCCTTGTTTTCAGATGTTCACTGCAAGTGGCTTTATTAGAAACCTTCTGCTCCAGTCTAGACACAGCCATGGAGTCTGATGACCTGTGGGAGGGAGCAAGGGCCAGAATTCCCGCTTTGTCGCCCCAGCCCTCTACCTTAATCCCCTTCTTAACTTTCCATCTGCTACTGGATCCTTGCAGCAGAACCACAACCCGCCAGCCCCTGCCCAGCTACCCCCCTGGCGCGCAGCAGCCGCCGCTGCAACCGCTTCCCGCGGGACCGGGAGGGCTGGGCGGGGGTGCGGTGGGGGCGGAGCTCGACGTCCTGCTGCCGCTGCTGCTGCTGCTGCTGCTGCTGCTGCCGCCGCCTGCGAGGCTGCCTCCCCTTCCTCGGATGCTCCGGCCGGGCGGCGCTGCCCTGCGTGGACAGATGGGCGCGCCCCGGGCCTGACGGATGAGCAGTCGGGCACGTGAACTCCCACCTCCAGTTTAGCCCTGTGCCCAGCGGCGGCGGCGGTGGCTGCAGCCCCGCGGTGGGGCGGCCCCCGCGGTCTCTGCTCGGCTCCTGCGCGCCGCCTCTGCTCTTTGCATAGTAATTTCAGTTCCTGCGAGCACCCAGCTCGCTCCCGGAACAGGTCTGAAAGGGACCGCCGCTCCCGAGCACACCGGAGCCATCCGTGTGGCGCTGAGAGCCGCTGCTTGGGATATGCGACGGGCAGCCCCCGCCACAGCGCAGGCAGTGGCCCCGCCGCGCTGGGGAGAGCCGGGCGACAGCAGGTAGGCGACCGGCGGCCGCGGGCGGAGACGGCCCCCGCGCTGCCTCTGCCTGGCGTCCCACCCTGGGGGACAGGAGCTTGGCGGTGTGCTCGCTACTGCTGGGGGTGGATTCGGTCCCGCATTTTGCCCGGTGATTTTTGCCTGTTGCTCTTGTCCCCATCCCATCCTGCGCTCCGGCAGGGACCATCTTTCTCGCAGGTGATGAATTTCTCTGCAAGGTCATTGCTCCCTTAGGCTCTGGCTTGGAAGGTAAATGGAAAAAGAGCCTGCTGTTCTTGTTCTTGGGCAGGGGATTTATAATCCATCGGCTCTGCACACTGTGAATATCCAAATAGGGGTGTGTGTGTGTGTGTGTGTGTGTTTGACAATACTAGGTTGACATTTTTCTCATTTTCCTACGCTTATTCCCTTTAAGGTCAAAACATTATAGTTATATATAATATATATGCATTTGTGTGGGTATATACATGTTTACATATATATAGTTTTTTCTTGAACTAGACCGAGAGAGACGGGCGAGCAGAGGTTGATAAAGGAAAATCATTGCAGAGACCTGTTCAGTATCTAGACGTGAACTTTGGAACCACATTAAATCAGGGTAGAGACTAGAGACTATAAACGGTTCTTTGGAGATAGATTTTAGAAAAGCTCTGAAGAACACTGTCAACCAATACACACAACAGATCTTCATGCTATCCAGGCAGATCTAAAAGACATCGGCAAAATTTCAGACACAACAATGGACAGTGAAGGGGGCAGGGAGGGGTACTTAGACACTGGAAAGTGAATTGGGGTGGTGGGAAGACAGCAAGTCCCTGTCAGGTTTAGAGGGCCCTCTGAAGGGGCATGGGGAGAAATCTCTGCCTGGGGTGTAGGCGGTTCAAGGCTAAGATGATGTGAATGTCCAGAAAGCAGCAGACGTGGTGGGGAAAAGGCAAGGAGGTTTGGAGGGGGATAGGAGAATCGGAGCTCTGAGGGTCACCAAGAAGCAACCACCATTAGTTAAGGTATCTTCTTCCTGTTAGAGCAATACCTTGGATATGCTCCATCTAAATATTTTTCACAACACATTTGTTAAAGATCCCTTGGTCCATGTTTTCATTTTGTTTCTGCAAGGAATCTGGGTCATGGTGGGACTGGAAGAAACTGAAGTGTTTGCACCACCAGCAAGATTTGGAGAGCCAGTTGATGAAGGCTTAGCTTCATGAAATATTTACACATCTCTTGCGTGGGCTTTTGTTTGCTCTTGTTGGTGCTGCTGCATATTTTACTTTGACAATGCTTTGAGTGTACTTCTCCTGAGTGTGCTTATTTTCCAGTTATAAACTATTCTTTCTTTCCCATTGTTCACCATTGGCCTGCCCTGAGTAACAACTGTGAGAATAAAGACACATGAGTCACAGCATAAGGAAGAAAATCTTTTTCTGTTGCTATCTGCAAACGGCAGGAGTTTGTATTAGAGAATCTTCTTTTGAAATAGAATTACGAAGAACATTTTTCAAGTTTTCATGTACGTTTAATGGGGGGAATGGGTTGTTGATTCATAAACAGAAGAAAAAACTAGTAATTGCCGTTGCAAGTCTAGGTGTTATATCATTGGGATTTATTTTGGAAACAGAGCAAAGGAACTCATAGAGATCCGTGTAGAGTGTGCTGTGGCGTGGTGAGTCTTCACTTAATCACTAACCAGACTGTTATGAAAATGATGAGGACAGAATTGCAAGCACACAGCTTCATATGGGAAGTGGAGGACTGAAGCGTGCTGTGAATCAGATCACTCTCAATCGAAGGTCAGGTGGGTTCCAACAAGCTGTTTGGAAATTTGGGTCTTTTGTAAATTGCCTCAGTACGCCTGCCCAGCACATCTATTTATTTGTCCCTGCAACACTTCCTTGATAGTGCCTCAAATATACTTGAAAGAATATTGTCAGATACAGCTATCCTTTACTGTGTGAATTTCCAGTCACAAAATCTGCAGCTGTGGGGAAGCACTAAAATATCGGTCGTGGAATCACAAAATCATAAAGGATTAGCCTCAGAGAGTCAGGACACAGTCCCAGTCCCAGCTCACACTTGAGCTCTTTCAGTGGCGGCTGTTTCTGCTCTGTACGCACTTGTTCGCTGATTCATTCATGCATTCAACATACGTTTATCTCGAACTAGATGTGGTCCCAGATTGTGGAGAAGAGGGAACGAGACAATCTCAGCCTGCAGAACTTGGGAGGGAGGGATGGCAGCTCGTTGAATGCTATGGCAGGGTGAGTACAGGTGCTGTGGGAGCCAGGTCATAGAGGGGGAAAGGACAAGGAGAGTTTCCAGGGACCTGAAGGATGAGGTGAACCAGCCTGGTAAAGAGGAGAGAGAAGGGCAGTCCCGACACAGAGACCCAGGAAGAACAAGAAGCTCTAGGTGGTTGAAAAACAGTGTGAGCGGATAAAGATGGAAAGATGAGGGTGGGGTAGGAAGTGGAATCCTTCCTCAGACTGAAGTCCAGCAGAGCTGCTAACTCGTCTGGTCAGCAGACCATTCGATCTGGATAAGTGAGGTGAGTGCATTTGTGTTGAGGCTCTATGTTGTTCACATTACCCAAGTTTATGTCCCTCAAATATCTGCAAGCCATATTAACCTTAATTGACAGTAGCCTGATTAAAAGGGAGACGTGTCCTTGAGAAAGTCATAGTTCTCTGTGCCTCGGTTTCTTCATCCACAAAATGCCTGCCATCTACTTTGCCTATTGTGAAAATAAAAAAGAATTAGGGAATGGAGATTTGAGTCTCATAGAAATGCAGGGAATCTTATCCTTATGTCAACAGTGCTCAGTGTAAAAGGATGGAAAGTACTGTATATTCCACGCATTTAATTGTCCCAGAGGACTCCAAAAGGCAAAGATATGACAGTATGAAAAAAGTGAAGAAAAAAGTAATTCAGCAACACAGGCTAAGGAGAGCCCCAAGGCCACAGACAATTTTAAAAGTATTTTTTAAGTGAGGGAAATATATACAGCAATCCCATAGTAATCAATAAGTGCCCTTCTGGGCCGGCCCCGTGGCTTGGTGGTTAAGTGCGCGCGCTCCGATGCTGGTGGCCCGGGTTCGGATCCCGGGCGCGCACCGAGGCACCACTTCTCCGTCCATCCTGAGGCCGAGTCCCACATACAGCAACTAGAAGGATGTGCAGCTATGACATACAACTATCTACTGGGGCTTTGAGGGGAAAAATAAATAAATAAAATCTTTAAAAAAATAAAAATAAAAATAAGTGCCCTTCTAAAACTGGTCACAACCCACTGTGAAGTCAGTGTACCGGGTCTGATAGCATTTTTTTTTTTTTTGAGGAAGATTGGCCCTGAGCTAACATCTGTTGCCAATCCTCCTCTTTTTCTTTTTTGTTTTTCTCCCCAAAGCCCCAGTACATGGTTATATATCCTAGTTGTAGGTCCTTCTAGTTCTGCTATGTGGGACACCACCTCAGCATGGCTTGATGAGTGGTGAGTAGGTCTGTGCAGGATCCAAACCAGCGAACTCTGGGCCATTGAAGCGGAATGCGTGAACTTAACCACTACGCCACCAGGCCAGCCCCAATAGCATTTTTATTTTTGAAAAGTTATTAGAGTAAAGCAGAATAGAAGGGTAAATAAGCATTGTTCATTGAACTTTTTAATTTAGTGTATGTTTATAGATATATATGCACTGGACTATAATGTAAAGCATATATCTTATTATGCATCATATTCCAAAAGTCCGAAAGCTACTGCTTTAAGTGATAGAAAGAAGAGATGCTTCCAGTTTTAAAGACTCCAAGAGTTAACTAAGAAATCTGACACACAAGCATTTATGCAATATTCTCAATAGCAGAATTGCCTGGAGAAAGGCAAGACCTTATGACTTACCAGTAAATTCATGGCAGTAAAGTCGGAAGAGGGGGAGATCCTTAGGGACTGAATTAATCTAGAAAGGCTTCAAGGAAGAGGTGGTACTTGAGCTAGTTTATGAAAGATGAATGGCTCTGGGTGGGCACTGAGGAAGGGGTGGTGATATAAAAGGAGGAAGTGAAGAATAAGGTGAGGTAATGTGAGGTTTATTTAAGAATCATTTAGAAAAGAAAAAATGAATATCAAGTTGGGGGGAGAGAATTACAGCAGAATTTCTGTTTAGATTGAAATATTACTCAAGAGTTGCTGTTCATTTTATATATCAGATTTCTTTTCCTAATACTGCTACTTTAAGAAAATCTAGGCAAAATGGCCATAATCTCATAAATCTGTCATCTCCTGCCGTCTTTTTATTTCTTTTGAAATAATCTACTGTCTAGGCCTTGTTTCAATTGAATTGGATGGCTGAACTATTGAAATTATGTGATATACCACATTGTGGCATGATTATTTCATTTCTAAGAACACAGTACAGTCTTTGGCACAGAGGGGCAAGGGTGATCGAGTGATTGTCGTAAGTTGAGCAAACCGTTCTGTTCTCTTCAACAAGTCCTTTCTTGAGTGCCTCGTAAGTGCAAAGCCCTGTGAAGATGAAGCAGACCACGTGGTGCTCGTAAACCCAAAAGGAAGGGCAGAATCTGCTAGATTTTCTTTTTCACTTGCTCTATGACTTGTCCATCATTTAGTTAAATATTTAAGTATGTTTGTATGCATTTCAAGAAATTAATGTCAGAGTGTTTTTGCTGTAGCCCAGTAGTTAATTTGAGGAGACAAAATCAGAGAAGAAAGTCTTTACTTGTGTTTCTGAAAACTTTTAGTGGGCTTCTTTTGGCTGTTGCTGCCTTTCCTATAGAATAAAACAATGTTGTGACATTGATACCCTTTTGGATAGAGCTATACCTTTAACCAGAAGAACAGTGCGAGTTAAAATAGAGACTTGTGTGCTTAAATTAGTTGATTTGGAGTGCCGTCAAATATGGAAATTCATTTTTATATAAAGATGTCATGGACTCCTCTTTCGTCTTCCTTCTCCACATAAGAATGTTTAGATTAGTGATAATCAAACTTTTTTGCATGGCATTCAATTCTGGAATAATAAAAACATTTAGAGGTTGCATTTGAATTGAAAAGACATTTGTTGAATTTCATGGGGGTAAGGGGATATACTCTTATGATTTAGATGACTTACTGTCTTGAATGCCAGGGAGAACATTTTTCACAGCTTTTTAGCTGGGCAGATTGGAGTTGGCGACACAGTAAGAGCTTTCTAATTTTTCATGTCTGTAATTAGATTGTCGGCTTTGTTTTGAAGCCAGCAGCATAATTGGGGGCTCAAATTATTATTACCAGCCAATAATAACTGACCCCTAGCTAGGAGGTTAAATGCTGTGACCTATTGAATCTGAGTTCAAGTCTGGAGGTGGGGCTTAGAAGTCTGTGTTTTATAACGGTCCCAAGAGGATTCCAATAGCCAGATTTGGACATCACTGTTTAGTCCTGCCTTTATTTACAGGGAAATAAAAAGGTTACAGATGAGTCCTAGACAAGTTAATAACTTGTCCTAACTCACTGTTGGAACTGAGGCTATAATCTAGAACTCCTCTTTCTAATTCTCCACCGATTCTCAGCTAAAGAAAGGGAGGAAGGACAGGACCTGAAGGGAGGTCTGGGCATCTCCTGAGTGAGGGGGCGAATGGAATCAAATTACTCAGTCAGCCCTTCCTCCAAAATTGGGAGTCATGCAGTGAGCTTTCTAAATGACAGTGCAGTGATCTCTGTCCCCAGGGTCTGATGTGGCAGAAAAATTGTGGGGATCAGCTGTGTGATGAGGCAAGGCGCTTTTTTGGCCTTACACATCAGATTCAATTAAAAAATGTTTATTCCTGGGTCCTAAACCCAATGGATACCCAAGCCACCCCCAGGAAGATTGCTTTAGTCAGTAGTCACAGCCTGTCACACGTGCAGAACCAAGAAAACCCTGGAAAAAACTCGAGGCTGGAGAGTAAAAATCCACACAGTCCCAGGCGCCCACAGGGACCTCAGCGCTGCTGCTAATTTGGTGACGGACAGCTGGACAGGGAGCTCCAGGGCTCCTTAAAAATCACATTGCATCCACTGATTGTCTGGAGAAAAAGGGGTTGCGGAGAATCCTTTTTTTAAAGCCTGGATAGCAAAATGGTCCAGCAAAGTGGAAGATCTAGTTTAGGGAGAATAATCAAGATGTTTTAAGTGGGTAGATTCTTGATTGTTTTTTCAGGATATTGATTTCTAAATAGGCTGAAATTAAAATAACCATACTGTGTCTATGGGAGACTCTTCTCTTTCTTTATAACGTACAACTTTGAGTAAATGAAATGCTTAAGGCAGTTAAGTGCTTGTGTTCACTATATTTTCTGAGTAATCAGAGCATCTTTTTTTGTTTCAATTCTTGTTGACAATTTTTCTAAAATGTAATAGCCTGTGCCTATGTGTCTGCCTTAATAAGTACAATGTGGCAAATATGATCAGGATTCTGAATTTTGCATCGCCTCTGGGTTTATACTCTGAATTATGGCTGTGTAGAACAGGGTGGCTGAGTATAATATAGAAATTTTTAGTTGTTTTTCTTCTTTTTTACTCTGTAATATGAATGTGCTTTCTCTTTTAACTTTTTAAAAAATTGTTGTTCAAAAATGCAAAAGATATCTGATTCATTGTGGTATTTGATTCATTGTGGGTTCTACTTTGTTGGAGTTTGGTTTGCCTTTGCCATTACATCATTTTGGAATTCTTATTCCTTCATCCTAAATTAGTTTCACAATCCCCTTAAAACGTGGTTTAAAGCTCAATTATTTCAGCAAACCCTCCGTGATTCTTAAGACCTGTTTCTAACTACTATTTTATACACAGCATGAATTTTTAATTTATACTTAGTTATTTTGTTCTCCTCGAAAAATGCAGGTGAAAATGAAGTGACTAGAATTTTAATGCTAATAAGAATTTTAATGAGAGCTAAGGTTAATAAATGGATGTGCGTTTCCCCCTGCATCTTTGAATGAGTAAAAATTGCTTATGATAAATGGGTGTGGAGGATTGGTCTTGTTTTCATGTTGAACATGTTCTGAAAGCAGTCAGAGAGCAGAAATCTGTCAACGCCAGGGTCAGGGGCTAAGCTCTGATTAAGTGAGTGAAAATGCTTGTGCAATCTCCTTCACATGGGGGATGATTTCTTGTCTAACCATTATAGATTCTCAGGCTAGAAGAATGCTTTACCGTGATCATTTAAGAGACCTGGTGCACTTCACTTAACCTGCCCAGACTTCAAGTTTGGGGATGTATGTACCAGATCAGAAATTGAAAACTGGCAGTCTGTGGGCCCAGCAGGAAGATCATGTTTTATTTGGCTTGCAGGTATTTATTTTTAATTAGGCCAATATTTAAAAATCGGATGATCTATTATAAAAAATTAAATACCAACCCACATTCTCTAGGCTGCAGCTGAATAACTATATGTGCTACCTCTTTATTACACTACAGTCCCCACTACTCCCTATTGTCTCTCTGACACTGAAGCTTCATATAAGTTGCTTATACTCAACAGCTTCACTTCATTGTGTTAGCTACCTAGAACCCATAAGTATTGAGTTTGTGAGGTCTGGACTAGATGTTTTCTAAGTACCATTGAGCTCTCCAGTGCTCTGACTGTACTCATGCAATTCATGTGATTCTACAAATGAGAGAGATTATTGTACTGCCTGTAGTTAACTCATACAAACTGAGTTGACCTGGTCTGTTAGTAAGAGAATAGTGGAATTTTTTGTTTGTTTCTTTGCTTGGTTGCTTTTTTGTTTTTCTTTTTTTTCCCAATTATTTTATTGAGGTAATAATGCTTATAACATTGTGTAATTTCAGGCATACATTATTATTTATCAGTTTCTATATAGACTACATCGTGCTTACCACCAATAGTCTAATTTTTATCCATCACCATACGTATGTGCTGCTTTACCCCTTTCGCCCACCCCCCAACCCCCCTCCCCTGTGGTAACCGCTAATCTGTTCTCCTTATCCATGTGTTTGTGTACCTTCCACATATGAGTGAAATCATACAGTGTTGTCTTTCTCTGTCTGGCTTATTTCACTTAACCTCATACCTTCAAGGTCCATCCATGTTGCAAATGGGATGATTTTGTCTTTTTTTTTATGGCTGAGTAGTATTCCATTGTATATATATTCCACATCTTCTCTATCCATTCAGCAGTCAATGGGCACTTGGGTTGCTTCCATATCTTGGCTATTGTGAATAATGCTATGATGAACATAGGGATGCATAAATCTCTTTGAATTGTTGATTTCAGTTTCTTTGGATAACTACCCAGTAGTGGGAAAGCTGGATTGTATGGTATTTCTATTTTTAATTTTTTGAGAAATCTCCATTCTATTTTCCATAGTGGCTGCACGAGTTTGCATTCCCACCAGCAGTGTATGAGAGTTCCCTTTCCTCTACATCCTCTCCAACATTTGTTATTTTTTGTCTAGTTAATTATAGCTATTTGCTTGCTTGCTTTTTACTGTATCACACATGGCAAAAAAAAAAGAGTAGTTTTAACAATAATTTATTTATTCTTTAACTTGACCAATGATTACATTTTACATTGGATTGCTTTATGTATTTTTAAATGCACCATATCTTTATTTTATGTACAGCTCTTTAGGTGTACACCAAACATGCATAGCCTCCTAAAAGCCCAAAGCATATCTCAAGTTTTCAAGTAATAGTGCATTCCATTTAGTAGGCCTGGCAGTGGAGAATAAACTGTCAGGGGAAGTATTGACTCATACCCAGTGTGTGGCTGTGTCTGTACAGCTGAGAAATGCTCATCTAGCGACAGCAGTTGGCTATGCTTTCCGCCCATCGCTGAAGCTCCTCAGATCACAGCACAGTCTGGCCACTTGATTGTGTGCAACTGCTGGTAATGTCACTAAAAATGAGGTGACTGTGTGAGGGTTGATTTATTCAGGTTGTAAATAAAGACAAATGCCCTTCTGAGACAATAAGATGGAAAACGCAGGCAGATCTCTAGAGTAGAGGAAGCTCCTAAGAGCTCTCTGTAATCTCTCGTTCTTTCTCAACTTCTGCTGCCACTTTCCGTCCTCATGCACACTTCGCTGCATACCACCCCCACCTCGTGCCTCCTACTTCACTTCTAAAAACATCCTCGCATCTAATTATTAATCCTAAAGTGTCGATGCTTCAGCAGCTTAACTCCAAGAAGACAGTGCTGAGAATAGTATCAGTGGAAGCCACCGGAGGACACCGTGCGACATTGACTCTATGCTTTCTTTGGACAGATGCATCTCCTTGTAGAACCATGTCCAGGTCTTTAAGGATGAGGCGTCATGTCACCCGAAATGTATCGATAATATATAATAGACCATAGGTGTTAGAATTCTTTAGGATAAAGTTAATTTTTTCTTAATGATTTTAAACAACATAAATTTAGTTACACTGAAACTTTTATGCTGTCTTATGAAGAAACTATTCTCCTATTCCCCTGGTGGTTATTTTGATGTTTAAAATTGTAATGATGGGTTTTTAAAAGATCGTCCCTCTGGGGTTTGTGGCTTTTGAGTGGTGAGTCTAAGTCTCGGGGAAGGATGATGAAAGTTACTAACCTGAGCTGGATTGGATGGAGGCTACATCAGTACTTCTCCTTTGCAAACCAAATAAAAGCATTCCTCAAACTGGAAACAGGAATTTATCTAGGAGATGAAGTATAGAATGTGAAAGGGGGTTGGCAGGAGGCCCTGATTTAAGGAAGATGGATGCTTGGATCATTGAATAAATTTGTATTCAGCACTTGATATATCTGTTAGACCCTGTGATATGTGCTAGGGATTCAAAGTTGAATAAAATTATTTGAGAGTCTGAACTCTCAAATAACTCCCAGACTGCTGGACTAGATAAACTTATTAATAACTATGGTTCAGTAAAGTTAGAGCGGGCTCTTTTCCTGGCCGGGATCTCCAGGAATTCCCCTGGCAGCCTAACGACCAGGCCCCTTTTCTGTCCCCCAAGCACCCCCTGTACCTGTCTCTTCCTTCCTGAGGCTCCAGCAATTCAGCTTGACTTCCGCTCCTCTTCACAGCTCCACACCTGCTCCCCACACCTGGCTTCCTTTCTTCCCAGCCGGGCCAACTTGAAAATGAGAGGAAACCTTTCCCACACTACACTTCCTTAATGGCATCGAAAATAAAAACACAGACACATGTATTTTCTGCTTTATTCTGCTAAAAACAACTAAGAAATAGAGAATAGCAAGAGTGACCAAGATGGGGCAGCTCTAAGATGAAAAAATCTTCTAAGTTTCTGCTGGTGGCAAGTCCATACGCTATAGGAAGCTTCCTCCTCATGAGTAGATCAGAACCTCAATGTAACTTCATCCCCTGTCTTTTTTTCTGTTCAAGAAAATATCTACATATGCAAATAAGGTGAATGAGAGTAACTTTATTACAGAAATTACTTTATTATCGAGATTAGCAAAAGTGACATTAGAGAAAACTGCTCTAAATTATTCTTCTAATAAATCGTTTGCTGTCATTGGTACTTGATCGTTGCTCATAAGTGATTTGTGATACGCTAGTGTATTTTAATATGGTTTAAAGGCCACTGTTTAGATTATTGCTTGGACTCTCAGGGATCACCTCCACCCTTGAGGGATGACCTTGAATGAGATCATTATTGGGTAATGTTCCCAGTTCAGGGTGCTGAAAATACCCGGCTGTTTTCATAGCTGCTCCGTGAAATACCACACGCCCTCGTGCTGTCTGTTTTTTCTATGGCAGTTCTCAGCACTCTTCCCTGGTCGTCCTCTCCAGGGTTAGGACCTGGAAGTTCAAGCGGTAATTCATGTCTCGGGAATGCCTGGTGAATGATTGCATTTCTGTGTGTTCACCCTGCTGAGAGGAGAACTTCCTTGCCTTGCTGCCCAGAAGGTCATGGCACAGGGGAAGTAAGAAGGGGGAGTATCGAGATTACAGAACTGGTGATGATGATGATGATGATGATGATGATGATGATGATGATGATGATGATGGTGGTGGTGGTGGTGGTGGTGGTGGTGGTGATGATGATGGGAGGAGAACAAAAAAACCAACCGAGTACACGAGGCGAGAGGAAGTAAAGCGGGGCACAGGGGGAGCAAGAGACTAAAGGACCCACTCAGGGCACTGTGCCATCGTGGTTCTAGGGCATGAGAGTCCTGATCCACTTCTCTTTATCCGTCTACCTTCCACTGTGAGGAAATGGGTGATGGTGGACTCCAGATCTGCACAGTTAATGAACTCCAACTCTTTCAAAACTTCATTCTTTAGGCTTTTCTGCCAGTGGCGTCCTGCTAAAGCCATTTCTCATTCAAAGAAATCTATGAGGTTTGTACTATTATTTCCCCCATTTTAGAGATCAGGAAACAGATCAAATAACTTGCCCAAGGTCCCACAGATAGAAATCAGCTGAGCTGTGTGTGAATTAAGAGTCATCCAACTTCAAAGGCCATGTGCTTCCCCACTGTGCTACGCTGCAATATATTAACATCATTAATATTAATACTGTGAACACTCAGTCAAAATATGAGGAATAGAAAGGACTTTATAGACTGCTTTCTCCTATCTCAGACTGCATTTTGTGTTGCTTAAAAACCTAATGTGAACGCTTCTAAATCAGTGATGTCTTTTGTTTTGTTTTGTTTTGTTTTGGTGAGGAAGATTAGCTCTGAGCTAACATCTGTTGCCAATCTTCCTCTTTTTGCCGAGGAAGATTGGCCCTGAGCTAACATCCGTGCCCATCCTCTATTTTGTATGTGGGTCACCTGCCACAGCATGGCTTGATAAGTGGTGCGTAGGTCCACGGCCAGGATCTGAACTTGAGAACCCCAGGCCGCCAAAGCAGAGCGCATGAACTTAACAACCACCGGGCCAGCCCCATAAGTCATTTTTTAAACAAACAGGATGAGTTAAAGGACAAACATTTTAGGTTAAAACTTTATAAATCATTGTATATGCAGTAAAATTAGAAAACAAAACTTTTTATTGAAATATCCAGATGACACATATGTTCAGCAAACAGTGTTTCTTTGTTTCTCAAAAGAAAAACTAAATACATCTCACATAGTCACGTGCACACACACGTGCGCGTGCACCTATAACAAGAAAAACCAGGCATGTGTCTGGGTTTAGCCCTACCTGTGGACTTTGGACTTAGAAACTATTTATAGAACCAGTGTTTCCATGATTGATGTTTTAATCATAGACATTCATTTACTTATGAAAGTTGAACAATTCCTTATTATAGCTTGCAGTTAAGTGTTCTAGTTGCAAATTGACGGCTAAAAAAGGATAATCTATGTACAGGAGGCCCATCTGAGACCGTTTCTTCTTAAAACTATCTTTCTAATAAGTTAATGGTATTTGACAGGAAGATGAATATGCATATCTCTGTCCATTTTGAAGATGAAACTCCTTTAATTGTTTTTAAAGCCATGACTTCTGCCTTAATTTTTTTTTTTTTAGTCCCTTAATAAGCAATTGATTTATTTTCTAGTTAAAAAAAAATTGATGGAAGTTACCTACAGGCATTAGTCTCATTGCTGGACACTTGTTGTCAATCTGGCATGTCATCACCACTTTGTGTTGTGTCAAAATCCGCACTCTTTCTTCCAGAGGGTGGCACAGTAGAATGCACTGCTTTTCAAAAGTGCAGGAGATTTCCATCAGTGACCTGTGAGACGATCTCAAGATAAAGATTTACTTTTTATTTTAATAATTATGAATTTATTTTAATATAAAAATATGTTAACAAACTTAAAACTGTATTTTTAAAAATATGCTGTATGAAAAAATTTATTATTAGCACATCAAACTTGTGATTTTACAGATATCATTTCTTAAGACTAGGCTAATATTTTCAAGCAGTGGACCAGTTAAAGTCAATTGAGTGAAAAATGTTAAGTAAAAAATAGCTTAGATAAGAAGCACATAAGGCAAAAATTATGAAAGAGGTACACAAATGTCACAATCTGTGAAAGTGGCCCAGGCGACGTCAGGTTCTCTCTAGAAATGAGAAGCTTGGTCCAGAAATCCATAAGATCAATTTTAGCTCTAATGCCTGATTTTTTTTTTTTAACAATCTTTCATTTTTTAAAAAAAATTCTTGGGCCTGTCTTCTAAATTTTAGGTCATTTCAGCCTTTTCTGGAACTTAGAGATCCCTTTCTTATCTCCCTGTCTCCATCACCACCAAGTGTTCATGCATTCATTCATTTACACGTGTACTCATGAAACAAACATCCTATGGAGAATTTAGGTACTAGGTAATGTGAGCATGCACAAAAGCTACAGAGTTCTACACTTCTGACTTCTGTGTTGAATGAGTATACGTGTTTGTGATTCCCATTGAAGTTAAAGCTCTGGACTTAATTTTTTCTTTGTACTTCCTGAACAACTAAGAGATCTTCAATGGAAAGTCCCTTCATTGATAAAAGCACATTATCAAGCTCATATGACAAATTTAAAACATGTTTTGTGCAAATCCTGAATGGGATTATACGTGAGAATGGACACAAGGGGTTTCTACATTTCATAGCTAGAAAGATCCAATTCTGGGGCCATTTTGAACACAAAGGGAAAAAATTAGTACTCTCATAGTTTTTGAGTAGAGGGGTAATGCATCCTTGGTCAGTTAGAAAGTTTTACAAGTCTGAGTCAAATGAGGAATTTTAACACTATCAGTCTTTTTTTAATCAGTTACATTGAGGGAGGAATTCAATTTCAGTGGCGTATATTGTTTTTCTATATAGTTTACCCTCAAACAAGTGGTTAAGGTGTAACTATTATTATGACTATTTTTCCTTGGGAATTTATTCTTGAGAAACATCACTAAAATGTTGCAAAGCACCTGAGTGTAATGAGTATAAATTGTCACAAGCAAGTATTTAATGTCAATAGAACTGTTTTACACTTGCCAACAATTCATAAGATTTTTCTATACCGGTGAAGAGGATATGGCTGTGGTTTCCTGCTGGAGTTTCTATATAATAATGAGAAAAGCATCAGAGGATGCAGTTGGTGTAGTGTTTGCTCAGACACTGCTGCTCTGTTCTTTTTTGTAAAAACAGGAAGCTGAAATTTATTCTTTACAACTGATGTTTAGTAAGGACTTATCTGTGGCCACTATGGGAGGATGTAAAAATGAAAAGACACATCCCTGCCTATAAAGACGATAAAATCTTAATATTAAGCAAAAGTAGAGGTTGAAGCAGTCACGGCAGTATGTATCTACTTTCAATGTACATACATTGTGATAAAAGTTAATTAATTGAAATTTTTTTCAAAGTTTTAATTTCATGTTTTATCAGGAGTAGATATAACTTTTCAAGTGTTGCATTAAAACATATTTTGAAGAAACACCTCAGGTGGTTTTTAGCTCTAGTAATTGCACCAAAGTTCAAATTAGTTTGTTAGTTTTTCTCAGTTCTCTGGTCATGGACCAAACTCCCAATTCCCCAGCCCAGTAGTTTTGAGGGGAATTGGGCAAAAGAGCACGTTCCAAGTCCCTTTCTCAAAAACAAGGTAAAATAAAATGACGTACTTAGGCTTAATAAATCAGTACTATTGCATTTGATGCTATCATAAATTTGAAAAGGAGAAAGTCATGCACAAAAAGAATATTTGTAACCAAGTACACATTCTGAATAGAAATGATTTAATGGAAGCCATATCAGTTAGGAAAGCAGAGCCACTATGGTGATATGGAATAATGGATTTATTATGAGTTTGAAAGCTGACACAATTGTGGGAGCTTATAAAGAAGTTTATGGGAAGTGGTTGCTTTTGCATCTGGTATTAGGCCTGCATTATCACAGGTTAGCAGAGCTGGCGATTGGGAAGAAAAGCTGGATGTGAAATGGAGCCGAGCAAGGACTGAACCCATCCAGACAAACAGGAACCTGTGTGGGACTCCTGTCTCCTCCAACTTCAGTGACCTGGGAGAACTGGAGAAGGAGCGGCACTCTCCACGCAAAGCTGTCACGCACCTGGCACAGAAGCTGGAGGTGGGGTCTGGTGGGAAGCGAAGGACACAGCCTGGTGCTGCCTGACGTCCGGTGAGCCAGGAGATCAGTGTGCAGCACCTGTGGCACCACACCGCCCTTCCCAGCATAGTGACACTGCTGTTCACCTCTGCCTTCCAAATATCACATAAATTTGCCCTGTAGCCAAGTGTAATGAAGAAACATTTTGGGAAGGGAATTCTGGGAACGGATTTTTATCTGATAGATTGACAGCTAGTATAAAACCACCACAGAAGCTACCCAATAGAAAGAGAAATGTCTAAGGTCAGAAAGTCTCTTGTTCTGCAAGCATCTTTTCTGCTGAAGGACTCGGAATCCAGTCTGCTCATGGATTATGTGTAAGACGTTTTCTTCTATAGACTTATACAAATTTTCTCCTATACACAACTCTAAGCTGTTGGTTTACTTCTGCTCAAAAACTAAAGTTTCAAAAGGAGTATCTATAAAAAAAGTTCCAAAATTCGTGTCATTTAAGCAACTGAGCTCATCTCTTCAAAATATATATCATCTTGCAATATAAAAGTTAATGAGATTAACTTGGCACATGGCTGGGTGATGTAACGCTGAACATATTTTCTGCCACAGTAGATTCCAAACTCCATTTTTAGATTTCTGTAGGTGCTGCAGAAGGTTCGTATAATGTAACGTTACAGAGAAGCAAAAACTCAGCTGGAAAGAAGTTGCCTTCCCAGTGTTTTTTTTATTTATTTATTTTTTCTTTTGAGACTCTTTTGCTTGTAAGGATGTATTCAGTGGTGCTGTATGAAGTGGTGAGCTTACCGATGGTGGAAGTATTCAACCAGCTGCTATAGCCTGAATTCCTGCAGTGACTGGGAGCTTCTGACTGCGATGGCTACAGTGACTACAGAGCTTCTGAAACTCATTCCATTTTCGAGGTTCTTTGAGTGTTTATCAGTGACAACCTCTTTTTTTCCCCCAACTCACTAGATAAATGATGTTTATAAGTGGGTCCTCCCGTAATTCTAACTTTTCCTCTCACCTAAAAAGCACATCGAAATGCAAGTAAGTGATCTATTTTGTAACATAAATTATTAAAAAAATACTCCATTATCTCTTACTTAAGTACTAGGAAGAAAAATCTTGTCTTTCATGTAAGCACAAGAAATCTGCTACTCAAATATTTCAGTATCCCAACAATATTTTCTAATTTACCCCTTGGTAAAGCAAGAAAACAGAAATCTATAATTTAAATAAATACTCACAAAAGCAAATGAAAATAGAAATATCCATGAAAAGGGAGGAAAATGTATAGTTTTATTAAAATTTCTTTGGTATACAACAATTGATAAGATTAGGCAATGTTATATTACATTTTTGATGCATTAGTTATATCATTGTGTGTGTTGGTCCAATCTGATCATCTAGAAACATGTATTTAAATAGCACGTGTTATTTGCCTGTTGTTGCCAATCTCTGCACTTGGGTTGGGGTGGCACTGCATCGTATATACAAAGATGGTTAAGATTTGCTCCTTGCCCACAAAGGAGTCTATAATCCAGTGGGAGAGATTATGCAAAGATCCAAATGAAGGGAGAGGAGGAAGTGTGGAGTGTGAGCTTAAGATGGAAACAGAAATATTATGGTTCTAAAAAGATGAAATTTTAAAATTCTGTCCCACACTACACATCTAGAATGGCAAAGACAAAAAAAACAAAAAACAAAAAGCCGTGACAATACCAAGTGTTGGCAAGGATGTAAAGCAACTGGGGTTCCCATACGTTGGTAGTGGGGATACAATATGGTACGGCTACTATGGAAAATATTTTGGCAATTCTTATAAAGTTAAACATTCACTTACCATATGATCTGGCAATTCCACTCCTATTTACCTAAGTGAAATAAACACCTATTGTAACACAAAGACCTATTTATAGTGGCTTTACTTATAAGCGCCAAAAAAAGGAAATACCCCAAATATCCCTCAATTAGGGAATGAATAAACAAACAGTGGCACATTTGTGTAATGGAATACTACTCAGCAATGAAGAACAAACTATTGATACACACAACAACACAGATGAATCTCAAATATATTATGCTGAATAAAGAAGCCAGACTGAAACAGCTATGCACTTTTATATTTATATGACGTTCTCATAAAAGCAAAACTAGTGGTAGAGAACAGAGTGGTTAAGAGTTGGGGAGAGTTTTATTACAAAGCAATAATCAATTCCCAAATGAATTTCTTTGGGGGGTGATAGGACTGTTCTGTATCTTGATTGTGGTGGTGGTCCTTCAACTACATATTTGTCAAAATTCCCAGAATGGTACACCAAAAAGAGTAAATATAACTGTTTGTAAATTCTTTTATTATTAAAAAAAACTTCAGTCTAGAATCATGGTCCAGAGTATAGCATCCTCCTGGTTCTGGGGTGGGAAAAGCAGTCCATATGGAGAAAAAGCTAATCCTATTCTCTGTTTATTGACACAGAAAAATGTGCTAACTGTACAGATTTGTGCTTGGCTTTCCAGAAATCTTGAGTTAGTTTCTATCTCAAAACTCTCTTTAAATGGATGGGGGCAACTATCCTGGGACCCTGGATATTCTGACAGTTCTGTTGCCTAAAGTGATGTTATGTTAACCATCTGGTGGGTGGGTGTGAGAGAGTGTGAGCTTGCTGTGTCCTCTACTGTCTGTGTGTGAATGGGGCATGCCACTCTCTCTCCCCAGTCTCATATTCACAGACTCTGGGAGAAATCGTTTATTCCACTATTATTTACTGAGGTTTTATTATTTGAGAAGTGCTGTATTGCATCCTGTGAAGGCTAAATATTGAGCTCCTTAGAGTCTATCAAAAATGGAGCTTACAACCCAGGATGAGAGATAAGCCATGTGACTCAATGACTAAAATTCAATCAGATGATGATAAATCCTGTAATAGGGGTTTCCTCGCTGCACTATGGCTGTTGAGAGGAGGAAGTCATCGCTTGCTGCCAGGAGTATCAGGAAAGGCTTATTTTGCAGAGATTATGGCATTTGTCTTGAATTTTAAGATTCCAGTAGATCCTAAGCTCTGAGAAATGGATCCTTTCTGTCTTATTCACTAATTTTTCCCTATACCTAGCCCAGTCCCTGGTACGCTATTGATTCAACAATGTTTTGGAATTAATGAATGAAAGAAAGAAAAGACAGATAGTATTTTAAAAGGCAGAGACTGCATTCCAAGGGTCCCTGGCCTGAGCAGAGGAATCAAGCAAATGCTTCAAGCGTGTTTGAGAAACTAGGAGTAGTTTGATGTGGCTGGAGTATAGGGGGCTTATGGGGAGCAATGCTCCCAAATTGTGTTGAAATCAAACTGGAGGGGGGTCTTCAGAGCCAGGTTAAGTAATCTGAACATTTTCAGTATAGGAAGCCACTGAAGGATTTGAAGCTGAAAATGTTGTGATCAGATCTGTGTTTTAAAATGATGTCATGTGACAGTGATTATGAGACAGTGACTGTTAGTGATTATATAAGCTGTATGGGAGCAAAGGAGAGAGACCGTGCCTGAGGCACCTGTACCTGCTCAAGCAGGGCTTGGAGAAGGCAGTTGTTGGAATACTGCACCTGGAAGACAGAGTCAGAAGCCCTGGGATCAGGTCCTAACTCCACTTCTAAACTGTGGAGCAAATCACATACGTTTCTGAAGCCTCAGTCTTTGTATCTATGAGATTAATGTGGAAATTAGAAGACATAATATCTGAGGGAGCTTTGTATATTTTCAAGAGCTATATAAATGTGAGAAGTATTGTTATTTAAGTCCCAGTTATTGGAAAGCAAGTTGCAAATATTTCTGGTAGAGATGTAACAGGAATTGGAGAGTGCATGATTGATTATAGGGGGTGAGGGGGCGGAAGCTGTCAAGATGACTCCAGGATTTGCAGCCAGACCTGACTGGGAGAATGTTGGTGCCATTAACAGAAATAGAGATGTCAAGAGGGAAAGTTCTTTTTGGCAGAATGATGTCGAATCCTGGGTTGGAAGTTGAATTTGGGATGCAACATGCAGGTCAGGTATCTGGCCCACAGTTATAACATGGAGGAGACGGGCAGGTGGGGAGAAAGTGATGCCTGGAATTTCAGCCATTAGATCAGCAACGTCAGATATTCTAAGTGGGGAAGAGAGTTCCCAGGACAGGAAAGAAGAGGACTGAAGAAGAGAATGCCGGGTAAAACCCAGACTTAGGGGTCAAAAAGGAATAAGTTTGGGGCCGCCGGCTGGCAGAGCGGTTAATTTCACACGCTTGCTTCGGCGTCCCGGGGTTCGAAGGTTCGGATCCCCGGCGCGCACCATCGCATCGCTTGTCAGGCCATGCTGTGGTGGCATCCCATATAAAGTAGAGGAAGATGGGCACAGATGTTAGCCCAGGGCCAATCTTCCTCAGCAAAAAGAGGAGGATTGGTATCGGATGTTAGCTCAGGGCTGATCTTCCCCACCAAAAATTTAAAAAAAGGGAGGAATAAGTTTGATCTAAGGCTACAAAGGGACCACAGAAGTGGAAAGGAGAGTCAACAAAGGAGAGTGTCAGGGAGACGGGATCCGTGGTGAAAACCGTACCAGCAGTTCAAGACAGATGAGGAATAAAATTCAGTTTCCTCATTTTAAATTGAGAAAATAATACCTTCTTGGCTGGCTTGTGGTGGAGAGTAAATAAGAGACAGTACTTAGTGCAATATCTTATACATCGTAGGCTTTAAATTGGAGCTATTAGTGTTGTTATTGGAAATTAATGCTCATTTTCAGTATCCTTTGGAAATTTTTAAAACTGTAACCCTGACCTTGTAAGTTTCGTGTGTGTGTGATGTTGCCTTTTTAAAAGATAAATCATAGGCTAAATATGCTGCATAATCACGTCTCTTGACCTTTAAAAGGTAAAACAGTTCCACCCCAGTTTTAGAAGAGCTCCTTACTGTTCTGACAGAAGCATATTGTTTTTCGGTAATTCATGAGGGTGTCCTGCATGGAAAAACAAATTTTTCCCATCCAGGCCAAAGCTGAATCGTAGCAAGGTAGGTACACAGGGTAAGAGGAACTTGCTCATCTGCTTCTCTCTGCCCTACACTGGAGTTTATCATTTATGTGGAATTAATGCTAAATTTCAGTCCTGAAGGTGGCAATGAAAACTTAGTTGACCCAGAAAATCATTAGTGAAGGGGAAAAATTTAAAAGAATATTGGTTTGTTATACATACTTTTACATTAAGTGACCAAGACAGCATAGAACCATCATCAAGTCTATTTGTGTTGTGTTGATTATTTTTTAAATTTTTATCTAAAGGCTGAGCATCTCTGCTTTGATTCATATAAGAGTCAGTTTGCTTTTCAAAGAGGAAAAAAAAAAAAACATTCCTTTCCAGGATCACATCTTGTGTCTCATCTCAAATCAGCGACTTTGAAAATGTATGCAATTAAGGAAACATGGTGAGAAAGCAGAAAAGGCTGGGGGATGTCTGCAGTTAATCGGGGGAAAACCACCCCAGGCGAGGAGCAGGATTCCGTGATCTTTAAGGACCTTCGTGTCTCTGAAATTCAATGGCACATTATTCCATGTGTTCAAATGATTAATCAAAAATTGTGGGAACTCCCAAAGAAATTGATGGCTCAGTTTTTAAAACCCAGCTAAATCTTTATCCTGTGCTGGGACTAGCACACAGTCCAATTTGGTCAGTGTAGATGTATCAACCACAGTAGATCAACTTCTAATATCATATAACCCCAGAATCTCAATGGCTTAAGGAGATAAAATTACATGTACATATTTTTTAAAATTTTTACCAACATTTCCAAAAAGCCTTTTAAGTTCACCCTATTGTTAATTAACACTGCCATCCCTCACTCCCGTCGCACTTTCCTCTACATGTCTACTACAAGTGTTGTTTATAGGGGTATATCTTCCCTAAAATATTCAACTTGGGAGCATATCAGCCAGCTTTTGTATGTCTTTATTTATCTTTGTATAGCCCCCACAAAACTTAGCACAATGCCCTGTACATAGGAATCCTCAGTAAATGTTTGAATTCAGTTCAATTTTCCATTGAGTTCGGTGCTGAATTCTTCAAGATTTTGAGGCTAGAGGAGTAGATTTAAAAAAAACAATTTGCTTTGTAAGTATTTTTGTGGTACTACCTTCCAAATCCTTCTAAGATTAACAGTTGGGGTTTTTTGTGAGTGTCTTTATTGTATCTAAGGCATTTATGGTATTTGAGGTACGTTTCAGGTAATGAGAGAAAGCACATATTTTCCCTGTCAGTACTTGGTGACTTTCCTTCTTTGAGATTTTTGTTTTCTACTCATTCTGAAAGTCAAGAAGCTCCTGGAACCAATGACAAGGAATAAAAGAAAAATAGGAAATTAATGTATAAGAAGAGATGTACATAAGTAGAAATACATTGAAATTGGAGTCATATTTTTAAAATATGAAGAAAAAAAGACAAAAGAACTATAGTACTTTTTAAAGTAAGCTTTCTGAATATGAGGTGGATTCTCAGATGAAAAGAAAGTCTATCTGATGTGATAAAGACAGCATATAGGAAAGCACCAGTGAAAGGTGAATTGGGCTGAAAGGGAGGTATCAAATCTGCTCAGAAGCAAGCCCCAGACTGAGAACGAGGAATCAAAAAATTGAGTACAAGATTATCATTCTGTGCTGGTTATGAGCATCACCCGCCTCACACTGTCATCTGTACAACTTTAACAAGACGATCAGCAAAAACCATAGTTTTGTTGAAGCAAGTTGGGCTTTGGCAGTGAACATTTTCATATTTTGCAAATTGGTGCTCCTCCTGCCTTCTCCTTCCCTACACTGCTCTTGTTAAAACAGTCAGAGAATACAACAACTGCTCAAGCATTGTGTTCTCTTAATTTTTATGTGTATATACACAAAGAAAACATATTCTTTCTATTAAAAAAATCTTTAAGTGTAATTGAGCGAACTCTACAAAAAGGAAAACGTCTAGAAGTTAAGGAAAAAGATATATTCTGCAAAAGAAAGAGTGCTGAGAATATGAGCAACTGATGAAGTCAAGTTAGAAAATGATTAATTGAAGTGAAAAACTAGTGTATTACTGCTTTTTCCCCTGAGGGTAAATTAAGCAGTTGCAGCAGCAGAGTTATAGACTGAGGCAGAGTGGACCTTCTAACAGGCCCCTATCCAGAGGGATTCCTCCGAACACCAGGTTCTCCACCGTTCTTCTTCAATACACTGATTTACAGTATATGCCTTTTCTCCATCAGTGTCAATTGTGGATTACATACAGGTGAATCTTAACGTAATTTCTTTTAGGAATAATTATAGAGAAAGGACATAGTGAGACCTAAGAAAAGTAAAAAGAAGTGAATTGGATGACAGAGTCAAGAATTGAGATTTTTGCAATGCAACCTGAGGTTTCCAACACACTTACAGAATTAAAATGTCAAGTTACAGACCATGACCCTTTGTTTGTTCTGTGATTATGGAGTGGCTGGGGTGAGGAAAGGGAGGTAGGGAAGGGGCAGTGGACTTGGAAGGCAGACCTGGCATTGAGTTTGTATTAGTAAGAAAGCCCAAGTAATTCTGCTACCGCTGTAACTAATAGTGCTGCTGCTAACGCTGTGTGCCCCACTCTCTTCTAAGAGCTCACAACACCCCTGTGAGGTAGATGCTGTTTTCATCCCTGTGTTACAAGTGTTATAAGCCTTAGGCACCAAGGAGCTAAGTAATTTACCCAAGGCCACACAGCTGATAAGTGGCAAGCTGGGTGTGAATCTAAATCATCTGATCCTAGAGCACACTCTGAACCACCATGCTAGTACAGGCTCTCACACAAAGAAGTGTTTCCAGAAGGTAAGGGATATGGTAATTCTGAACTGCTGCTAGTTCTCTAGTGTGTTGTTTTCAGTCTCCTGCCTCTGCTCACGCTGTGCCGTTTGCCTTGAGTGGCCTCCTTCCACCCACCCGTTCCTCACCCAGCTAACTCTTCATCCTTCAGATCTCAGCTCAGGGGGCATCTTGCTCAGCAAAGCTCTCCAGAATCCTCCTCAAGGTGGGCGGGGTCCCTCACTTCACAGACTTACGTGGTACCCTATGAATGCATCCATCATCACATTTACCATAGCATCCTGTCACCTTTCTGCCTCATCTTGAAACCTGGGATGCTCCCGCTGTCTCTTCCTTCACGTTCAGTCAGTCACGGTGCACAGGTGATTTGACCTCTTCAATATGTCTAGATTCACCCCCTCCTCTCTGTTCCTGTCACCCCTGTCCTAGTTCTCACAGTATCTTCTGCAATAGCCTTTTGAAAGATCCCTCTACCTCCCACACCTGTCCCTCGAGCCCTCAGTGACTGCCCAAGACCTGGGTAAAGTCAGACAAGGCCCAGCCCAGTCTCGCTTTGTCGCTCCCTTCAGCCTCATCTCTTGACAGGTGGCTGCTCTGTACCGTCCGCCTCACCTCTGGAGCTCCGGCAGTGCTGACTACTTACTGTTCCCACCCCGCCCGCAGCCACGCCTCCCGACACGCTGTCTCTCACTTGTCCATCTGTTCCCACGTCGTTGTTCATGTGCGCCTGGAATGCCCTCTCCTGCCCCTGTCAAGGCAGCTTTGCTGTCACCTACACTCAGAGGCCCTGGGTGGCCCCTCTCTCAGATGCACCAACAGTGTATCTCATAACGCCCTGTGCCTCACTCTTTCCAGGGCCTCAATCCCTTGTGTTTCAATCATCCCTTTATGATTCTGCCTCCACCACTAGATAGGAATGTCCTCAAGGTGAGGAAAACTGGTATATTCACCAGGATATTCTCAGTTCCTGGGACATAGCAACTACTTGGTAAATGTTTGGAGAATGAATTGCTGAGTTAATATACATGTAAAAATGTCACATATATCAGTACATATACTTAACATTATTTCCCCCTTTCACTCTTTACTCTCTCTCCTTGCCACTCACTCGTCATTAAATTTGGAGCTGTTCTCGAAGCCCACCTTCTATGTACCATGACTTGTGGGATTACTTACACACTGTTCCTGATGCGTTTTCCTTCCCAGTATTGTGCAGATCTCCACTGGTTCCTCAGGAAGCCTTCCCAGATTGCACAAGTTGGAATGAATCATTCTCCTCTCGTGTTACCGTTGAAATCTCTGGCACTGAAATTGCCTTTCTCCCCAGCAAATGCCAGCCCCTGAACGCAGATAGTGAGTCTTGCTCATCTTCGTGGCTCTCTAGTACCTACCACAGACCCAGCACTAGTATACGTTAAACAATTTGGGATAACCAAAAAAAGTAGTATGTGTCATGTTTAGTACTTCAGGCTCTTATTTAGCTGTTAAGAGTTGAATGAATAAACAAAATAATCACTGTGAAGGCCCCACTTTAATCTCATCTCATAGCCTTCAATTAAGCAAGAGGGTTTACAAGCAAAACACTAAAGCCCTTGGCTAGCTTTGTTAATCTTAATAATAGTTGGTCTTCTTAGGCCCAAACATATGTAGATGATGTTCTTATCACTATTAGAAAAAAATATCATCCATTACCATGTGAGGGTAATATAATTGCATGTATGGCAAATAATGAGATTAATGAATTCTGAAAAGTAAAGAAGTCCAGCTTATTATATCTTTATTAGGTGAATTTCCACAGATTTGTGAAGTCTTTAACATAAACTCTGAGACAGATTCACAATTCCCATCATAACAACCTGAGAAGACCCCACTAAGCCACTTGAGGCCATGAGGAGGTCATTTTTAGTGAGTAAAGTACTGACACTTCTGACAAGTGAGTTCTCAGGCTAAGGTTATGCACACTCTGGATTGATCCTTTCTTAATGAACTCTTATAAATTCATGGGTTTATCCCAAAAAAGGAAGCACAGCACTGAAGCAAGTGAGAGATGACAACTGCTCAATGGTTAAGCTAACAAAGCGTGATGTAAACTTTCCTGACTTCCATTTAGTTTATTATTCATGAAGGGTATTTCTATTACTTAAATAGTCACATGATATTTATTTTCGTTATAAATTGCTAGTCAAAGCAGTAAAAAAAATTGCAAAGCAAATAATCCATGATTTGAGATAGCATGGACACAATTCTCATCATTGTTAGTGAATAAAATTAACTTCAGTGATAGGAACAGATCTTTTTTTATGTTTCGGTAATTTTGTTGGCAATGCATTGCACATTGTTGGTCTAACATGAGATCTTATTTTTCCCATTAACTTATATTCACTCTACTTGATGATTTGTAATGTTCCATTTGAAGGAAATAAACATCACACTTCTTTTGAGGCATGTTAATATTCACCAAATATTAACTGCACACATTTTTTTTTCTTGCCGGTGCCATGCAGGATGCTGGGGCTGCCAGATAGGCCCCCTCTCTGCTCTCTCAGAGCTTAACATCTAACCAAGAAAAAAACCAAAAACCAAAAACCCAATGATGACAGCATGGCAATGCATTATAATAGAGATACGCATAGATGCGGTGGGAGAGGCATCTGAATCAGGTGGTAGGAAAGGCTTGGGAGTGGGAAAGTGCAAGGACGTCTTCCCAGAGGAGGAGATACTGAGCTGAATTGAGGTCAGCACGGGAATAAAGCGTTAGGAAGGGTGTATTCATTTCCTAGAGCTGCCATAACAAAATACCACAAACTGTGTGGCTTAAAACAATAGGAATTTATTCTCTCATTGTTCTGTAGGCTGGAAGTCCAAGATCAAAGTGTCGGCAGCGTTGGTTGCTTCCAGTGGCTCTTAGGGGGAATCTTGTCCGTGTCCCTCTTGTAGTTTCTGGTGGTTGCCAGCAGTCATTGGTGTTCCTTGGTTTGTAGATGTATCACTCCAATCTCTGCTTCATCTTCACAGGACCTTCTCCCCTGTGTCTGTGTCTATGTCCAAATTTCCCTTTTCTTATGATGCCAATCATACTGGATTTAGGGCCCACCCTAACCCAGTATGACCTCATCTTCATTTGATTATATCCACAAAGCCCCTATTTGCAGGTAAGGTCACATTCACAGGTTCTTGGGTGGATCTGAATTTAAAGAACAGTATTCAACCCAGTACAGAGGGCATTCAAGAAACAGGAAGCAGCGTGGATGAAGGTGGAGAGGCCTTGATGTGTTTGAGCCACCATAGATCCTTCTCAGTGGTTGGATTGAAAGGCTCTGGGGATCCTAAGAAGTTATGAGGCTTAACAGGTATCAGGAGCCTCATCACAAACAGCCTGTGTGCCAAGCCCAGGAATTTGAACTTCCTCATGAAATGTGTCTGTGTCATTGAAGGATTTTAATTCTAGGAGTTACATAATCACATTTGCATTTTAGATAACTCTCCAACAGCAGTGTGGAGAACTGGAGAAGGTACAGATTGGAGGCAGAGAGATTATATAGGAAGTCCTTGAAATAATTCTGGCAAGAAGTGATAAGCGCCTACACGACATCAGCAGTAGGGAGACTGGAGAGGAGGTGGTAGGTAGAGGAAATATTTAAAAAGAAGGATCTATAGAGCATGGTGGTTAGTTAGGTGTGAGGAACAAGAAGAGAGAGGCAAGAGTGGCTTTGAAGTTTCTGGCTTGTGTGAAGAGATGGAGGTGACATTGACTGAGATAATTAAGGAGGAACATGCTTAGAGGTAAAAGTGGATGCGTTTTGGGACATATTTAATTTGAAGTATCAATAACACTTCTAAATGGAGGGCTGCTGTTTTGGAGCTTGATAGACAGTTCTGACTAGAGATGGATTTGAGATTCATGAACGTATAATTAATTGTGTCCCCCAGGTTGAGTGTATAAAGTGAGAAGAGCAGAAGGTCTGGGAAATGCCAGCATTTAGGAAATGACTGAGGAAAAAAGAACCAAAGAATGGCATTAAGGAGACATCTATAGAGAATAAAGGAAAGCCAAATCAGAGTGTGTCACAGATAGGAGAGCTTCCAGAAGGACAGTGTGCTCAGAATGTCAAATGCTGCAGAGATGTCAACAAAGAGAAGAAAAGTGTTTATTTGTTTTGGCAAAATCCAGTCATTGGTGACTTTAGCGAGGGCAGTTTTAGAGGAATGACAGGAATGACTGAGAAAAAAACACGATGATAGCAGATTCAGGAGTGACTGTGCAGGAAGGGATGGGTGTAGGGATTGTAGACTGTCTTCAAGAAGTTGGATTATGAGGAAATCAGAGCTATATAGAAACCAACAGTTACATGGGGTTGGGGAGAGTTTTTTGCTGATGATAGAGATTTGAGCATGCTGTGATCCAACTCAAGTGGGAAAATATGGGCTCTACAGAGTGGCCTTGGGGTGGGGGTAGTAGCGGGGATGGGGAAAAGGAGAGGGACATCTCTTCCAAATAAAGGAGTCTACTGAGGACGTGTTCTTAAGGGAGTTGAGGGATTTATCACACAGTTGCCATTGTGGACATTTTGTTAATATGAATAAAAATCTTCTTTCCTTCATGCTCCATGTAATGGGTATTTTTTGCTGCCCACCCTTCCCAAATCCATTCCCTTTCCTTTCACAACAACACTGTCCTTTCCTCTGGGGGAATTGATTCTCCCCCTCTGCATGCAGCCTTAGTAGAACCTTCAGTCATGGTGTCCTGCCTTCTCCTAGGCAAGGACCAGTTGGCCTCTCTCGCAGGACTTTGATCTGGAGCCTTTAACTGATACAGGGGTCTGGGGATGGGGATGGGGTGATTAGAGTTCATTTATCCCAGTAACAGTTCTCTGTATGCCCTGGTTTCTACCCTCTTCTGAACCTGCTTCTGTAGCCTTTCCCTCAGTTCTGTGACTACTTCTTAACCTTGGACAGGCTGTTTTGCCTAAGACTCTGGAGCCACATAGCTTGGGTTCAAATCTAGGTTTGGTCACATCCTAACTTTGTGATCTGGAGCAAGTTACTAAACTTCTCTGTGCGTTGGTTTCCATATTAGTAAAGTGGGACTTGTAACGATGCACAGAGAGTTTTCTAGGAATTAATGAGTCCAGTGCTTAGAATGGTGCCTAATCAAAGTAAGTGCTTTGGGGTTTGTTGTTATTATTCCAATAAATTATTCTTTGCTATAAGTTAGCCAGCATCATTTGTTTCTGTGTGCCACCAAAGAATCCTAATGGATACCTCCTTTATTCCAAATGAGTAAGATTTTATTGTACTGAACTTGAAAATGTAGATATAATTAATAATTTTATAGGGATTGACCATTTACAACGATTTGGAGAAAGAGGGAGAATTTGAATGTGTTATTGTAGCTGTGGCAAATGATGAAAGCTCTCATTTAAGAATCAGAGACTAACAAGCGACATTAGTGGCACGTTTCTACAGAGTTTTAGAGAACTAAAATAGGAGAGAGTTTTTAAAATCTATTTTGAAGTGTAATAACTCCACATTGGTTGATAAAAATGAGATGGATTCAATAGTTGGATGGATATGATAGTTCCTTTCTTTCTAAGTTAACAATACAGTGGAAAATGCAGTGACCCAGGAATCAGATTTGGAGACTCACGTCACTTACATCCCCTAGAAGAAGTTAATTTTCCTCACTGAGTTTCCATTTCTTCCCTCAGAAAACACTCAGTGCTGTCTGACACTGAGTTTCAGGGTAGTTTGTTACACAGCAATATTGGTGCAATAGGTAACTGGTAAGGTGGGTTATCAAGCTATGGGATTAGGTAAGATTACCCAGGGAATAAAGGAGGTAGGAATAAATCTGACAAACTCTGCATTTAGAGCTGAGGAGGAGGAGCTACCCATGATGGACTGGACAGAAAGACAGAAGAAAATGAACAGACTGTGGGTCACGGAGGCCAAGAGAGGCACGTACTTCAAAGAAGAAACGTGCACATGTTGGATGTGGCAAAGAGGTCAATAAGGTGAAGGCAGAAAGTCTTTTGGTCTCATCCACGTCAAGGTCACCAGTGATTGTAGCCATGGAATCCAGTGATGAAAGCTGGTCTTTATGAGTCAAATAATGGGCAAATGGTGACAAAACAATATGTGCAGGGGCCTCAGACATCCAAGGGCAGAGGACAGATAAAAGGAGTTTGGAATGACTAAGATGTCCATGTCAGGTGGCCTAGCAGTTGGTGGACAGGGCAGACATGACAGTCTCCTTGTTGCAGGCAAGTAATCTGAAGGTCAGCATTGGTGATTAACTCTACAAGGTCTTCTGACAAAGGAGGCAAAGCTAAGCTATAGGTCTGATGGGTGGGGTGATGATGGGCAGGCATTCACGTAGAGTGACATCTGGGTCAGCACAAGTGATTCTGAAGCAGGAAACACTTTAGTCCTGCTTTCCCTGCAGGTCCTGGTCCTTCCCCTGGTGTGCCCAGTTTGTGGACTGCAGACTGCCCCTGCCTCTTCCAGGTCTCTCATGCCTTCCCCTGGGACCATCTTGCCTCCCACCTAGGCATAGACCCCACAAGGGCAGAATCTGCCACTTGTCCCGAGAGTTAAGCCCACAAATAGAGGGAACACTGGCTACCCTGGTCACCATTTGGGCTGAGATCTAAAATTCCTAAACCATTTTGAGGACTCAGCTGTGGCCCTGAAAGCCACTGTGATGGAGAATGGACTCTTCTGAGGCCACAATAGCCCTGACTTTAGTGGTTCTAGGAGAAAATGTCTTTGTTTGGGCTGAAGACCCCTCCCAAAATGTATAAGAATCTCATGTATCAGAATGAATTGTTGAGGGACCGGCCCAGTGGTGTAGCAGTTAAGTGCGTGTGCTCCACCTTGGCGGCCCAGGGTTTGCCGGTTCGGATCCCGGGTGTGCACCGACACACTGCTTGTCAAGCCATGCTGTGGCGGCATCCCACATAAAGTGGAGGAAGATGGGCATGGATGTTAGCCCAGGACCAGTCTTCCTCAGCTAAAAAACAAGGAGGATTGGCAACAGATGTCAGCTCAGGGCTAACCTTCCTCACACACACAAAAAAAGAATGAATTGTTGAAAAGAAAAAAAGACATTAGAAAATTGTTACAAAAGAAATTTTTATACTTCATTTCACCCAAACAAGCATATTTTGACATATATCCTATGAGCTATCATTTCATGAACATATCCTCCCCTCCACTACCAGGGGAATATTAATTATGAGTTCCAACCAGAGCTGCAGGAGCCCATCTCCTCCTGCTACGTTTTCAGCAGGCAGAGCACCACCCAGCCAACATGCCCACCCCACAAATGAGAATAGGAGAAATTGTACCATTGACTTTGAACTCCCATCTTGGGGGTAAGAGAGAAGAGGCTGAGAAGTACTGCACTGTGCCTGACAATAATAATAATATGTAACTTTTTTCCCCCATTTCTTCACAGTTTGCAATGCACACACATTTTCTTCTAAAACATTTGTGTTTCTTCTCTTTTACTTTTAAAGCCTTGTGGGTGGTTGAGAGGAGAATATACTTCTCATGTGTAACAGATTACCTGTGATTTCTGTAGAGGAACATCAAAGAGATATCTAGTTTTTCAAAAGAAACTAACTTCCATTTACATTAGCATTCCAAAAAATGAAATACTTAGCTATAAATCTAACAAAATATCTGCAACATCTATATGAGGAAAACCACAAAATTCTGGTGAATGAAATCAAAGAACTAAATAAATGGAGAGATATTCCATGTTCATGGATAGGAAGACTCAATACTGTCAAGATGTCGGTTCTTCCCAACTTGATCTATAGATTCAATGCAATCCCAATCAAAACCCCAGCATGTTATTTTGTGATATCAACAAACTGATTCTAAAGTTTATATGGAGAGGCAAAAGACCTAGAATAGCCAACACAATATTGAAGGAGAACAAAGTTGAAGGACTGACACTCCCCAACTTCAAGACTTACTATAAAGCTACAGTAATTAAGACAGTCTGGTACTGACAAATAGATCAATGTAACATTGATATGTCATCAGAGTCCTGAAATAGGCCCACATAAGTATAGTCAACTGATCTTTGACAAAAGAGCAAAGGCAATACAATGAATCAAAGATAGGGAAAGAAGGCAATCTGAAAAGGCTACATACTATATAATTCCAACTATATGACGTTCTGGAAAAACTAAACTATGGAGACAGTAAAAAGATTAGTGTTTTCCAGGAGGAGTTGGGGTGATGGGGATGGGGGTTGAGATGGGGAGGCATGAATAGGCAGAGCACAGAGGATTTCTAGGGCAGTGAAGATACTCTGTATTATACCGTAATGATGGATGCATGTCATTAAACATTTCTCCAAAGCTATATGAGGTACAACACCAGGAATGAACTCTTATGTAAACTATGGATATTGGGTGATTATGATGTGTCAATGTAGGTTTATCAATTGTAACAAATCTACCACTCTAGTGGGGGATGTTGACAATGGGGGAGGCTGTGCATGTGTGGGGACAGCAGTATATAGGAAATCTCTATACCTTCCTTTTAATTTTGCTGTGAACCTTAAACTGCTCTAAAAAAACAGTCCATTTTTTAAAAAAAAAGATCGAGTGTTTCTGGATGGTGAGGGTAGGGATTTAAAAAAATTTCTTCTTTAAATTTTTTGCATTCTAAAATTTAGTTATAGTTATTGTTGATGGTTGATTTAATCATACTTCTCAATTCATTTTAATTTATGAGCACTGGTCTGTAAGGACACTATCTTGTTTAGTTGATTAATCAATTAATTTTTCTTTATCCTGCAACTGCACTTCTAACTGTCTCCCCATGGGCCACCAAAGCTGATCTCCCATTTTTATGTATCCTTATAAAAAAGGATGTTATATCAACTATAAGCATTTCTACTGTATAAAATAAAAAAAGAGAAACTAAGTGCTGATCTTTTTCATCTAGTCTTTCTGCATATATAAATAATAAGGAAAAGTAAAGTCCAAATTCTTGTTAATAATAGAAGTGACTAGTGCAATAGTAATTAATGGAAGGGATCTTTAATTAAGAAAGATTGCATTAAAGTATGAATTAGAATATCATTAGCAAAAGCTATAATAATCTAATTAAAGTAAATATTCCAAAAGAGACCCAAAGATCTATGCATAGACAATTGGTAGAATAAATAAGAAGAGGAGTAAAAGTTGTATAAAATACAATTAGACGTGATTATACTTGGTGCATAGTAGGTGATCAATAAATGTTTGTGAAAGAATGGGTGATAATTCATTGTTAGTACCAAAAAATTCTCTATTATTTGTTGTGTGGCAGAGAGACAAGAGAGCTCTGAGCACCAAGACAGGTCATACTGTTTATCCCTCTTCTACTAATTTAAGCAAGAATTTCCTGGAATTCAATTCTCTTGAGGCAGGTAAGTCTCACAGAACCTTCCCTTGAAATTATGTCTGCCTGGCCTAGGTTAACTGTAGACATTATTCATTAGAGAACTGACTGCTCCACATAAAACTGACCCACTCTTAACATCAGTTAGGCAGATTGGAGTTTTGGTTTTCTTTTTTCTTTATGAAATGTGTCAGCCAAGAGTAAGCAGGCTGATCAGATTGCATTACAGTGACGGCATTACTGCTGGTCATTACAGGCGACATGGACAAGGAGGCAGATGAAGATCTATTTCCTTAAAGAAGGAGTAAACAGCAACCAAAGAAGGGGTTGCACAATCATTTTTTCTGCAGCTCTTTGCAAGGCTGGTAGGAAATGAGTGAGGAGGAAGGAGAGCTACATTCTGCTCCTCCTCCAAGAATGGATGCAATTATTATCGTGTTAGCCAGGGCACAGAACTGCCAGAGCAAATCTTATCCAACTGTCTGGGAATCCGTTCTGAAGAAGGAAAAGGAAAGCTATCTTTTTGTCCTTTATCTCTGTTTTGATTCCTTTTTCTACTGATTTCAAGATACTCAAATACATCCTAAGGTCAAAGAATATGCTAACTCCATCTAGCATTAAGTAGCTGCTGGCTCTAGGCAGGTTGCTGTTATTTTATTATTGATTAGAATATCTTGAATAGCAAAATGTAGACATCAGTGATCAAAATTTAAAATTATATATTTAGCTTTTGTTCTATTACTCAAATCACAAGCCAACCCTGTCTTGGATTCAAGCTGTCTTCCCACACAAAAGCACTGCTTTCCTCTTAGGTTAGTTGCCTTCCACCCTCCACCCCGATGTGTGGATGCACACACCACACGCGCGTGCACACACACACACACACAAAGTTTGCCGGGCCCCTTCCTGGGAAATGCAGACGCCATCAGGTCATGGTGCTTGCCGAAGAGGCTGAAGCTCCTCTGGCCACATCTATAGCTCCTCTGCCTGTCCTATCTCAGTGGTCATATTTGATACCAAACCCCAGCCACCCACACCTACTTCATTTATCGGTCAGTAATTGACCATTCCCAGGTGAGACAGCAGCCACCTGGTCTTCACTCCCACATCTCAGTGCTGATCTAATTAGCCACGAGAGGTTATCAGGAAGGAGGGCAGCACTGGGAAGCAAGGGGTTAGGAGAGAAATAACTGCTGACAGAATAGCCCCTTTTTCCCCTCCCCTCCTGTAGCATCAGCCCAGGAGGTCTCAGTCCCTGTCTGGTCCCATAAATACCTGACTTTGATTCCTCATGAGCTGCTCCTCACCCAGCTCCTTACACCTCTGTTCCCTGGCCCACCAGGCAACGGGCACGTCTGCCAGTGGTAGGGAGTTAAGGGAGTACAGGCTTGCACAGCTTGGCAAGTAGGAGACGGAGTGAGTCCCCAGGAAATGTGTATCTTGTAGGGCTCTCTGACACAGGAAGCCAACTCACTAGGTTACCTGGGCTGCATTCACCCAGTAGTTACATCCCCTGTGTGTTCTATTGAGATTGTGTCTGCAGTGGGTGTTTGATAATGCCCACTTGGATTTTTTTGCAGCCACGTATTATGTTCTAGAACATTTGGAGGAGAGCTAGAATAGTTTTCTGAAGAAAATTTTGACCCTGTGAGTAGGAAGTCCCTTTGGCAGGAGGGATGGCCTGCTATTCAGGCAAAGGCTCACCTGGGCCACTTGAAATTCCTTAATAGGATGTAAGCCCCACCTCCACCTTGTCTGGCTTTATATGGAGCTGTTCCTAACCAACACCTAGATTGATTCTATGTAGCTTGGGGGAGCACAACAATCTGTAATTTCTTTAAAACTTTCCAGATAATTCTGGTGCACAGCTAAGTTTGGGATCCACTAATCTAGGCCGACTCCCTCAAATCCATATAAAGATACTGGGGATCTAAAAGATCAAGGCTCAGGTCTTCTACATAACAGTGTTCCTACTGCCCCATGCCGGCCTTCCTACAAATTTTCTTTAGCAAATGCCTTCAAGGACACTATGAAATTCAACGTGATTACTATCAGATAATTACCTGTTTGTACCGTAAGTGCAAATATCAACATAGCCAAAAAGGCAAGTAACCTCTTAATGCTATTATGAAGGAGTTATGACCTCACAGACCTGCAGAAAAAGACTCCCACAGACTGTCTTTGGAGAACTTCTGAAGTAGACAATTGGCTTTCTTGCTGTTATCCCACACCTTAATAAGAATAGCAGCAACAAGAAAAAATAAACATGCTTCATTTTAATACACAAAAATCCATAAACTTCATTTCAACAAGCAAAATTAAATGCAAGCATGCTTCACCTTCAGCAAAATATTTTAAAAGGATTTGGGGGCTATTTTCTCTTCAATCACCAATGATTTATTTGGTGTGCTGCTGTACGTACTAGGCTCCTTGAGATGAGAGAGAAATGGCACCACCCATCTGGCAGTCTTTGTCTGTCTGGTCAACCGTCATCCCCATTTGTCTCATACTCTCCTCTTCCAGCGAGGGGAGGGCTCTCTCCATTGTCTGTCCTTCCCGCTCTATAATTATCGTTTGCTTAGACATCTGTCTTTCTTACTTCATTATGTTACTTCTCAAGGGCAGAGTCCACTTTTGCTCATTTTGTATTCTCAGTGTCTAGTTAGTCCTTAGTACACTATTAGTTGAACGGAATTGAACTGAAATTGGTTAGAGCAAGGAGGAAGGGATGTCATTTGGAAAGGACACATATCAAGTCATGGATATTATACACACAGGTTATCTGCAGGGCATAGATATGCTTGCTAGAATAGGGAGTGTGTGAAAGTGTTTCTGTAATCATTAGGCACGTTTTTTAAAGTTACTATATGTCCTAGCAATTATAGCTCTGTTACTATAAGTCTATTTTACTACAGATTAACTTTTCTTACAGCTTGTTAAAATTCTCTAAATCACTGTAATATTCCGATTAGATAGGAATATGACCTTCGGGAGATTTAAACCACAGTTTGTAGTGATTATTGGTTTAATTCTATGATTGGGATTATCCATTGACTTGAATTTGGGATGTGGGAAAAAATTTACTAAATTTGCAGATGCCATAAACCAAGTGAGATTGCCATGTAATGAATTTATTGAATCTTTCTTAAATTAAGAAAAATAAATGATCTACCAAAAAGATGTGATTCCCTCCCTCTTTCTTGCTGTCAACATTTCTAAAGCTCTACGTGTTAGATTCTGTGTTACGCACCAGAGGGCTCAAGCTGAACACATGGTTGTCTCTTATATGGAGCTCCGAGTTAAGCTCCATTTTTCAATCTATGGGTCATTATAGATATCAGTTTGGTGGATTTTAGTTAGCATTTTTAAATAGAATGGAATTGAATAGGAAATATTAGAATTAAGAAATGTTTTTAGTCACGTTTTATTTTAGTAGACTAGATAAACAGTTGGATACGAATGTGTGTACTGGGTTGTGACGTAATTTTTTTTTTTACACTGGACCATGTCAAAAGCATGAAATACACTGGTATAACTGATATATTGACAGAGAAAATTTATGATATCCTAAATATTCCATTGAAACAAAATTACATTAGCAGTTGTTTTAAAACAATTAGAAACATGCCATCAGAAAAGTATCAAACAAAATCAGGGGAAATGAAAGTTTGAGTTGAAAGCCCAAAGAACCATTGGGAATATGCAAAGAAAATTTCATTTTTATAAATCTTAAAATAGTCAGTGCTATGGTAATCGTGACTGCCATGATGGTATGACTGCCATGAAACTCCGACAGGAAATTCCTAATGGGATTAGCAGAAATGTGTGTGGAGTGGCAGAGCGTGACCCGTCTCAATGCCCGACACCAGCAATTGCCATTTTGTGACTACTGCCTCCCCCTTTCCACTCACTTCCTGCAGTATTTTATTAGAAACTTAATTTTTACTGCCTTCCCACCAACATAGAAGCCCAGCCTCCAGGTCTTTGTTTTCTCCGTTATCCTCCCTAACCAGTTAGAGTCAAAGTCCTGGTAATTCTCCTTCAAAAGATATGTTGCTTCCATGTCTATCTCTTTCACAGCCTTTCTCACTGCTTGTCCATACTGTTGCTTTAACCACCTGTCCATCCCCGTTACTCCACTCCCCTCAATATATCCCATAAATCCCACAAATCCCACATACTGCCAACTGTACAGGATGCTGCTATTCCTATCCTGTGCACTTCATTCCTAGCACTTCAATGGTTTGAAAGAATTTGAGCTCTGAAATCAGTGGTATTGCTTATTAGCTATTGACTTTGGGTAATTAATTAAATTTTCTGAGCTTCAGTTTCATCCAGTATAAAATGTGAGTTAAATGAGTACCACCTCACAGGATTATTGTGGGTTTTAAATGAAGTAATGCTTATGAAGTCTTTAGGACATAAGAACACCTAGAGAGAGCATAGTAAGTGCTCAATAAAATAAGTTTCCACATCATAACACATCGCTAACCTATATGATGGGGTGTACACTCTTCACGACAATACTCAACTGTCCTTAGTCTGACATATTGTGTTCATAATATTAGTCAGATCCTCCTGATTCACAGCCTGACCACTGTACCTATCCAAGAGCATTGTAGCCTCTGAAATGTTTGCCTTCTCCCTGAATAGCCACTTCCACAGTGCACACTTATCCTTCTCAGCTGCACCAAGTTCCAACTTCTGCATCGTACTTCTTGTTTTCTTTCGTTCATTTGGCCCTTAGCAATATATATGATTAGTTATTTTTTCTCCTACGTGTATCTTGATGCATGAAATTTATAGAGAGATGCCATGGCAAACAAAAAAGTGCAAGTGCCAAGTTTGGTGCAATAGATATAGGAAAATAAATGTGTGAAAGAATAAGAAATAAATGAGTCATTTGTACTTCCAAATTCAGTGAGGTACCACATTTGTCTGGCAACTTTGATAAGTTCATTTGATTCTAGTTAGCTGACCTTTGTTTTCTTAGCATAGAAGTGAATTGCAGGGAGACTGACTGAGTCACCAGATTTTATATAGACCTCAGAAGTTATCAATGTCACTCCACCTTTTTCAGCCCTGAGAAGCTGTGCTACCAGCACCAGATAGGGGAAGCTCTTTTATCTCTATTTCTCCCACTCCTTTTATCCTTTTTATGGTGAATAAATTTACCACTTCCCTTTCCTCACTTCTTTTTTACTTTTTTAATGTCACTATACGTTGTTTTGGTAACTTTAAAGTGGTAGTTAATCAACAGGTCTTGTGTAATATTTTCTCCCCAAATGAGGAGTAAAGATACTCAAGCTGACTAAGAATGAATGCTTAAGATTTATGTGCTATTGATTGAGTAAATTAATCTGACAGTTCTAAAACAGTATTTTAAGAGAAAGAGACATTTATTCCATTAGTTCCTCAAATATTTGATTTAAAGCTTAGTGCAATGGAACCCTACTGCTATAGAAAAGTATAGCGCTCAAAACATTTTTGAGCACAAATTGTGTATCAAACCACAAGGCAAGAGATTGCATTCTTTTGCAGTGCCTAATAATTTTCTTGAGAATAAAATGTGAATCTCTGTTGCACAACCTACAGCTTTTTTCAACACTTGAGGAGGCTTGAAGAACCATGTTTTATCCCGTATGGGAGAATATGATTCTAAATAATGAGTATCTTAACCTTAATCCAACCAAAATGTCATTTAGGCATAATCACCTTTTGTATCCTGCCTGCTCTGGTTAACAATTTCTGTAATAAATTTCACAGTTGAGGGATTAAGCCTTAGAAATGATTAATGTTGAAGAGTAATACAAACTACACTAGCCTTTTGGAGGAGGAAGGAGAAAGACCAGGCAGGTGGGGTTATAGAGGGATGACGTAGACATTTTAACACAGACCTAGTTCCAGACAGGTGCCATGAAAGAGAAGTCTAGCGATATACTATTGAGGTGATTTTCTCTCTCTTTAATAATAGCTTCACACATTCAGCATGCTAGTCTGCTGAAAAATTCATTACTGCTCAGTTGAATTGTTAAACACATTTGTAGAGGAAACCCAGCAGATCGTTGCAACAGGAAGAATAAGAAGCAGGAACTACTATAATGGTCATCTTTGAAAAATATAATTTGTACCAAAGGATTAAATATTGTTTTAAAAATCAGAAGAAATTTTTTCCTCAAGGAGCCAATGACTAAGCCTTAAATCTTTAGAGATCCCTTCTGGGTGGGAATAAATCCTGCCGTCCCACCTTCCATGAACCTTGATAGCAATGTGTATCAAGCATACCTCAAAATCATATGTGCTGCGCCTTTTTCTCCTTCCAACTGGTATTTTTAAACTTTACCTTACAATCATTTAAGAGTTTATTAAAAACTTCAGTATTTTGCTTACTTTCATAGCCAATTTCTCAAGAGAGGTATAAATATTTAACAACTGACTCTCTGGGAGAGAAACACCCAGATTCGTAGTTTGCCGATTTCCGTGGTGTAAATACTCCCACCATGACCAATTTCAAGCTACCTACATGATGTTACTGATCATCGAGTTAGGAAGAGAGGAACACAATCAGCTGTGTGAGCCAGCTCCTGCACACTACTGGTTGTAGGCCTACTCTTCCCATCTTTCACCACTTATGTATCTTAGTAGTAGCTCCAGAATTTTTATATAAAAGGGAATTGCAAGACCAACCTAATCGGAAAGGGAGGCTGTATGGTAAGTGCACTATTTCTATTGGATTATATGTTTATTGGGAGTGAATTAGGGGCATAGAGAGAGAGAGCAGTGGTAAAAGTAGCTAAAGCTCCTCCTTCCATGTCAGTCACCCACCCTTGGCATGGCCATCCATTAGAAGTCTTCTAATCCAGCCTTGGTCTCTGTTCTTGAATCATCTTGGCAACCATCTCAACCTTCCCCTACTCACTCTGATTTGAAATCTTGGGATCATCCTTGATTCCTTCCCTAGCCTTGCTTCCTACGTGCCACCAGTCATTAAATGCTGCCAGTGCTACCTCTGCCATGGTTGTCATATCCCTTTTCTCTTTATATTCTTTATACTACAACATTGATAGATTCCTCCCTACTTCTTATGTGGCGATAGCCCTGTAATTGATCTCCCTACCTGTGGATTCTTCCCTGCTAGGTCAGTGCAACCTGAAATCTGCTTCCTTTGTAAACTTCCTCATTGTTTCACTGGCCTGTTGGAAAACCTCTAGTAGCTTTCTACTGCCTCCCAAAAAGTCCAAATTTGTCGACAAAGCCATTAAGACTCTCTAGTCTGGCCCAAACTAAAATCCTAGCTTTTAGCTCCCAAGAGCCACTGTCATGTTACTGCATACCAATACAGTTGTTTTACAAATAGCATCCAATCTGATAAGTCAGGCACATCCAGCCATGTACTAGTTGATAAATATTTTTAATAATATCCTGCTTCTGAGTATACCATGTTTAAACATTCAGGACAACCTACCCTTTCCTGAATAAATGGTGTATTCTCCTCCGTCTGCACCTTTCTCTTTGCAGGCTCCTTTGAATTCCTCCCCACCCCACATACAGTTGAAATCTTCCCTATCAGTCAAGGTCCGACTCAAATGCATGTAGCACTCATAGATATTAAAAAAACAGAAAGTAGAGATAATATTTCTCAAAACTAGAAGTCAAAGAGAAACGACTGTGGCATCTAAATGACTTAAACTGGATGCCAGAGACTGACTGGGGCCCAGATAGGAAAGAATGTCAACGACCAATGGGGAGCAGTGATGAGCAACTCCTAGGAAAGGCGTGTTAACGCTATTGAACTGGAGCCTCATGAGCTCTAAGTCAGGGTGATTGTAACCCTTCTAAAGCTGGGTAAGCACTCTAAAACAGCAACATGTAAGACTCAGGTTTAACCCCAGATTTCTTCCCAGATATGTAGCGGAGTCTAATTAGATACTTGGGCCTCGTGTGCAGAACTGGTTTAGACAAAGTAAAAAGCTCGTGTAATATCCGAAGACCCAGAGTGCGTCAAGATAATACAAGATCTAAAAGTGCACTTCAGAGAGGGACACGCTTCCTATTTTTGCACCATGCATATTCTTGCAATGGGAAACTCAAAGATTTGACATGGATTATAAAATGGGAAACCTTGGGGCTACGGGTTTCGATTTGGTAGTAATCTTGTTTCTCCATTCCTACTCTTCTTTACATTTTTTGCTGCATTTTACACAGTTGAAATAAGACTATGTTTACAGGGTTTTAAAAATCACCTGTAATCCCGCTGTATATTAACCCACTAATATTTTAGTATATTTCCTTCTAATATTTTTTCTACATATGTATTTTCTCTACATATTGTATTAGATGTATATTTCTTGCAGCCTATAGCATAACAACTTATTGACACAATTTATCAAAACTTAGGGAAAATGAAAAATTATGAAAATGATACATATATTCCTAAGATTTTTCTTCCAATTTAAAACATTTCAGTTTGCATCATTCACTAGCCTTTTATACAGGGAAGATGTTTTCTTTGATGATGGAACCATGAGTTACAGTTTTGTATCCTCTTTCTTATATAAATTTATTTAACTTATATAAACTTATATAAAATATGGGACCCTCAATATTTTTCTACTTCAGTTTTGTTATAGTGAAGCAAATAATTCCTAATTAAGAATAAACATGTTGTGTTTACAATTATTTTCATCTAGTTTACAGTTGTCTCACTCACTCCTAATTCAATAGCTACATATTTTTTTTAGCTACCCACCTTTGTCAAGACTAACCAAAGCATTCAACTTAGTTTCAAAGAAACAAAAACAATCTTGCATTCATGTTTCATCCTTTTTGTGTTATATAATTGTAGTCAAATTCTGTGGTAACAAGAACAAGAACAAGCGGCATTAACAAGTTCTGGAAGAGTCTCTGACTCTTGGCCATCACACAACGTAAGTGATAGGAGCAGAACCGAGCAGGCCCACCAGAGAGGGTGTACCAGCTGCCAAGGTTTCATGAGTCATGGGCCTCATCAGTAACTCTCAGACTGGGAACGGAAAGCTCATATGCTAGGTGGAGGTTATTTAGTTATGTAACCCTACAATGAGCCTCATTTTTCATAAACCCTTACCAGTTATTTTGTTTACTTTCTTAGGCTCAATTCCTAGAAATAGAATTATTGGTTCAAAGGGTATAGATATTTGTAATGTTCCCGTCTATTCATCAATTTGTGCTCCCATAAGCAAGACTGAGAATGCCATTCTTACCCCACCATGGCAACCATTAAACATTATATTTAACTTTGCCAAATAAATAAGCAACAATATGGTGTTTTGTGTTAATTTAGCTGAATATGGTATCATATAATGTGATTTTTAACTCTGCAGGCATGTCAGCTTCACCTAGGAAGCTTCTTAAAAATTTTTGCATCTTATAATTTTAGCTACAAAGTGTATTGCATTGTTACAATTATAAGTAATAAAAACAGCATATTAATTTATTTTCTTGCTTTATAATCTATTATAAAATATTGGTAAATAAATTATATTAGGCCTATACCAACAAAAAAAGTGGAAGGGGGGAGGGGAGAAGAGAAGGAAGGAAAGAGGGAGGGAGGAAGGAAAGGAAGGTCCATCAATAGCATACTAAATAAGCATTAGCTGAAATGTTATTGGAACTCAGACAACATTTTAATGTTTAACCTTGTACAAAATCATAGTAATCTGGAATTTTAGTGTAGCATATGTTTCTAGCCAGTGTTATCTTAGTGAATTCATCACCAAGTTTTAAATGTTCCAGTATAATTACAAATGTTCCAGTATAATTTGTTGGAAGGACAAATCTGAAAGGATATTGTTTAATTTTTGGCGTTTTGCTATAAATTTATTTATAGATTACACTTTCTCCTAAGTATTTTAAGCAAAAACAGGTATTGTAATAAGTTACTTACAAGCCCCCAAATGAGATGTACCCCATCTAGTGATGGAATTACAAATTGCCTGTCTTCATACATAGCAGATGTCACAGCAGAGGAGTAGAATTTATTGTCTAAATTAGCCAGCTGAAAAAGAACACTGATACATATATATCCCTTTACACTAAGAACATATCTTCTTAAATGAAAATTGAGGCAAGTATAAGAATACTTATGGTAGCAATGTAACTCAGTATTTTGAACTACAATTATCCCAAAAACATCCAGAATGTATGGTTGCTTTGCGTATGTATGTCCTTAGGGAAAAACCTATCCTCAAATGCAGTCAGTAAAAGCTAAATGAAAATCATAGAAACCGTGGCATGCTATGAAGACAGGCTAAAATGAAAAAGGCAGTATTCCTTCATTCAGTACATTTGCTGAGAGCGCGCTATGAGCTATTCACCTCACTGGGCGCTTTCGGCACATCAATGAGCAAAAGTAGACAAAATGATACTGAACCAAGTGGGCTCACCTCCGGGTGAGTTAAATGAGACTATACACCAGTGGAAGTTGTCTCACAAAGTAAAGTGTATTTGCAGCAAATAGAAGGCTATGAGGGATCATTTCCAAAGTCATGGCGTCCCCAAACAAAGGGAAGCAGGAACTTTTATTTGGTTGGGGGATGAATATTCAAAAGGGAGAGGTGGGTATTCGCTTGCACAGGCTCAGTTGGAGAACATGCTTCTGCATAATGAGGCCTAAGCTCCTCCTGGAGAGACCTTTGCATTAAAAATAAGGCAAAGTTCATGGGCATAGCTCTTGTGGTGAGGCTTAGTCAGTTTCAGGATGGCTGGTGGTTTCATCTCCTTAACACACAAAAGCAAAAGAAACAACTTGGAAAAACAGTTAATTGCTTCCAAACCCACCTTTGCGTTTCTCGAGACACCTATTCCCTGACAAAAAGTGTTGCCCTCTCAGAGCCTACATCCCAGCAGGGAAGACAGTCAATACACAATACTCACAATAAGTGGGTAAATGTTTTGGTACTTTAGAAGGTGATTAGTGCTATGGAAAAAATTATAAGTAAGCACAGTAGGACTTCAGAAGTGACAGAGAGTGGAAGTCAGAGGACTTGTATTTAACAGTAGCCTGGTCTGGAGGGACCTCACTGAGAATGTGACACGAGAGCAAAGACAGAAAGAAGCCCTGGGTGATCCCTCCACCTTACTTCTCTAACCTCCCTGCCTACTCAGCCGCAACTGCCTGCTGAACTCTTAGCTCTTCCCCACGACTCCTGCCTTTGCACTAGCTGTGGCCTCTGTCTGGAGCACAAAGGATGAGGCAAATGTGAGCCCTGAGGTTGGTAAAACAATAACCAAACTGCTACAGGAGATGAGAGACAGCACAATTGCTTCTGGTTGATGTTATCAGAAAAGGTCTTAGGGAGGAATCATCTTTCAAAAACGCTTTTCAAATTTACCACTTACTGTCTTTTCTCTTATCCACATACGTCATGAATTATTTTTACCTCCCATTTTGTTCTCTTGGAGGCAGTAGAATTTGGGAATTAGACTCACTTGGTTTCGGATTCCAACTCTTCCACTTAATGTACAGCTCTGGTGAGCTGGATTTTTCTGAGCCTCAGTTTTCTCATCTGTAAAATAAAGATAATAATCCTTCTTTGAAGCTTGTTGTAGGAAAACTGAGTAATATACAAGATCTGGCAAATGATCATGAGAGAGGACACCAGTCTTGAAAGATAAATGGAGCAGAGAGCATAGGACAGTTTTTAAATTGTGCTAAGGAAAATGTATCTAATTTTATAGGTGATTAAACCATTAAAATTGTTTTGCGCAGAGAACTGTCTTGTTTGTATGTTTGTTTTAGAATGATAACATTAACAGCAAGTGGAGGCTAAGTTTTTGGAATTGACTAAACAAGACCAAGTGGTATGATATGGCACTGTTGTGAGACATGATCAATTCAGTTAAGCCTGGTAGTGACAGAAGAGGTGGATTTGATAACTGGCAATTAAAATATGTTTTCTAAAATTTATATCTTGACATTTAGTCAATTCGCATAATATAGAGAAAATAAATAAATTTTTCTTAATCATTTTCATTGATGTTTTGACCCAATTTCATAGAGTTTGGCTTTAGGTCATCCTTGGATTTATTGTTTCAAGAATGTATAATTTGAGGACCAACTACTAGAGCTACCAAGAATAGGAAAGGGGGTAAGAAAAGAAGAAATCAACTGATAAACAGGAGTCAGAGAGTCTGGGAAAACAAACTTAAGTAAACTCTATTTTGTGACCCAACAGACTTCACTTTAAAAAGCATTTCTCAGCTGTTGACTTTGAAAAATAATTACATTACCGAGCTTGGAGCTTGTAGATAACCGAGATGGATAAGGAAATTATGGTTTCCTTCAACTAGTTGCATGGCCAGGCTGACATCCTTGCATAGCAAAGAGCAGATGGAAAGTGTGTGGAAGGATAGACCAGAGTAAATCCATCATCACTGATAGAAAACCATGCATGTTCAGTTTTGCCTAGGTGAGGAGCACCAGCTTTTAAGTTCCTTATTATTTTTGAATAGATAATACATTATATAGTTTAAAATTCAAACTATAGAGTGATAGAGATATTGTATGTATATACAAGCAAAAGATATTCATTTTTCCCTTTTTAATACAAATAGTAGCATATTAAATATACTGCTTGGTATCTAATGAGTTTTTTTTTAATTATTGTTGGGTATTTTTTTGTTTGTTTTAGCTATTGTTGTTTTTCTTAATGTATTTTGGAGATTGTTGCATATCGATACATAAAGAGTTTCCTCATTATTGAATATGGCACTTCTTATACCATTATATGAAAGTCCCATAATTTTTGCAACTAACTCTCTCCCTATTAATGGACATTTAGATTGCTTCTAATCTTTTATTTTATACAATGAATAACCTTGTCATATATCAATGAGCACAGTTATTTATTTTACTCACAGGTTAGTACCTAAAGTGGAATTGCTGGGTCAGAGTGTATGTGACTTTGACAAATGTCAACTTGTTCTCTCTAGAAGTTGTACTAATTTGCATTCTCACAGGTAGAGTATGAAGAGCACTATCTTTGACTTGAGAGCAGACAACTGTATCATTAATTCCTATCTAGCTGGAGTAGGTTCAAAGTCTCTTACATCAACTCACAGGTATTCCTTCCAAGGATGTTTCTATCTACACTCCCCTTCTACATCAGCGGTTCTCAACTGGGGATAGTTTTGCCTCCCAGGAGACATTTGGCGATGTCTGGAGACGTTTTTGATGGTCCCAACTCGGGGGTGGAGGTGCTGCTGGCATCCAGTGGGTAGAGGGATGCTGCGAAACATCCTGCAATGCACAGGACAGTCCCGCCCGCCTTCTCTCCCCACAAAGAATTTTCTGGTCCAAAAGAACAGTAGTGCAGAGGTAAGAAAATCTGTCCTAGATAAACATCTACCTCATCTCGATCATACTAAATACATCTTACAAAGCTTAGCATTCTCCACTCTTTCTAACCTAAGGTCTGTGACGAATAAAATGATAGGTCCTCTGTGCTTCCATAGTATATCTGTTTTTTTGCTTTTTGTTTCTTTTACAACATTCGTGTTGTACTGAAATTAATGATTTGCTGGAACCATGAGCTCCTCAAAAACATGAATGTATCTTATTTATATTTGTGTCCTGACTATCTGGCACGAAGTAGGCAGTCAGCTTGTTGAATGAATGGATGTTAACAGTGCTTCCTAATTGTTTCTGGGTGACTTAAGGGATTATTTTATTTTTAATCAAAGACTATTCTTTTTTACTCTTGCTTCATCTTTCTTTGATTTCAAATGTCCATTTTTCTTTAGACTTAGGCAGGCAATTTTTTCTATCCTACGGAAGAATTGTACCAGGAAATATCGATGGAATAAGTAATATTGGCCTTTCCCCTGATATGACTTCTATAAAGTGTAGTTTACTACCACAGCATCAGTCACTTAATTAAGTAACTCTTGCTCACTTATAGCTTCTGATTGAATTTGTCTTGTCTCCTCAAATGGATTGAAATCTGCGTTAAGGGCAAAAATCAAAACGTTTAAGCACCTCATGATGTACAATGTAGTGTTTTACAGGCTTTAATGCAGGAGAGTGACAGGTTGTTTGACTCTCTCTTTTTTTAAAATCACAACTCTCAGACCAAACCCAAAGAAGATCCTACCTTCAGCAAAGAAACTCTTCATTCTCAAGAGCAGAGCACCACCGATTCCCTCAGACTCGCGGGCCCTCCTTACAGACAGCAGAAAGCAACACTGCGGCGTCGGTCCACTTTGTAACTTGGCCTTCTCCTGGGCTTCCCTGTTTCTCTAGGAGCAGAAGGGCCCACTGAGCAGCTCCTGGCACAACCCCCTTTTCACATCTCTTTCCATCACCGCAAATACTGCCACCAGACACCTTCCCATCGTTCAACATGATTAAAGATCCAAGTGTGGGGCTGGGAGGAAAGACCCGTGGCTGGTGTCTGACATGAGCTCAAAGCAGAAATCGCTCAAAAGCTTTCAGCTGCAGCCCAGTAGCAGGGGTCTCGGCGTGGGTGGGGAGACACGTTACCTGAGGACAGCAGGTGGAGTGGAGGCCGGCTTCTAATGAGAACCATGGGGTGGGGACGTGTGGCGGCCAGGGAAAAGGACGGCCGGTCGGCAAGGTCAGGGAGGAGCGAAGCAAGGATGAGGATCCTAGTGTGTGAGGCTGAGTGGCGCTAAATCTATCCCGCAGAAAATTGGGATGCAGAGCGGCTTTGATCGTATCAACACAAGATTTTAAAATGCAAATGCAAAAAAATACAAATGCAGAACTGCTTAGTTTATTTCTAATAGCTTGTTGTTTAACCACCATTTAGCCCTGAGATCCTGTTGCATTCTCTTTGCAATTAAAATAAGCTTGCAATTGAAGTCCTTCAAAGCTGACTTGCACAAAAAGAAGGAAAACATTCAAATTTAGATATGTCAGGCAAACCAAGTAAATGATAAAAGCCAGCTTGATTAGAGAAGGTAAAAAATAACAAAACAAATATTTTAATAATTTCTTCCCTAGAAGTGTTCAAATTTCTTTAAAAAAAAAAAAAAAACCTTATTTTAGGCATTTTTAAACAGCAACTTTGATATTTGGCTATGAATTATCTCCACCGTAGGAAATTGGAGCTATTGAGGGGTTAATTTTTCAAGGTTATTAAGACCTGAGTCTTGATTTTGCTGAGAAAGAACTCAAAAGTCCACATCTCCCACATAATCTAAAAAAAATAGAGCTCATTATTGTATTAATTTTCAAGTTAGCGAAAAGCTTCTTCTTCAAATGATAGTCGTTAGGCAGGGGTTTAGGAGAAGATAAAGTAAACTTTATTTAAGTGTTGGATCATTTAATATGGACTCTCTATAAAATACATTGCATAGTTCCTGCCTTCTTAGGTAAATGATGCCAAAATAATAATAATTCATGATTGTGTTATCTGTTATGTTCCAAAAACCATGCTGAGTATTTAACTTATTTCATTTAAGCTCTATAACAACAACTTGAGGCAGGTAAATTTAATTTTGTGACATTTTTCCTTAGACAAAAGGATATTAATGTGCAGTCTTGGAAAGGTTCACAGGCATGAATCCCCTAAAATTATCTGCATACATGTATGTGTGTGTTCTCGTGTGTTTCTAGAGAGAGAGCCCTTAGTTTTCATCAGCTTCTCAGAAAAGTCTGGGGGATTCATCATTATGAAGAGCAAGAACTTCTGTGCTGCCTGGATCTCTATCAGCCTGAATTAGTCAGATGGTTTCAAAGCTATGTATTTTGAGTTTTCTGTTGTTTCTCTTTTTGTCTGATGATACTTCTTGCCCAGATCATTGAGCTTGCCTCCACAAAAAAAATGCCCCTCTCTCTCCCCTGTGTGCAATTGGTTAACAACATGGGCAAAGGTAATTGCTGCCCACAGAATTATCACGATGACCTGCAGTCTCTCAGCATCCTGCTGGTCCAGGGCCGCCGAGCGTCTCTCCATTCTTTCTGTTTAATGCTCTTCCCACCAGAGCAGCTTTGGAGCAAGTCACAAACAGATGAGATTCCCTGCCGCCTGTCTTATTAAGCGTGGGTGTCTGTTATGAAAATATGTGGCACGGCATAGTAGTGGAACCCACTATTTTCAGAATGAGCAGTGGCGGTGTCAGCTTTCAACAAGCCAGGCTTTTCATCAAGTGACCAGTTATGAATGTCATTATAGTCAGTGTTAAAGCCATCCAGGCTGCCCCTGAGTTGCAAACCACTTGCAAAAAGAAGACTCCCTCTCCTCTAGAGATATATATATATAGTTTTTTTTTTTAATTTTTCCTTTCTTTCCATTTTCTTTCCAGAATTACAGCTAATAAGGAAACAGCACAGAAGGGGCCCAAACATTAGCATCCATTAGAATTCAGTTCAACAGGAATTATAGCCTTGAGAAGGTGACTTACCCTCTGGGCCTCGGTTTCCTTCCCTGTAGAAGGTGGACAATGTTTACCCTGCAGGCCTGCTGCATTGCCAGAACAAGGCTTTAAATCTTTGCGCATGATTTTAAGGGCAAAAGCGCTAACGGGAGCTGCTCTCGAGAGTCCAGTTCCCATCAAACTTAAAGACAAACTCCCTTAGAGATACCGTTACCTTCTGTGTGATTCATGACCAACTCAGGAAGAATTCATGATGCCACAGAGTCTTAGAAGAAAATCAGTAACTGCCAGTGGGGATGACAAACACTCCCTCCTTGACCAAACTTTCCTCAGCTCCTCTGAGCCCTCTTCCCAACTAGGCCTCCACCTTCATCTTCCATGGCTTTCCTTGCAGAGTCCAGTTTTAGCAAGAATCCTGCTAAACCAGTTTAGAGAGAATTCTCCCACCCTTGACAGCTAGGTGATCGCTGATCACCTGGCCTGCCTTCAGCACGAGTCCTGTAAGCGGTTTAGCTAGAACCCCCTACCCTCGATGGCTCCTCTCCATCATTTTCCGTCCACTGACCACCCCCAATCTGCTCCTTGGTTATAAATCCCCACTTGTTCTTGTTGTATTTGGAGTTGAGCTCGACCTTTCTCCCCTCCTGCCATAGTCTGGACACTTATCGCAATAAAAGCCTTCCTTACCATTTTAACAAGTGTCAGAATAATTTTTTCCTTAACACAGATCAAAGGTTAAATATTGAGTTTTTTAAGAGGCTAACACTTATAAAATGCTTAATATGTGCCAGGACACTGTTCTGAAGGCTAAATCTATTCCTCACAACATCCCAGTGAGGCAGTACTATTATTATTATCCTCAATTTATAGATTAAACTGAGGCCTGAGAGGTTGTTATTTGCGCAAGCACACAGAGCTAGAGCTAGGTAGTGGAACTATTCTAATCCAGGGATTCTGGCTCCAGGGTCCATGCTCTTAAATGCAATGCCAGACTGCCCTCAGAGGACTAAAATTTCAGTTGGGAAGACTACTACGTCAGTGCTCTTAGAGCAAAGCTGTCAAACGCAGCTGCCCACAGGAGCCCAGGTCCTGGAAAGGTAATGTAAACCAGTGAAGCAGGGCGGGTGGGGAATGGGCCGCCTGGAGAGACCATGCCCTCACGGGGACCAGTCCTTATCAGCGCCATCTAGTGTCGTTATCTGGAAATGCATAGCTTCCAAGTATTTAAAGAGAGAAGTGAGAGCAAAATCTGGATTTTTATGAAAGATCTCTTCAATTCAAAAGACAAAAAAAGAAAAGAAAGGGAAAGAGGGAGGAGGAAAGAGAGAAAGGGGAAAGGGAAAAAGAGGGAAGGGAAGGGAAAACCACGCAGGACAGGCACATATATACACACACCGGCAGGAGGGATTCATTCAGTCTGTGGGCCACCTGTTTGCAACCTCATTTTTAGAGGTTAAATCTTATCATAATGGACTCTCGTTGATTTTAAAGACATATACTCCTCACTCTAAACCACCAAGTAATTACGCTTTTAAAATCTCCTATGTGTCTAACGTATTGGAGACTAAAGATTTCTGCTGTTTGGTTGGTGAGGGGAGGGGAAAGTGCATGGGTTGGGGGGTTGTCTCAGGCTGTCTCTCCTGGGTGCACGGAGATGCGTGACAGTTATGTGAGTCGTGTTGATTTCCTCTCTGCCCATAAATCAAGAGATTTCTAATTACAGGTGTTAGCCAAGCAATCTGGGCTTTTCTTCTTGATTCTTGAATTGATGGATAATTTACCCTCCATTAACAAAGCAAACAAAAGAAAACACCCTTTCAAAGTTAAACTAGTACAATCAGCTATCTGTGGGAAATGGAAGTAAATGCAATGCTTCTGAGAGCTTTATGAAGTCCCTCATCTTTTTCTAAGTCTCTCAACTTTCAGTTGCTGAACTTTGAGCCGTTCGTATTGTACAGTCCTCTTGGCAAACCAGGTTTCTTGGCTGCAGGTGTATGACACAGGAGACAGTCTGTACTCCTGGCTTTAGGACACCTTCCAGCTTTTTGTAGCAGGTGTCCAATGTACTTATTTTTCATTGTCTAAACCTGGATTACAGATATATGAAGTTTAATAAATGAGAATAACCATGTTCTTACTTCCAAAAACAGCACTCTTTTTGTGTTTTCATTAATATTTCATGCTATAGGTTAAAATTTCCTATTATTTTGAAGTTTGGCAGGGCATTAATAATGACCATTTTGGAGGGAAATGGGATCAATTAACACCTTTTCATGCATAAGACTCTGCAGTGTGTCCTGTGGAGTGAGCAGGAAGGAATCAATAAGCTTGTCCCCTTCTCTCCTGGGGCTTGAAGTACTTTCGGAGAAATGAGGCATTTATACAAGTAACAACGGTACAAAAACAGTGCATAAAAAGCACAATACAAGGGACACAGATGACCATTGCTGTAGGATTTTAAAAAGAGAGAGAGACTTATGACTGGAAGGCTTTAGAGGCCTTCAGAACAGAAAGGGGATTTAAGTGGGGCCTTGAAGAATGGTTAGGCTTTTTTAGGATGAGAGGGGCAGAGAGTGGGAGGAAGGTGTAATAAAACGGATGTGAGAGAGGGAGAAGGAAAGACAGAGCTTGGGGCACAGCAAGTGAGTGCAACAGAAAACTCCAGAAAGGAAGAAATGGATGTAAACCTGGGGAAGTAGTTTGAATGAGCAGAAAGCGATTGAGATTAAGGATGGGAAAATATTCAACCATTAACATGAATAATGAAATTAGAAGGAAGAGCTATCCAATAAGTTGGATTTATTGTTAGACTTCATATGATAGTAGATCAGCCAAATAACATTGAACCAAAAGATAAAAATGATATATTTTCAAAATCTGGACCTGAACAGATTTGCCGTTGCCTTATTTTGACCCTTTATAGCCTGAGTTAAGATTGTGCTGTTTGATTTATTATCCATCACATGCAAAGAAGTAGGATCCTTGAATTTTGGAGCTGGAAGGGTCCTTAGAAATCATATAACTCATTTTGCCAACGAGTTAATTTGGGGTCCAGAAAGATTCAGTGCTTAGCATGAGGTCACAGAGCCTGTGAGTGATAGAGGTAACATTAAAACAGTCATCCACTGATTTCTGAACCACTGCTCCATCTACATCACCTAGTGCTTGGTTATTCTTCCAAAAAAATGTTTATATGTAAACACATACAGATAAATTTTCAGATGTACTTTGTAAAATTCAGTATCTTCCCACCTTTGGGTACCTCCATCTCTCTTTCCCTGTCCCCAACTCATCACACTTCCTCCATTTAACACCTAATATGTCTCCTTCTAAATATTTTTAGACTTTAGATAGTCATATACAAACGTATCTGCACCCACACACAAGACATACCTATGGAGTGTTTTAGATTATTGTTTTACAAAAACGAAAACATATATAGCCCTTTCTCTACCTTGCTTTTCTCATTCGACCATACCTTGGGGAAATACCTCCCAAGTGAAAAATTATAGCCTCATTAATTGTTTCTTTTAATGGTTGCATAATGCTCTCCAGTAGAGCTATGTCATGATTTAGTGTACCAGTCCCCCATTTATGGAGATCAGTTTGTTTCCAGTGTTTTGCCTTTACAAATAGTACTTCAGTGAACATACTTGTACCTGTATCTATATATGCTGGTATTTTATTTCCATTAATAACGTTGGCATTGATAGGTCAAGGACATACATATTTTTAGTTTTAAAACTGAACTGCTTCCCTAAGAAAGCTGTAACCATACACATTTGCACTTACAATTAATAAAAATACTTCCTTTTGCTGGGTCTCCCTAGGCCACAGTGTTATAATTCTTTTTTTCTTTTTTAATTTTAGCAAGTGCGATTGGTGTAAGGCAAAATCTCATTGTTACATTATTTCCATTTCTTTGACTATAGATGCATTTGATCATCTTTTCATAAGTTTGTTGGCTGTTGTGCTTCCTATCTTGCAGGCTGCGTTTTCATATTCTTTATCCATTTTCCCGATGTACTATTTTGTCTCCTTATAAATTGTTAAGAGCTTCTGCTATATTATAGACATTTCTGCCTGGCCTCTAGAATTCAAACATTTTTTTTTTTCAAATCTATTGTATTTCTTTATGGTATCTTTTGCCATGCAAAAGTTTTGAATTTTATTTAGTCACCTACGTTTATACTTTTTATTATAGTTTCTGTATTTTCTGCCTTGCCAAAAGAAGCCTACCCTCTCTGTCCCTAGATTATATTTATGGTTCCTAGATTTTCTTACAGGATATTTATTTATTTATTTAACATTTTAACCTTTAATCCATCTAGGATTTATTTTTGGAGCTGGTGTAAGATAAAGATCTAGTTTTCTTTTCTTCCAGATGAATAAACAGTTTGCCAGCCCTTTATATTAAATAATCTATCCTTTTGCCACTAAATTGAAGTGCCTCTCTTGTCATATATTAAATCCTCATTTATATGTGGATCTATTTCTAGATATTCTACTTCCTATATCTGTTTAGGCCTATTTCAGTACTTATTGATTTGATTACAGTAGCTTTACAAGATTTTCTGATATCTGGTGAATCAGATTACACAAACAACTTTTGAGGTAATCAAATGCTTCGGTAAATACTTTAAAAACCTATTTGCTAAACAGCAGTGGGATGCAAGCAGAAACTAATGTATCAAAATAATACTTGCGTAATTAAAATATTTTTCCCAAAATCTTTCTTCCCAAGGTCTATTTTTATATCAACAGATATGGGAAGAAAAGGTTAACGTGCTTATTGAGCTCTTATACAAACGACAGTTTGGTGTAGTTTCAATCCTTACATGCGGTACCGTATTAATGGTAGTGTCTCTTGATTCGCAGATTGGTCCTTCAGAGGATTCGTCTCTGACCGCCTCTTCACTCCAAGCTACGACTGCTTCCCAGTGGGAGCACTGCTCAGGGAAGAGCTCTGACGTTTTCCTGAAGAGAAATTCCATGGGGACTGTACCTGACTCTCTGAGATCGGCTAAAACTTCCCTGATCGCAGCTTCTGGAAAAGAAGACGATTTAGGAGAGGTGCAGGCTGCCTCATCTCCGCCTTTACCGGCCCTCCCGTGTAAGAACACTAATGGCCTTCCCAGCGCTCCCGCAGAACCAGACCTCAGCCCCAGGGCAGCCGCTGAGGCCCTGATGCAGGCCTGTGAGCATGAGACCACCCAGCCAGACATGTCTTCTCCTGGCGTCTTCAACGAGGTGGAGAAAGCGTCTCCCACACTCAACAATCCTGGCAATACCCAGCTGCCAGGAAGCAGTGAGCCCACAGCACCAGGCTTGTGTTCTGCAGCAGGAAAGGATCTTATAAATGCAGGATTTACGATGCCAGCCAATCAACGTACCCACCAGGCCATCCCAGGTGACCAGCCCAACGCCAGCCCCTCATCAGGACCTGAAGATACCCTGGGGGAATCACAAAGAACCTCAGATGGGGAGCAACCTGAGAAGCCAAGTTGTCCTGTGGGGGGCACCCGTAGCAGCAGCAAAGATCAAGTGCCCTGTGATTTTCCTTCTCAAGAAACAATCCAGGGATCGGTGCAAACTGCAAATACAGCAGCCAAGGTGTCCAGTCATGCATCGTCGTCTGACGGGGAGAGGCAGCGAGCTGTTTGTGACTCCCAGACCAGGTCCTGTGAACCTCCAGCAAGAGAAGATGGATGTTCAGGGAACAAACAGCCCTCGGCCACCACCTCAGACACCCAGGCTGTGACTTCTGTAACACCTCCACCATCCCACCTTACTAGCAAAGGGTCGACGTTTCCCCCAGATCCGGAGAAGGTGCTGCTGCCAGGACAGCATCAGGTGTCAAAGTTCAAAGAAGCAGGTACGATGACCAACCAAGCTGAAAGTGAGATCAAGGAAGTTCCCAACCCGGCTCGGCAGGATGCTGAGGTGCAGGCGGTGGTGAGTGTGGAGAGCAGATCTGTCTCCACTAGCCCCAGCATCCTCACTGCATTCTTAAAGCAAACGCCTGCTCCTGAGCATTGTGAACAAGAGCAGCTGCGTGTCATTTGCCATGGCGGCAGCGGCGGGAGCCACCCGTTGGAGCTGTCTGACAACACCCTCGCCCCCCAGGAGTCGAGTCGGTGCCCTGGCATCATGCCAGAGGTGCACATCCAGGCAGCTGCAGCTGTTTCCACAGCTTTCCGAGGGGAAAGTAAATCAGTGAGCCTACCAGCTGAGGTCCTTGAAACCTCATCAATCCGTGTGGCATCCAGTAATGCTCAGGATACGTGTAAAGATGAGAGGTCAGCAGGAATGACCCCAGCGAGGGAAGAGCACACCTCTAAACAGCCTTCAGGAACTAACTCTAGCTCCCTGAAAGCCAGCCCCACTGACCAGATTTCTCTCAGCGAAGACAGTCAAGCTGAAACAAGTCATGGATTGGGGAAATTTGAAACCAAGCCATCCGAGCTTGCAGCGAAAACCACAAATGGCCACCAAACAGACCCAGACTGCAAATTCTCCATCTCCGCTGGCCCTGCCAGCAAAGCTGACCAGACCCGGAGCTTAGATCCCAGTAATAAAGGAGACGCAAGAGAGAAGAAGCCTGCGTCTCCTCGGATAGTACAAGAACGAGAGTCTAGCGGCACGGTTGTCCTCGATGCCAGGGCAGGGGCAGAGGGCAAGACCCTACTGCTCAATCCTAAATCTCAAGAAACTGAAGGCACAGGATCGGCCGCCAGTCCCGCACCCTCCCCAGTTAGAAGGAACCAGGAGGGCGCCGAAGAAGAAAACAGGCAGGCCAAGACAGCCGCCAGCCTGAGCCTGCCGTCCGATTCCGTGGGCGACTCCAGTCCAGGCTCCGGCAAGAGGACCCCTTCCCGCGCCGTCAAAGCCAGCCCGCGCCGGCCCAGCCGCGTCAGCGAGTTCCTCAAGGAGCAGAAGCTCAACGTGAGCGCCGCGGCCGCGCAGGTGGGGCTCACCGCCGGCGAGAAGAAGAAGCAGCTGAGCGCCGACGCCAGGCTCCAGCTGAAGCAGTCCAAGCGCGTCAGGGACGTCGTGTGGGACGAGCAGGGCATGACCTGGGAAGTGTACGGCGCTTCCCTGGACCCGGAGTCCCTGGGGGTCGCGATCCAGAACCACTTACAAAGACAGATCAGAGAACACGAGAAACTCATCAAAGCTCAAAACAGCCAGACCCGGAGATCCATTTCTTCAGATGCTTCTTCAAATAAAAAGCTCAAAGGAAGGCAGCACAGCGTGCTCCAGTCCATGCTGCAGAACTTCCGACGCCCCAACTGCTGTGTTCGTCCTGCCCCTTCTTCTGTGTTAGATTGAAAGGAACATGTATGGAGCCCTCGTATGCATTTACCGTCTAGTGAGTGTCCGCCGGTGTCAAAGCCTAAGTAGTTTTTTCCTGAGAGACGGGGAAGAGAAAGCGAGTATTAACTATAGGAAATTGCTGTTGAGAATTGTGAGGTCCTTTGCCTGGGGCTCCATAAATAAAAATATCATTTCAATTAGAATAAGAGAAGAGAAGCAATCTTCACTGAAGCTTTACGACCTTAATTAAGAGGAAACAACATTCACTGGGTTTTTTAATATGATGTGGCTTATAGAACTATCATTATCATTATACATGGGTCATTTTGTATTACTGCCTCAATTTATCACACTGTGGTATCTCCATTAAAGTCCCTGCTTTATATTAAAAATAGCAAAAACACTGTTAGCAAAAACACTGTTATACTTCCTGGTCCTGTTGCAATAAGAATGCTGTTACCACATAAACTTTAAGTAGGTGATAGAACTGTGATGTAAAAAGTTGAAACAAATTTGACTCAGATGACATTGAATAAAAGCATTTAAATGCATAAAATAGCAAATAGGAATTAATATTTGTAAACATCTGCAGAGAACCCTGTTTATAAACATTGTTATACCTGTTAATAAATGTAAGAAAGTTATATTAGGAAAATTAGCTAAGCTTTTGAACATGAAGACTACCCACGTAAAACATGAATTTATTTCTATAGATTTTCCTGCACTGAAGGCAGGGTGCCTCTCTGTGATTATGACCAGATTAAGTTCATATTTCCTTACCCGAGAGGAAGGACATACGACTGAATTCTTGAAGAGAGTCATCAAATTATTGATAATGCTAAATTTTGTTGTACAGGTGTTCTCCAATAACATTCTACTGAGAATGTTAAGGTTCTGGTAAGGAATCATAAATAGTCAATTACCAAACACTCATTTTTCTGTGTTGAAAAAAGGAAAGCCCCCTGAGTAACAAAAACAATATGTTTAATTTAGACACTTGTAAAAAGGATGTAGTTTGGGATTTTCTTTTGATTTGGTTCAGTAGCTTCTAATAGAAAATGAAGGCAGCACCAAGTAGAACATGAGCTTTCTTACAGTTTTTGTATGTAGACTAGAATCAGCTGATTGCTTAAATTTCTAATCCGTGGTAAAAAGATAACTTCTGCAAACTTGTTGATTTTAAGAGAAATACCATCATATCTCATCCTTCGAACCCAATAAAAGAAGCGGCCTTTACTAGAACACTGTTTGAGCTTTGGGTGAGCTGTGGTCCTTGAGAACACAAGCAGCTGTTTGAGCTCAGCCCTCGCCTGTCTCCACAAGAGGAGCGTGTCCCTGGGACTCATGAGTGTCTTGCAGGGCATTGGCTGGGATGACCAGCAATGGCCTGAGGGTTAGGGAGTGTGGAAGAGGAGCATGAGCTGGGGCCCGGGAAGCCTTCTCCTCCTGGAGCCACTGTAGGGAGAGCGCTGGTCTCCACCTTGCTCTTAGAAAATCAGACTGTTAGACGTTAGAGGGGTGCTGGTTGCCTTCTCTGAACTCGTTCCCCTGGATGAGCCAGAACACAGTGTCTGGCAGTGTGTTCTCTCTCCAGAGACTCATAAATGCCATTTGTGTAGTAAACTCCCATCTCCGTTTTGGCTTTTTTTTTTTTTTTTTTTCTATTTTAATTCTCTTTTGCAGATTCTGAACATATGAGGGAAAATCATACCTCTACTTCAACACCACAAGCTACACTGGACACAACCTACATTAGTAAATAGCCATTGATATCTTTCACAGCAATTGGACTGATATGAAGCCTGCATACGTGTAGACCACAGTCACAGCGTTCTCAGAGCCTGACAATGTAATTACAGTTGTTATACTTGGAACTTATAATGAATTTTTTAATAAGGCATATTTTTCAGTATTTTACCAATTGGCTTCTATTAAGAATGCTATCTAAAGTAGAAATTATCATCTAATTAGCAATCAAATTACTATTAATGATTAGAGATTTAGTCTAAAACTCTCTCTTTTGGCCTTAAATACCCATTCGTAGCAGTGCTCTTGTTGCGTCAGTAGAAGACGCCTTAGCCAGCATGCAACCTGACTTCCATCTCTCGCTCACTGGTTGTCTCCCTCACCGGTTGGCATACGTGCTGTGCGTACACAGAGAACACCCTGTGTACACAGTAGCAGCTGTCAACAATACCCACTCCAGATGGGTGGGCCCCAGGTTATCCTCTGCTGTGAAGTGGCTGGAACAGGCTGTTTCTGCATTAAAATGGGAGAAAAGGAAGAATTCAGCATCTGGCAATAATATTTATTTTCATGAGTTTGGAGTAACCACATGATTTATAAATAGTTCAATGAAGCAGAGGCCTAAGAGAGTTGTAGGCGTTTGTCGAACATTAAATTAATTAATTTAATTTAATTTAAACTAAATTTGATGTTGTAGTTGTGCCTCTCAAATTGAAACTTAATGTTTGATGTACTAACTTGAACTGGTTTTCTTTGGTGCTGGAACTAACCTTTACTTCTTAATCTTTAATTTTTTGCTTTTAATCTTTAACTTCTACCACACTCTAAAGATTGTCACAAAATATTACAAAAGCTTTCATGTTACTATTGAATCTTATAGAAGGAACAGCTTTTAAAAACAGTAACAGAAATTGATCATCAAAATGGATGAGTAAGATAGGAGCCTATTCAAGACTGCAGTGTTTTGGCATTGTGGTATCCTAGGTATTCTCACAATAAAGCCTTTATCTGAAAATTTCCCTTCACTTCAATCTGTGACAGCGTAGACATTCAGTACATCACGTGTGACTCCTTAGGTTTGTTCAACAAATGAAGTTGCAAAACAATGTTCCCGGCGTGGCAGACTCTTTGAACTTGCTCTGCTGTTCCTTACCTGCATGACATGCAGTGGTTTGAAAGTGGTTTGTTTTTGTTTCTTAAACCAATAGTAAAAGAGAGATGAGTTAGAACACAGTGTATGAAAGATAATGAAACATTTGAAATGTTAAGATGTTATACAGCTTACTCAGTGAATACTAGAATTTTTGATTTAAATATTGATTTTGCTGTTTTTATGACCAGGAGAAAAAATGTCATCGCTTCAGTTGTCACATGTTTATTTTTAATGCTTTTCTAATTATGTCTTTCTGGATTGTTGGCTTTGATGCCACAGACCAACTACTGTACATACAGTAAAATCCTAATTAACCTTTGTGTTTTGGATCAGTGGCGTAAGCTGAACGTTTTGCTAGGTGAAAGTTAACCAGAAACCTTTTTGTTTGCATCCAAAATGAGATATTTATAAAATACATTCATATGTGTTCCTACCTTGACAAGTTCAGCTGTACTGAATATAATTTGATTTTTGATGATTTTTTAATCTTTAGAATTGTCTGATATTCATTATTTTGGATACCAGTGTTCTCCATGTTATAGGTTAAATATCAAAATTGAAATAAATTGCACTAAATATGCATGTGTAACATATTCCCTAGAGGCTGAATTTTGGAACCAAATCCTTAATAGGAGCTTGCCCTCTTAAAGTACAAAGCAGAAGAGGAAATGCTTTTGGTTGCATCCCAGGGTGTTGAGGTTTTACTGTTCCTAGCTTATTCTAATGTTATTCCTTTCATTACTGGGAGTTCCCATCATTCTGGAAATACCTGTAAATACCACATGAAAAATAGAATATGATGTGACTTAAAATTTGTTTACAGAGGATATATGCGAGTGTATGCTGTCAGTGTAAATTGTTTGGCCTTTGCTGTATCCATTCCGTTACTGTTTTGCTGCCAAAATGTAAGAAATTATCTTCTCTTCCTCCTACGTATTGAGCAAGTGTTAAAAATTTTGTCCACTTCTAGTACGGTATGATTCACCACTTCCCTTATCTACTTTTTAAGAATCAGTATAAAGAAAAACAATCCTTTAGGATAAGGTTTGCATATACGTATATATGTTTTTACTGAACATTGGGCCATTGTAGCCTTGTGTAGGCCTCTACCTGTCTGATTGACTAACTGTCTACAATGCTGCCATGGAGATGACGCTGTTGACTCTCTCCTGCTTTGTCCTAAGTGGTGTTTGAGAAATGAGGCCTGCGCATTTCCCTTTGTGATAATAACACAGTGAACTCAGCAGTATCTTGGATAAACGAGATGACTATCTTGTCCCCACCCCTGTTTTGTCTACACAGTGAATCAGAAGTCTTGTCCACGTCTGCTTCAGTGTTTACTATTTTATATTCACATCTGGGCATTTTGTTTTCTGTTAGCAACGTTCCTTGATGCCATGTGTGGCCCTTTTGGTTGAATCTCTCCAAATGCGGGGCAGCTGCTGCCACCCGGCAAATGACAGGAGATGTGCTGAATCTCCTGTCCATCCTTGTCACTACGGCCTTCTTAATGAGACTCTGCAGCTGGCTGAGTAATCATAAATGTCATCTGTGCAGACACACAGGCTTAAGGATGGCTACAAAATTTTAGACATTTTTGCAAAAGGGGAAAAAAGAGTCTTGTAAATACTGAAACAGATTTCCATGAACTTTATCCCACTCTCGGGGAAAAAAAAAATTTCCTTGGCTACAGAAATCAAATAAACTTGATTTGCAATGACCAAGGACATAAATGAAGATGGATTGAGATGGAAAAATTCTGTCTCACAAGTAATCAGTGACATCTGCCAGAGGTCATTACTGCTACTTTTAACTGTGAACACTCACCAGCTAATCTACTCACTTGCCACAACCAAATAACCTCTCTCAAAGTAAATCCAATACATCTGTATATATGTGTAGATAGAAACAACAAAAAGTCCTGAAAAATTACTGTTGGCTATTAGGTATATCAAGGTGATGATAATTATAAAGGACGTTTAAATAACCGTGGGCCTTGGTGAAATGACTGCGGAGGCCAGAATGGTGCAACAAGATGTCATTTACACGTTTGGTGGGATTTGTTTTTTAAGACCCAGATATCTCAGATACTAATCATGAGAATAAAGATTGTTGAATATGAAATTAAAGACAAGCAATAATGTGCCAAAAAGAGGCAGTTATACCAGCAAGTGCATCTATTATGGGCATACCGTGATATAATTATGGTTTGCTCCATGAAGACTGACTGTAACACACAGGATAAAATAAGCAAAGGCATAATTTCTGCTTTCTTGCTGGAAAAACTCCATAAAGAGGTACAGCCTAGTGAGCATTAGTAGGCATGTGGTTAACATCTCTGTTTTAATGCTAGACACGAGAGAAAAGGAGTCACCAAAAGTCTTGCTAGCTTAAAACTCAAGACAGTTCCAACCGGAACTGGAGGGGTCAACTCTATGGTAATTACTCTTCCTGGACGCTAGCGTGTAGACAAGCAATTCGGTTAACTCTGCCTGGAGGATTACCGGCCTTAGCTATGAAAAATGCGTTCTCAGATGGAAAAATAACTAAAACATGAGTACTCATATCAAAAGGGGCCTCAAATAAAGCCTTCCAGAAAATGATGTTCCAGACGGGCGTTTCTAAATGCTAATTCTTCATTAAGTATCTCTTTGGGTTCAAGCTCAAAATCGATTGGCTGCAAAACAGTAGGAATAAAAATCACATATTTTACACTTCAGAAAAAGATACTGATGATCAACTAGCATGGTGATAATTATGATGAGAGATACTGTAGTGATTTAAGTGTGTTAAGGAGAATTAAATGGGAGAGAAATGCTAACTTCTTTCTTGATCTCTTCAGATGTGGGGATGTCATCCACTTATTTCTGGGGTGAAAATTATAGCTTGCTTTTTGACATTGCTGCTAGCATTACTCTTTGTTACTTTAAAACTTAAATTGACTATTCCTTAGCAAAACTTTTAAGCAGTAAGACAATTTTTTTTCTGATTTGTATTATTGCTTTTAATATCACGTAAAGGTTATGTACAGTGCAAACTATTAAAGGAGCAGAAGGGGCTTACCCATCTTTATCGGTATCTCCTAATGATTTCAGTTTAGATTCCTTATCATTTATTTTAACCACATCTTTGAGTAAATTATTTTCCATAATCTTTTCCATCATGTCTCAAAATTATGTTGGTAAATTAGGAAGCGCAGTATTATAGTCATACTCCTCAATCCCTAGAGGAGAGGAGAGACTAATTCTTGTTTTAAGGGTGTCTGGAGATACGTTTTACGGAGGTTAAGAAAGGTCAACAGGGCCTGACAACTCAAGAAAGAAATATACTAACAATTACTACATTTCTAAATGTATGTATCTCTGCTGTACTAATGTGTAAACAATACATTGTGCATCATAATACTGTAGCCGGTTGTAGTACGTCAATACATTCTGTAAGTGTGTACAGGCTGTGAGTGGTTGGTTTTCTATTTTTATGTGTAGAAAAAAATAACATGCTGATCCCTTTTTAAGGGCAAGTTCTGTCATCAGGTAGGCACATGTGCGAAAGTGAATAAATAAAGCCAACAAAAGTGTGCATGTGTATTCAGTAACAGAATTTGTCCTTTCATTTTTGAAGGTCAGAAAGGGCTGTTTTATTTTTTTCTTAATCATCTCCCAGAGTAGATAACATAATTATCATAAAGGCTGAACATAGTAATCAGTACACTGGCATGTTCCTAAATATGCCGGGGCTAATTACCCACGCCATTAGTCACAGGTAAGGTCTGTTCTTTGACCACCGGGATGGTTTACATTCCTCACACATCCTCGCTGTGTTAAGTGTGTGGCCAGGATGTACATACTATGGGTGTGATTGTGTACATACCTTGTATGAATTATCTAAATCCTCAAAGCAGTGGCAGGAAAGCAGAAAGAAGAAACAGTTGTTCAAAAGCCTCAAAAGGGCTAATCAATGTGTATTTTCAGTTTCTACACATAAAAATGTATACATAACATAACTGTAAATAGCTTACCCACATATATATATATGCACACAAATGCATTTTATTCATACTGGTATATTTAAATAAATCACAAATTAAAACAACTCATTGAAAACTGCACCTTTCCATGATTGTTCTGTTTTACATATATTAACACTGGATCAGATGCTCCCCGTTAAGTGGTGTTACTCCCTGGTAGCAGATTTGGTGCTTAGGAAAGCCGAGCCCCGCTGGGCCGTGAACACCTACTGAGCATCTTACTGAGGCGCAGACTGCTACCTGAACAGCTGCAAAGTTTTAATGCTGTTCTTTAAGCACCTAATTTTATATCTGGAAATGACAAACACTGGGGAAAATCGATCATGTTTTATAGACTCCATTATTGTATTTATTAGTGTGTTTATTTGCACAGGCTGATAAAAGCCCTACATTTTTTCAGAGATATATTCCTAGATTTCAAAAGTGTGTAATCACTCGAAGTGGAAAATGATTGCAGGCATTCTTCTCTTGAAATCAGCAAAACAATGTTTAGCAACACCAAAGAGAAGTCAAAGAGTAAAATTTTTTTTTAATTGCAGATGATATTGATAGGATAATAGAATATGAGCAACTGAGAGTTCCTTAAGATGGACTCAAATAAATTACTGTTAATGATAACAAGTGATGCTGTGTGGACTAGATAACAAGATTAGAGTCATTAGCCACCGACTGTCAACACTAGACAACATCAGTGAATTGATGTTACTTGAGTTTCTCTCATTTCTTCTAAAAGGAAATACTCTATTAAAGATCAAAAAGTCTGATCTGGTTCCTAAAACCTAATATGATTTGATCTTGATTCCTTGACACTAAAAATTATGTTGGCTGGGTATTATGTTGAAGTTATGAATGGAAATATCAGAATTGCCCATTAATAGAGAATTCTGTGTGGTAAAGTGCAAATATAACCACCCGTCAGTAGAAAGTTAATAATATCATGTAATATATATTTATGTTTTAGAGAATGACTGTGCCATCTTTATATCTTACATAAAAAGAAAAGGTTAACCAACCATAAGAACACTACAGTTACAACTATAGCTGGCTATGTTTTTTAACTACTAAAAACATACCTGTTTGCATACCTGAAATCTTGATGTTTGTCAATATTTACTGCTGCTTAAAAGATAAATTTATGTAATTATTTTGGAAGATGTGTATTACTTTAAATGCCACCCGGAAAAATTATAGCTGTCAATGTGAGAATCATTCGTGTGTGTAAATACTCAGCTGAGAAAGACCAAAAGTGTAGTGTAATATTAAATCACTAAAGAACCAGTAATTTTCAAAATGAAATTCCATTTATGAATGTACCAACATTAGAATCTAAAGTTATCTGTTCATGATGTCTATATACAAAAGTCATAAAATGGTTTAGTTAAGAAAGTCCCCATCCTCCAGAAATTGACCTACCAATAAAATTTCATTTCCTAGAAAAAAGATGGAATGTTATGATTTATATAGTGATAGATCAAAATTTTGGAATTACAGATACTTCCACCCTCATTTTGGATTTGATTTTCGAATGGACGAATGAATGAAATTCAACTGATGACTTAGTTTTACCCTCGAAAACATTTCAAATATGACTTTTTTGCAATTCATTTTCCATAATAAACGTAATATAGATTAAAATTTACTGTCTTTGTTTTTTGTTGTTATTGCTATTGCTTTTGCCACTGCTGTCAAAATTATTATTTTAGCCCTAGATGTTCAGAATCAGTTGATTTTCAGTGTGACACACTTCTGCTAGGAATGTGCAGTGGAGCTGAAAGTATTTACAATGAAACGTTTTTCTCCTTTAATTCAAATAGAATTCCCATAGAATTCACCATGCCTGCAGGTCATCAGAAGCATGGTTTTTCTTGCTCTTCATGGCATAGCAGTGTGTGTGTGTGTGTGTGTGTGTGTGTGTACACGTATGTACTTTTGTTCTTGTTTGGTAAGAATGATAAGAGCTTAGCATTCATGGAAATACAGGAAGCAGTGGGAGTTCAGGGCGCATCTACTTTTGTGATGGCATGGACCACCTGTGTTGAAGCTTACATTGTCTCATGTCCAGGTTTAACAGCCTCTTACCCAGGGCCATCCAGGTGTGTGCTGTGTCGTTCCAGCCTCTCTGCCTACTCCTGGGTAAATAAGTCAGGGTCCTGAGTCTAGGTTCCTAGAAGGAGAGAGAAAGCCCAGCAATGTCCTCCAATCCAGATTAAGCATTAATAACCCTAACACTATAATTGGATCCCGTTTTGCCGCCTTAAATCTGTTTTCCAATTCATCAAGGAACTGTAGAGTGGAAGAGGTACAATGTTTATGAATCCCAAGTCTCAAAAAATGATTTAGTGAATTTTCCATGAACTTTTAACAGTGATTGCTTCAAAACTTCCAAGGGCCACACTCTTCCTCCAACTACTCTGTGTATAAATACACTCTATTTCAGCCTAAAATGATGTCCTAGGGCTGCTATTATCTAACGCATGTATACTTAGACATTCATTCTTGGTAAAGTTAAACTTTGTGCATTTCCAAAGATATAAATGCTCTTCATGGAGAAGTTGGATCATGCAACAGTCCCCAGGGGGCTGAGATAATTTGTCTTACGCCTGTAGCTGTTTCTGTCGCACCAGCCAGCGTTTGTCTCATTAGATGCCATTTCCGGCCAACTGTTCTCACTCATCCACATCTTTCATGTTGGGTAGTAAACACAAGAGCAGTTCTTAGCTTCACTGGACTGATTTCGAACTCCAAATACCTCTTGTTTCTTGTGAAGGGTCTGCCTTTTGTAAACCATATAGGATCACTTTTGGTCTACCACACATCCTTAATGAACTCATGAATACCAACGTTGTTTAATTTTCCTCAACACCATCCTAGACAATCAGTGAGCTAAGAGTTTTAAAGTCTTTAGACCCTTAGAACTATCTTAATTCTGCAGCCGATTTTTCTACATATAGTGTAGAGGACTGACATAATCGAAATGCAAATTGCCAGGATGGAAGCTGAAAGTGCTCGGAGAGATTTCTGCTGGGAGTACTGGCATCTCAAGGATGCTAGTTCCCTGTGTCTTTTTATATTCCCACTTGACACCTCTCAATCAAACTGCACAGAAACCTTGGCCTGCCATTCAAAAAAAACTAAGCAGAGTGTCATTGTCAAAGACATTGTAGGTGTTTAGAAGCAAGATAAGATTTCTTAAAGGGCTGGAAAGTATTTGCTTGTTATCTATGTTATTTTTGCCCAAAGTCAAGACAAAGAATAATGGCTATGCGCCAAACGTTCTACTGGGCACTTCCACATGCGTCTCAACCTTGGGAGGTATTGTATACAAATGCACACTGTTTTTCCCTCAATTTTTTTTTCAGTGGTAGATACCTGACACGTGTAAACTGGATGTTCAAAAAGATATAGTGGCAAATACCCAGGCTTAGAACCAAAGAACCATGGGTTCAAATTTCAGCTGTAAAGCTAAATTCCTTGGCTAAGTCACTTAATGTTTCTGAGGCTCAGTGTGTTCATCTGTAAATTGAGGATAACAATACATACTTTGCAAAATTGTGTGGATTAAATGACACAGGCAAAACAAACCTTGGTTCCTTCTCCTACTCCTTGGAGTTTTGCTTTCTCCTGTACTTGAACTTTATCAATCTACTGTAAAAAGGATGGCATTTTGCCACCTTCTTCTATTTAGTAAACTTTTTGTAAATCTAGATTAATATTAAGAATAGTTTTAAATATGACTATGAGATACCTAAATTGTGACTTTAAATGCATTTCCGTTTTTGTTTAAAGCATGAGGATAATACATTCAAGCATTTAGAGTTGTCAGATCTTTAAGAATTAGGAAAAGATTTTTGGTTAAAGTTTAACTTTGTCACATCAAATATGACTTTTAAGATATAAAGTTAAATGCTAATAAAAATATTACCAATTCAAAAAAGGAAGAAAAAAGGGAAAAAATTGGTAACTTTAACTACACTAAAATTTAAAACTTAGATATGATAAAAGATTCCATATGCAAATTAAAAGAGAAGTCATGTAACTGACAAAATATTAGAATCTAGAAAAATAGGAAGAACACCTACAAATCAGTTACAAAGACATGAACAATACAACAGATTTGTCAAACTGTATAAGCAAGCATCATAAACGTGTGAAAATATGCTCAACTTCACTAACAAACCTCTATCCCCCACAGCTGTATGCTGTTGGAAGAGACATTCCAGATTCATGAGGCTGAGTTAGGAGCTTTATGTCCAAAAGTTGAAAGAGAATACTTTACCTGCATTAAGAGATCTGCAAGTTGGAGATCCCTGGTGATGTGTATATGTGAGGGAGGGAGGGTGTGTGGGTGTGCGCACATAGGCACACCCACATGCGCGCCCATGAGCAGCGCACGTGCACATGTAACGGGGGAGGGGAGACAGTGGGTGGAGGGTGCTCTAAAGAATCCACAGGAAGCCCATGAGAGCAGGTTAGACATAAACACCTGTCAGAGAGTGCAACACTCAGCAAGGTATGAACTCTCCAGATCCCCCCGTTCCTATCTCTCCCTGGCCTTTAACCAGGTTATTTGGCAGAAATAGAATCTCTAAGGGGTGGAAAGAAACAAAAGTCCAAATCACAATCCCCTTCTTCATGTGGGTCTGTGGGGCTGATAAGGAGAGAACTTCAATTATAAACAGAATAACAATTATTACATGACACTGGGCATTTTAAATTTGAATTGCTACCGCATTTGCAATTTTGAATGACCTGTGCCTGCTGAATCAAGTGGGAGGGGGTCCCCAAAACTGAAATAGATGATGTCACTAATGATGGCCTTGCCACCCGACCTAAAGCTTTGTGTGGACAGAAACTACTGGAAGTTCATGTGACTGAGCCATGCTACCTGCTTGGCCCCTGAAGGTATCTGGATGGGCAGCTCCCACTAGTCTAGAGGCCTCAAGGTTGCCCTAGGTTTTAGAGGTCAGCAAGAACATCAGACCTTCCACAGGTTGTGGAGGGAGAGTCCAGGGGATTCCACTTCGACTGACTCAGGCCCACTGTGGTAGGCAGAATTCTAAGATGGCCCTTGAGATTCTCAGTCCCGTGATGTACTCACATCTTCCCCCAGTTGTTCAATCACTGCTGTGAGGTGATTTTTGTAGATGTAATTCAGGTCCCAAATCAGTTGATCTTAAAATAGAGAGATGACCTGCATGGGCCAGACCTAATCATGTGAGCCCTTTAAAGGACAGCGTTTTCTCCAGCTGGCCCCAGAAGAAGTCAGAGACACACGTTCCCACTGGCCTGGAAAGAAGCATCCGTGACGTGGACTGCAAATGGAGGCCACATGGCGAGGACTCGCAGACATTCTCTAGGAGCTGAGAGAAGTCTCCAGTGATAACTAGAGGGAAAACAGCAACTCAGCCCTCCAACCACAAGGAAATGAATTCTGCTAAGAACCAGTGAGCTTGGGAGAGAAGCCCCAACCTCAGGTGAGCACTGCAGCCCTGACCAGCACCTCCCTTGCAGAGCAGAGAATCCAGACACGCTGCACCCATATTGTTACCACGCAACGTGGGGCCTTCTGCTCACCGCAAGACACACCAATAGTCAAGAGGCAAGGTGGTAGGAGAAAAAGGACTTTTTTATTACAGCTTGCTAGCAAGGGGGAAGATGGCCCACTAATGTCTGAAGAAAACCTCTTAAGGGGCACAAAGTCTTACAGCAGTTATATAAGCCGGTGGGTTATAGGGGAGGGGGTTAGGAATTTAGGAATGTTGACCTTCCGGTGTTACAGACTGGGAGTCACCACACCAGATCTTTCAGTTTTCATTGATGATGGCTATTAGCATAGATCCTCTGTTCGGGGGTCATCACATTCTTAAGGCACTCAAAAGAACAAAGTTATCATCTTATCGCAGCTGGGAGGTACATGCCAAGCAGAGGTCGTAAAATCTACAGAGCAGTTAGATCTCCTGGAGGGTGCATATCCAGCTGGGTTAGTTTGTTGGAGATCATTCAAAGTTACAATAGGATTTCTTTTCTACAACATGGCCTCCCTTATGTCAACTTTGTCTTGAGCCGGTATCAATACTTTTGACCTGCAGGAATTGTGAGATAACAAGTTTGTACTGTTTTAAGTTGCTAAGTCTCTGGTAATTTATTACACAGCGGTAGAAAACTAATAAAGCAATAGAAAAGTAGTACAGCAGTCAATTAGGGATTTGAAATTACCAAAGATCGATTTTGCAGTCAAGAACTTGTTTATTTCTAAGCTACTTGTTTATTTCAAGACACACAAACCCTTCCATCCTGAAGTATCAACTTTCCGAAATAAAACACCTGATGGTAGTTTTAATGAGTCAGTACTTAAGTCACTTTAATATTGAAGCAAACATAGATTTATGTAGTTGTGCTGGAATCTTCCATTTGCTCATCTCTATCCGCTCTTCACCCTCACTCAGTTCTGTGCACTTGGAGGCTGACTTGCATAGACAAGTTCCACAGGATCCCTTGCCTTCCTGCTACCTATTGCTTTCAGCCTGTTAGAGGTGCTGGATGGAGATGGGTGGTAGGCAGGAGAGTAACATTGGGACAATTATTTCCTGGATTCGCCCCCCATCAGGGTGCCCCGTGTTGGCTGTGTCATGCTCGACAAAGCCAGAACCCCTGCCAGGATGACCTCTCCATTAGGCTGGGTCCCGCTTACTCATGCTTTCCTTGACTCCTCAGGCCTAAGAGTGATGTGCCTGACCCTAGACTGTCACTAGACCTGTGAATACAGCATAAGTATTTTGTGATTGCCCTAAAACACTCGTATACCTTTAAACATAATCTCTTTATAAAATTCTCCTCAATTACCCAGTTTGAAAATGCCAACTGTTTCCTACTAGAATCTGACTGATGGAGGAGTCAAAGGACAAATTCACCATTTTTAAATGAAAAAGACGTGATAAATAAATTTCAGATAAATTTCTCTCTTTTGGCTGCCTCTTTCAGCTATGCCCCTTCACCTTCTAGTATTGTTAGCTTATTATTCTCACCTACCTTTAAAGATAATACTGCATAAAGTTTGAAAACCATGTGTTGGTGTAAATAATGTAGCACATACCCACTTAAGATTTTCTTTACTATTTGATACAGTGTCATTTTCAGTAGAGGAGAAGCCTTCTGGTGTGAAATAGAGACTAGGTTCTTTACAAGATGTCTTCAGGCACTAGCCCTTATCTCAGGGCTCTTAAGATAAACATTTAATGAAATGACATGCCTCAGTTTCCCCATTCACAAAGTGGGACAATTAGAATTATCTGTCCTTTGCTTTGCTCACAATTAAAATTATATATAAATGATTATACTTTACTCTTTTTTTCCAGAATGTTACAATTCATAATAATAATAGCTAAGGTATATTGATAATAGCTAAGGTAATAGCTAAGGTTTGCTACATACTAGTCATTATTCTAAGTTTCTTATATACATTATCTTATCACTCTTCACAATAACCCTATGATGTATTATTATTATTTATTATTATTATTATTATTCTGCCATTTTACAGATGAAAGCTGAAATGCAGAGAGGTTAAGTGCGTGTAGCTAGTTAGTGGCAGCACCAAGACTCAAACCCACTCAACCTGGTGTCATCATATATGTACCTAACTAATTCAGTAACACTGCCAATGCTGACAACCAAAAAAAGGAATTATCGAGATGTCAGATACTAATAAAGAAACAAACCTCCCCAAATCAGGGATGGAGTATAAAAAAAGGGAACAATTACTTCTAGAAGAAAATGAGGTTCACTCAAATATTATTGCTCTAAATAGAGTGTATAACGGGAAGAAGGAAAAGAAAACAGGTTAAGGTATCAAAACATCCATTCATACTCCATGCAAATCTCATATTTACAATAACAACAATTAATTTTATACCAAGACTGAAAAAAAATTGGAGAATATTTACTGAAACTATATGAAATTACTTGCCCTTTTCTGGGGAAAAGCAAAAAAAAGATCTGGATGTATGAAGACATCATTTTATGTACAATCTGAAGTACACACAATCTGAAGTACAATCTGAAGCTGCACAAATTGACTAAAAGTTATTTCTTGTCTTTTGTAGCAAATTAAATTTCTTTCTACCAGCATAAGTGTTTTAATAATTAATTATTAAGTTAAATTTTTATGAACTTTATAAAAGTAACTCATAAAATATATGAAAAAGCCTTGAGCATATTTTAAAATAATTAATAAAATTATTGGAAGGCATAAATTTTTAATTATAGCCTCCTTTATGAAAGAACCAAAGCTTGTGTAACTTTTTTCCCTTGAAGGTGAAATGCTTGTCTGAAGATACAAATCCTAATAACATCCTAATAACATCCTAATAACATACAGCCTATCAATGTATAGACTGAGACATTTAAAGTAATTATGAATTTATAAGTGATATAAACATTTCATTTTGAGAAGGTTTTTGATTTATCTTCCAAGAAGTTGTATTGTGACAGAACAGGAGCCATCAACATGTTTGATGTGGATAAAGAAGGAAAAGAAGCCACAGACACAGTGTGTTAATACTTCTTCTGAGAAAAATATTAGAAAGACCAAAGAAATAAGCATGGACACAGATGAGTTGACAGATAAATTCTCAATTTTGAAAAAGCAGAAACAGATTATATCTCCTTCTGAGAACTTTCGGGGCATAGTAACCAGCTCTGCCTTTAATTGGGAGAATTTTTCTACACTAGGTCAAATGTCAACCAGAATCTTAATCCAAGAACCCAAAATAGATTTAAATAAAATGACATCAAAAGAACCATTCGTTCATTCAGTAGGTGTAAATTAAGGACCTGTACCAAGTACATATGTGATAGGCAGGTGTTAGAAATGTGAATGACCCAGGGCTCTTACCCTTCAGAGTTTCCTGGATGTGTAAACCACAAAAGAGCAATATCAAAAGGGCCACCATAGAGCTATTACCAGTGACTATAGGAGCCCAGAAGATGAAGCGCTGACCCTGCCTATAGAGTTCAGTCAAGAAGATAAAGGATGGAAAAAGGAAAACACAGTGCATAGAATGTCAGAGTGTATATTTGCACTCCTGTGTATTTATAGTATCTTGTATTAAAATGTCACAATTTGTCACTAGGCATATAATATCACTATATTGGTAAATTTTAATGTACTTTTTTTAGTCACACATTAACTGGTGAGATGCAATAGTTTTAAGTGGATATTACCATGAAAAATCATTGTGTGAATGAACACTGAAAAGAAAAATAGTATAAAATACATATATATAAAATATGAAGAGATGATATATGATGAGACATGATATAAAGAGAGGAACCTCCAATATTCAAAACCCATAAATCACTTTGGAACCAGTAGTTGAGGAAAGTACATCTGATCCAAAATAATTTTTAAGAGTATGTCCTTTTTTTTATGTAAAAACATGCGGGGCCCATTGTTTCCTTTCGTTTTACTTATTGTGTTTGTGATCTCTGGAACATAGCATAATGAAGAATGCCAGATGTCAGAGCAGGGTAAAAAAAAATGGCCTACCAGTGTTCAATGTTTATTAATACAAAAACAATAAATCACATGATGTTGTCGAGTGGAGAAGTCATGTGGGTCAGCACAAAACTGGTGTGAAACAGGAACACGTACTTCTCATTGTGCTCAGCTTGGGGTTCTCTAACAGAATTCACCACACGGTGCTCAGTATGCCCTCTAGGAATTACAGTATGTGGGGTTTGGGGGTCCTCACACCACCATCAGGAATTTGGTACGTGAGGATCTGAGGCAGAAGCAGTTTAATGACTGTGCTCATGTACTAGGAAACACCATGCACGTTAGCAGCTCTGTTCAGGTGACAGGGCTCCTCACTGTCCATATCTTGCCTGTCCTTGATCAACCTCAAAATGAGATGCCAAGAAGCAAGAGTAATGAATCAAAAATTATGCCTTTAATCAAAAACTCTCTAACATGTCCTTTCAAGCTCTTGAAAGTTGACACAGTTATTTTCTAACCTTGAACTAACAGGTCAGAAGTTGCATGGTTTGTCTCATGACGCTTATCTTGTGTGTAACACATGTCTTAGTCGGGGAGAAAGGCAAGGTGACAATGGTCTGGATTTTCTTTCTCAGTTTCCACTTCCACTCTTGGGATATTGGAGAGTCTTCAAAATGAAAACTCTCTCAGTTTAAGTTAAAAGAGCCAGGGAGGAGCAAACCTCTTCTCTTCACCATTTGACTATTTAATCTCTAGATTTCAGAGACTTTCTGCCCTTATAACATGAATAGGATTAATATCTGAGTCCTCTGAGCCCATATGCTCCCTAAGGTATAAGCTGGTACCTCAAAAATGTTGAAGTTTGTAGGTATCAACCCCACTCCTCTCTCAGTGCCCCCTACATCTGGGCACACAACCCCAATATTCCTCCAGGAAAGAGAAAGAGAGAGAGAGACAGGCAGAAACCACATCCTTTCTATGACCTAGCATTAGAAATCACAGAGCATCCTGTCTGAGACACTGTTACCCACACCAGGTCCGTTTTTGCCAGCTGCCCAGAAAGCCAATCACCGAGATGACGAGATTACAGAGAGAGAGGGTTTAATCACAAGGCAGCCAAGTGAGGAAAACGGGAGAACAAGTCTCAAATCCTCTCCCTGGAGAGGGCACGGAAGCATCACGTCCTTCCCCACGCCTTGTCCTATGAATCTCTTCATCTGGCTCTTCCTGAGTTATATCCTTTTATAATAAACTGGTAATCCAGTAAGTAAAATATTTCTCTGAGTTCTGTGAGCTGCTCTAGCAAATTAATTAAATCCAGGATGGGCGTCATTGTAACCTCTGATCTATAGCCAGTTGGTCAGAAGCACAGGTGACAACCTAGACTTGCAATTGGTGTCTGAAAGAGGGGGACAGTCTTGTAGGTCTGAACCCTTAACCTATGGGATCTGATGCTATCTCCAGGCAGTGTCAGAATTGAGTTGAATTGTAGGACACCCAGCTGTAGTCTCAGAATTGCTTGGTGGTATGGGGAAACCCCTCCCACATACACATTGGAATTGGGTGTAGAACCCTTGAGTTATATTACAATTTGGAACTGAAGGGTTACTTTACTCAGTTGTAATATCAGTGACTAGTCACTTTATATCTGTCATGAAAATATGGCAAGAAATGAATAACCTTTACACATACCCAATTAAGAATGCAATAGGTAAGGGGCCGGCCTGGTGGCGCAAGCAGTGAAGTGCACGCGCTCCGCTGCGGCGGCCCGGGGTTCGCTGGTTTGGATCCCGGGCGCGCGCAGATGCACTGCTTGGCAAGCCATGCTGTGGCGGCGTCCCATATAAAGTGGAGGAAGATGGACACGGATGTTAGCCCAGGGCCAGTCTTCCTCAGCAAAAAAAGAGAAGGATTGGCAGATGTTAGCACAGGGCTGATCTCCTCACCAAAAAAAAAAAAACAGTGCAATAGGTAAGACTTTATGATAAACCACTTGGAAGTTTATTGGGAAGTAAGTCTCTTGAATTAACTTCCCTGCAGGAATAAAAAACCAGTTTGCATAATTTAGCTGAAATATGCATTGAATCCTAAAATCGAATAAAAGAAGAGAAACAAATGGCAGTTAATTGACATCATTTGTGCCACATGATGATCTAAAACATAGTTGCTGGTAAGAATAGCAGAACTTTCCTTTTTCTTTAATTTTTAGACGTAAAGTTAATTGACAAAAACTTGTAGACTATGGACTTTAATAAATTATCGTAGGGGAAGAAAAATAATTTTCCCTCTACCCTTCTGAGTTCTTAGCTGAGACTCCTTTAGTAAATGACAGATTAACAAGAAAAAACAAACAGATGGTTATTAGTATGTATACCTCATGTAAACATGGGAAACACCCAGGGAAAAATGAGTAACTTTCTGAGGCAGCTTAGAATTCAGGCTTAAATACCATTTTAATAGGGAAAGGGGAGGGGAAATGTAGACCTTTTAGGAGAGAGTAAATGATTTTTAGGAAAGATGAATGGTGCCTTAGGAGAATAGATGAGAGGTGTGATAGTCTGTGACAGTTTGTCTGGGTGTGTGTTGACTTCTAGTCTCCTCTGCTGTGATGAGACTCCTGGGCAGGGGGTTAATAACAACTGTGCTCCTTTTAGAGGATCTGTCTTTAGGCAGATAAGGGGAGTTCAGAGAAAGCCTTTTCCTGCATTTGCTGTTTTTCAAGTGCCTACAGCTCAAAATAACCCATATTTACTAATGCGGCAGGTTTTGAGACGGCATATTCTGCTACCCTTCATTAGCAAGAATCACTAGCAAAATAATTATTTGAACAATAAATGCCTTCCAGGTGTTTGAAGTCCCTTAAATAGGTGGGGTTATTTTTCCTCATACATTTCTTAAATCTGTTAAATACTTTGTTTTCCTTCTTCAGTCATCTATATTTTTTTCTCTCTTGCAAGAAACTTTTAGTTAAGCAACCATAACATCAGTCAAGCCTTTGTCTAAATCATATTGAATTCCGAACAGACGTATTCCAAAGAGAGAGCTGATCAAACTTGGCAGCGGGGAAGCAAAAATAAAATCTGTACAGATGGACCCTCAGTTCAGTGCCCTGCATGAGAAACTGTAGCTAGATTTCCACCAAGGTCCTCACTGGTGAGACCTCATTAAATGCCTTTTCCTTCCCTATGGATTGAGGAAAAGTCCCCCCACATAAGAGAGGGAGCTGCCCTACCGCGTGCTCCAGGACCCTGGACTTAGCTCAGACCTGGCGGTGACACTCAAGGAATGAAACCATGGATTGCCTGAGAAAAACCAAGCCGCGACTGCCCTCTGCTGGGAAGGCCTGGATGACCAGCCGCTCTCAGCCTCTGGTGGGACCCAGAGGCCAATTTTCCCCCCAGGCTCCCTCGCCAACTAAGCCCGTAGAGACTAGTCTCTGGACTAGTTGCCTCTACTCTCCCAGTTCCAGCTTGCCACCATGCCAGTTCTTTCTTCTCCTGAGGTCTGTACCGTGGCTTCTTAAGTAGCGCTAAGTAAGCAAGCCTTAGATTTTTGCTTTACCGAATTATTAGCCAAGGTGATATTCTGCCACAAGCCTGAGACATCTCTCCCTCCCCAGTTCCACCCAAAACACCAAAGTACTTCATCTTTAGGGCCGAGGTGAGTGAAATGGGCTACCAGCATATCTGACTGCTGTGCAATTGTACACTAACTGCTCTATACATTTTCTGAGTTACCTTCTTGTAACACATGACATGGGCTATTGATATTAAAAATGACTGGAAGGAACAGAGTACAAGTATAGAAAAACCCTGAGTTAGAAAAAGAGAGCTGAGTTTTAATACTAGCTTTATCACTCCAGGCCTCATTTATCCATATCTGAATGGAGAGAGATGAACTACATCACTATTCCCACTTTAAGGTCCTTATATTCCTATAGATTCTAGAATGCGACAGAAAGGAACTATGAACTACAAGGGGCCTATGCATGGATGACAATGCATATGCTAACTAAAATATAATATTTCTAAAGACTTTAATTATAATTACATAATGATTGGCAAAATATATCATTATAATAATTACTTTTGTCCTATATTACTACATTCAGTTGTTTTTGTTTTAATTAGTAAATTATTGTTTACACAATTCAAAACTCCTGGGACCTCAGCTCTCTGTGGATTTAAATGACTTTACGCTATCATTTAAGCCAAAATTTATCTGATTCATCACCCTCATCTGTATGACTATCAGATACCTCATTAATCATCTCTCCCATTGTTACTTCTGAGAATACCTGGGGAGTTAAGACAAATGCCCACAAACCACTGAAATCTTATTCTTGCTCTCCTGTCAACTAGATGGTGTCTACTGTCTGTAAATCCATCTGACATTGTAATTACCACCACCCTGGTTGTAGACACCTTCTAGCGATGTGTGCCAAGCCCATGAGGCTATCTCTGTGACTTTCCAGTGCTGCAGGAGGCTTGAGTTGCTGACAAGCTCAGTACCCTATAGTTTTTACTGCACTAAGGCTAAGCCAGCTTCAGCACAGAAGGAGGGAGAATGGCTTCTTTATATAAAGCTCAGATAGAGCCATGGACCCTAGCCAGCTGAGAGCTAGGGAAGAGTCCACATGCTCTCAACCTCTATCTTACGGTCTCTGAGGCCCCACTCCCATCCCTGCTTCATTTTTGAAGAGAACAATGGGGAGAAAGATTATACTCCTCTCCAGACTCTGTCCTCCCACGTAAATTAGTTAATTCACTGGCGCAGCAGATCTCTTGGTAAACAGATATACTCAATGGAGTCAGTGGAGGAAAAAGTAATAAAAGAAAATCTTAATGGTATTAAAATTTGAGAACTCTGAGCTGCGTAATGTGGAAGACCCCTTTCAGAACTTTCTTGATGGTACAGCCCTTGGGGCATCAACTTGTCCTCACCAGGAATGTGGGAGTTTTCCGTATGTGGCTTTTCTGGAATACTTCTTCCATATCACCATTCCTACCAATCCAATCCTTGTCCTCGATTCTTTCCTCTCTTGTCCTAACAAGCATCACATATCTATGAAGTACTATGTTTATTGCCTACATAGTTTTTATTTTTCCTATTCTCAGATGTCACCAAAGAGCAATTTGAGAGCTTGATGTTGATAAACCTCTTTATATATTATAAAAAGATAATACCCACAAATTTGTTGAGTGCTTTTACTAGGTGCTTTAGAGATATTGTCTTATTTTATGTCATACTGTGATAAACACATTCCTATACCCATTTAGAGGATAAAGAAAACGGAGTATTTTGTTCATAGCCAATAAAATGGCAGAGCAAGGATATATTGTCTTATTTTATGTCATACTGTGATAAACACATTCCTATCCCCATTTAGAGGATAAAGAAAACAGAGTATTTTGTTCATAGCCAATAAAATGGCAGAGCAAGGATTCAAAACAAAATCTGACTTCAAACCCGTACTCTTAAATCTCTGCTTAGAAAAAGCTAAGAACAAGGAAGGAAACAAAAAGATGCCCCTGCAACCGAAATAAATTTCACATAATCCATGCTCTAAAGCTTGTTAACTCATCTCCAAGGAAATCCCCCAGGCTCTTAATCAGAGCCTAAATATTCAGTCTAATCCTAATCACAATTCTAGATTATCTGTTTTCTAAATCTACATCAGATAGGAAACACTGTGCTGAAAGTACTGAGAGGAATAAAAGATGCAATTATCATATTCAGACCGAAAAAGAGAAAGGAAAGCTGTAAAAATTTGTCTCGCAAACTGAAAAATTCCCAGGAGGATAGACTATTTAGAGGCAAATAGCTCTACAATCTAAAATCATATTAGTGCAGTAGTTGATGTTGATCAATCCTGGAGACATGTTTTTGTCACCCTTGTACTCTACTTACAATAACTCCATTAAGTCTTCCAAAAGACAAGAATCAACAGCTACATGTTCTCATTTATACTCTTTTTTTTACCTGAAGATAAGTTTCCACGTTAAGTATTCTAGCACCACTATTGAAAAATAATTGGGTTTACACAACACAAAAACTGAATTTATGAGAACATTCAACATTCTATTGATGAAGACTACATACAATATAAATCCATTTTTATAAAGCCCAAGAAGAAGCAAAACAAAGCAATGTTCATATAGGAATACATGATAAAACAATTTTTAAAATGCAATACATTGTGAAAACAACTTTTTAAATGCAAGGGAATAATGGCCCTAAAATTTAAGATAGTGGTGTCCTCCGGGGGTAGAGAAGGAGATGGAATAAACAAATAACCCAATTAAATGGACAAAGAATTTGAATAGGCATTTAAGCAGGGAAGCTATACCAATAAACTTTACCAATAAACCAATAGGAACATGAAAAGATGGTCAACATCATTTCTCACTAGGGAAGTGCTTATCAAAACCACAATGAAATACCATTTCTCACCCACTAAGATGGGTATATAAAAAAGATTAACAATAACAAATGTTGCCAAAGATATGCAGAAACTGGAACCTCATACATCGCTGGTGAGAATGTAAAATGATGCAGCCACTCTGGAAAACAGTTGGTCAGTTTCTTTAAAAAGTTGAACAGACTTACCATATGACTTAGCAATTCCACTCTTAGGTGTCTACCCAAGAGAATAACATATGTCCACACAAAAATGTGTGCACAAATTCATAGCAGCATTATGCACAATAGCCAAAAAAGTGAAAATAGTCAAATGTCCATCAACTAGTGAATAAGTAAGTTGTGTCTATCCATCAAATGGATAATTACTCAGCAATGAAAATGAATGAAGTCCTGATATGTACTACAACATGAATGAACCTCAAAAACGTGCTCAATAAAAGAAGCCAGACACAAAAGAAAACCTATTGCATGACTCTATTTATATGAAATGTCCAGGAAAGGCAAATATATAGAGAAAGAAAGTAAATTAGTAGTTGCCTAGGGCTGGAAGTGGGAATAGGGAGTGACTAAATGGGCACAAAGTTTCTTTTTAGAGTGATGGAAATGTTCTAAAATTAGATTCTGGTAGATTGCACAACTCTAAATATACCAAAATTCATTGAATTGTACACTTAATATGAGTGAATTCTATGCTAAGTAAATTATATCTCAATAAAACTCTTTTGAAGTATAACAGATTTCAACTTTTTCCTCTTCAACATTGTAATAGCCTACCCATACTATTCAAAGTCCTCATGAAATTTTTCTTAATTGAAGCAATACATGACTATGCTGTTCATCTCCTTTTAGTCTGCATAACTGTCAGGTGGAAAGGAGAGGCTTAATTACCCACAAATTACTCTCATTATCATTCCTACCAATTTAAACAACCACCGTGTGGTTATGAGTAATGTACTAAAAATGTGCCAGTTTGCAGTCCCACCAACATCAGGAAATAGTGACAACCGGTGACTTTTGAATCATTGTCCTTGACAACGTGGGCACATCTAGCTTGCAGCCCTGCCTCTGCAAGGCATTGTGCCAGAATATGTCCACACGTTTTATCTTAAAGAAAAGAAGTTGACAGTAGCTCTCTCTATATATATACACACATAAATAGAAGGTCCATATATATAGATATAGAAGGTCCATCTACAGGGCAAGATGGACGAGTAAATGAACATGGCTGGATTGCATCAAATCGAATAAGAAAAAAGAAAATGAACTTGGAGACATATTACGTATTCCTTAGAGAAAGTGCTCTTTTGATTCTTCACATAGAACTTGGCAACGTTCAAGATCTCCTATCATTTATGTTTCCCCAAAGACTCAGGTAAATGTTTCTGTCATAGTTGTTTCTAATGGAGACATACTCTTTAAATTCATGTCTAGTGTATTATTGCTCTATGGGGTTTATGGTACTTATATTTTTTAATATGGCTGTTTTGAAAACTTTTTAGAAGAAGACCTAGGATGGACGTAATGGCTTTGTTTATCCTATTTTGTAGAGCAGGTTCTTTCTACCCTGCAAAATGAAAAAGTTATTTGAGGAAACCCAGCATAGACTGGCATATTTTTCTCAGAACTGTGGTATGTTACGATTAGGCCAGAACTGTCTGACCAGGACAGAAGAGCCATTGAGAGTGCATTAACACTGAAATGCACGCAGCCTAATTTTCTGTTACTGGTGATACAAGAGGAAAAATACAGCAGTGCAGCAAGGGAATAGCGCGAATTATTTCCCTCTTCATTTATCACTTTATGTTCAATCAGACAGAGCAGACTGACAGGAAGGAAAACAGCAATGGAGAATTCTCCACTTGCTAATAGAGTAATTTAGATTTAATAAATGTTATTGATCATCTTAGAAGAAGTACCCTGGACTGTATTCGTTTTCATTGGACAAGGACTTCCCTATTCCTGGAATATCTGCCCCTTCCATCTTGTCCTGATAAAATTCTACTCCTTGGAGCCTGGAACAGAAAAAGGACATTAATGGGAAAAATAGGAAAATCTGAATAACATCTGTAGTTTGGTGAATAGTATTGTATCAATGTTAATTTACTAGTCTTGATCATTGTGCCGAGGGCGTGTAAGATGGTCACACAAGGGGAATTGGGTGAAAGGTGTAAGGGAACTCTCTGCACTGTCTTTGCAACTCTTCTGTAAATCCAAATGTATTTCATAATAAACCACTGAAGAAAAAAACTTTAGGAGAGTCACTAAACTTAGAACAAAAACAACAAAATTCTACTCCTCACGTAAAAGCTGGATCAGATACCTTCCCCATGATGTCTGCTTTTGTCCCCCCAATGAGGAGTAAAACTTACATTACATACTCTCATGACCTTTCGTTTGCTTACAGCACATATCACATTCTAACCTTTATCATTAATGTATATGTTTAATTTCACCTATTAGGGAGGCCAAATGGTTTCAAACCAAAAAAATATAAGTTTAAATCCTAGGTCTAGCAACCTTGGGCAAATGACTTAATCTCTCTGAGCCTTAGTTTCTTCACCTAAAAAAGTGAGAATAATAAATTAACCACAGATTACATGATATTATATGCATAAAGATCTTTGGACAAAGCCTGGCATAGTGTAGATGCTTAAAATATACATTTATATTATTGTTCCCGTTACCATTATTATTAGACTAAGTTTCTTGGCACCAGGGACTTTCTTGTTCAAGTTCACAGAAGCTTGAAGTAGGGATGCTCAGGAATGGGTTAATGCATTGAAGTGGTTCCAGCACGTGGTTTTTCAGGTTGATATGTTTGTCAAACATTCTCATTTTACTGAATATTCTGCTCTAAATTATTATTGACCTCTTTACAGTGTTTTCAAGTCTCAAAAGTACACATTTATGTTCTATTATATCTAGCCCAACCCACTGAAGTTTCTGATCAAACTACAGTAAATAAGAGAAGAGTTTTTTTCCTATAAAATTGTTGAGTAAGCCCTAAATGTGTCTCTTTTCTATTTCTCTCTTTGAAGTGAGACTTGACCTCTCACTTCCAGCTCACTAGCCCATGTCGCGTTCTTGGGCCTGTGAGTCCCTCTTTGAGGGGGCCCTTCTCCGAATCTGCAGTGTTTGCATGGCTGTGTTAATATCCTCATTCCAAATCATAAAGCAAACCATCTCTTCTCACCCTGCTCGTGCCTCTGTGCTCCGGGACTTACAAAAAATGAATAGTGCTGGAGTAAAATAAGATGGCCCTTTCACTTACTTTTTACATGAATATTCTGAAAATGTTTATTAGCATAAGTTCAGTTGTTTTCTCATTCATTCATTCTTCCATAAAGTGTGATTGATTGTTTAGTACCTACCAGCCACTAAGCTAAATACTGAAAATAAAACTTTGAAAAAACACAGTCCCTACCCCAAAGGAGCTCAGATCCTCTAAAGAGTCAAACTTGTAAACAGCTCGTTGAAATGCGTTGTGGAATGTGCAATAATAGAGATGTGATTGTGGATCACATTATGGGATCATAAAAGAGCATCTTAATCTGGGGGAAAAAGGAGCATCATGACTCAAAAGCAGTGTTCTCAGCCTTAGCTGCCAAGGAAATCATGGGGGAGCTTTAAAAAATACCAATTCTGGGAGCCACTCGCATAAATTCTGTTGTAATTGTCCTGGGGTGTTGCCTAGGCATCGGAACTTTTTCAAGCTCTACTTTTCTAAAGAATTAGTAGACACTAGCCAGGCTGAGGACAGGGAAGGTGGGGGAGGGCATGGAAAGAAGGTATGTCAAGCAGAGAACAACACGAGCAAAGGCACTGAGGCAAGAAAGAGCTAGGTGCGTGATGGGTCAGACGCGTTTCAGTTTTGTGAGAGGCATCAGAATGCTTTCAGTGTACAAGAGCAGCAACAGGAAATGAGGCAAGAGAGGTGAGCAGGAGGCCAGGTGCTGCTTTCAGGATGAAAATGACATGGTCAGATTTATATCATAGACAGCTTTCTCTGCTGGCTGAGTAGAGGGGGAGTTTGAGATAGACAAAACTGGCGGCGGGGAGATGAATCAGGAGATCCAAATGAGACAAGATTAAGGCCAGAATCTTGAAACAGCATTAGGAAGAGGTTCCTAAAAACTGGTTAGGAAGTCATATTAGCTGCCCTCGGGTATCATTTGGATGTGGTGAGAGGAAGAAGGAGAAATCTGGTGAACAGGTGGATGGAGATTAATACCTACTGTGACAGAGAAGACAGTAATGGCAGTAGGTTTAGGAGGAAATATGACATGCTCGGTTTGGAACACAATGCATTCGAGATGCCTGTGGAGCGTTCAGGTGGAGATATTGTAGGAGGCCACCTGGTCCAGGCTTGAGGATGGATGAGAATATTAACTTGGACTCATTCAAGGTTGCTTTTGCTCTGGCTTGCTCCTGAAGCAGCAAATAAGCAACACAAAGATAAAGATGCAAATGGAGGATGTAGTTCCTCATTGTCTCCCTTTTATCTTAAGGAGATGGGTTGTAAATTCAGTGTTTCAGCAATCTAGATGGACAATTTATCCACCAGGACAAAAGAATTATAATCTATAGGCTTACTGACTTTTTTATTCCCAGCCATGTCAGCACCCAGTAACTTATGGTAACATTTGAAGCTACAATTTTGCTATTCCACAAACCATTACACAAGCCTAAGGTCTGGGTTCTGAGCCTTGAAATTCTTGCTCTGTTAGCACTAGGGAAAACAGCTTATCTCCTCAAGTCTATTTGGTCATGTACAACTCTTGGATTCTTTTTGTTATATCTCCATAGCCAACAATATTTGGAGGTGGGTGGGTAAAGGCTAAGCCTCCTCCCACTTCAATACCAGGTTATAAAGGAAGCAAGTCTCAGACCAAATTCTGCCGTAAACTCGGGCATTTATTAGCGTTCAGCTATTTATTCTCATAACAAACCACCCCATAAATTAGTAAGCTGAAAAAACAGTCACTGTTAATCTCTCACAGTTCTGGGATATAACTGATCTCAGCTGAGTGGTTTTTCCTTGGGGTCTCTCAGGAGTCATGTCTGCTGGGGTTCTGGGGGACAGATGGAGTGAACATCCAAGATGGCTACCCACATGGCTGATTCGGATGCTGGCTTTGGTTGGGAGCTCAGCTGGGGCCAGAACACCTATGCATATCCTCTTTACGTGGCTTGGGCTTCCCACAACTTGGCGGCTGGAAGCAGGGCAGTTAAGGGCTATACCCAGAAGTTGCACAGAGTCATTTCTGCCATATTCTATCACCAGTGCAGCCACAGGGCCTGTGGCTGCAAGCTTTTATAACTTGATGGGAGAGTGACAAGGTCACATTACAGAAGATCATTTCATCGTCTGTGGAAAATACAATCTGCCACAATTAGCAAACCAGCACAACGCAGTCGTGCAACCTGTTCTCTAGGAAGGATGAAGTCTCAGCAATTTGTCCTTTTTTGTTGCTCCAAAACTTCTTTTCAGAAAAAGTTTCACCTGAGGCAAGTGTCATACCATTCCAGAGATAGGGTTGGGCTAACCTTTTTTTTAATACATGATGTCAAGGAATCTAGACTATCTGAGGCCCATGGGACACTTTAGGGATTAAGGTTAGGACTCCATGCCAAAGGTCACCAGTATACGGGGCTTGTTGAACTCATAAACTCTGTTTATGCAAGGTTGGTGAATGTCTCTAAAATATTCAGCACATATATACTTTTGCACTATCTATGAGACAGTATTTTAAAGTAATATGCAAATATCACAAGGCATTAGGAATTTGCTGCATATGTCTACACAGGGGTTTGTGAGAGTCAGTCTGTTCCTCACCCAGCACAAATGCCCAGGAGACCATTAGATATGAAAGTCTGAGCCTTTGCAGAAACCTCAGAGTTGGAGATTTTAATTTAGGAGACATGAAATATAAATTTTTAACTATTTTTTCCCTATTTCAAAAATATACAAGGGTGGATGACATCACCCAGGAAGAGTGAGTACAATGAGAAAAGCAGTGAGTCTTGGTCAGTCCCTGGGAATCATCAACATGCTAGGGGTCCCCAGAGGGAGATGAGCCCTCAAAGGAGTCGGAGAAAGATCATGGGTATAAAGAGAAACAGTATAGAGAATTTCCAGAAAGAGTACTAATCAGCAATTTTAAATGCAGTGAGGTGGTCTGATCAAATCAGAATTAAAATGTTTTCATTGGCATTGGCAACTGGAAGTCACAAGCAACCTTAGCAACTGCACTTTCAATGAACTGTGGTCAGAGGACAGAGAGCTGGGGCTTGAGGAGTGAGTGCGAGACAAGGAAGTGAAGACTGGCTCGCTGAGGATGTTTGGATGTGAAAGAGAAGAGAAATGGACAATACTCAAGAGGAACACGGGGTTGAAAGGCAATTTTGAGAGAGGGAGAGACTACAGCATGTTTCTGGGGTGAGGAAAGACGAGAGAGACATGTCAAGGATGCTGTGCAAAGAAAAGTCACTCCCAATCAAGGTTTCAGTGGAAAAAAATAGGGAAGAGATAAAAGTCAGGGTTAAGGAATTACCTTAAACCTAAAGAAAGGAAGGAAGGATGGATGTAGATGCAATTAAGAGGGGCAGAATAAGCAACTAAGTTACAAATTTGTGTTTTTTTCTTACTAAATTTTTCTCCTTTCCAATGAGGTGGCCAGGCATTTGTGTTCCCTTCTTCAGGGGCATTTGCATAGTGGAAGCAGAGAGAAGTTTCTTTTTTATTTCATTCTATTATTTTTTTGCTTTTAAACATAATCAATTTATTTTGTTCCTGAAATGAAAGTCTCATAATTTTAAAACCTGAAATATCCTTGTTAAGAAAGCAGTACAATAATGGTGAGTAATAGTGGAGTATAAATGTGTAGCCTCGCAATGAATTTGCAAGAGTAGAGAACAACGTATTTTTCTAAGACTCATAAGTTAAACTTTTACAATAATTTAAAAAATAATTCATAAAATGGGTAACATAGATTAGTTAGGGTGTGGGCTAGGCTGTGATAACAAAGAGGCCCTGAAGTGCAGCAGCTCAAACCAGACAGCACATTAATCCTGTCTTTTTTTTTTTTTTTGAGCTATAATTGACATATAACATTATATTAGTTTCAGAATACAACACAATGATTTGATATTTGTGTATGTGAAATGATCACCACAATGTCTAGCTAACATTGTTTTCTTGTGATGAGAACTTTTAAGATCTACTCTCTGAGCAACTTTCAAATATACAGTACAGTATTATTAACTACAGTCACCACTTCTCATCCCCCGCCTTGGCAATGCTGATCTGTTCTCTATATCTCTGAGTTCTTTTTGGGGGGGTTTTTTTTAGATTCCACATATTAGTAAGATCATATGGTATTTATCTTTCTCTGTCCAATTTATTTCACTTAGCATAATGCCCTCAAGATCCATCCATGTTGTCACAAATGGCAAGATTTTTTTCTTTTTTATGGCTGGATAATATTCCATTGTATATATATACTACATTTTCATTATCCATTCAACTGTCAATGGACGCTTAGGTTGCTTCCATGTCTTGGCTACTGTAAATAATGCTGCAATGAACGTGCGGGTGCATATATCTTTTTGAGTTAGTGTGTTTGTTTTCTTCAAATAAATATCCAGAAGTGAGTGGAGTTGTTAGATCATACAGTAGTTCTATTTTTAATTTTTTGAGGAATCTCCATCCTGTTTTCCATAGTGGCTGCACTAATGTACATTCCACCCAAGAGTGCACAAATGTTCTCTTTTCTCCACGTCCTCGCCAACACTTGTTATTACTTGTCTTTTTGATAATAGCCATTCTAACAGGTGTGAGGTAATCGCATTGAGATTTTGATTTGCATTTCCCTGATGATTAACGATGTTGAGCATCATTTCATGTACCTGTTTGCCATCTGTATGTCTTCTTTGGAAAAATGTCTATTTAAATCCTCTGCCCATTTATTGATCAGATTGTTTCGGTTTTTTGCTATTGAGTTGTATGAGTTCTTTTTACATTTTAGATATTAACCCCTTATCATCTATATTATTTGAAAATATTTTCTCCCATTCAGTAGGTTGCCTTTTCTTTTTGTTGATGGTTTCCTTTGCTGTGCAGAAGTTATTAGTTTGACGTATCCCACTTGTTTGTTCTTGCTCGTATTGCCTTTGCTTTGGGTGTCAAATCCAAAAAAATCATTAGCAAGACCTGTGTCAAGTAGCTTACCACCTATGTTTTCCTCTAGGAGTTTTATGGTTTCAGGTCCTAAATTCAAGTCTTTAATCCATTTTGAGTTAATTTTTGTGTATGATATAAGGTAGTGGTCCAGTTTCATTCTTTTTCATGTGGCTGTCCAGTTTTCCCAACACCATCTATTGAAGAGACTGTCCTTTATCCATTGTATGTTCTTGGCTCTCTTGTCGTAAACTAATTGATCATATATGTATGAGTTTATTTCTGAGCTCTCTATTCTGTTCCGTTGATCTATGTGTCTGTTTTTATGCCAATACCACACTGTTTTGATTATTATGGCTTTGTAACATAGTTTGAAATTAGGGAGCGTGATGCCTCCAGCTTTGTTTCACTTTCTCAAGATTGCTTTGGCTATTTGGGGTCTTTCGTGATTCCACACATATTTTAGGATTGTTTGTTCTATTTCTGTGAAAAATGCCATTGGAATTTTATTAGGGATTGCATTGAATCTGTAGATTGCTTCGGGTATTATGGACATTGTAATATTATTGATTCTTTCAATCCATAAGCACAGAATATCTTTCCATTTATTTGTGTCTTTTTCAATTTCTTTCATCATCGTCTTAGATTTTTTGGTATACAGGTCTTTCACTTCCTTGGTTAAATTTATTCCTAGGTATTTTATTCTTTTTGATGCAATTGTGAATGGGATTGTTTTCTTAATTTCTCTTTCTGATAGTTTGTTATCAGTGTATAAAATGCAACAGATTTTTTATGTTGATTTCGTATCCTGCAACTTTACTGAATTTGTTTATTAGTTCTAACAGTTTTTGGGGGGAGTTTTTAGGATTTTCTATATATAACAACATGTCATTTACAGATAGTGACAGTTTTACTTCTTCCTTTCTGATTTGGATGCCTTTTATTTCTTTTCATTCCTAATTGCTCTGGCTAGGACTTCCAATAATGTGTTGAATAAAAGTGGTGAGAGTGGGCGTCCTTGTCTTGTTCCTGATCTTAGAGGAGAAGTTTTCAGCTTGTCACCGTTGAGTATGAAGTTAATTGTGGACTTGTCATATACAGTCAGCCCTCCGTATCTGCGGGTTCGCATCTGCAGATTCAACCAACCGAGGATGGAAAGGCATACTATGGTTGGGTCTGTACTAAAGACTTTTTTTTCTTGTCATTATTCCCTAAACAATACAGTATAACAACTATTTACACAGCATTTGCATTGTATTAGGTATTATAAGTAATCTAGAGATAATTTAAAGTATATGGGAGGATGTGCATAAGTTATATGCAAATACTATGCTATTTTATATAAGAGACTTGAGCATCCAGGGATTTTCGGAGGTGGGGTTGGAGTCCTGGAACCAATCCCTGACAGATACCAAGGACTGACTATTATTGCCTTTATTATGTTGAAGTACATTTCTTCCCTGCTTTGTTGAGTTTTTATCATAAATGAGTGTTGAATTTTGTCAAATGCTTTTTCTGCATCTATTGAGATATTCATCTGATTTTTATCTTTCATTTCATTAATGTAATGTATCACAAGTGATTGATTTGTGGATGTTGAAGCATCCTTGCATCCCTGGAATAAATCCCACTTGATCATGATATATGATCCTTTTAATATATCTTTTAATTTGGTTTGCTAATATTTTGCTGAGGATTTTTGCGTCTATGATCATCAGGGATATTGGCCTGTGATTTTCTTTTCTTTTTTTTTTTCTTGTGATATCCTTCTCTGATTTTGGTATCAGAGTAATGCTGACCTCATAAAATGAGTTTGGAAGTGTTCCTTCCTCTTCTGTTTTTTGGAAGAGTTTGAGAAGGATTGGTATTAATTCTTCTTCAAATGTTTGGTAAAATTCACTAATGAAGCCGTCTAGTCCTGGACTTTCATTTTTTCGGAAGTTTTTGATTACTGATTCAATCTCCTTGCTAGTAATTTGTCTCCTCAGATTTTCTATTTCTTCATGATTCAGTCTTGGTGAGTTGTGTGTTTCCAGGAATTTATCATTTCTTTTAGGTTGTCAAGCAGAAGTTTCTTAAAGATAGACTGCCTCCAAGTTTTTGAGTTTGCAAGCTGAAAGTCACTGAGGGAGTTATGCTAGGTTATCATTTTGGAGAGTGGAATGAGAGTTGAGTAACTTTAAGAGGAGAAGCTGACGTAGTCAGAGAAAAAGGACATGGAACTTCCCTCAACTAGGAAGGCAGGGAAGTTTAGAAAGGTCCTGAGAGAAGCAAAGACCAGAGTTGCCAGTCTCTGAAGGCATCTCAGGAGATGGCCAAAACTCAGAGGGAAATTAGATATGGGCCATATAAGAAGGCTGGACACTGGACAGAGAGGTACCTGACCTCTAAGAGAACAAGCAGAAGATAGGAACAAAATAGTAGAGATGCCAGTCTTTGTGTTGGCCCACAGGTTCAGACCCCGAAGAAACGGGAGTCCAGAGACCTTTTCCCCATGTACCAGCCCCCACACAAGCTCCCTGGATCCTTGTACAACTTCAGGACAAGGAGGAAATTGAATGTCTCACAATCTTGGTGAATGGGGACTCAAAGACAGGCTTAATTTGTAATTTAGTTGAGAAAAATGTGAAGGGGGAAAATCATCCCATCTACCTCAGGTCCCTCTTGAGTATTATCCAAAATTTTATAGCTAAAGGGGGTTAGAGGGAGACTCTGTCCACAGATTTTTTTTTTTTCCTGAAGAGAAATAAGGTTTCTACTAAGATTGGGATGGGGACTGAGTAGAGGGCGGGTGGAAGCAGGTGAATTTGGTAAAGGTTGTTGAGGTGATCAAGGAGAGCTCTGACCCAGGACTTCCAGGAAATGCGACAGGCCTAGTTGAAAATGGAAATCATGATTTTTGGTGGTATTAGTCTGACAGATTTGTTGTGATTGTCTCCCACAGTACTCAGCCATTTTGGTATAGGAGTAGAAAAACGGATTGCTAAATTTCTCCAGAGTTGAGGTTTTGCTGAGAGGGCACAACAGGAGAAAACTGTGCAAGGCAAAGAAAGACGTAGCTGAAAGATTGTTTCTCATGATCAGCTGTGAGTTGCAGACTGGCTTGCGAAGGCAGATGGCTAAGAGGGGCCAATAGCCTGGGGGAAAAAGCAGAAATTAAGAGCCTGGAGTTTTGTTGATGTTTTTTGTTCTTTGTTTGTTTTGTTTTTTTGGAGCGAAAGAGCAGTGCTTCAGTCACTGTCATCACAGTCCAATATGTCAGAGGCAGCTGTCCCTCAAAGATCTCCTCCAAAAGTGACTCATGGACCGGGGCTGCTCCTATCCTGTCACTCTGCCACCTCAAAGATGTTTACATCCAACCAAGAGAAAAGAAAAAGAGAGTGTAGAGAACCCACATCCACCCTTGACGGTCTCACATGAGAAGTGGCACATTATATCCACTCACATTTCTGTTGAGAAGGACTCAGTTACAACCTAAGTACAAGGGAAAAGTAGTCCTTCTTTGTCCCAAGAAAGAGAAAATCGTGTGACAAATACATAATGTTAACTCAGTCACAGCAGTGGGAGTGAGGACATGAAGATTTCTAAGGTGAAGCAAGTCCACGCAGTGACAAAGTGCCCAAGAATGCATTGAGGTTATTAGAAGAATGACGTTTGAAGAACTAAGGGCTAAATGGTTGGATGGATGGCTGTAGTGGATGCTGTGGAGGGCCACCCACACTCCCCCAGCTGCTGAGAGAGAGCCCGTGGCTGCAAGCTCTCTTTGGAATTTCCTTGAAGCGAGTCAGCTCTCCCAAGGCTGTGTTCCCCTCTTGGAGAATCTCACATTCAGTGAGGTTAATGCAGTTGTATAGAAGCCTGGCTCTCTTGCCTCAGCTTAGAACAACTCTAAAGGCCACCCCAGTGTCAGAGTTCCCTGTGGGGTTGGAAAGGTTGTCATTGAGACTGTGCCAGAACTCAGCTTCTCCCCCTGCCCGGGGATCCCTCTTTCCGTTCACCTTCCACAAGTGGTGATACCAGCAACAGTCCCCAGCACACCTCCTCTATGCTAATCTCATCTGAGAATCTGCTTCCTAGGAAACCTAACTTGTAACAAAGTCAGGTCTGCCTATAAAATTTGCGAGGCCCAGAGCAAAATGAAAGTTGTTCAAAAATTAACAACCTCAAGATGGAAATAGCAGAACATTTAATCAAGTGTTGGGCCCTTCTAAGCGTGGAGCTCTGTGTAATAGCACAGGTCGCACACCCACGAAGCCAGTGATAACAACAGTCTACATATTCTTTGAGATTTCCAGTTGCAGGAGTCGAGGTGGATGGGTCAGCTAGATCCCAAGATGTCGACTAAACAAGGGGAAGAGGTCAGAAGGTCAGGTCATTGACAGAAAAGGGATTTTGAAGGCTCTAGCTAGATGCCTAAGCTTCACAAATGTAGAATTGTCAAGGTCTGGAAGCAACAGACAGCCAGAAGAATGTCAATGCTACTCATGACCCTTTGACACATGACATCTGGGAGAATAAGTTGCTTCACAGAGAGTGGTATCCTCTGTCAAGAACCAAATTCTAGTCAAGGCGATGAGGGAGGAAGAGCATGGCAATAGCTATGTGCATTTTTCAAGGATGTGTAGATCTTACCTCAGTAGGTAACAGGCTAAAACATGGTTAATTTTGTTCAGCTACATGATGTCTGTCTTCTACACTGTGTACCAGTGTATTAATTGCAATGTCATCCCCCCAAAGCCTTGACACTTGGGTTACCTACTCTAAGAGATTTTGATCCATTCATCTTATAAACTACTCTTGTACAAAAGACCCGTTGATTTTTCTTAATAAAAAGAGACTTCATTTTAATTATGGGATTGTGTTTAAGATGGTAGGTTTTAATTGTAGGGGAGATTTTGAAGATAAGTGTTTTATCTGTTCTTCAGGATATGCTTGTCCCGTCTCATCTGTTGTTTACTTTTTAGTACCTGTACAATATATTGAAATTGCAGCTTCCAAGGGATACTCTTAAGATAATTATGAAAACAGTCTGTATAATTCTAGAGTGTTGCCTCTCTGTGTGTCGTTCATTTAAATTACAAAATTGGCACCCCCTTGAATGCCTTTGCTTGGCCCAGACCACCAGTACCTTTGTGGGAGATTAGGTGAGCAGTGAGGAGGATTTTCCATCATTTTGAAGATGAAACAAGATGACCAATAACTAAATAACTTGTGCAAGGACGATAAGGACAGGAAGTGCAGCAATGCTCAGAATCTCAGATTGACAGTTCTCTTAGCTCACGTTCACGGTGTCTGCTTGGCAAACTTTCCCATTTCTCCTCCACTAGAGGAGAGGGGAAACAATTGACCTTACTTCTTCCACAAGAAAGATCTATTTGTTAAATATACTACCTAAAATTCATGCAATTTTTTTAAATGGATAATATGGATGTCACCAGTTAGCTTTGTACACAGCAGTATACAAGTGCCAATAAACTGCACTCTTGCTAAGTCTGGGGTTAATTTAATATTTTTTAGATTTGGGACAAACTAATGTAATCTCAACCTTACATGCCCCTAATAGGATGTACTGAAGATGCAATACCAATTAAGCAATATTCCTGCAAAAATGATTGCAATGCACTGAATGTGATCCTCAAAATTCATATGTTGAAATCCTAATCCCAATATGATAGTCTTAGGAGGTAGGACCTTTGGGAGGTGATTATAAAAGAAGCTTCAGAGAGCTCCCTTGCTCCTTCCACCACGTGAGGACACAGTAAAAAGACAGTTGTCTGTGAACCAGGAAGCAGGCCCTTGCCACAGTCTGCCAGCACCTTGATCTTGGACTCCCAGCCTCCAGAACTATGAGAAATAAATTTCTGTTGTTTATAAGCCTTGATTAGATCTTGGATTTGAAAAAAAATACCAATAAAGAACATGGTTGGGACAACTAAGGAAGTTTGAATATGGGCCCTATGTTACACAGTAGTGTTATATTAATGACAAATTATCTGTGTGTGATTTTGAATAGTGATTATGTAGAATTTCCTTTTTCTTACAAGATACAGGCCAAAGTATTTAAGAGTTCGGATCCTGATTGTGAACCTACACAACTTGTCCGCCATATTGTGGTGGCAACCCACATACAAAACAGAGGAAGATTGGCACAGATGTTAGCTCAGGGCCAATCTTCCTCAAGCAAAAAAAGAGGAAGATTGGCAGCGGATGTTAGCTCAGAGTGAATCTTCCTCAGCTAAAATATATATATATATATTTATTGAGAACCTACCACAATCTTAGGGCAATTCTAACACTGAGGCCACTGCAGAGAACAAAACAAAAAATGATTCTGTCCTCAGAAAGCTGGCATTCCAGCGGAGGCAGACAGCACACAAATAAAGAGAGAATGTTCGTTTGCTTGTTCAACAGGTGTGCTTTGAGCATCTATCTCTGCCCAGCACTGGGGAGATAGTGGTAAATAAAAGAGCATTCCTCCCCTGTTGGGGGTCACGTTCCAATCAGGGGATAATAGATAATAAAAAAAGAGACAAATCCCACTTCTGAGTATATATCCAAAAGAATTCAAAGCAGGATCTTAAAGAGATATCTGCACCTTGTTGCAGCATTATTCACAAGAGCCAAGACGTGGAAGCAACCCAACTGTCCATTGACAGATTAACAGATAAAGAAAATGTGGGATAGACATACAATAGAATATTATGCAGCCTTAAAAATGGAATTCTGTCACACGTAACAACATGGATGCACCTCAAAGACAGTATGCTAAGCAAAATAATCCAGTCACAAAAGGACAAATACTGTATAATTCTGCTCATGTAAAGCATCTGAAGTAGTCAAAATCGTAGAAACAGAAAGTAGAAAGGTCATTGCCAAGTGCTGGGCAGAGGAGGAATTAGTATTTAATGAAGATAGAGTTTCAGTTTTGCAAGATGAGAAAGTTCTAGAGATTTGTTCCACAACAATGTGAATATACTTAATACGATTGAACTGCGCCCTTAAAAATGGTTAAGATGGTAACAAAAAAAAGACACAAAAAATCATAAGAATATCAGGTGGTAATAAGTGCTACAGAGGAAAATAAAACAAGTAAGGAGAACTAGGGAGCAGCCACTGGGATGGAGGCACATGCTCCAGAGGATGGGAGTGCTGAGGAAAGGGTTTGATTTAGGGTGGTCAGGCATGTCCTCACTAATGAAGTGATATTTGAGTGACATTTAATCCATGTGGATAAATGAGGGAAGAGTGTTCCAAATAGAGGGAACAGCAAATGCAGGGCCCTGAGGTAGATCATGTCTGATATGTTCTAGAAACAGCAAAGAATCAGTGTGGCTAGAATAAAGTGAATGCTAGGGAGAGGGATCATTGATGAGGCAGGAGAGTTGTGGGAGGAGAGAAGGGCACAGATGGTGTAAAACCTGGAAGCCATTTTAAGGAGTTGGCTTTACCTGAATGACATGGAAAACCATGAATAGAACCAGAAGCAGACAGAACAGTCTGGAAGCTATTAAGATAATCCAAGAAAGATGGTGGTAGGGATGGCTGAGAAGTAGTTGGATTTAGGATATATTTTGAGAGAAGGAACACAGAATATCCTGACAGATTGGAAATGAAAGGACAGAGAAAGATAAGAATCAAGGATGATGCTGAGGTGGATGGAGTGGCATTTACCAGGATGTGGGAGGAGAACCAGATTTCATGTCTGAACATGTCAATTTTGAGATGACTATTAAGAATCCTTGAGGAGATGCTGAGGCGGGGGTGGGATATGAGAGTCACAGCTTCACCCTGTAGGGGTACTATTATCTACCATCACACACTTACTGCTTTCTGGTCTCAAGTGGTCTATGCTCCAATCAATATCTAAATTTTGGAGTGATGTGCTCAGATCTATCCTCAAAAATTCACTATATCTCAGATCTTGTTTAGTTATCCCACTTGAAAAGTAAAAACCCTCCAACATAAAACATAACTAAAACCCCAACTTTTAGTCGTAACTATAATCCAAGACTAAATACTGATAAAATCTAAGTCATATCAGTCAGACACATATTTTGGTAAGCTACCGCCTCTAGAAAGAGTAGAGTGCCCTGGAAACCATTCACACAGATCACATCAAAAGAAAAGAGAAGCTATACTAACATCAAACCTTGAGATGTATATAGCAGAGTTCAAAAATCTAGTTTCCTCTCCAGTTTTGATATCATTTCTTCATAAAGCATGTTGTATTCCTGGCATTATCTCTCCCATATAGTGACAATGGCAAGAGAGAAATAGATTGAGGCATTTCAAAGCCATTTACTTTAAACGTCTACCTAATAGTTAAATAATTCTAAGTTAGATGGTAGCTGTCCTGGCACATTTGAGGGACTTCGTAGGACATTTAAGAAAATATATTTTATTATAATAAATTAGTAGAGAAGTCAAAATAGACTAATTTCTGTGACAGCCCCAAAATCTCAGTGGCTTAACACGCTAAAGATGTATTGCTTGCATGCACACATAGACCCTATGTAGGTATTCCTAGTTATCTTGCTTTCCTGGGTGGCTCTACTTCAAGTGATGACTCAGAGATCCAGACTTCTTTCATGAGGCTGTTCCACCATCTCACAGTTCCAGACATATGGACAGGGGAAGGCAGAGTAGAAGATGGCACAAGGTGTTTTATGGCCAGGTCTAGAAGCGGCAAAAATCACTTCCACTTGCTTTGCTTTAGCCAGAACTCAGTCACATGCTCACAAGTAGTAGCAAGAAGGGCACAAGTGTCATCTTCCTGTGTACACAGAAGGAGAATGAAATGATTTGGCCAACATATGGTCTTGTCTCTGCAGTAATTTCCTATTTCGGTCTTTAAAATATTTTCATTTAACTTCTCATTAAGTCCAAAGCACATTACTTAATTCTGGCCATATTTTAAGAATCATGAAGATGATGCAACCCAACACAAAATCTCTAACTTTCTGTTTCTGAACTTTCACAGAAAACAAGAAACATTTAGTCCAATTTTGGGAACCTCCTTCCATTTCCAGCACCTATACCTTCGGCGTTCAGTCCCCCAGCTCCTCCTTCAGTCCCCCAGCTCCTGACAAAATGCCTGGAACTTAAACTGCCAGGGCCTGAAAGGAATTTCAGTGATTGTAGTTGGTGCGGGTATATCCACATGAGCACTGGAATATCAGAAGGTCTCTCACATGACATGGAGCAAGGCCAAATGACAAGTGGTCAGCACAGTGCCAGACCAAGACTCGTGGGCGTTGCGGGAACCCCTTCAGATCAATGTGCTTTTTTTCAAATTCATTTATGTTGAAATATTTCACAAACAAAAATTATAGAGAATAACCTAATGAACTTTTGTGTGTCCTAATATTATTAGGCTTTTAACTTTTTGACAATATAATGAGAATGAAACAATATCTCTATGGTTTTAGTTAGCATTTCTCTCATGACCAATGAAGTTGAGCATCTTTTCATATGTTTATTTGCTGTATGAGCTCCCTGTGCTGTGATCTGCCAATTCAATATCCTTTCCCCATATTTCTGTTGGGTCACATATATTTTCTCACAATCACTGATAGTCTTACTGTGGTGATGCTACAGGCTACCTGGAGAACAGGCGGTGATGCACCACTGCTGTAGACTGTCCTTTCACTTATTATCTCTACAAATCCACTCTGGCCCCAAACTCACATACCTGACTCAGCAAAATAAAATCCTATGTGCAACCAACACTACCCTCCTGAAAGGCAGCCTGGCAATTGCAAATATGCTTTGCTACCAGAGAGCGCGATATCAAAGTATACCTTCCAGTTGCATACAGAATTCTCCCTAGGAAGAATTCTGATGAATATCGTTTTCTCCATTTTATTGTATTTCCAGGGAAATTTTAATGCACCAATGATAATGCACTGAAAAGTGTCCATTATAGTCTGGCATTTAGTCAGAACCTTAATCCCAATTTGGGTTACTATGATCAAAGTTTGTGTGATGAAGCACAAATAATGGTGCAAGATACAAGAAATATGAACAAAGAAGGGATACCACAGGTTGCCATTTACTGGTGATCTTGCTGCGCTGCTTGGCAAGTTTGTTGCATATTGGGGGCCACCGTTTGCAAAAGTTTTATCGAAAACTACATAGAATGATCCCCTTACCCCAAATGTACTTAAAGCAAATAAGCATAAGTACTTATATTTTATTAAGACAGTTGGAAGCCATAGTAACCCAGATTTCTGCATGTAAAAATGCAAAACAGATGGGTGGCACAGAATGCTTGATAAAGTAGTTGCCTTCTCAAAGCCTCCTTTTATTCTCTTTGCATATGCACAGACACCCATTTTATAGTTGCTTTTCAGCATGAGCAGAAAATACGATAACATATTTGCCTTCAGGCCGAGTAACTTATCTAATGAGACAAACATCTACTTGACAGATCATTGAAGGTCACAACAGCTTAGCCATATTGCAAGAATCCTGTTTCTACAAAGACAAGCTTCACTCAATGATGATCAGAAAAGGTTTAAGCAGATGCATAGCACGGTCGGAAGAAAATACTTTCTCTCCTACAGACACCACTCTTGCCTAAGGCGATACAACTAGACACAGCCTCTTCACCTCAGTCCATTTGCCTTTGATGGTGCCTTTGGAAAGAGGGAAGGAACGTAGATGAAGTCTTTGCCCTTTCTGCTCATTTGTGAGCAGCAGCGTTTCTTGATGAGGGGAGGAGATGAGGAAGCTGTTTCTCTTAGAGGAGTTTTAAGTTCAAAAAGCCCTACTTAGATGTGAAGGATATCAAGGTGTAGGGAGGAAAAAATTTCCCTCAACCCTCTTAGGGTCTCTGGCTGGGTCTGAAAATTAAACTGACAAAGACAGATTAACAGGAGAAAAGCATACACATTTATTTAATGTAAGTTTTACATGATGCAGAAGCTTTCAGGAGGAAATGAAGACTCAAGGAAACAGTTAGACCTGAGTGTGTTATGTTAGGTGTGATGAAGAGTGGACAGTCGTGGAGGAGTATGACAGGTTAAGGAGTATGAGGTAAGTGTAGTAACTGAGGGGGCCTTAGCAAGGCCTGTTTGTTAGGATTCTTCTTGGAGTCCCTCTGTCTTCAGAAGATAAGGATGCATCTTTCCTCTGGGTATAGAGAGGGCACCTCTCACAGGGGGGTTTTATGACCTGTTTCAGGGAAGAGGTTGTGGGGAAGGTCAGAGTGACCTTCCTGCTTCCGTTGTTTTCTCAAACTCCTTAGGCTTAAAATGTTCGGTGTGCCAAGGTGCCATATTTGGGGGTAGTGTGTCCTGAACCCCGTCAAAGGGAATCCTGCAATTTGAACTGACCTGTGCAAGCCACCAAGCTGCTGATACACCTTTGAGACTCCTATGGATCTTCCTAAGACTGGGTTTCCTTCTGCAAAGTACTACATCCTCTGTCCACTGAGAGAAGATCTGCTTGGACTCAACGAGGTGGAGCCCTGGAAACCCCGGCCTGGGATCAGGGGCCTGGTCATGAGGGGCCTCATCAGGGCTCGTGGTGACTCTATCATGATGTTGTCCTTGGCCCCGCCCCACCATGACATTGTTCGGTGCTTGACCAGCTCCAGATTTACAACAGCAATCAACTAGGAAACGAAATGTCATCGGGAGAAAAGGGAAAATGGAATCAAGTGTGGTTTCATATCACCTCTTTTTCAGAGGGTTATGTTTTTTCACTTTTATTTCAGATGGGTATGCACTTTGCTTCTTTAGTTTGCTGGAGCTGCCGTAACAAAGTACCACACACTGGCTGGCTTAAACAACCGAAATTTATTTTCTCACAGTCCTGAAGTCTGGAAGCCCCAGGTCAATGTGTTAGCTGGGTTGGTTTCTTCTGAGGCCTCTCTCCTTGGCTTATAGAGGGCCATCTTCTGTGTGTATCTTCACATGGTCTTCCCTCTGTGCACGTCTGTGTCTGAGTCCCTTCTTCTTATAAGGACACCAGTTATATTGGATTAGGCCCCACTTGAATGACTTTATTTTAACTTAATTACCTTTTTAATGACCCTATCTCCAAATACAGTCACATTCTGAGGAAATGCAGATTGGAACTTCAACATATGAATTTGGGGAGGACACAATTCAGCCCATTACGATTTCCTACAAATGATTTCTAAAATATTTTCACGTATGTTAAAGCCATGAGTTTAGAAGTTCTGTTTATTATTATAGCACTATGAAAAGCATTCTTCATAATTCTACTCCTTCCTCCTACTTTTCTGACTTTTTGCCTTCCTCTTCAGAATCTGTTTTCATTCCATCAACTAAAGTTGTACTGGTACCATCACACCAAGAGATCATGATAGCACCCTCCATCATGCTAAGAGGAAACCACATACACCTCCCTATTTTTCTAACAGAAATAAATTCACTTTAAGTGCTGACGATGAGTTCCTTACCTCCAACTTCAGTAACTGTATATCCATGGATCAAAACACTGTAAAAGCTCTGTTCTTTGGCATAAGGACACTGGCTTATCAAAATTTTCAGTAAACTAAGTTAACTGAAGCTAACTCTTCTAGATTATTTTCATTTTATTTTTTATTTGTTTTTCTTCCAGGGCTTATAAGTAAATGAAAGAGCAGCTACTAATAAAAAAAAACCAAAATTTATCCATTTATCTGGAAATTGTCAATTTCCCCAAGAAGTAGAGCTCTAAGTATTCCTTAACTTAATCCACTTCTTCACCCTCTCACCCCTTCTCCCCACAAGAAAAAATAAACAATGGTCATCTGGCCACCTACTGTAACTGAATACAATGGTCTGAATCTTTGTGTCCCCCAAAATTATATGTTGAAATTCTAATCCCCGAGATGATGGTATCAGAAAGCAGAGCCTTTGGAGGTGACGAGGAGACTGGCATTAGTGCCCTTATAAAAGAGGCCCCAAAGAATTCCCCAGCTCTTTCCACCATGTGAGGTTACAGGGAAAAGATGGTCGTCTATGAACCAGGAAGAAGGCCCTCACCAGACATAGACCTGACCATGCAGGCACCCTGATCTCAGACTTTCAGCCTCCAGAATCATGAGAATAAATTTCTGTTGTTTATAAACCACCCAGTCTGTAGTATTTTGTTATAGCAGCCTAAAAGGACTAAAACTCTAAATAATCCAACAACTGTATTGCAACAAATCTAATTTACTTAGATAACTAAACTAGACTTAGAATTTGAATGGACCATCAGAAAAAGACAACCACAGGAGGTGTCTTGGAAAGTGATGGCTAACTCAGCCTTTATTATGCCAAAGTAACTGACAGTTTACCTGATAGAACGATTCTGATGTAAACTTAGGGCAAGAGTTACGAGGTTTAGAAGATGTCTATGAAGTTTTCGTTTCTCCAAGCTAATACTACACTTCATTTTCATTTTATTTATAAAACATGATTCCTGCTGAAATAAAGCTGTTTTCACTGTGTTTGTTGTTCTCCGGGTTAAAGACTTAGTAAAGTCAACCATTTTAAACTTCTGGGTGCTTTGTTTTGAAGGTCCATCAAAGTGCTTATCTCAGAGAATCAGCCCCCAAATAGTTACATTCAAAGCTGTTCAATATGTAGAAAATGTATGTAGCTGAGATTTTTGTAAATTAGATTCCCTTTTTACTTATGATTTCAGAATTCCTGCCTTTCCTTTTACATCTAATTAATCAAAAATCGACTCTAGATATCTAATCAATTATTTAAATCACTTTGCCTGAAAACATTTTTGTTAAGAGCTTTATGATTTGTAACACGCTGAAAGGATCTATGGGAAATTTCTTATTTTAAAGTAGAAGTGTTAAGTCTCACACTAGATTAAAAGAACAATATATCATGTCAATGTAGGGTTCATTCCAGTAATGTGCTGATAGTTCAAGATTATAAGATACATTAATATTACTTACTAAACCTTTCAAAATACCTAAAGACTCAGCAAACAAAGAACTGGAATCACGCTATACGTGAAAAGCCTCACAATGATTCTTAACCACAGCCTCCATCTCAGTCTGCCAGAGTCTTTAGGACGGGGGTGGGGTTGGAAGCGAAAGTGATATAGTTTGAAAAAATATATATGCAGTCTATCTATTGTTTTCATGATTTTAAAAAAGCTCCAATTTCAAAGATTCTCTCCTTGACCAAACTTTAGTCAGACTCCTCTGAACTCTTCTCAACCAGGCCCTGACTTTTGGGCTTCCATATTTGTCTCTGCATTGTCTAATTTTAACAAGAATCCTCACTCAATTTAGCCAGAATCCTGCACCCTCGATACCTGATAAGGACCCTCATCCTCCACCATCCCCTGGGTGATGTCTGATCACCCTGCTCTACCTTCAGCAAGAATCCTGTGAGGTCAGTTTAGCCGGAATCCTCTCTTACTCCTGATGTTTCTTCTTAGTGATTGTCTATCCACTGACCCCACCCTGCTCCTTAGCTGTAAATTCCCACTTTTCCTTGTTGTATTTGAAGTTGAGCCCAGTCTCTCTCCCCCACTGCAAAACCCCATTGCAGGTGTCCCTATACCTATCGCAGTAGTCCCCCTCAATAAAGTCCGCCTGACCGTTCTTTAACAAGTGTCATGAATAATTAATTTTTTTCTTTGACATCAGAAAGCACAAAGTGACAATGTTTTCTTCAGTGTGAGATATGCAAAAGATAGAATGATAAGGTACTTAAGGGCTATGGCTTTTGAAAAGTTGATTTTGATTGAAATCAAGATAAAGACTAGGCTGCTCCTTTATGGTACGCTTGGAAATGCTGAGCAATAAAATTATTTTTTTAAAAAAACATAAAGGATATATATGAAAGTATACATATGCAAACATGCATATATAAGCATCAAATTATCATTATTGCAGGTAATATAGTTGTCTACCTGAAAACTCAAGAAAAGCTACTGAAAAAATATTGGAAATAAAAAGAGGGTTCAGTTAATACAGCTAAAAAACAAATACATATACAAAAAATAAAAAACTTGCCTTTGTACAAACGAGTTAGAAAATACAAAGAGAAGATTTTATTCATACAAAATCTATGAATAAACCTAATAAGCAGTGTATAATATTTATATGATTAAAATTAGTAAAAGACTTGAACGGATGGGGAAACCCCTGTCCTTAGATAGCAAAACAATAATCTGAAAATTTCAGTTTCATCAAATTAATCTACAAAATTGATAAAATCTTTATAAAAATTCTAGTGGAATTTGGGGAGTGAGGGGAGATTATTGATAAAATTATTCTTAAATTCCCCTGGAATAATAAACTTGCAGGAAGGGCAGTTTATTTCTGAAAAAGACTAATGAAGGAAGGACTTTTCATACTAGATATTACAATGTATAAAAATCAAATCATAAAATAATGCAGTATTGGTACAGATTTAGGCAGAAAGATAGTATTAAAAGGGACCCAATTATATATGAGGATTAAATATATGATAAAAGTTGTAGTTTAAATCAGTGTTAAAAAATGTATTGACCAAAACTCATTTTTGGATAGTTGTATAGCCCTTTGGAGGAAAAAATTCAGTTTGAGCTTTGCCTTTTACCAAAATGAATGCTAGAGGATTAGGGAGGGAGGGAGGGAAGGAGGGAAGAAAGAAAGGAAGGAAGGAAAGAACGAAGGAAGGAAGGAAGTTATAAAAGCAAACAGCAAATAACAAATATTTTTTATAATCTAAGAGTAGTTAAAAATGCTTTTTAAATGAGTCAAAAGGCTGATAGAAAACCCTCAAAACACATAAACAGTGTAAAAGATAAAGAACACATTGGGGAAAATGTTTGCAACAAGTTATGGCAAAAGTTTAACATTCCGAGAATTTTACATATTTCTGAAGATATGAGAAAAATGGGCAAAGGACAGGAATAAGCAAGTCAGAAAGGTGAAATACGAATAACAATCAAACATGTACAGCACAACGGGTGAGCGCAGAGCTTGGAGACAGACTGTCCGTGTCCACACAGGCATTTAGCTATGGGACTTTGGGCAAGTTGCTACTGCTCTTTGCCTCTATTTTCTCACCTGTTTGTTCAGCTCAGATTTGCCCACCTTGGACTTTCTTTTTTCTTTCTTTTTTTTTTTTTTTGTGAGGAAGATCAGCCCTGAGCTAACATCCATGCCAATCCTCCTCTTTTTGCTGAGGAAGACTGGCCCTGAGCTAACATCTATTGCCAATCCTCCTCCTTTTTTTTCCCTTTTTCTCCCTAAAGCCCCAGTAGATAGTTGTATGTCATAGTTGCACATCCTTCTAGTTGCTGTATGTGGGACGCTGCCTCAGCATGGCTGGACAAGCGCTGGGTCGGTGTGTGCCCGGGATCTGAACCTGGGCCGCCAGGAGCAGAGCGCGCGCACTTAACTGCTACACCACGGGGCCGGGCCAGCCCCTGGACTTTCTTAAATTAAGGTGCAGTTCTGCAGAAGAAATGAGAGCTTTTAGTTTAACATGAAGCTTTTCAAGTGTTCATTTCAGAACACTTACTAACTTTGAGACATTTTGCAAAATGACATTTCTTGGTACTTTAATCAGGTCCAATAGAGAGACAAAAGTGTCCAAAGACTGTAATTTGAGTAATAATGGGAACAGAGTTCTTAAATTTTTCTTTTTGAGAATTCTGATGTTTGAACTGTTGGTGATTCCACGTCAGCAGTGCCAGAGCCACTTAATTTCACTTCTGTGTTTCTGTTTCTTGGATACCTGTCAGAGTAGCATTCCCTGGGCGAGGGTGAGAGATGAATGCTGACAAGACAATCCTCGGGAAGGAAGAACTTGTCAGAAGCGCATGCAAAGATCTGCAAGTTAAGCGAGCTTTCCTGCACTGGGTTAGACCTGGACTTGGTTAGAACCCTGGGGATTTATTCCATTTCCTCCAGATAATAACTTCTGTTCCAGCGTGGAGCCTCCAAGCTCAATTATATGGCCACAGAGACCAGAGAAACACAGATCTAACAGTCTTGCACTGGAATCTTCAGAAGACCTCTGACTCATTCACATCAGCTCACGAATTGGAATCTTAGCTGACAATGGGGTGACAGCTTCAGACATCTGACAACTCCCATTCCATATCCCAGTGTACCTACAACATCCTATTTAAACTGAACATGACGTTTTTTACATTCTTGCTATCTACAGCCTACATCCATTCTACAATGCAGTGAAACACGTGAACTACTTAGATATTGGTGGTCAATGTAGCACAGAAATCTTAACAAGCTTTCCAAACAGCTAATACTTGAGCAGAATTTCTACAGAAATTAAAAATGCCATAACAGTAGGTATCATTTACTAAGTGCTTACTATTTGCCAGGCACTGTGTTGAATGTTCTATATACATAAACCTGGTATAAAAAAAAAGTTGTTTATCTCTACAGTCTTTAAATCAAATTAAATTATATACCAAACCCAACCCTGCCAAACCGACTAGGGAATTCAATCTCAGTCGTTATTGAGAGATGCTGCTTCTTCCTGACTGGGGTCACCCAAAAATGTGTAAGGTGTATGTGATTTCCAGAAATTGGGGAACAGCCTCTCTGTTGTTTGATCTACTTTTATTGCTGCTATTATAAACTCTCATAAAATTGCTCAAACCCTTTGGTCTTTTGAAAAAGGGCAGTCCTACCATTGGTGTGCCAAGCCTGTTTGTGGAGATGTTTCAAGACTGGGAGTCTGGGTGCTTCAGATTCTTCTTGGCATCCCTTTGTCTTCAGAGTTAAGGATGCTCCTTTCCTCTGGGTATAGTAGGGAGGGCCCCTCTCACATGAGGGTTTTATGACCTGTTTCAGGGGAGAAGGGAGATGGGGAGAGGTCAAAGTGACCTTCTGCCATCTTCTCAAACTCCTTCAGCTTAAAATATTGAATATGCTGGGTGGCATGCCTGGTGGCGTAGTGGTTAAGTTAACACACTCCACATCAGCGGCCCGGGGTTCGCAGGTTTAATCCCGGGCACGGACCTACGCACTGCTCATCAAGCCATGCTGTGGCAGACGTCCTACATAAAATAGAGGAAGATGGGCACAGATGTTAGCTCAGGGCCAGTCTTCCTCAGCAAAAAGAGGAGGATTGACAACAGATGTTAGCTCAGGGCTGATCTTCTTCACCAAAAAAATAAATAAAGAAATAAAAATATTGAATATGCCAAGGTGCCATATTCTGGGGTAGCATGTCCTGAGCCCCATCACCATAAAAGAAAATTCTCTTCATACCCCATACCCTTCATACCCCACCCTCTCCATAGAAATAGAGGAATTTGATTCAGGCTACCTTGGAGAGGAAGAAGAGGAAGAAGAAGGGAGAAGGGGAAGAGGAGGAAGAAGAAAGGAAGGAAATAAAATAGTAACAGTCCCATTCCTACTGGTTTCTATACAGGAAAATGAAATACAAATTAGTATTTTTATGCCACATATTTTCTCTCGTTTAAGCCTCACAATAACCCTATGAGATAGGTAGAATTTGTATTCTCACTTTACAAGTGAGCAAACTGAGGCTTAAAGAGTTTAAATGTCTTGCTCAAGGACACACAGATAGTAAATGATGAAGCCTGAATTAAAAATCAGATCCACCTGATTCTAGAACCCATATTATTAACCACCACAAATACAACCTCCTTAGCAGAAAGATCATATAGTTCTTTGAATACAGCCCTGTGTCTAACATGCCCAGCTTGTCGAAGATAAACACGACTTCAGTAACAAATAAACAATAGTTTCTTAAGACAATTTTATTTTTCCTAAAATATATTTGTCCTCAATATGATTCCCTAAAAGAGTATACCCCAAATAATATTCTGTCAAAGAACTACCTGGCAATATAACATTTATATAATACACCTATTCCCGAAATTTGAGCACTTTTAAAACCATCAACTAAGGTCGAAAGATTGTCCTGTAAATTCATTTCAGCTGCTAAAAGGAGTGCAAAAAGAAATCACTTGCCAAAGGTCACTGCAAAGACTGGTCAGAATGGAAGCAGAATGAAGTTCAAAACTATATTTATCTGTGCACTATGCAATGAAGTGAGGATTTTGTTTATTCACAGAGAGAAAAAGATACGGAATCGTTCCAGGCTGGAGGCAGCTGTTTCTGTTGTTCCCCTTTTAATTAATAAGTACTCATCTTTTGACAGGGCTAAAATGAAACTGGATAATTCTATATATTTTAAAAATGTAAAGACTAAAAAGAAAAGTAGACCCTTGCTCTTTGAATTTTTTGTTCATTTGTGCTCTCTTGGGAGAAAGCCAGTGAATAGCATAAATTGAGTTCTGGTCTGGGCAGGAAAATTCCTCCTCCCTTGGCTGATGGGACCTCTAGAGTTCCCATGGCACTGGAGAAGGTTCGTCATTTCAGTGGCTGCTCCTGATTGGTGAGCAAAGACTGAATTTGTTAATGCCTACATTAACAAATTTACAAGGCATTTTCTACAAATGTCTCAGAAATTCTTGGTACATATTCCAGTAGTCACTGTGTCAAACACATCAGAAGATCAAACTGGTTCCTGCTGATACCATGCAGCACTTATACCAAAGTGCCTAGCAACTTCTGTTGCACCTTTTAAATTGTAATCTTTCTTTTAGCATTCTCACAGAAGGAAACCAAGTACAAAATGATAAGAGCTTACTGGTTTTCAAGACTACTCTTGGGCTAAAGCCTAAATTTATGCCAAGAAAGGAATTAGTAATGATCTAGCCTTTGAGAAAGGATTTTTGCGTTTTTTGCTATGGTTGCTTGCTGTGTTCGATAACTAGATTGAGAGGATTCACTCTAAATCTTTTCTTTTTAATCAATTCTTATAAAATACTTAACACACTGACAGTAACACAACTTGTAGAGGCACTGCCATGTTCAGTTGGCTCCAGCCAGAGCCAATATTTACCTTTAATTAATCTGACATTCTTGAACTCAGGTTACCATAAAAAAAAATTAGACAAGAATGACTATTATTTAGAATTGCTACATTGGCCACGACACTTATGCAATTTACTGTTATATTAAGTTAATTTTGGATATATATATATTACACACAACAAAGCACAAAGAATGTAGTGTAGTTCTGGTATTAACTCCCAATCCTGTTTCTAAGGATGCTGGAGGAATCCTTTGAAACCAATGTTAGGACGGAGATTTGTTTATGTCCACGTCTGATCCAGACGTAGACATGGATGCAGACGCGGATCCAGATACAGATATACAGACATTTGTTGTTGGTGCCGTTGAGTTGATTCTGACTCCTAGTGACCCTGTGGACAGCAGAGCAGAACCCTGCCTGGTCTTTTTACATCCTCCTCTCATCTTCCATCACTGTATCAGACAATGCTCCGCTGCTATTCACAGGGCTTTCATGGCCAGTTTTTTCTAAAGCGGGTGGCCAGATCCTTCTTCCTAGTCTGTCTTAGTCTGGAAGCTCTGCTGAAACCTGTCCACCACGGGTGATGCTTCTAGTATTTGAAATACCAATGGCATAGCTTTCAGCATCACAGTAACATGCAGCCACCACAATCTGACAACCCACAGATGGGTGGTGTGGTTCCCTGACCAGGAAAAGAACCTGGGTCAAAGGTGAGAGATCAAATTTTAACCACTAGACCACCAGGCTGACATATATAGACATAGTTGTTTTTATTGTTGTTTTTTTCTTTTCTTTTTTTTTTTTTTCTGTTCTGCAGTATTTTGCTAACCCTCTTCTCCTTCTCTTGACTCTTGTTCATAGACCCTAATGCCTACTATTGGGATGATTACTTCTTTGCATGTCTCTGATTGCAGTTTCTCAAAGTTCACTTTATCAACCCCACCTCCAAAGGTGTTTGATTTCCTTTTCTGAAACAATCTGGTTATGACTATTACCCAGAAATTCTCTCTCTCTCAGCTGTGATGATGTTATAAGGGGCCTACACTGGAAGCGTACAATAATTGTCCAAACACCCAAGAATTATGCCTACTACCCAAAATCATGGAGTCTATCTTATACTATTAAAAAGTTAGATTGTTTGAAGATCATGAGTTTTTATTACTTAACTGTTTCTTATTCACTTTTGTAGGCTACATGTATTAACATATATTTTAATTGTTGTTATTTAAGATAAAAAACAACATTAGGACTTATTCTGTTTCCCTCCATGCATACCGGGAGTGCACTACTGACAATTTTTCTTCCAGTTCTGAGTAAATGGTCAAATTATGGAATCACAGGGTATGGTTTATATAGAGTGTTAAAGAAACAAGTACAAGAAAAACGGCAGTGGTTTGTTTTCATTGCAACAGTTAAAATCCCATCGCCAAAACTCTCACGAGCTGTTTCAGTTTCTAAACATACCTTATTAAACAGTTCAATACATGTTCCCCAGACACTGTCCCAAGCACAGTGGTAAGGGCTTGGAAAAGAAAGATGAATGAGATTCAGTTGAAAATTTTCCTCAAGGAGATGAGAGTCTAACAAAAGAGAAAACACATGCATGATACAGGATAATTAATTCATCTTAGAAGAACTAGTAGAAGAGTATTCAATAGACATAGCAGTTGTATTTTATTATGTAACATCGTATTTATAAAACTAAAGCAGCTTATTTTCAATTTCTTCAAGGCTTTGCTCAAATAAGGCCTACCCTGACCACCCCACTTAGCAACTGCAGCCCACCTCATCCCTTACTCTGCCCTCCCTTTTCTTTAACCCCTCAGCACGTGTTACCTTCTAACGTACTATATAATTTAGTCCGTTACTAAGCTTGTTGTTTATTGTCTCCCTCGCAGGAATGCATGCTCCACAGGGGCAGCGATTTTTATTTCTCCACTGACACATCCCGAGAGCCTAGGACACTCCCTGCTCCCTGCAGGTTGTAGGTGATCAATAAATGTTTGTTGAATGATTGACTGAGTGAATGCTTTGTCATTTGGATTAAAAGATATATATATTAGATGTTATATATTAACTGTCCAAGATCCATCATAAGTCTTGTATGAGTCCATATTATAAAACCTGTTTCTTTGTTGCCTGGTTGAGATTTTCTCAGAAATTAGAAGACTGAGGAAAGTAATATCAGAAGGATAAACTGAAATGTATGTATTTTAAGACAAAGTCCCAATTTTTCATGTGTTAAATGGAATCAGAATATTAGGTTCAAATAAGAGCAAATTTGACTTAGTAACAAAATTAATTTTAATGTGAATAAAACTAGATATCCATTGCTGCTGATGGTAATAATACTACTATGAAATAATTAATTAGTTGGTAGTTTAAGGAAGAGTTTAAGTTGTTCATTAAAATATTGTACCTGGAAATTTCTTTTTTTTATAACATATTTGGATTATTGAATTTTAGAGTTACTAACTAGCCTCGTATTTGTAACTTGGCCAAATTTTTTAGAAGTGAGATGTCTAAACTGTATATGACATGTTACTCTTTAAATATGTTACCACCCTGAATAGGCTTTAGCATCTTTGAATTAAGGTTCTATATAGAAGATAGTAGGTAGTTTCCTTTTTGTTTCAGGGTTTTAATTTCCCCTCTGGTCAGTTTGTTTTGATTTTTTTTTTTCTGCTTAGTAGTGCACCATATTGACTGTGGTTTTTTTTTAACCTTTCGACTCCCTTTACTCATTTCTTCCACCCCTGCCTCTGGCAACCACCAGTCTGTTCTCTGGATCTATGAGTTTACTTTTTTTTTTTAGATTTCACACATAAGAGACATCATAGGGTATTTGTGTTTCTCTGACTTATTTCACTTAGCATAACGCCCTCAAGGTCCATCCATGTTGTCACAGATGGCAAGATTTCATTCTTTTTATGGTTGAATAATATCCCATTGTATATATACCACATTTTCTTTATCCATTCATCCATCAATGGACACTCAGGTTGTTTCCATATCTTGGCTATTGTAAGTAATGCTGCAATGAACAAGGGGGTGCAGATATCTTTTCGAGTTAGTGTTTTCATTTTCTTCGGATAAATGCCCATAAGTGGAATTGCTGAATCATATGGTAGTTGTATTTTAAATTTTTTGAGGAATCTCCGTACTATTTTCCATAGTGGCTGCACCAGTTTACATTCCCACCAACAGTGCACAAGGATTCCCTTTTCTCCACATCCTCACTTGTTATCTCTTGTCTTTTTTGATTGTTTTTATTTTTTTTCCTTTTTTAAGGAAAATCATTTAAAAGTAACTCTTGGTAAGAGAGTTAGTATGACCAAGTGCAGAGGTAGCATGAGGATTGTCAAACTTTAATTTGCCTAAGAATCCACGAGGGAGCTCGTTTCAAACTCACATTCCCAGGCACTGCTCCCAGAGAATCTTACTCAGGTCGTCTGAAGCGAGCCTCTGAAATCTAAATTTATAAAAAGCTCCCCAAATAATGCAGAGAACATGGTGAGAAATATTGGTCTAGTAAAAAAACATGAACCTGAGACGAAATATCATACATTTATATTGGTTTTGTCTAGTTTAGATTAAGTAAATTTTAATTTTTTAGGTGATGTTGCCCAAATTCTCAACATACAAATTTAGGTTGATTGGCATTTTTCATTTATTTAGTGGTTATTTAATTATTTTTATATCATGATGTAGTGGAAAGAGTATGAGAGTCTGACAGAGCCTGGTTCAGATCTCAGTTCTCTTGCTTAATTTTTAAAACTAAAGAATTTTGGGGAAATTATTTAATCTTTCTGATCCTTATTTTTCTGTTTTATATGAATAATAGTGCCTAAATCCTTATGGAAGATTAAAAGAATTTGCAGATGTAAAGTAATTAATTCAATATATAATGCAGTAAAATCTTGAAAAACAGTGGGATATGAGAATTCTGCTTTATTAAATCTTTCGTTGAAAAGCTTAGTAAGCTTTTTTTTTTTTTCCTTTATAAGAACTATTTTGTATTTTTTTCAGCTTTATTGAGGAGGTGACCATTCCAACAGGATGTCCTCAGTGTTCTAGCTGCTGAGGCTGCTGGCCTGGGCTCTAATCAAAACACTTTCCCAATGTCCTCCAGCCCTCGAGTTAGTAGCAATTTCTTACAGTTGTGAATCTCCAGGTTGCCTCTCCTTCCCCTGTGAGCTATTTCCATTGTAATGAATTGTAGTGTTTTAGTATAAATGTTTCTGGTTTTGGGACTCAGATGTGCATTTAAAAATTTTTATTTTTTTAATAGTAATTAAGGTTTCAACTTATACTATTTAGAGGCTATTCACTGAAGCCTGTAATAGAGAAAGATTAGGTTTTCCCTGACCTCAGGCCTACTACTTACCTTTCTTCCCACGTTGTTACCATAATTTCCATTTCCCTGCAACTTATGAGGTTTAGTGTCTTTACGTGTTTATTGGTCACTTAGAATTATTCTTCTGTGAATGGTTTCGTATATCCTTTGTTCATTATTCAATTTAGTTTTTATCTTTTTCTTATCAACGTATAAAAGCTCATAGTATATTATAGAAAAACTTTTACCTGTCATGTAAATTACAAATATATTTCCTCAACTGTTCCTATATCCTTACCATACAAAAGTTCTTGATTATTATTATTATAGTCAAATATGTTTTATTTTCCTATCTTGGATTTAAAATTTTTTTTCAATCTCTGGATTACGCATATAATCTCATAAATTTTCTTTTAAGATTTTTATTCTCTCTCTTTTTTTTTTTTTGTGGAAGCGGATGGTCAGAGATACAGCCACACCTCATGAGCAGCCACAGACACAAACATAAGGCCTGTGATCGCTGCCAGTGTTCCTGTATTATCTTTTTTTGTTTTCTCCCCAAAGCCCGCTAGTGCATGGTTATATATTCTAGTTATAAGTCCTTCTAGTTCTTCTACGTGAGCTGCCGCCACAGCATGGCTACTGACAGACAAGTGGTGTGGTTCCATGCCTGAGAACCAAACCCGGGCCACCAAAGCAGAGCGTGCTGAACTTTAACCACTAAGCCATCAAGGCTAGTTCTGTAGTCTCATTTTTTTACATTTAAGTTTTTAATAGATTTGGTGTTTACTTTTGTATATGGTAGGAGATATAAGTCCAATTTTACTTTCTTCCAGATGGATATACAATTATGCCACACACACACATACACAGCTTTGAATGGCATTGTTCTTAATAGGAAGCAACTAGTCCATCTGATGTTATGCAGCTAAGCTTAACTCTAAAACGCTAGGCTGAAGTTTCAGTGGAAGAAGACAGTTGTTGATATTCATTATGGACTTGGTTTTCTTGGCAGCAGGAGTTGGTATTCAAGTGACTCTGTTGATTAACATAAAGTGAAACTTAATCTCCTCTTAATTTATCAATTTGATCCATTGATTTATATAAGAACCCAGGGGCCTGTGGGAGAAAAAGACTTTAACTCTGACCTTCCAAGAGTTCAAGTACTGAAACAATATGTGTTTGAAACAACAATGAGACACCCTTACACACTATTAAAGCATCAAAAATCCAAAACATTGACAGCACCAAATGCTGGCAAGGATGTGGAACAACAGGAATTCTCATTCACTGCTGGTGGGAACGCAAAATTGTACAGCCACTTTGGAAGACAGTTTGGCAAATTCTTGCAAAACTAAATGTACTCTTACCACAGGATCCAGCAATCCCACTCCTTGGTATTTACCCAAATGAGTTGAAAATTTTTATCTTCACAAACACTTGCACATGGATGTTTATAGTAGCTTTATTCATAATTGCCAAAACTTGGAAGCAACCAAGATGCCCTTTGATAAGTGAATGGATAAATAAACTGTGGTATCTCCATAGAATGGAATATTATTCAGAGCCAATAAGAAATAAAAACACATGAAAAGAAATGGAAGAAATTTAAATGCGTATTAATAAGTGAGACAAGCCAATCTGAAAAGGCTACATACCATATGGTTGCAGCTATACGGAATTCTGGAAAAGGCAATACTATTGAGGTAGTGAAAAGATAAGTGGTTGCCAGGGGGTAGGGAGGAGAGGAGAATAAACAGGTGGAGCACAGTGAATTTTTAGGGCAGTGAAACTACTCTGTATGATACTATAATGGTGGATACATGTGAAAACCCATAGGGTGTACAACACCAAGAACGAACCCTGATGTAGACTGTGGGCTCTGGGTGATTATGATGTGTCAATTTAGGTTCATCGATGGTAACAAATTACCACTCTGGTGGGGGATGTTGATAGTGGGGGAGGCTGTGCATGTGTGAGGACAGGAGGTCTATGGGAACTCTACAATTTCTGCTCAATTTTGCTGTGAACCTCAAACTGCTCTAAAATCTAAAGTCTATTGACTTAACAAAATAGGTAGATACGTGCACATCTTTGATGTACTGGGGAGGCTGAATCAAAGGAATGGAAATAGTTAAAGCTCTTGCTTTGTTTTTGAAATAGGAAAACATAGACCAAATTTATGTTGCATGGGAAGAGAAGGAAATCAACACTTGTTAAAAACCTACTTAGGGCCGGCCCCGTGGCTTAGCGGTTGAGTGCGCACGCTCCACTACGGGCAGCCCGGGTTCGGATCCCGGGCATGCACCGATGCACCGCTTGTCCGGCCATGCTGCGGCTGTGTCCCACATACAGCAACTAGAAGGATGTGCAACTATGACATACAACTATCTACTGGGGCTTTGGGAAATAAAAAAAAAAAAAAGGAGGAGGGTTGGCAATAGATGTTAGCTCAGAGCCGGTCTTCCTCAGCAAAAAGAGGAGGATTAGCACGGATGTTAGCTCAGGGCTGATCTTCCTCACAAATAAATAAATAAATAAATAATAAATAAAAAACCTACTTACACAACAGCTCTCTGTACTACTTTTACAACTTTTCTGTAAGTCTAAAATTTGTTCAAAATAAAAAGTTTTTAAAAATCTGCTATATTCTAGGTAATGCATGTAATAACCTTATGGTATAAATATTATTCTCATTTTACAAAGACAGAAATGGAGGCCCTGGGTGGTTAAGTAACATGTCTGAGGCCTGCTAGAAAAGTGGCTGGGCCAGAATTCCAGCTATTACGTCTGCTGCTGAAGCTCCTATATCCCTCCCCAGACCACACTGTGTCCTTAGACAGCATTATAGACACAGCACTCATGTGGGAGCCTAGGAAAGCAATACTGGAATTTCTATTTTCACATTTGTCTTTTTTTCATTCAAATAGCTGATCAATAGACATGACAAATTTCTTTAAGTATTCGTAGAATTTCAACCTGTGTTGAGCAGATATCATTAAAATACGGTCACTTCACATTGAATCCCAGAAAGTACAATATCAAGGGTATTTCATATGAGTGAAAATTAAGATGTTCTCTAAAGATAACACAGATTTATGTTTCTTTTCAAAAACGAGTCCAAAGATCTACATGTGAAAGATACAAAATTAATATGAAAATATTCCTTTTTTAATCTGTAAGGCAAAAGCAGCTACTTTCATTTTTGACTCTTTTTACCTACCTGTGCAGAATTAGGGTAATCATTAATTAGAGCCTCTTTATTAAAATGTGCCCAATTTTAAGAGCATCTTTCGTGGAACCACTAACTGTGAACGCTCCTCCTTTGGTATCTCAAATGGCACCTTTGACCTATTCCAGTAATTTTCTCTCCTCTTACCCCTAAACTCATTCCTAGGTCTGTAAAACTTGAATTTATTCATTCAAATACTATTCTGTGAGCACCTACTGAGTGCCAAGCATGGTGCTTTTCTTATTTCTTAAAATAACCATCAAGCCACTGTCTGTATCTGACAGTTTGAGTGACATCAAGTCCTCTCTGAATTTTTGGTGGATAATAAAGTAGATACAAGAGAAAGATGCAACAAAAGAGGCTCTCCCAATATTTGTGAATGTTAAAAGTATTGCCAGTTGAGTATTTCAAGAAATCACCTTTATTTCACTAGTAACTTCATAATAGAAGCATCATTTGTCTTTGCAGGCACGATGGGTTACTTTGAGAATACTCCAGTGATTGGAGAGAGTACGTCTGCATTCTCTTGTGAAGGAAGGTCCCTGAGGAGATTCTGGAGCCTGTTTCCGCATTTGGTATAAAAGCCAACATTGAGTAAAGTGCTTTACACGGTGTGGGTGTTCAGTAAGTCAGAATCAAAATCTTACAGATGAAAGGGACATTTGAGATCAAAGTAACTGATTATGATTGACATTCTTCCTTCCTGAAAACACATCGAGAGCACACATTAGCAAAGTGAATTTTCACACATTTATTACCGTCAGAGTAAAATCTGCTTTTGGGGGCATAAAGCAGTAGCGTTCAGGATCCTCCTGTAATTTAAGAAATGATGCCTCATCATTTCATTTTTCATTAACTGGAAACTATTTTGCACAAGTCTGACATCACTTTTTGCGACTTTAGATGAGTGCATTCAAATAAGTTATATCACAAAAGACATTTGACTTGTTAATCAATATTATGAATCTTTATCTCCCTGAAATCACAGCTGTTAAAATCTCTATTTTATTTCACTAATCAATGATACTTGAATTTAATGTTCTTCACCAAAAGCCTTATATTGTACCAAATAGAGCTAACATATTGTTCTAACCCGGCCATAAAACAGGATCAGATAATGAGGTACAGGGCTCTGTTGGCTAGTGTGAGTCATGTGCATTTTCAAGTAAATGGAAAATCAAGAGCATTTCTGAAGAGATGCAAGAGGAAAAGGGCAGAGCTTCATTATGAAAGCCCTGAGCCCAAAGACTATCTGAGAAATGTCACAAAATTCATTTGCTATGATAATTTACTTATTATTTTAGTAACACAAAGGCAGCTAATTTCATCTTGTGGTTTCTAATGTCATGCCGGAAAGAATGCATACTAATCAAAGATAAAATGTGGCAGCCAGGAGCTTAGAGCCAGTTACCTCTGACTTGATTAGAGGAAGAACTTCCTAAGGAGACACCATTGCCCCCACCCACAAGCCTGACGGCATTAGATTGCTCTCTAAAAGACAAACACTTGTTTGCAAGGTTTTAAGCAGGAGGTGACTAAAGTAAATACAAGTGATTACACTTCAGGCTGCTAATTTAAAAAAAATTTTTTTGTTTGTTTAAGTATGTTCTGGGCTTCAGCCTCTAATTAAAAGATGATCTGAGTATTTTATTTAATAGCACCTTCCCTGAGCTAGACACTGTTCTAAGAGTTTTATTATTAACTCATTTACACGTCACAACAACCCAATTTGGTAAATACTGCTATCGTGATCCCCAATTTATAAATGAAGAAATTGAGCCACTGAGAATTTAAGTAATCTGCCCACAGCCACATGACTAAGAAATGGCAGAGGGGAATTTCAACCCAAGAAGTCTGGCTCCAGAGGCCAGAGCCCACGCACGTAGCTGTTATGTTTTGCTGCCTCTCTCAAACACTTTTCACATTATAGATGCATCATCGAGTTTATAACACATCACCTATCGTGTGCTCCTTCCAAGTCAGGTGCTACGCTGAGCTCTTTATGTGATCGTCGCCCTTCTAGTCCTATCAACCCTATGAGATAACTACTACATTTAACTGATGAGCAAGTGGACTCAGAGAGGCACAGGACTTTGTCTATCACAGGCCTTTGCCCATCATCGCACTGCTAGTGAGTGACAGAGATGAGACCTATCCTAGGTCCGGCTGTGTCCAAAACCCACAATGTAGCAACTCCAACTAAGGAGCTTTGCTACTAGTCATTAAGAAAGGGGCCAATGAACCCCTTGATGAAGTGTGAAGGGACAGAACAAATGCCCAAACTCTAGGCTAATTGTGAGTTTACGATGCTTTCTCTATACATCTTGACGATGAAGTGATTCTATAGCAGGAAGGACCTTGACGTGATCCAAGCCCCAGCCCCCTCCTTTTATTGATGGGGACCCAGGACCCAGAGAAGTTCAAGAACTCTCTCAAAGTCATGGAGATGCAAAGCCAGAGCAACTCCCAGCTCAAGTTTTTCCCCAGAATTCCATGGCACTTTGGGGGTACAGTGCATCCCAATTCATATAGCCATCTGGATTGTAAGTGGATACAATTGTGTCTATTTCTAAGCTACTTTTGTTATCTGTGTGGAGCTCGGCAAGTCTCCCTCCTTTGCTGAAATGATCTTTTTTGGCTGAATAATGAGAGCTTAAAGGTCACTTTATTCATGCTTGCTGAAACATTTTCAATGACTGGACAAAAATATTTATGTTTATACTGTTCCCTGCTTTTTAATGTATCCTCCAGGATTTTTTTAAAAAATTCATTTGCAGTCCTATTCACCTCTAAAGATATTGTTTTATTGAAGCAAAGAAAAGGTATACTCCTTAAACAAAAGCCTATAAATCCTCTATGCTTTTAGTTGTGATTTTTAATTCAACAAAAGGAAGAAAAGAGCTTTTAACTTGAGATAATTACCCTTTTTTCCATTCGTTATGACCCAAGTTCATTTCTGTGCCAATTCCCAGTGTACCTCTCAAGTCTCTACTTCCTCCGTGTGTCCTCTGTGAGTCTGAAGTTGTCGCCTCCGTTTCCAATCATTTCTGGGCCATCTGCCATGTTCTTCCGTACCTTAACCCAGTGTCCCTCGTCCAGGTGGAGACGATGGATGTGGGAAGCAGCCTGCTCCTTTTCTTAGCATGGAGATTGCTCTAATCCTTCAGCAGTGAGCAAGGATGGCCAACAACAGCAATGGCACGTCTGTGGCCACTGTAACAAGGAGAGACAGAGTTCTCCCAGGGCAACTACCACCAGGTCACTTACTTGGTTTTCTTTCTTAAGATTTAAGAATATGCACCAGTACTGCCTTCGTGGCAGTTGAGCTTATTGTGACTGGAACAACGGAGTCTGTATTTGCAGTTTGGGGGAGCCACAGTTTGAGCTAGGTAGTATTTCACCATTTGAATCCCCAGATGTCACACTGACAGAGAGACAAATTCTTTACGGTTCAGATTCTAGAGGGAAGGGATAGAGTTGGGGGAAAATGGGTGGGTGGAAGAACAGGAGGAACTTCTCAGGACAAAGGACTCCATTATTAAGGCCTCCAGAAGTTTTGTGGATTCATTGTGGTAGACGGAAGAGAGAGAAAATGAAGGAGTCGTTGCTCAAGAGGAAGGAAGCGGGTGGGGGTAGAGAGCACGACATCTTTCTCTACTGAGGCTAATGATGATCCTGTCTGCTCCCGTGTCTGGGATGTACCTGGGACGTTCGCTGGTCCCCCTCAGTGTCTCCCATCGCTGGGCCAGCCTCAGTAAGTGGACACTTCTCCCCTGGTACAGATCCGGGGGGAGGAGAGTTGGAGGGCATGAGAGGTTCTGTTCTCTTTGGTGTTTTGTAAGTGAACTTGGATTTGGATGACTGTCTTCAATACGTCTCTGACTGCCTAAAGTAGGGTGGGCGGGGCCATCAATCAGACTGCGTTTGTCACGGTCCCAAATTACCAGCGCAATGCCTTACAGTGGGGGCCTCGTGTTCCCTCTGCAGAGGTGTCCCCGTTTAGGAAATGTGAACTGAAGTAACCTTGCAAGATCAAGTTCCCACGTATAATAGATATTTGATCCTTTTTTTTCTTGTTTTTAAAACTTCAAGGGATTTTTTTTCTCCTTCTTCACATGTTCTTGCCTGTTACTGAGGAATCGAGACTTTTGAAATGTCATTGTCAGCATTTTCAGGCTATGATTTTCCTGTCTGATTAACAAAGGCCTCTTGTACTTTCTCTCCCTGCTTTCAGAAAGGTAAGTACACTTGATTTATTCTTGATGTTCACACGTAGCTTCCAACCGCAACCTCCCACTGCTGACTTTCTGAACTTGACCTTGGGATGGTCTGGAAAGTGAATTTTTCTATTTAGAAAAGCCAGTCATAAGTGTCTTTTGTTGTGTTGGTCTCATCAAAAACATTCATATACAAACTGGATCATTTCTCCTGCACCCTAAGTTTTATTTTAAAACCACGTCTCCTTCCCCCTTCAGAATTGGCTCATAGTATTCACCACATGGGCTTTTTGTTTTGGTTTGGAGCTAGAGCACTGGCAAAGAATAGCCAACAACTGGAAATTTTGACTAAAACTAACATCTGGAATACTTTTTTTTTTCTATTGCAGTAACACTGGTTTATAACATTATATAAATTTCAGGTTTACATCATTCACTTCTATTTCTGCATAGATTACATCATGTTCACCACCCAAATACTAATTACAATCCATCACCACACACATGTGCCGAATCAGCCCTTTTGCCTCCTCCACCCCATTCCCCTCTGGTAGCCACCAATCCAATCTCTGTCTCTATATGTTTGTTTTCTGTTGTTTTTATCTTCTATTTATTAGTGAGATCATACAGTATTTGACCTTCTCCCTCTGACCTATTTCGCTTAACTCAATACCCTCAATGTCCATCTCAGTTGTCACAAATGGCTGGATTTCATCGTTTCTTATGGCTGAGTAGTATTCCATTGTGTATATATACCACATCTTCTTTATCCATTCGTCCCTTGATGGGCACTTAGGTTGCTTTCAAGTCTTGGCTATTGTGAATAACGCTGCAAGGAACACAGGGGTGCATGTATCTTTCCGCATTCATGTTTTCATGTTCCTTGGATAAATACCCAGCAGTGGATTAGCTGGATCATATGGTAGTTCTATTCTTAATTTTTTGAGGAATCTCCATACTGTTTTCCACAGTGGCTGCACCAGTTTGCACTCCCACCAGCAGTGTATGAGAGTTACCTTCTCTCCACATCCTCTCCAACACTTGTTTCCTGTGTTGTCAATTATAGCCATTCTGATCAGCATGAGGTAATATCTCTTTGTAGTTTTGATTTGCATTTCCCTGATAGTTAATGATGTTGAACATCTTTTCATGTGCCTGTTGGCCATCTGTATATCTTCTTTGGAGAAATGTCTGTTCAGGTCTTTTGCCCATTTTTTAATTGGGTTGTTAGTTTTTTTGTTGTTAAGATGTATCAGTTCTTTATATATTTTGGATATTAACCCCTTATCAGATATATGGTTCGCAAATACCTTCACCCAATTGTTAGGTTGTCTTTTAGTTTGGTTGATGGTCTCCTTTGCTGTGTAGAGCCTTCTTAGTTTGATGTAGTCCCATTTTTTAATTTTTTCTATTGTTTTCCTTGCCCGGTCAGACACAGTACTTGAAAATATGTTGCTAAGACCAATGTTGAAGAGCATACTGCCTATATTTTCTTCTAGAAGTTTCACGGTTTCAGGTCTTACAGTCAAGTCTTTAATCCATTTTGAGTTAATTTTTGTGTCTGGTGTAAGATAATGGTCTACTTTCATTTTTCTGCAAGTGGCTCTCTAGTTTTCGCAGCACCATTTATTGAAGAGACTTTCCTTTCTCCATTGTATGTTCTTGGCTCCCTTGTCAAAAATTAGCTGTCCATAGATGTATGAGTTTGTTTCTGGGCTCTCGATTCTATCCCATTGATCAGTGTGTCAGTATTTGTGCCAGTACCATGCTGTTTTCCTTACTATGGCTTTGTAACATAATTTGAAATCAGGGAGTGTGATACCTCCTGCTTTGTTCTTTTTTCTCAGGATTCCTTTGGATTCGGGGGTTTTTTGTTGTTCCATATAAAGTTTAAGATTCTTTGTTCTATTTCTGTGAAAAATGTTGTTGGAACTTTGATAGGGATTGCATTGAATCTATGGAATACTTTAGTATCATAACAGCTCACTTCCTTGAGTACTTACTGTGTCAGAGTCAATGAGATGGAAGCTTTACATATATTATCTCATTTAATCCTCATGACACCATGAGGTACACAGCCCATTTTACAGATGGAAACCTAAGGCTCACAAACTGTCTTTCGCTCACAGTGGTCACACAGGTAATATGAGAGGGAACAAGATTCAAATATCAAACTGTTTGACTCCGAAGCTTTTCACTGCAGAACACATGACTCTGCCTCAAGTAGAATACAGTTAAATAACATATTAGGATTATAAAAAGGGATTTCAGTAGTAAAATGTATCCTTTCCTCACACGGCCCTCTTTCAGAGGAGAGAAATTAAAATGTGAATTGGCAAGATTTCACAATTTGCTGAATAAGATTATTAGATTAAAGAACAACATAAAATAGTTACTCTGTCTCTTCTTGGTATTTTATAGATATTCCAGAGTGGCTTCAAGAGCCATGGGTACTAAAGGCTTTTCTGTTTAATTAAATACTTACTCTCTCTACCCTTTTAGACTTAGCTAAAATAGAAAATTTGGTGTAGAAAATGCAGATGCTGAGGTAAAGGCACTGGCTCCACTTGGGCACTCTTTTTTCTTTGCCAAGTCCGTTGGCTTCTGCTACCACCGATGTGCGTGTGTCTGTGAGTCTAAGCGTGCCACTGAAACGAGAGGGGAAAGGCATGCAGGATTCGCCAGCTTCCACCATGCGCTGAGCAGTGTCTCATGTGTTCTCTCAGTTAAACTCCACGTCAACCCCGTGAGCTAAGAGTTGTTATCCCCATTTCACAGCTGAAGAAACCAAGGCTCAGAGAAGTGAAGTAGCTTCTAAGTGGCAGAACTGGAATTCAAGTCTAGGGGTATACGTTGTCGATTAAATAAGTATGTAAATATGGTTCATAAAGTATGATTTTAGATTAGTATTTATGTAAGATTTTCAGAATGCAAGATTTGTAATATTAGGCAAGATTTCATATACGTTTATTTATTTGGCATAAGGAGTCCATACTTAATTTTCAAAAATTCATTACCGTGCTTTCTAATATAAGGCATTGCTATTAAAACTCTAGAGACTTGTTTAAGCTTTAATTAAACAGTCTACTTGAAACATGAGCATAGTAACTTTAAGCGTGGCACTGAATATTACAAATTGAAAACACCGCCAAATATGTTGTTATAAACCAGGCTGTTTGTTTTGGGATGCTGTTGACATTTATAAACCACTTGCTGATAAAAAGAAACACTGCTTTATATGACAACATTGAAATATGTGCAATAGAGATTTCCACTCTTGCTGTCTATTTCCAGTAAATGAAGGCCTCTGTTCATTCATGTTGTGCTTGATAGCTGTGAAAAAATCATTCCCATCCGAGCCATGAGTAGACAGGCACAAAATAATTGCCAGTTTCAAGAACAAAAGAGCAGTTTGAAACCATCTGTTTGAGAGTGGACTTGTTATATCAGAGTTCCTACTGGACAAATTTCTAGACGAGACAAGGGTACCGGAAGGAGATAGAAAGTATGTACTTTATCTTACTCCGTCATTCTCAAATTTGTTATTAGGCTTCTGAAGGTAACAAAAGCTGATTTTTTTGTCCTCATTTTTTGTTATATATGTTCTGTTATGAAAGGAAGCAATTTTGCTGTTTCTAGGGTTATTTCTTTTGATTTCTCCTCAGCCATATTGTACACGACTTTCATAGTAAACGTGGCGAGAGAAAAAACCTCAGGCCTGGAGGCATGAGGACAGAGTTCTAACCGTAATTCCTTGTGAAATTTCAAACATAAGATATGATTGTGACCCTCAGATGTCACAAACATGACCATCGTACACAGTCCCCAGAATCTTCTTGCTTCTTTCTCTGTCAACGTGGGTAAGCCCCCATGGGTTCAGTTCAATTTTTTAAGCCTGTGGATTTTTTAATCAAAAGTTCTGCCTGCTAAATTCAGGAAATGATTCTGAGAAATAGAGTTGGTAAATAGTGATACTTTCCATGAAAGTTTCTGTAGTTATCTTGGAATTTGCTCATTGGTTGTCTACACTATAACTCTTGTCTCATTTGATTCCACAGCATCTAGAAGATGCACCTAAAGATCACATCTTCCAGTAAACTTAATTTAGAAAACAAAGAAACCTTGGATTAACACTTGGATTATATATATACATGTTTTTTAATTACATTATTCTTAATTAACAATGAAAAATCTCCCTCCCATCTTTGCCCCCATCCACCCAATTAACCACCTCTGTAAATAGTTTATTGTTTATGCTTCCAGAACCTCTTTATGCATAAACAAGAAAATACAAATATATGTTCATATTTCTACCTTTTTATACAAAAGATAACATACAATATGCAGTGTTCTGCACCTTACCTTAGAGACCCTTTTCTTTTCAACATTCAAGAGATTTGAGCATTCTTTTTGAAGCTTCATGATATTGCATTATATGAGTTACCGTAATTTATTTAACCAGTGTCCTATTGATGAACATTTAGTTATTCCCAACATTTTGCTTTTACAAACATTCTTGCATGTCTTTTTGAATGTGTGCAAGTATATGCAAAAGATATCGTGCTAGATGGAGAATCCCCTGGGTCAAAGGATTACATTTGTAATTGGATTCAATCTCCCAGTTGCCCTCCATGGGGTCTATAACAATGTACACACTGTGTTATCAACCTTTCAGGTTTGTCACAATCTAATAAATGGAAAATGGTATCAGTTTGGTTTAATTTGTATTTCTCTTATATGAGTTAATGAAGTTGAGCATATTTTCATATGCTTAAAAGCTGCTTGTATTTATTTTCCTGTAAATGCTATCTTTAAATTTCTTGTCCATTTTTCATTGGATTTTTTTTGATTAATCTATTTCTAGGAGTTCCGTATATATTAGTGAAATTAGCCCTCTCTTTGTAACATGAGTTACATATGTTTTTATTTCTTTCATTTCAACATTTGGCTTTTGATTCTGCTCATAATCTTTTGCCATACATATTTATTTTTATGCAGTTAATTTTCTGAATCTTTTATTTTATGGGTCTAGATTGTGAATCACAGTTAGAAAGACCCTTCCTCCTCCAAGGTAACAAAATAAGTTTTCCATATACAGGCATATTTAGTCATACATTTTCAGTAAAATTACATACAAATTTGGAAGTATAACAATATAAAAAAGAGTTTGCACAATAAAAACATTAGTAGTATATAGTTCGTACTATGTAAAGTACTGTCCCCAATTTCCTTTGTTTTTGAAGTTCAGTTTGATTCATATGTCAGTGTTGTGCAGGTTACATAGCATATATAAATACAAGAGAGACAAAGAGAAAACTGTGTACATAATAACATTCAATAAAAATTTGGTAGTTTAATGATTCATGGAATAACAGTGATGTCCCCAAAATAAATGTCCTGAAGTTCAATTATCAAATTCATAATAAAATTCAAAAGAGAAAACACAATCATAAAATTATTTAACACATCCTCCTTTCACATGGATTGGAGTCTATTAGCTTCTTTTTAATTTTAGAGTTTCCAGTTACTATGCATTTTCACAGAACTTTATTATTTCTTAAAGTTTTTTGTTTTGTTTTGTTTTTTGGCATAGGCTAGAAATATTCAAGACAATAGGGGGTGTGCCTCTCTAGCAGCTACTTACTGGAATTAGAACTTGCCAATGTTGGTTTTCTTTGTCCATCTTAGATACTCAATCTTAGATGAAAAAAAGATCATTGTGGTTTAAAACGATCAAATGTAGGGGCTGGCCCCATGGCATAGTGGTTAAGTCTGACACCCTCTGCTTTGGTGGCCCAGGTTCACAGGTTCAGATCCCAGGCATGCACCTACACCATTCCTCAAGCCATGCTGTGGCGGTGACCCACATACAAAATGGAGGAAGATTGGCATAGATGTTAGCTCAGAGCCAATCTTCCTCAAGCAAAAAAAGAAGAAGATTGGCAACAGATGTTAACTCAGGGCGAATCTTCCTCAGCCCAAAAAAAAAAAGATCAAATGTAAAGAGAAGCCACTTCTCTCCTTGATGTCAATGCTCACGATTGGTTGAGATCTTCACAGGCCGGGCTGTATTGGTCATTCACAGCCAGAGAATGTGAATCAGTCAGTGATTCCATTCCCATTGGTCAGTACACATACCATGCTGGATATTTTGAATATCACTTCCACTCACAGGGAAAGAAAGTACTTTTGGTAACCATGAATCTAGATGTGGCCTTCAACTTTACAAGATCAAAAATTCAATTTTTCCAGTTCGTTGGGAATTGATAATGAACTTCAGGAGATTGATTCTGTGCTATATAAACTTGCTGGATGCTTATTGTTATTCTAGAAATTAAAAGTATTGATATTTACTACAAGAATCATTCTTGTCATGGAGCCTGAAGCACACATCTTCTGGTTAGGAATACTCTCCCCTGAATAATACTGGTAAAACACTAATATATTCTTCAACTGTAACTCGCTTTCCTTTCCCTTAGGTGTCAACTCAAACTTCCTCCTTCTCCAGTTTCAAATAAAGAAGAAACAGGAAAATGTCTACATAGGTGGGAAGAAAAGTCTAGTATTATTTATTCTTTTTTTCCAAACATATTAAATGATATGTCTAAGGTCTCATAGTTATCAAGTGGTTAAGGAAGAATTGACCTAATTTCAATAGTTAGATTTTCCCTCATTAAACTACCCTACCTCTCTTAAGATTTTAGCATATGAGAAGTTTAAATTGTGCCTCTCTTTAGTCAAGAAATTTTAGAGCTGGAATAACTTGTATTGTAAATTTGAGCTGAAAAGAAACCAGTGAATCTGGGCCAGATCTTGGATACCCATTTCTATGTCGAGGACATAGCTGAAAAAGCATTAACACTGAACCTTCACTTCTCCAATACTTGAGCAAACGTACTTGTGGAATATACACATTTTGTTTGTCCAAGCTAATTCAGGTTTCTCCCATTTTATAATTAGAAAGCTTACCTGATTAATGTGCCCGCTCAACAAAGTGCAAAGAGGTAAGCTTTGGGAGTTACACAAGACTGGGTCTGAAATCAACCCCCCATCACTTGTCGAATGCACGATAGGAGCAAGTTCCCCAACCTTTTTGAAGGGTGTTAATGCCTACCTCACACAGCCATTGAGAGGATTAAGTGATACAGTATATGTAAAAAATCTAGCATAGTGCAGGCACATTTGGGCACCCAACAGTTATTAACTCCCTTTCTTATCTCTCCTGTTAAGTATGAGACAAATATAGCATTTAATCCATTTGCATTTGTTTGCCTCTCAGTGTTCTTACACCTTCTCTTACATGTGAGCATTTTCTATCTCATCTTACTGGAAGCTCCTTCTCTTCAAGGGCAGAAACCACAACTCTCTCATTGACCCACAAAGTCTCTGAAGATGAGTGTTGTGTTTTTTTCTCAAAAACAGGGTGGTGCTGGTAGCACTCTCAGGTGGTAGTTGTCTGAATGTTTCAATCTTGTCTTCTGCAAAACTCTTTTTGGTCATAGCTGCTACAAGTGATATGTTAAGAAGGATTCTGAAGTCATTGGAAAGAGTTCTATGGTGTAGTGTTGCCATTCACAATTTCACCAAAGTAAAATACAGATCCTTTAAAGCTCTTATTTAAGTGGATCAGCAATATTCGAAGGAGTACAGAGGAGGGACTACCTGTGAAGTTTTCTTTAAAATGTGCTGGACAGGTACTCCGCCTCCTAGGAACACAGGAACACGGGATTAAATGATACAGTGCTTAATATTACCTTTCATATGTAGCATTAATTCCTCCCACTGTGATGCAGATTACTTAACATTTGTTGTGTCCAGGTTGAAATAGTTAACTCTGGGCAAACGTTTCTCTGTAACAATCCTTCCAGCATACCCCCAACTACATCTCCTCGACCATCTGGTACTGCTTTAGAGATGGAATAATGCATGGGGACGTAATAGGGCCACTTAAAATTACAATAGCTTTCCAGAAGTGTTCTCCCCATGAGCTATTCAACAAAGCCAATTATGGAAAATAGAGTGAATATTCGTTACTGAAAAGACTCTATACATTAACATGAAAAAAGGAAAAAGGGAGAAAAAGGTAGCAGAAAGAATTCTTATGTCTTGTTCTCAGATAGAACTTTGGTGTTTCACAAAATGGATTTTTCTAGTTGTTTGGTAAATTGAGGATATGCCTAAGTACAAAGGATCTTTTTTATGTTGTCTGAGTGGGTGGCTTATGTGACTACATTAGAATTCATTTAGAAATTCTTACATGAGACTATTTCTTTCCTTTTACTTTGATATAGCCAAGAACAATGGTATGCTATTTAAATGTGTGAGGACTTCATTTTCTGATATAATTGTCTTTGGCATAAATTTGGGAGTTGAGCTTCTCTACACATGTTGAGCTTCTAGTTACACAAAAGTGCCATCTATGGGTTGATAATGAATTGCATGACTAGTTGTGATCCTTTGCCCTTTCAGGATCACACAGTTGAGGAATCTATAGTCCAAGTAATGACAATGAGGAAAACTTGGTCATGAGCATTGAAATCACTTCTACAAGATCGTGGGTAGTTAGTGGCAAAGAGGGACTGGAACTCACTTTTCCTAACACCTGACCAAACTGGATTTGAACCCTCTCTCTACCTACTACTGTGTGAACTTACTCAAATCATTTAGCTTCTCTGAACCCGTTTCTTTATATCTTTATATTTATCATTATAAATGATAAAAATATTGAACTTATATTTAAAGATGTTATATAACATAGAGATGTTACGTAAAATGCTTGCTACAGTGACTAGCACAAATTAGGCACTCAGTGAATAATAGTAGCTATTGTTATTTTATCATTGTTATTACTCTTAGGCTAATAAAAACAAAATGTTAATAATTGTATGATTTTTATTTCGATATTGTATTTTAAAGCAATAATGAACACTTTTCAAAGTTATATAACAGTCACATAAAAATATTCTGGCAGCCAGCCTCCAGAATGGCCCCCAATGATCCTCACCTCCTGGTATTCACACCCCTGAGTAATCCCCTCCTACGCTGTACCAGGGTTGATCTGGGTGACCAGTATAATACAGCAAAAGTGATGGTGTGTATGGAGGCAGGATAATGGCTCCCCAAATGTGTCTACATCCTAATCCCCACAGCCTAAACCTGTGAATATGTTCAATCTGTTATCTTGTATGGCAAAAGGGACTTTGCAGAGATGATTAAATTAAAGATCTTGTGCTGAGGAGATTATCCTGGATTATCTGGGTGGGCCCCATGTAATCAAAAGGGTTCTTAAGAGATGGAAGAGAGTCAGAGTCAGAGAAATTTGAAGATGCTATGCTGATGACTTCGAAAATAGAGAAAGGGCCACAAGTCAAAGAATGCAGGAGGCCTCTTCAAACTGGAAAAGGCCGGGAAATGGATTCTCTCCTAGAGTCTCGAAAAGAAACACAGGCCTGTCAACCCCTTGATTTTAGCTCAGTGAAACCCATTTTGGACTTCTGGTCCCCATAATAAATTTGTGTTGTTTAAGCCACTAAGTTTGTGGTAATTTGTCACAGCAGCAATAGAGAACTAATACAGTATGTCACTTCTGAGGTTAGGTTATAAAAGATTGTGGGTTCTGTCTTGGACTCTTTATGTCTGTCTTTCTCATTACTCATTCCGGGGGAGGCCAGTGTCAATGTCATAAGGACACCCAGGCAGCCTCTGGAGAGGCCCACATGGTGAGGAACTGAAGCCCACCAACAAACAAGTGAGCTTGGAAGCAGATTCTCCAGCCCTAGTTGAACCTCAGATGGCTGCAGCCCGGCTGACAGCCTGGCTGTAACCCCCTGAGAGACCCTGAGCCAGAACTACCCAGCAGAGCTGCTCCTGGACTCCTGACCCACAGAAACTGCAAATAATAAATGTTTGTTGCTTTAGGCTGCTAAGTTTCAGGGTAATTTGTAGCACAGCAATAGATAACTAATACAACATCCTTGTGGAGTTTCCTCCCACACAGAATCAGGCTGACCTGTGTGGCCAGTAGAACCCTGCAGAAGTGATGGTGTGAGACTTCTAAAGATAGGTTCTACAAATTATTGCAACTTCTTTGAACCCTTGGATTGTTCATTCTGGGAAAAGCCAGCTGCCATGTCATGAGGACACTCAAGCAACCCTGTGGAGGACCCAAGTTGTCTGCACCACCTTGCCGCCATGTGAGAGAGCCACCTTGGAAGTATATCTTCCAGCTCGAGCCAAGCCTTCAGAGATTCTAGCGCTTCTGCCTTCAGTCTTCCAGCTGAGGTCCCAGACATGGCAGAGCAGAGACTAGCCATGCCAATTGTGCCCTCTCTGAATTCTTGACCCATAGGAACCGTGAGATAATAAATATTGTTGTTTTAACCCACTTAGTTTTGAGTGATTTGTTATGTAGCAATAGACAACTAGTACAAATGTTTTGAATATTTAGTATCTTCCAATTGTATTTTAGAAAAATACTTTTTCATGTTCATAGTGTAAGTGGATTAGTACCTTTTCAAAACATTGATTTGAATGTGCAAACAATGATTTCCACACTCCTTTTCCTCTGACCAGAATCTCTGTCAATATTGTGTAATGTGGATATCAGACAGAACTTGTAACAAGAAATGTTGCTGCATATAAACATAATTCTAATGTGTAGCAGACTAAATTCTTGATAGGAAAGTAAATTGTTGATAGGAAATTAGCTTGTGTTTTGGGCATGTGGCGGCTTTATTTTTATAGTCACAATGCATTAGGGCAGATTTTTCTGTAGCCTACGGCTAAGCTCAGTTTGCGCATTCCTTATTTCACCTGGTTGGATGTGGGGATGGGATGCAGGAAATGAGACTCATTGACACCAGCCAATTAAAGGTAAGGAAGTCAGTTCCTGCATAACTCCAAGTCTCCTGGGAATTCAGTCAGTCCATTCAAATGCCAAACTTCATTTCTGGACAGTAGCCTCTACATGTTCTCTCCTTCCCACCTGCTCCCCAGAACAGGGTCTGGATCCAGCCAGAAGCTTACATAATGCCTTGAAATCTGAGGTGAGGGTGCCCATCTGATCTGTGTATTGGCCTCTCATCTTTACTGGCCTTCTCTAAGCTGTGGCTTGTCCTGCCTCTTCTTGGGGGGTGTTCTTGTAACCACAGGACCAGCAACAGAATTTGTCACCCCAAAATATGCCTCTTTGGCATAAGAATTATTTTAGGCTGATTATTCTTAAGAAACAGCAGACACAGGGAAAAGCTCTGAAAACCTAGTAGAAGTTACCCATTGTAAGGGAAATTTACGTTTATAAGAGAAATCTCCATTGGTAAGGGTGCCTTCCTCTCTGTGCCAGGAAGGAGAGGATGACTAAATCTCTAGAAACTCTTATCAATGGAGAAGACGATGAATTAAATCTACACAACAACTTTACCCTTGTTTACTGTGCTGACCTCATCTTAACAACAGAATGTTAAGACTATTTTTCAGGGGCTGGGAGCCAGCCAGGAGTATGCACAGAGGAGAAAATTTTGATCTGCCCATGGAAATTCATCCTGCCGGTGCTTCCGCACACCAGCCTGCCCTCCCTGATCCCTTAAACCTCACCCCATACCCTGGATCGGGGAGACAGATTTGAGAGCCCTTCTCCTGTCTCCTTGCCAATCGATTGCGTAATAAACTTTCTTCCCTCAGAGACTGGTGTACCCACTATTGGCTTTGGGCCCATGGGTGGAGAGAGCCCTTGCTTAGTGACATTCTCTCTCCTACCACTTTGGCTGCTGAGGCATCTGGGCTGGTGTAACTAGCGGAGACTATTCTCTTGCAGAGTTAGTTTATGGTCCCCACTTTCCACATTGCCCCACCTATCTCTTGCCCTTGGCTCATTCTGGTGCTACTGATCTGCTGAAGATCAGTGCTGCTACTGATCAAGTCACCTTGCAGCCTCACAAGAACATCCATTCTGTCCCTAAAAATAGGGACCCTCTGGCAGGCATGGTGGCTCTCGATTCTCAGACCTTCCTCACACTTCTCAGTGAGGAAAATGTGGAAATGAGGAAATGTGGAAGTTGTCTTGCTTCTCTCTACATGCTCTGGAGCTGAGAAGCCCCTGGGGTGGGGGTGGCTAATTTGCTCAGGGAGTCCTTTCTTCTCCAGCTAGTCTGTCGGAGTGCTGCAGAATTTTTAATACCTTCTTACTTACATGAAGACAGCAGCAACTCCGTCTCTGGCCAGGAGGAGTCCTAGGGAAATCTTTCTTCCATACTTCAGATGGTCTACCTAGCCAATTAAGTATGGGAGACCTTATCATCATCAAGTTAACCTTCCACCTTGTAGGTAGAATTAGTAATATGAGCAATTTGTAAATTCATCCTGTATATATTCAATATGGAGCAATGCTAGATAAATGCTTTTAAATACCTTCTTATTCATGCCCACAAGAGTACATAGATTTTTGCTTTATTATAGTAAAACATGCCTATTCATGTCTTCAACAAAACAGCATGCCATACATGGCAGTGTATCATGTAGCAGAACACACAGCATTTATCATTAAGTCATGATCATGTTTCTACCTAAAGCCAGTTTTCAGGGCTGGGGGCCCACGGGGTCCTGAAAAGGTTTAGCAATTCAGTCTGTGAAAACAATGGAAGGAAAAAATGGAGAACATATTTAAGTCCTGTGCAGATCTCCATATCTAAGATCTCACACTGACTTGGGCCTCCAGGAACCCGCCAGCTTTCAGATGCTCCCTCAGAGTAAAATCTGTGAGTCAGGGAAAGCTGCCCTGACAGACAACAACAGATTCTGATCACAGCACTGAGCTCACCAGGCAAATCATTTTCTCCTTCCTCTCTCTCTCCCTGCCTTCGTTTGCCACTCCTTATATCTTCTTAGCAATGCAAAGTAGCAGTTAAGAGCACAGATTCTAGAGACAGATATCTTTGATTCAAATTCTGACTATGCCACTTACTAGCCATGAGGCCTTGGTCATGTCACTTAGCCTTTCTTTGTCTTAGCTTTCTCATCTGTAAATGAAATGAGGATGCTAGTAATAGTATCTACCTCACTGGGTTATTGTGGGGGACTAAATGAAATTATATTTGGTAAGTCCTTAGAATGCTGGGCAATAATAATTATTAGTAATCATTATTTTCCCTCTATTTTGCCTTTCCATTGTGTGTTAGTCAACCCAGGCTGCCATAACAAAATACCATAGATCATGTGGCTTAAACAAAGGAAATTTATTTCTCACAGTTCTGGAGGCTAAGAAGTCTAAAATCAGGGTGCTGGCAAGGTAGGTTTCATTCTGAGGCATCTTCTTTCGGCTTGTAGGTGGCTGCCATCTTGCTGGGTGCTCACATGACCACTTCTCTGTGTGCACACAGGGATTGAGAGAGAGAGAGACAGAGACAGAGATTGATCTCCAGTATTTCTTCTTATAAAGACATTAATCCTATCAGGGATTAATCCTTATGACGCTATTCAACCTTAATTACTTTTCTAGAGGCCCCATCTCCAAACACAGCCATACTGGAGGATAGGGCTTCAACTTATGAGTTTTAGGGGGACATAAATGTTCATCCATAACACATTCCTCCCCATACCCATGCTCAATTTCCTCTTTTACCTCCACTTCCTATACCTAAAGTCAAAACTAGATTTACTAAATGAGTAGAAACACACAGTGAATGTCACACAGGCCAAAATATGCAGTGGAATACTAGGTCACAGGTCCTTCACAGTTTCTGTGTTTTGTTAAAAGATATCATCTGGGTTGGTCATGAGCTTGTGAAAGATGACATGAGTGGAGCCATATTAAAACAGAGGCAGAGCAGTCATTTCAGAGGAATTGTCTTGCACATCTTGTTTTCTTTATCCTCCAAACTGAACCAAACTGCTAACCTTCCAAGAAGTCAGTAAGGACAAGAATATCCTGTTTGTAAGGACTGATAAAACTGGACTTTGCTGATGACCAAATCGCTAACCAATCATTGAAGTACAAGGCTAGCCTTTTGCATGATGACCGAATCTCAAGCCAATCTGTGAAGTACAAACCTAGCTCAACACAAGGTTGACACAAGGGAAGCCATATTGTAGAAAAGAAACTATATTGTAACTTTTAATGACCTCTGATTAACTAACCGAGCTGGATATGCACCCTCCAGGAGACCTACCTGCTCTGTAGATTGTATGACCCCTGCTTGTGCATGTACCTCCCAGCTGCAATAAGATAATGACTTTGTTCTTTTGAGTTCCTTAGGAATGTGATGACCCCCAAACAGAGAGTCTATGGTGAGAGCCATCATCAATGAAAACTGAAAGATCTGGTGTGGGGACTCCCAGTCTGTAACACCAGAGGGTCAACATTCCTAACCACCCCCCCACGACCCACTGGCCTATATAAGTGCTTCAAGATTCTGTGCCACGCTTAAGATGGTTTTTTAGGACACCAGTCCCCCCATCTTCTGAGTTGCTGGCTTATCACTTAAGAAATGCCCTTTCCCTGCCACCATCTGGCCTCTTGACAATTGGCTTTTGTCTTGCAGCAAGCAGATTGTGCTGTTTGTGCGGTAACACATCTAGCACCAATGAACTCTTCTTTAATACTACTCACCTCATCTTCCCTTTTCCCCATGAAAACCCTAAGCCCCTCTCCTGTAATTGAAATATGTTTTGGGGTTCTACCTGAATCTATGTCTCCTGAATTGCAATTCTAATTGATCAAATAAATATCTGCTGTTTAAATTGTAGTGATCTTTCCTCAGGCAACAAGCTTGTGTCTAGTTAGTAATGAGCAATAGTTTGTAACAGTTACCTCTTCTACAAACAATGCTGCATGAAACACTACCCCAAAACTCAGTAGCTAAAAACAATAAGAGTTTATTGCTCATCCAACTGGAGTCAGGGGCGGGTTAGAGACTTAGGCTCAGTGACTCTCCTGACCTCAACTGGCCTGTCTCATTTGTCTGGGAGTAGACCGGCTGTTGGTTGAGGTCTCATTTTTCTAGGATTTAACTGGCTGTGGTAACTCAACTCTGCTTCCCAGGTCTCATCCTCCACGTCTCTCGCATCCTTCCAACAGACTAGTCCAGGCATGTTCTCTCATGAGGTACAGATTCAAACAAGCCCAGTCACCAGCCCAGGAAGCAGAGAGCAGAAGGAAACTCTCAAGGTGTCTTGAAGCCTAACCTCAGAAGCAGCACACTGTCACTGCTGCCACATTCTGCTAGTCAAAGCAAGTCACAGGAGAGTTCAGACGCAAAAGATGGAGAAACAGACTCAGCCCCTTCATGGGAGGAATGAGGAATTATAGTCATTTGCAATCTACTCCACCAAAGATCATCTTACCACCTCCCCCCACCTCCTTTTTTTCTAGTTTAAAAAAAATCACAAATTTTAATAAGAGAGAACATGTGATTATAAATAATGTATTTTGGTGGGAAAAGTTTTATGTACTTCATCAATACCCTTTGGGCACATAGACTGTATTTATGTAAATGAGACTGGGATAGACAAGAAGCTAGATATGAGCTGGGAGCAAGGTCACTCCACCAGGTGCAGCGTCCTCATTACCTGGCAGTAGCTCTTTGGAAGTGCAGGACTCCCCTTGATTCTGACTGAGAGTAGCCCCAAGCCTCATTGTACCCTCATTTGCACTGCGGTTTTGACCCCCCTTGTGGGGGAACACCACCATGACAGTTCCGAAGATGCCTATGTAAGGAAAAAATCTCCTCCTCCTGATGTGGGGGTGGAGACAATGCCCAGGTTGGTCCACCTTCCAAGACACTCACCCAGCCCCAGGACTCGACCTTCCAAAGCCACCGACCACCACGACTTCGGGGCAGTTGCTCACCTCGAGCCTGCCCGCCCCTCCCCTTGGGGTGTACTTTCGCTTTGCTAATAAATCCTCCTGTGTTAAAACTTCTGCTGTGTTTCCGCTCTCAAATTCTTTTGTGTCTGTGGACCAAGAACCTGGGACCCCACTGCACCAATCTGACCAGTGCCAGTGACAAGACCATGGCACCTACAGAAAGAAAAAAGTGTTTCTTCATAAGAGTGTTTTTGTTTGTTTGTTTTTAGAAAATATATTTAGAGAAAGCTCTGAAAATAGTTTAACTTAATTTATTATTGTGTTTCTTAAACTGAGAAACTTTTTTTATGTGTGCTGTATATCATACAAAAAAAGAGCATATTAATATTAGCTAGAAAGCTGAAAAGTATCAAAAGCTATTTTTGGAAAATATATTACGTTCTAATTATTTTTTAGTTTACACTTAGCATCCAGATGCAGCCAGGAAATCAGGGAATTGGATTTGGGGGAATTGGATTTGGGGAAATTAAACTATGATGTGCTGCCACCTTGTGTACTATGCCTATAAGAACCATCATTTCCATTAGCATCTCTAGAATATTAATCAAAAAAATATATTGCAAAGAAAGGAGACATTTTGTCCTTGCAAAAGGCAGGGTTTCTTAATCCTTTTCGTGCTCATGGAACTCTTCAGAAACCTAGGGACCTCTTTTCATAGTAATATTTTTAAACGTATAAAATAAAATACTAGTATTAGAAACTATATTAAAATATAATTACCAAAAGATTTAAAATGACTGTAATAGACTAATATGTGTGCTTTTTTTGTGTGTGTGTGTGAGAAAGATCAGCCCTGAGCCAACATCCATGCCTATCCTCCTCTTTTTGCTGAGGAAGACTGGCCCTGGGCCAACATCCGTACCCATCTTCCTCCGTTTTATGTGGGATGCCGCCACAGCATGCAGCATGGCCTCACAAGCGGTGCATCGGTGTGTGCCCGGGATCTGAACCCGGGCTGCCAGCAGCGGAGCGCGAGCACCTAACCACTATACCACAGGGCCGGCCCCTAATATGTGTGATTCTTAATTAACACATTAAGTAACAAAATCTAGTGTTGAGTCTAATAGGTAGTATGATCTCAAATTAGTAAATAATGGAAACATATTTCAAGATATTGCAAGCAACAGTAATGAGATATGAAAATGTGTGTCATGACAAATACTATTGTGCTTTGTTGCCTATATTCATAATTGAAGGAAATGCTAAATTACAGCTAGAAATGAGTGGGAAATTTGTTATTTTTTTCCTAAGTTTATGGACCACCATGAACCTAGTTCTAGCCACGGGCCCCTTGAGATCCAGAGACTCCAAGTTCATCATTTCTGACCCCAATCTAGTTTAAATTTGATCACTACAAGAAAATATAAGACATCAAAACTTTCAAAAATAAATCTGCATTAAGACCCTACAATCCTTGGAAATGTTCTTCTAATAAGGTATTTTTGAAGAACAGAACACTAATTCTTCTCTCACATATGTTACTTTCCCACATTATGCTGTAATGAATGTATATGTAATATAGGATGTTTCTAATATTCTTATAATCATAGATTACCAAGTATGGACGTACAAAATACATGTGTAGTTTTATGTGATATTTTAAGGAACCGACTAGATTACCTGGATTCTAGTCCAAGATTTGTCTTGCATTGATTCAGTGACCTTGTACATTTCTCTCCTTCACCTCCGTCTCTCTTTTTCTTCCTCCTTTCCTCCCTTTCTTTCTTTTCTTTGCTATTTTTCTTTCTTCCTTCTTTTTTCTCTCTCTCTCACCATCGTCCTTTATTTTACTCTCCCCTCAACAAACTTTTAACAAGAGATAACTATGCATTAATAACTGTGCTAAGCAGTGTGGGTAGTGATCTCGGGACCTCACGGTTGGTGGTAATAAAGCATGACCTAGAGGCAGATTTACCATCCCAGCTAAAGAAACTTAAGCTCTGTGTACTTCACTTTCATGGTTCCAAGGAGACTTGGCAGTGGTTTCACATGTTTATATGGTTTTATAAAATTTGCAAAATGAGAAATTTTAACCACAATTAGTTAAGACCGCCGTCTCTTTCAATTCCTGCTTCCCCTCATGTTCATTGCTTTTAGAGTACCCAGGCATTTTGAGATCCTGCTAAATACAAGTTGAGTAGAGGATACCTCATTTTGGATTTAGTGAGATATATTTATGTGGTTTATATTCATTTTCGTGCATAGAGGGGTTTCTCAACTTCATGGGTAAATGTCAAGAGACACTTAAGAATTTTATCTTGTCGTTTCTCTCTCCCTAGTTAAATTTTACATACTTACGAAGAAGCCCATGTCTAATTTGTGATTCTAACCCCCAAGAAGGTAGTATGTCCATGTGGCTGTGCTGGTTAACATTACATAGGCCTTTCCTCATCCAGATAAAATTCTCTCAGAAGTGATGCTTATCTGGTTTTGCCCCCTTGGGGCACTAGAATAGTCAGAATCCACTCCATTTAAGTATCTGTCTATATAAATACCTAAAGTAGTCTTTAGTTGCTTTAACACATGGCTCTATGAAGTTAACAAAAGATTGTTACATATGACTAAAGCAGCATTCCACAATGAGATGGATGGTGGCTTTGCAATGTGTCAACTTGGCTAGGCTGAACTACATTTCCCAGAACTCTTTTTCGTGTATATTTCTGGATAGGGTGAGTCTCAAGAGAGATTCTTGTAAGATTTGGAGCGTGGAGGTGAAGCAGCGGCCATTTTTGTAGCTCACACACGTTGTTGTTTACCTGCTTTCTCACCTCGTTGGTGTGAAGCAGCAGCCAGCAACTATTCCATCTTCCCCAGGACCCTCCTTCAGTTCTGTCTACTGCTGGGCCTGGTATATGTTTAGCTACATGATGAAAGCTCCCTGCTTCAACTTTTCGAACCTAACTCACTATAGATATAGAAGAAAAATAATCTCATCAAGAAAGATACTGATAAGATAATCGTTGCCCCCAAAATGGGCTTGGAGTTCTCTAGCATCACTGATTTTTGGCTGTTATCAATAACCTTTAAAATATTTCCCATTCACTTATTACGTGTTCTGTTTCATTTTTAAAAGTATCTTTTTTTTTAATTCTCTAAAGAATCTAATAAAATGGGATAAAAGATAAGCTTGTTAGAGCAATATCACCTATATCGTAAGCTCATAGGACTATTTTCAAGAAAGTTTATGACAATGGGGAGATATTTTATGCAGTATAATGTATTTTTACTGTAAAGTGAACATTCTATTGTTGGATAAATAATCTTCATTTTAATCTCTCCTTAAAAAAGTTTTCCTGATATTACAGAGCCATGCTGTTAAAAGACCTATGCACACTTTCCTAAATACATCTATATAAAACTGTCTATTAAACACAAATAATGGGTTCTGAAGTCAATGCCAGTTTTCTTTTTCGGATTATGGGGGAGGTGCATTTTTGCTCTTTCCCTCAAAAAGAGACAACAGAAAAAAACAAACCTCTATAAAAATTGTTAATTCATTCAGGATGCTTGATGTCTTTTAAAGGTTTAATACATACAGAAGTCACTTAACTGTAGAAAGAAGGTTTACCCAGTAAAGTTTATAAGAAGAGGACTGTGAAATTGATAGTATAACTGAAGATTTGTCATATATGTGTTACGTACTCGTATTTATCAAGGAATTCAGAAGATAAACAGCAAGCATTAAGTTTTTGAAACAGTTTAAATTTAGAGATGCTAATTTAAACCAAAGACCCCAAAAGAATTAGCTAACCAACTAGCCTCACAATGACTCAATTAAAAAATTCACATTTACAAAGCATTTCATCTATTATTTAATGGTCGACGTTTTAGAGTAAAATAAGATCCATTTTTCAAAAGCAATACTACAAATGTGAACACAAAATTCAAAGGAACATAGGATAAAAAGTATAGAAAATGAAATTTGTTCTTTGTATAACACTCATGACTTGGGTTCATATACTGCATTTTTGAGAAGCCACTTAATGCATCTGTTTATACAGACCCCTGGGTTTCAACCTTAGGTCCATCACTGGCTAGTGTTCTTAAACAGATTCTGTAGTTTAATTTCTCCATCAGTTAAATGTGGATAATCATTATCATGACTTTTTATATGGAAAGCATTTAGAACACTAAGTACTCAATAAATATTAGTCTCCATAAAGGCAAGATTGGCTAATATTAGGAAAGCTTTTTCTGGAATTCCTAATATTCAAGTCTCTCTTTTTTAGTTTATTTCTTAAAATGTAAATCTTGATATATATGATCTTCGATAATATCTTTTATTATCTCTCAAGTCCCAGCTATAGCAAGATAAATCAGGGCAGTTGCAAGGTTGCAAAAAGTCAAGGGTCAAGAAATTGTAATTATGAGTCAAACTAAAATTCTACTCATTGCCATAAACGTATCTAAGAACATATGCAAAAATAATTATGAACAGTAAATTTAACAGCAATAGCAAAAGTAACCCTTTATTAGTGAAGCACAGTAGCAATTGTTAATATTATTATATTACAACTTGAAGTTGCTAGTGAGATCCTCATTAAAAATTTGAAGTTCTTTTTTTTAATCAGAAATAACAGGAAGAGAAAAGAGGGAATCTGTATTCTACTCGAGAATTCTAGTAGGAGATGAATCAAGAGAGGGAGAATCTGTAGTGACAGCTGGAAAAAAGAAAAGTAAGCAGACCAAATCTCTAGGGCCTGCAGGAAAAAAGGATTATACTGAAAGCTGACCCCAGATGAAGAGGATGACCCAGTGCTTAACCAGCAGGCGGGTCCGTATGTTACCTAACAGCAGGGAGATGGGAAAGTTGCCCAGTCAGGGATTCCATCAACTCCATGATGAGATAATGAATGGAAATGCCCACTGGAGTCAGATCTCAGTCTAAATCTTGGCTCAACCATTTGCTAGCAATGCAACATTAGACAAGTTGTTTAAATTCTCTAAGCTTCAATTTTCATTACTGTAAAATGAGGACAATAATTGTAGTTTCTGATAGTTTTGTTGCATTAAAAAAGACAACATCTGTGAAGTGATCAGCACGATTTCTGGCAGAAAGTAAATGTAATAGTATTATTTGAAGCAAATATTATTTGAAGATGAAAGGAGATCTCTAAGTAACTGCACTTAAGTAGATATTAATTAAGCTATTATCTACCAAGGAGAATCTGCAAGCTATGACTTGACTATTGCCTTTAGACAAAGTCATTTATTAAAGATGTTATGCCTTTTCACTTTTTTTAATCTTGACAGTTTTTCTTAGATTCTCTTTATTTTGGTTTGTTGATCTTTCTCATGACCTCCTCACCCAGTACTTCCAAAGTCAGCTATGATGGGATATGAGGTCATACTAAAAATGTCTATGTGCTTCTGAAACTCAGGGTTAGTCTCTACTTGATGTCTCATTTAGAAATATCCCTTCTGCCTTAACCACCCGACAGGAGGCTTCTGCCTTTAGAAAACAGTGTAGACCTCACATGCACTGGCTTCAAGGTATTATGCCTATAACAAGGACAGGTAAGTTTATATATACACCAACATTCTATATCACTATTATAGCAAGTACGTTTACAGCTTCAGGATAGCTGGCAAATAAGCATTCTCTCCAACAAACAGTTATCACTCTTTACTAGGCCACTGTGTTCAAGCTATGAAGAGGATATAAAAAAGATCCAGGAAATCTGATCTTTTAAGTGTGATTTAAATTGTGTCTAAATGCCTAGTGATGTGATGCAGAAAGGAAAGCTCTAATAAGTGCAATCTTGAGACTGTGTATCAGAAGTCCAAGTTACTTAACCTCTCTTGACCTCGGTTTCCTCCACTGAGAAATAGAGCAGTTGAACTACCTGATCTGTTAATTCCCTGCTAAACCAACCACTGTGTGGTTCTGTGACTGTGGTTGGCACCTAAGGAGCTAAAGACAGTTTAATTTACAGATGCACTTGTCTCCCAGAATATAAAAATACATCATTTTAGAAGACAGCGGTGGTGGTTTAAAAAAAAAGATGTTAACGACAACAGCCCTTGAAAAGTGTAACAGTAAGAAAATACAAAATGAAAACATCTAGGTCCAATCACCTTGTCGTGACATTGGTAAATCACTCATCAGCTTGTTTTTCATTCACTGATCAAAAATAATTTCATTAATTCATTTATACCTAGAAATTAAGTATTCATTTCTTCAAATCCATAGTGCATGATCCTCAAGAAAAAAAAGGGAATGATTAATTGTAGCCTCCTCAGTTTTTAGTTAAATGTGAGGAAAAGTAATCAGAAAGTGGATAAATCTATATGATACCTGTAATCGTTTCCTAGGGCTGCTATAACACAGTACCAAAAGCTGGGTGGCTTAAAACAACAGGAGTTGATTGTCTCATTGTTCTGGAGGCTAGAAGGCTGAAATCAAAGTGTCCCAGGGCCGTGTTCTCTCTGATGGTCCTAGGAAAGAATCCTTCCCTGCCTCTTCCCAGCTTCTAGTGTTTGCCAGCAACCCTGGGCTTGTAGGTGCATCACTCCAGTCCCACAGTTGTCCCCACAACTTCCTTCTGTGTGTCTGTGTCCAAATTTCCCCTTTTTATAAAGACACCAGTCATATTAGATTAGGACCCACCCTAATGAACTCATGTTAACCTGGTTAAACCTGAAAAGACCCTATTTCCAAATAAGGTAACATTCTTAGTTACTGGGGGTTAGAACTTCAATGTACCTTTTAGTGCAGACAGAATTCAGCACATAATAATATATCTCCCTCCATGAAAAAATTCAGTGAATGCACAAGATTTAAAGTTTTCTCAAGGACCAAGAAGTGAAAGAAGTGCCACACAGGGCTTTCATCACTTGTATAAACAAGATCCAGCTTATTGGAACCATCAGAAAATTGAGAGATACTGATTAAGATAATTTTTGCCTAGCTGGCTGAGTCAGTATCTTGGCAATAAAATGTTGCGGGAATAAATATTCATATTCATAATAGCTTGGATTTTTTTAGATCTCACTAGTTTCTAGACACTGTTCTAAATGTTTGACCTGTATTAATACATTTAGTCCCTTCCATAACCCTACAAGGTGAGAATTATTATCCTCATTTGACAGTTAAAGAAACTGAGGCACAAAGAGGTTAAGTAACTTGATCACAGCGACACAACTATTAAGTGGCAAAATTAAGATTTGAACTCAAGAAGTCTGGCCCCAAAAGCTATGCTGTTAATAATCACTATGAATGAATTCCTGGATTTACACTTTAGTGGTGAAGCAAGACATATCACCATGAAGTGACTTAAAAACAAACAGTCTTTGGTACCTGTGAGAGATCAAAATGTTACACAGAAAACGTGCAAGACTGTAAAGCTAATTTTTAAAAGGCTGGATCGGTACATTTAGTAATAGATTCCATTCCTTATAGTTCTTTGAGCAAAGTTTATTAAGAAAATAAGTTTGACTAGCTTTTTTATATCAAAGATATTAAAAGATCATTATGTTGTGAAAGGATGCTAATTAGAAAGAAGGATGTCAAGCACTGAGAAACAGACCAATAAGCTATTGGTCTATGCATACAAGGTTATCTAATGTCCAATTTTCACAGAACCTCTAACTAGAAATATAAACTATATTTTTTTAATTAGAAAAACTTAACATGCACTTGTTTTAATGATGAAGAAATGTGTTTCCTAAACATGCTAAGCGAATTTTTTGTTCTTTAGTGGATTTTTATTATCCTAGAAAATATAGTCCTTTTGGCCAAAAATTTCTATCTAGTCCTCTTCATAAAATTAAATTATTTAAAAATATTTATATACTTTTAACATATATACACAATTAAACAGAAACATTACTATTTATTGATTTAAATATTCCTCTTCAGTGGCCTTAAAAAATGGATGTATCATTATAACCTCGATGCTTTAAAAAAAATTATCAAATCTTAAAATTGTAATCACAACTCTGTTGAGCTTTTAGTTTGTCTAAAATTTCTGATTGGGCCATTTTATATTTTAACACATTTTTAAACAAAAATGTGTTGATATAAAAAGCCTTAGCATTGATCATGTCCGAGTCAATTTTTAGCCAATATGCTTAACGGTTATATCCGTGACTAGAACTGGGAGTCCCAGATGCACTGAATGGCATGTATTCTCCTTGTAAGCAACAGTTTGTCTGGGTCCTTGATTCTGTTTTGACACGATGTGTTGCCAAACTGCTGTGTTTTAATTTAAGACCCACTTAGATTAAATTTAATTGTACTAATCTTTTAACTTCATGGTTTTTTTCTCTGGGAAATGGTATATTACTTTTCACTGTAAGGCTATTATTATTTTTTCAGAAATGTTTTACAAGCAATTATAATTCATGTTTAAAAAGTAATGTTCATAAATGGAAGCAATTAAATTTTGCATGCAGCAGCAGTGCTATAGGCAAAGAGAGAAATCTTTCAATGACCACTGTCTTTGAAGGCACTGGGACATTACTGGCAGATACTATTTTTAGGAAGTAGAACATGTCAAAGTTACCAAACTGGTCATAATATTTTTCTAACTGAATGCACATAAGAGATATTTTTAGAGAATCCGTCTTTTAAACCCACAAGAGTTTTCTGAATTATATTCTAAAGGAAATATTTAATATTCTACGCTGCAGATTTCTTTCAATAGCTCATTGTATTTTATTACATCGCTGACTTTTTTAAACATGTAGCTTTGTTAAGAAAGCGTGTTATAAAATGAAACTGATCCTTGTAACGTTAATACACACCCAGTTAACCAGTTTGTGATTTCCTGAGTGTAATAGCTGCATTACTTGATTCCAAATACTATTTTATTTTATATCAGGAAAAAACTTTCTATTTTATTAATCTTAAAGGCATGAGGTAATCACATTAAAGGCTGATCATGCAAGCCTTAATGTAGATAAAAATATTTTTTCAATAAACGATGACTTTATTCATAAAACAGTTTTCTGTCAACTAGAAATATAAAAAGGTCAGCTTATTAAAATGTGTTCATAAGTTATAATAGCTGGTCTGGATATCATTTGAAGTTTTAGGCAATTCATTTTTCTATAGCTGATAGCAAATGTAGTCTGAAAATATGAACTGAGATAAATCTTACAGTAATGTTGGATCAGAAGGGGGAGCAAGGAGGGAAGGGTGTTTTTTTTTAAGTGAAAAAATTAATTACGATGATATTACCATCATTGGCAGATTTAGCATTTTTAGATAAGTAGTTTTAGAATAGATTGCCATTATGCAAAAAGGTTTTCATTAGTGTGGGTAAATCTGGGGCATTATAAAGTTGAAGTAAAACTGGACAGTTTTTCAAAAAGTAGCTCTAATAACTACTTCTCTAAGTTTAAGTCTAGAAAACAGCAACATTAGACTAATATGATTTTTGAATCCAGGTATGTTTTGAGAAAAATTCTTACCTACATGTCCAGAAAACTTTGTGAGTTGACTGTCATCATAGTCTTCTATTTTTGATGAGTCAGTGGCAAGCACAAAATATTCTTTTCTCCCGTTCCTCCCCTTGTTGCCCCTAAAATTTTGTCTATTCCAAGGGCCATGAACTTACTTGTAGAGGCAATACAGAGCTATTTAAGTGTTGGCCATTGTAATCACATTTTGTTAAGTATTTGAGTTACATAAACAGAGATTCCCCCTCACTCAGAGTACAGTGGTGAAAATAATCACAGAGTCCCGTCCTGGCACTGTGTGACCTGAAGAAGTTATTCAACGCTTTTTTTTTTTTTTTTTTTTATGAAGGAGATCAGCCCTGAGCTAACATCCGTGCTAATCCTCCTCTTTTTGCTGAAGAAGACCGGCTCTGAGCTAACATCTATTGCCAATCCTTCTCCTTTTTTCCCCAAAGCCCCAGTAGATAGTTGTATGTCATAGCTGCACATCCATCTAGTTGCTGTATGTGGGACGCGGCCTCAGCATGGCTGGAGAAGCAGTGTGTCGGTGCGCGCCCGGGATCTGAACCCGGGCCACCAGTAGCGGAGCACGCACACTTAACAGCTAAGCCACCCAGGTGGGTCGGTTATTCAATCCCTTTAAGCCCTAGTTTACTCATCAGTAAAACTGGGGTAATAACAATATCTATTTTACTAACCTATTGTGAGGATTAAGTGAGGTAAAGAAACCGAAGGAATTAAAGCATAAAGTGCTGATACATATCTCATTTTAAATGTTGTTTTCTTTCAAATTATATGAATAGAAACACAAAGTACAACTCATTTGCATTATTAGGCATGCCATGGAAAACCGAAACAACCATTGGTCAAAGTCTGTCCACAATTTTAATTTGATTCTAAACTCTGAGTTGGGTCCATGGCGTAGAAAGGTCAGAGACTAAAGAGTGTGTGTTTCCAGTTGACGGGCTGTCACTTTTCAGCTCTTGTCCAGGCCTTCGCTGGCACCTACCAACTGTCCCTGCCTGTGTCGAGACTTTTTAACCTTGCCTTGATTTTCAGCTTAGATTCTCTTATACCAAATTGTCTCTTTAAAGGGGGTTTGAGAAAGTATAGCAGAGTCACATTTACATTTTATCATCTTATACACATTTAATTTATGCAGACTTAGAACTAAAAAGAAGTACAAGCATAAAAAGTAACAAATAGCATGGGCAATTCCACTTTCCATGCCATTGTATGAGATTCTGTTCTGATGGGAGCATAAGATGGGAGATGGGAATCTGCTGCTCCTTTGCCTATGGTCCCCTGTGCCTGTCACAGCAAAAGCATCTCACCAAGCTGACTGAGATTCTAATATTTAGACAGTTTTCTTTCCATACTATATGGGTTCAAGACTAATTTTGGTGAAATGCAATTCTCATCTTGTGAGCTGATATTAGAATCTGACCTCTAGTTTAAACTTAGTGATTGACCACATTGTGTTTATCTTCTCTCCCAGTCCTCCAGATCTTCCTGAAATGAAAGGAAAGGATTAAAAAAAAAAGTATTAACTCAGAAGGACAAAAAGAATGGTAGAGGGGACCACAGGAAACAACATATTTCAACAAGTTCTCAGAAGATAGAGAGCAGAGGGAGGAGTAGTAACGAACTGAACAGAGTAGAAGTGACATCCTGAAAACCCGCAGAGAGGGTTACCCTAGATCAGAAGCGAGCACAGTTGCCTTGTACAAGTGGAGGCTCAGCAATGGAGGCACCAACTACTTCAGAAGGCCGTGAAGTCAGGATCTGGAAATGGAGGACTGATTGAGACTGTATGCAACTCGCTCCGATGGCCGGGGGCCCTCTCCTGCCTAGGTAAGGAAGCAGCGACCTCTAGTTCCTCCCACAACCTCCTATCCCCCCCTCTCCCCTCAAACATTTCTTCTCTGGAGAAGATGAATGGAGAAGCCCCAGGCTTAGGGACACCATGGAGAGCTGGAGTGAGATGAGGGCCTTCAAGGAGAGGCAATAAATGAAAATGTGCATGCCGAACTGTGGGAGCCTCAGCACCCTTGATTTTTTTCATATTTTCCTGTATTTCTTTGATAGCGATAAAATTTAATTTATGAAAAGAACTTGATCTCAATGCAAGATGCAAAATGACTATATAGAATAGCACTGAGATGAACAATTGTATCAAATCATCCTTGCTAATGATAAGAACTACCTTTTATTGAGTGGTTACACTGTGCCAGGCACAGTGCTAAGCGTTTTACATATATTTTTGTATTTCATTCTTCTAAGCAGGTATTATTATTCCTATTTTTGAGGATAGGCAAACTGTACAGATAATGTGACTTGCCAAATGTCATACAGCTAGTCGGTGATAGAGCCAGGTTTTAAGCAGGCTGATTCCAATGTAGGATGTTCTGAGAGACCATACTTTGCTCCTCTCTTGGCCCTGATTTTGAGTGCCAATAATAGCAACTGGGATTATTTTTGCCATGTTTAATACCCATATATTGATTTTTCTCCCGTAAATCTGTGAAAGTAGTTCTATCATGCCCCTGTACATAAATTTTGTCTTCATAACCTTGTAAAAATTTGTAATTCCTGTAGGACTGGAATCTAGCCTATTAACTGCAGTGCAGCTAGACTCTATCAGAGACCCCGTCACTCACATAAAGGGAGAGGGAGAAGGAAACAGACAGGAAAGGGCTTTTAGGATGGGCTTCTGTGTTGGCAAGAATTGGACTGGGCTACTTTCAGCTGCAAAGTGGGAGCAGAATATTTCAGCTTCAACACAAAATACAACACCCAGAGGATCAAGGAATAAAATGAAATTGAGTTGAAGCCTGTCAGAAATAGCCTAGAGTACTTGTTTTCAATCTTTTTACCCTGGAGGAATTCTTGAAATAATTTTCAAGTCTAAGGGAACCCCTCATAAATATTCTTATATCTACAAATCAGAGAATGTTAATGTGATTGGTAAGTTATAGATATAATAATCCAAGAACAATTGTCAATAATTGTCACAGAAGAAGAGAATGATCTTTGTCTGTGAATATTGTGAATAACTTATTAGTCTGGTCTTTTTATGTAGTTCTCTCTCCCCACAAAAGACACTAACTCTAACATAAATTGGTAGTGTAGAGAAAATTTATCTTCCCCTTTTATTTTTGTTTACTATTTGGCTTTGTAACCATACCCAGTGTGTTAGTCCAAGTCCTCCAAGACACCAGGGAGGATTAAACATGCAGGGGTTTTATTAGAGGAAACACCTTTGAGAGAAAATGGGGCAGGGGACTGGGAAGACTGGGTGATCCGTCAGACCATGAAGCACGTCTGACCCTGCGTGAAGGAGAGAGGAAGGTTGGGGGAAGTGTTCAAGATTGCCATGAAGTCTGAGGAAGGGCCAACAAGGCTCTCAGGGAGTCTTTGAGCCGAAGTCAGCCATCAGACAGGTCTAACGACATCCAGGAATGAGCCTGCCTCAGTGCTCCTGCTGCACTCAGTTACTGACTGGGAGCAGTTTATGGCAATTGTGGCCTGAGCACCAGCACAGTGATGAAGGTCAGAGCACAGCCACTGGGCCCGTGGTCAATTAGCTCCCTGCAGTTGGAGGTCTGCAATGGACGTTCTCAGGGCCACCATACCTAAGTGGGCCTAAACATTTATCACAAACTTCTCATCAACAAGTAGCTAATAAAGTAAGCCATGTGATTTTTTCCCTATTTAAAACTAAAACAACTTTTTACTCAAACTTTCTTAAAGAAAAGAAGTTAGGCTTAGCTTACCTTTCTTTTTTTTATTGAGATATAATTGACATATAACATTATACTAGTTTCAGGTGTACATCATAATGATTCAATATTTGTATATATTGTGAAATGATCACCACAATAAGTCTGGTTAATATTTGTCACTATAGGTACAAAATTTTTTTCTTTTAAGATCTACTCTCTTACCAACTTTCAAATATGCAATACAGTATTAACTATAGTCACCATGCTGTATAATCACATCCCCATTAGCTTATCTTTCTTGAAATTAGTGTCTTACTTTCCTTTACACAAATTATTTTAAAAATCATATAAGGCACACATTATTAAATTCCTGTTAAATAGCTGGTTTAAGCCAAAATATGTGATTTACTTTTTCGAAAGGTAGGCTTGGTTGATTTAATTTAAATAAAAGTTATAAAATGATTTAGTTAGTTATTTACAACATGAAAATTATTGACAATATGATTAGTACAGCTACTAAATATGAGCCAACAGAATATGAATAAAAGTATATCTTAAGATAGATTTTTATACAAAGCTTTGAAAAACTCATTTTCTTCCTGAGTAATATGATCAGGCTCAAATATAAGCCTAGCAGTTATGAAATTATTATACATCTATGTATACATTACATATTATACATCTATTTTAAAATCTCTTTTATATACCTATTATGCGTAAAAATTGTTATTTTTGAAACTATAAATAAAGAATAAAATTACTTGAAACTTGTGCTTGTTTTCCTGCTGCACAATTACCCAATTCTAGATCAAACTTGAGATAAGGACACAAGGAATTCATTTTCAACTAAAATGAGATGATTTTCCTCCTTGCTCATGATGCTTGGTAAACAAGTCAAAGCTTGTTCACATATCTAATGAGTGAAAAACTGCAGCGAAATCTTCACTGCTTTCCTATGAATGGCAGGATACTCATCCTTCACAGAAATCCGAAACTTGTCTAGGGGCAGATCAGTAAACTTTATCTTGACTGCATGATCAAACTGCAGCTCACAAAGTCCTTGCTTTTCTCTCAAGGTCAGGTTCTCAGGCTGAGCACAAGATTCAGAGAGAGGGTCTCGCACCCTTGTGTTGAAAGAAAGAGAAAATACTGTTTCATTTTGTTCTGTGGTTCTTCCAGGTGGTTTCAATAAAGCTTAAGTCTTGCTAATGTCCTTCTTCACTCTGAAGCCGAAGCAGCAGTGGGAAAATTTCAAGATTTCCTCTTGCAATATAGTTTTTCCAAACATTCAGATTCTTATAAATGGGAGAATCTTGTCACTTGAAGTCAAACTACTTTCTTCAGGGTCTTGTGAATACTCGTTCAATTTGTTCATGGGATGAAAAATGCCTGACAAGTAGCTAGTTGCTGCAGCCTTCTTCAAAACACTTGACCAAATCTGGCATACTGCTTCTTGAAAATCCTCCTGTAATTTACCTTTTAGCTAAAACACACTGCTGCAAACTCTTCCTTTGCTTAACCACAAGATTTCTGTATGTAACAGGAGGTTTATGTGATCCTTGTCCAAATGATAACACAATTTTAAAACATTCTGAGTGAACTGGTCTTTATTTAATAAAGTTAACTATTTTGTAGCATCACTTAGAACTTTTTTCATTTCATCTATGAGAGTTTTTGACATTAGTACCTCCCTCTGAAGAAAACAGTACGTTGTAATAATTTAGATCAAAGAAGCTCAACATACCCAAGCATGAGAAACACGCAGAAAGTTACATCGAGGCACATTATAATCAAACTTCTCCAAACCAGTGATAAAGAGAAGATTCTAGCAACCAGAGAAAAAGGCTCATTACATACAGAAGAATAAAGGTAAGGATGACCTTAGATTTCTCATAAGAAACAACGTAAGTGAGAAGAGTAACGAGCAAAATCGTTAAAATAGTGAAAGAAAAAACTACAACCTAGAATACTATAGCTCCCAAAATGTCTTTCAAAATGTCTTTCAAAAATGTCTTTCAAAAATGAAGGCAAAACACTTTTCAGACACACAAAAGCTGAATGATGCCATCAGCAACAGGCCACATTACAAGAAATGGTAAAGAAAGTTCTTCAGTCAGAAGGAAAATGAAACCAGAGGGAAATATGAGTCTACACAAGGAAATAAATTGTATTAGAAATGGTAACTCCATGGTTAAACATACGATTTTTTTCTTTTAATTTCAATTTCTTACTATTAAAATCTGTAATTAAACAAAACTAATTGTAATGTAGCATGTGGTTTATCACACGTGAAAGCAAAATATATTACAACGAGTGCAAAGGGAGGGAGGGGAGAAACGGAACTATTGAAATGTTCTTACACATGCAGTGGTAGAATATCATTTGAAGACAGATTGTGATAAGTTAAAAATATATACTATACACCCTAAAGCAACAATTAAACTAAAAAACAAAGAGTTACAGCTAATAAGCAACCAATGAGATGAAACAGAATCAGAAAATATCTAATCCAAAACAAGTCAGGAGAAACAGAGAAAGTAAACATAGAACAAGATGTCTCCTGTTAGAAAACAAATAGCAAGATTATATATTTAAACTTAACCATATTAATAAATACATCAAATGGAAATGATCTAAATACCCCAATTAAACAACAGAGATGGTCAGATTGGTTTAAAAAACAACATCCAATTATATGCTGCATGTAAGAAGTCCGCTTCAAATTCTTAAGACCCAAATAGGTTAAAAGTAAAAGTATGGAAAAAGATATTCTATGCTAACACTAATCAAAAGAAAGTTGGAGTAGCTACACTAATATGAGAGAAAACAAATTTAGGAGCAGAGAATAATGCCAGGGATAAAAAGCTCATCTCCTACGGATAATGGGGTCAATTCATCAAGATGACATAACAATCCTAAAAACTTATGTACCTAGTAACAGAACTTCAATACACATGAAGCAAAAACTGATAGAACTGAAGAGATAAACCAACAAATCCAGAATTATTGTTGGAGATTTCAGTATGTCTATCTCAATTATTCATAGAACAAGTACACAGAAAATCAGTAAAGAAATAGAAAATGTGAACAATACTATCAAACAACTTAACTGACATTCATAAAACACTCCACCCAACAGAAGAATACACATTATTTTCAAGTATACACAGAACATTTACCAAGATACACCATATTCCGGACCAGAAAACAAGTCTCAATAAGGTTAAAATGATTGAATTTATATAAGTTCTTTGAACAAAATAGAATTAAATTAGAAATCAATAACAGAAAGATCTCTGCAAAATCCCCAAATATTTGGAAACTAAATAATATACTCCTAAATAACATGGATCAAAGAAAAAAAAGTCAAAAATAAAATTAGAAAGTATTTTGAACAGAATGAGATTGAAAACATATCAAAATTTTTGGGATGTCACTAAAGCAGTGCCTAGGGGAAAATTTACAGCACTAAATGCTTATATTAGAAAAGAAGCTCTCAAATCAATAACCTCAGCTTCCACATTAAGAAAATAGAAAAAGAAGAGCAAATTAAACCCCAAGTAAGCAGAAGAAAGGAAATAACAAAGATCAAGGTGGAAATCAATAAAGTAGAAAATAGAAGGGCCAGCCCGGTGGCGCAAGCGGTTAAGTGTGCGCACTCTGCTGGGGCGGCCCGGGGTTCGCCGGTTCGGATCCCGGGCGCACACCGACATACCGCTTGTCAGGCCATGCTGTGGCGGCATCCCATATAAAGTGGAAGAAGATGGGCGTGGATGTTAGCCCAGGGCCAGTCTTCCTCAGCAAAAAGAGGAGGATTGGCAGATGTTAGCTCAGGGCTGATCTTCCTCACAAAAACAAAAAAAAACAACAAAAAAAATGACTCTTGCTTTAATAACCTTAGGCTATGCATGAGTCAAATATTAACTGAAAATAGGATGAAAGGGTATTGTGAGAAAATACTAAATTTTACCTCTTCAATATTTTTCCTAGAACCAACTTTGACCAATACTTGCCCAAAACATCTGTTTTTTGCCACCAAGCATCCACTCCTCTTCCAAAAATATGAGGTAATGGTAGCTTCGGTTTTGTTGGAAAACCACCCCTCTCCCATTCTCAGCAATGCTGTTTAGAAGGGACAGTCCCAGCCCTATCTCTAGAGCTATGGGCCCTGACTGAGTCAAGCCAGGCAGTCAGACCCATCCTGCTGGTCACAGTTCAGGCCTAGGCGCACCCATAAGTTATCAGAGACAATAAGAGATGAGGAGACATTTGCTGGAGGTGGATTTAAAGGTATGAGAACATGGGTCTTGGAGCTTAACAACACCTTTCTGTGATGAGAGGAAGCAGCCTGGGGCTGAAGCTGACTTACAGGGAATGCTGACTCCCAAGATGGACCCTAAGAACATAGTGAGAGTCATCAAGCGACATCTAAAGCCAGGCTTCCCTCTGAACTGTTGTGTAGTGCTCAATAATCTACTAGATTCCTCCTTTGAAACTAATATGGGCTGGATGATGATATTTGCATTATAAAGAGTCATAATGAATATAACATTCCAAGTCAGGCTACTTTTCAAGCAGAAGCATGATGTGCAGAAAATGTGATGATCTTCTAAAGTGTTTTGTAAAATAAGAAGGGAGAACAATCACTAGAATTGAGAAATATTGCTTCTAATTACATAATTATGCTGTTATTTTTTTATTTGAAAAATGCTTTGACTTGCTGTTTTGAAAAGAACTAAAATGGACATACCCATTCAATTTGTCTAAAAATTATATTGCGCTTTTTCAACATTAACTGACTTTGAACTATATTCAAGTTAGTTGGATAGAATAGATGTTGAATCCTTTATACAACAAAATCAAGATGAATTATGTTTCTGTAGCACTACGAACTCCACAGTGGGCGTCATCCCCTTCCCCTTGTCCTAGGCCTGAATCTCTGAGATGCCTAAACTATTTTTTTAAAAAGGAAAAGTAATTTAAGCTGACAATTCAATGTCCTACTTTACACTTTCTATCTTCAAGAGGTAGTGATGTTTCAAGGTTTGCAAAATGGAGCTTGTCACTTGCTTAGGTTCAAATCCAGTTCCTCTAGTTGAAAATGAAATTAGAAAGGATTAGGTTAGTGTTAAAATTTTTTTAAGTGAAATCTATGATTTCCAGTGAAAAAGCTAAATCAATATACTGTTAATTTTCAAGGTGACTTATTTAGAATGTGCTTCACATGTTCGTCCTTGCTCTCCCACCATTTTGTTTTTCTCCATGGCCACCAAGTCCAGCACAGGGTCCAGGGGATCACTCAGTGCAGTCACATGAATTTTCCCTCCCTCCTTTTCCCCTTCAATTCCCCTTTTGTTCTTATTCCTATTCTCTTTTCCCCTTTCCCTCATCTTCCTACTCTCCCTCCCATTTCCCTCCCTTTCCATCATCTCCCATTTTCCTTTAGTCAAAAAGAAGGAAGTAAAATTGGCATCTGGGAGTAATGACATACACTGATAGAGGAAGGGATTCCCTCTCTTTGCTCATCACCATCACTGTTTTGTCAGCACAGAAGCTACTAGAAATAGTCTGCACTTACCATTCATATTTTTTCATCTCTCATTTTCTATGTAATATTGTAAAATTACAAAATATTACATGCATACAGAAAAGCACATAAACATATAGGTACAGTTTATTTACTGCCATTAACACTTCAACTGACTATGTTTGGATTATGCCCTCATCCTCCAATGACCCTGCTCTGACAAGGGTCACAGTGACTTAATTGTAATTACTATACTGATAACTATATTTTATTTTTCAAAGTTCTATTTAGTTCCTTTTAAAACCTGCTTGATCTTTTTTTAAGTCTCCTATTCTTTGCTCCTATTTTAAAGCCTCTCTTTAAACTTTGCTACGTTTGCATTCTATATCTAATAATTCCAATTAGAGTCTGAGTGAATCTGATTCTGCTATCAGTTGTTTCTGCTGGCTCTCACTTATGGTGCCTTGTGAGCTCTTGTTCACTAGAATTTTATCCATGGAAATTTTTTGAGGCCTCTGGTGAAGCTGTATTCCTTCAGAGAGGATTTGTGTTTATGCCTACCAATCTCCTGAAAGCATGACCACCTTAATGGTTTGGGGAGCACAGAGCTTGATGGTTTGGAGACCACACAGACAGAATAAATTCATATTGCAAATCTCTGTGAGGTCAGACTCATGTTTACAAATTCTCAGGAAAAATGTTTCTATTTCTCTTACCCAATGCCAAGGTCAAGACAGGAAAGTTTTCCTGCTGCCCCTCCTGTGCTACAAGTTTATTTCTAATTTTCTTTCACTGAAGATGAAGTCTTTTGTGGTCCCAACTTTATGGGAGATTTTCTCCTATCCCTCTGACTTCTATTAAATAATTCTTTACTGTAATTATTTGAGTAAATGATGCCCTCCCCCTCCTTTATTGTAACATCCTTGAGATTAGAACTTTTATCTTAATCATGTCTATAGTGCTCAATATGGTACTAATTCATTCTGACAACCAATGTTTACTGAACACACTTGTGCCAGGACTATTCAGGGACTGGATATACAAAAATTGCCAAGGCATTTAAGGCCCTGTTGTCCTGGAGCTTAAATGTGTTAGAGCACACTGTAGGTGTTCCAAAAAGTGTTAGTGTAGCAAAACAAATGAATGATCCAATGAAGAGTAGCAAGAGGAATGAAGAAAAGAGAAGTGTCAGCCACAAAAGAGGGTAAGTTTTCATTTACAGAAATAGCAGCAAAAAGGACTCAGAGAGAGTTAAAATTAGCTGCCTAAGGAGAGCATTCTAGAAGCAAATCTAGGTTCAGAGTGTCAGATAGTGCCCAAGATGAGAATAAGTTAGCTTAACTGGAATAGAGAAGTCTAGAAATAGGAAACTAAACAATCCCCCAACAACACTTGCAGTGTTCTTGAATATCTTGCTTTTTACACACCTCTGCTGTGTGTACATACATCACATTGTCAAATAAGTTAAGATAATGACAATGACTCTGAGGGTACACCCTCCTTCTCCAAGCTTTTCCCTCAAAGCACAGAGAACTTGCTCATCTCTCTGCATTTCGATCCCTCTCTTTTATTCTTACTTCTTCAAATATTTATACTTTTGTTTCTCCACTTATGTGTGTCTTCTCACTCTCCATTTTTTTCTCTAGGTTATCTTGGAATTTCCTGAGTGAAAAGGGTGATAATTGTTCCAATGAGATAACTCTTGTTGGGCCCCTAGATAGCTTCAGGATGGGAGCTTGTTGCTTTGATTAGAAGCTTAGAACTTTCAGTACCACCTCCCAACCTCTGGGGAGGGGAGAGGAGCTGGACATTGAGTTAATTATCAATGGCCAATGATTTAACCAATCATGCCTACATGATTAAACTTCCATTAAAAACCCCTAAATAATGGGGTTCAGGGAGCTTCTAAATTGGGAAACACATTCATGTGCCAGGAGGTTGGCACACCCCAACTCCACAGGGAGAGGAGCTCCTGTGCTCAGGACCAATCTGGACCTCAGCCTATGAATCTCTTCATCTGGCTGTTTATTTGTATCCTCTGTAATAAACTGTAATAGTAATGGGGGAGTGGGTTGCAGGAGCCCTTGACTTTGTAGCCAAGTCAGACAGAAGTGTGGGTAACCTGGGGGCCTGATACCCACAGCAGGCATCTGAAGTGACGACAGCCTTGTGGAAGACAGCCTTTAAACCTGTGGAGTCTAAATGCAGGTAGTTAGTGTCAGAACTGTAGGACCCCAAGTTGGTGTCAGAGAGTTGGAAACATGGTGTTGGAAAGACACCATGTATTTGGGTTTAGAAGGAAAACAACCCTCAGGCCCCTACCAAACTTTACACCATTACTCCTCATTACACCTTTAATAAACTTCATGTTGAAATCATACGAGTTTGTTACTAGAATATGACCAGCATTCCTCATATTCATTCCCCCATCCCACTGCAAACACAACTAATTTCTTCAAGGGCAAGTTTACACCCTACTTGTGGTGAGAAGCCTTCCAAGATCCTCATCAAAATTTATCTTTCTCTCTCTTGCACTTTTATTTTTTATAATGTATCTTTAATCACGGCACTTTCACAAATCTGTTTTGTGTTAGAACAGGCAAGGAATGCACAAATAACAACAACAAAAAATTATGGTAGAGGGACATTCTAAAAACCACCTGAACAGTACTCATCAAAACTCAAGGTCATCAAAAACAAGTAAATTCTGAGAAACTGTTACAGCCAAGAGGAGCCTAAGAAGACAAGACAAATAAATGTGATGTGGTATCTTGCATAGGACCCTGGAACAGAAAAAGGATATTAGGAAATAAAGGATAAAAGGACTAAGGAAATATGAATAATAGAAAAACAAACAAAAACCTATTATGGTATGTTATATGGCTAGAACATGTAAACAAGGAAAACACTATTCTTGAACAATCTAAAAACTTCTTACCAAGATTAATTCACATACAAATCACTAGAAGTATGGCCCGTAAAACCACTATTGGGCTACACTTTGATAGCTCTACAATTTATTTTATATATTTAAATGAAATAAAGCAGCATGTCTTTAAAAAACATTCAAAAATTAAAAGGATTACCCTACCTTTTCTCCTCAGTTAGTAAAACATAAATGCGTGCATGCAAGCAATTAACATTATTATGAAATAAGACTTTGGGAGCTAGATTATCTTTTTAATATCTAACTTTTGCATATTCACAGTAATATATTATGCTTTTATAAATATAAATCTACTAAATGGAAAATTTTTATGTATGCCATCTTCTAGTTCTGTTTTCAAAAGGAAGGCAAGATTTACACAAAAATTTTTATCATATTTCATAGAATCTAAAACACATCATTATTTTACGTACCATTAAGAAAGACAAAAATGCTGTCAACTATGATTGTAAAATGCTATTGATTGTAAGAAGTATCTTGAGGGCCGGCTCGGCGGCTTAGCGGTTAAGTGCGCGCGCTCCGCTACTGGCTGCCCGGGTTCAGATCCCGGGCGCACACCGACGCACCGCTTCTCTAGCCATGCTGAGGCCGCGTCCCACATACAGCAACTAGAAGGATGTGCAACTGTGACGTACAACTATCTACTGGGGCTTTGGGGAAAAAAAGGAGGAGGATTGGCAATAGATGTTAGCTCAGAGCTGGTCTTTCTCAGCAAAAAAAAAGAGGAGGATTAGCATGGATGTTAGCTCAGGGCTGATCTCCCTCACAAAAAAAAAAAAAAAAAAAAACTAGAAAAAAAAGAAGTATCCTGATTTCACAGGTATTAAAATGTCTTTAGAATCAATTAAATAGTTTTTTTCATGGTAGAAACATTTTTATTATATACTGTGTCAATTTAACTGAGTCTAATTAACAGTACTGAATATTTGTACAGTGCAGGAAAAAACCCTGCATTCTCTAGTTTTTATAGAAAAGTAATTTAGGTATTTTACATGCTATAAGTGAATATCTTATAAGACACTGAGGGGGCACAAACTCCGAAAATGTTAAAGGAAATTGGCAAAGGGCTCCAAAAAGCTGATAAGCAGATAATGGAAATGCTATCTCTATATATTCTCCCACAATAACAATAATTTTAAAAAATACAACCATAGTTTGTGAGGCAGCTTTGTGTTGAGATTATCATATTGAAAGGGCTTAAAGTATGTTAGTTTGGATTAGATCACACAGATTGTCAAAACTCCCATTGAATTCAACTTTTAAATTAATTTTTTAAAGCCAAAAAGGGAATGAAAAAAAATCTGCCATCTTAAATGAACATACCGAGTTTATGTGCACAACCTCAGACATTTCTCATTAAGAAAAAGAGTGTCTTTAAAACTTTATTCTATGACATTTTAAAAAAATTAATTGCTTCAGTAGATGAGAAAAACTGTGCCTTAAGTTTGCTTTGTCTTTTTTTAGGCTCGAAGGTTACTTGTGTTTTCTTTGTAAACAAGTTCCGGAAGAGCAACACATTCTGAAACGTAGGAAAGAATTAGCTGTCATTTCTGTTGGTCTTAGAAGAAATTAGATGTGATTTGGTTACAAGTTCAGCTGTTAAGATTCCCCAGGAGAACAAAAGTACTTTTTGTAGAGGTTACTTCATAGGTTGATAGGGCTCAGTCTTACAATTTTTCCCTTCTAACTTAAAAACAAAATGCTGAATGTTCCAAAATCTGATTTCTTTAATATCTGTATAGTAACTCTAATATATCATATCCCCAGTGATTCAGTTAGGTACAGGGATAATAGCTGATAATCTCATTACAGAGTCACTATGAAAATAAAAATCCCCAAAGGTCTATGTTCAAAGTTCTAGGGATTTTCAAAAATCACACCCGAAGTTCCGAAAAGGAACTACACTAAACATGTTCACATCCATCTTCAGGCCGGCCACAAATGTGGAAGACAGTATGCCTTATACATTTCATCATGCATTTATAGCAACTTTTGTTTCTGGATCTCCAAACTATACTAAACAAGTATGTTCTTGACATGGGCTCGCGATCCAGGCAGGCTCGGTGCTGGGGCGACCTGGACCAGGAGGAAGAGTGAGGAGCCAAGAACAAGGAGGGGCTCCCGCACCCCCCAAGTGATTTCCACACAGAAAGGATATTGGCCACCCAAGTGACCTGTGGAGACATGGCTGGAGTACCCTCCAGGCCCAGGCCTGAAGGGAATTAAAAAGATGCCCTCATGAGGACTGCGCCTGTAAGCTGCATGGAGCTTCATTCAAGGATTTTCTGAGCCTGATGGATCTGCAATGATACTCAGCCACCTGGGGAATAACACTGGTGGAAGCATTCTCTGGAATTACACACACCAGCACATTTCTCGATGCTAAAAGTGGTTTTAAGGAGAGCTTTGGCTGAGTGCCTCATGGACTCCTGCAGCCTGGATGCCCGTGGGAGAATGGAGGACCGCAGCTTCCTGCAGGGGCTGAGCCCTCTGTCCTTGTCTCAGACAGGAATGTTTTTGGTTGGGTCTCTGCCAGCTCCGTTTGGGTGCTCCCTCTGAAACTCGTGAAGTATTATACTTCACAAAATTGGTGCTGAGGATCACAAAATAGACATTGATTTGTGGAACACCCACCACTGCACCTGGTACAGAGCAGACATTCAGCACATGAACGGGGAGCACTCCTTGTCCTCCAGGAAAGAGATTTCCAACAGGGGACACCCCACCTGTGTCGAGGCGGTGGGTGCTGTGCTGGGCTCCAGGATGAAATGGGATGGGGATCGCAGTCCAGCCCTCAGAGGCTGTTTGGAAGGAGCCCATGCCCTTGGCCACTAGGCCACCTTGTCTGGAGCCGAGAAGCAACTTCTAGGGCCTTCTTGGCCCCTGGCGACTGTGTGACCTTGGGCAGATTATCTCCCTTTTTTGGGTCATTGGTAGGGAAATCATTTAATTTCTCTTCTAAGCTGGGACACTTGAGAGTGAAAGGGGCACTGTAGCACTCTGGGACAACCAGCGTAAACCAGGACGTTGCTGGGCGACCCAGGCCGTGACCCCTGGACTCATCAGTTACATGGTGGGCAGTCCCGCTACTGCTGACCCTGCTGCTACTGGTACTGCTGGTGCTGGTGTTACTGCAGCTGCTACTTCATGTCCGGGTCCAAGTCTGCTCCTTCAGTTTCCCCAGTGCATTTGCACGGGCAGTTTGCATTTCTGTTTATAGCGTACAAGCTCATCATCTCCCAAGTATGCCTTCAGCTGCTTGGAAAAACCCGTTTCTCTTTGAGCCCTGTTATCCCAGACTGCAGCTAGAGCAGACCCTACCTCTTTATTTTTTTAATGGACGGGCTCCTGTGGTGATTGACAGCACACACTGTAGTTCTAGGGGCCTGGGGGACTCCACGCTGCCCTCCAACCTATGCAGACACCCCAGCCAGCATTCAGTAATGAGGCAGTGCCGTAGACCTCAACAGGGGTGCCCAGGCCCCCTGGAGGTCTGCAGAGTCACTGTGAGAGAAGGGCTGTGACTCACTCTCCAGGACAAGCCTGGAGACCAGCGGTTCTCAATGAACAGCAGTAGGTTGCTCGACAGCTGGTGTTTGTGAACGTGTGCCCATTTAACCTGTCACCCTTTTACATATGAAGAAACTGAGGTTCAGAGAGGTCCAGAAAGCGGCCAAGGTTATCTAGGCAGAAAGTGGAGAAGCTGGTGTTTGCGCTCCAATCCGTTAGCCTTCCACAACCCTACTCCTGTTTCGCCAGTGTTTCTCAAAGTGTGCCAATGCAGCATGCAAGATTTTAGGGTACAGATGGTCAAGTTTTAAAAAAAAAAGCTTTATATTTACTTCAGCTTGAATTAGAAAAAGAACACAATTGGCACACAAGACCTGTGATTTTGCAGATATTATTGTTTAGGATGTAAAGTGTATATGTAAGAAAAGGTCACCTTTGTGAAAATATTAAGGTAATAATGGACTTGGCCCTCCTGAAAAAGACAAGCTCCAAGTGCAGGGCCCACCTTTGATTTGTAGTACTTTGGCTGTGTGGCTCTAGCCACATCAGTGGAGGCAGAGTGTCTCTAAGTAGCCATGTTCCGCTTCATGTACACTGTGCCATTTACTCCACCGGGATCCTCCCTAAATCTGGAATATTCATGAGGAAGTGACCTCACAGCTCAGTTTGAAGCCAGATTGAACAGAGCATCATTTTAATCCTATAATTCTGCTTGAACTGACTGTGGCTACTGATCTGGGCTCTGCCGATTCTATTGTTATTTATTGAGTACTCCAAAGTTTTTCAATCAACCCCTGTATTACTGAGACTGAATTATGAAATAGTAAACATTCCCACTATGCAATTAAAAAAAAGTATACTCTTAGTTGCCAAACACTTTCCATTTAGTCTGAGTTGTTGGTCTTTCAAATCCTCTTTAAAAAATATGACATTTATAAATGGTACTCACTAGTCAATTTGTGGATATTTTCTTTAAGGTGCACAAAGGCAAATGAGAGCACATTATTTCTGTGCTTCTCAAACTAAGATACATATAAGGAGCATGTGGTTAACAAAGATAACATGATGCATCTTCCTGGAGAATCTAATATATTACAATACGTAGAAGGGGGAAAAGATTTTTCAGTACATTCAATTATGGAATTAGAATGCACAGTTAATATTAGCATTTATGATAAAACACAGAATTAAACCATCTCAACGTCATGACTGAAGAATTTTGAGAAGTTTTGTCAGCAAAAAGTTCTGTGAAAAATGCAAACCAGTATTCAAACGAATGTCATTACCATGATTAAGTTTCAGGATCCCTCAGTCTCCAGGAAGCCGACCAGTCTCAGGACTCATCCACGCAGTCTCATTTCCTCAGACCTATCTGATAAGTGAAATTAATTGTGTAGACTAAGGAAGGTGTGTTAATAATAACACTATGAATTCTTGCAAAGAAAGTGGATCCTTAGAGGTTTCTTGAAAAGGGCTTTCTCGAACCCAAAGCCTCAGCTCAAAAGGCAGAATTCTGAGCTCTAAGGATGACCTTATGAAGGACTGTCACATACGGGCTCTCAAATCTCCTCAAATCAAATCACGACGAAGCTCCCTATACACAGCTGGGCCTAGTTAGCATAACCAGGGGCTCCTGTGACTTCTTTTACTCTGATTTTCTACTGATCCTGTTAGTTTGATAAAATATTCCAAGTGTCCTGCTTACTGCTCTCTTATCTATTTTAAAGCTATTTTATTCCTTCAGTGAATTACACCAATATTAGTAACACAGATTCTCTTCTGTGAACAAAGCCCACATCTATTTATTTTATTAGCAGGATGCTAACAGGCCTGGAGCAAAGAAATTACAATTCCATTCTCATTTCCTTTTATAATTCAACCTAAGATGTCTTAAACATGCCTGCATTCCTCTCTGTGCCTAGCAGGACCTGGTCAGTAAATTGCAATAACCTTTCAGTTTTCATTGAAATAAATTATTACTCAATTTCAGCTGAAACTAGTTATTTGTATCTCTTATCTCACTTCCCTCTAAAGGGTTTTCCCAAGGCAGCAACGTTACAGTTGACTCACACTGGATCTGTTCAGCATACTTCTGAAACTCAGAATTTCTACAACTCGACAACAGTAGCCAACACTCAAAGAGGACTTATTCGGAGCCAGGCCCTGTTCTAAGTCCACATAAATTAAAATCCAGATATTAACTCATTTAGTCCTCACAAAAACTCTCTGAGGCAGGTATTACTCCTGTTTTACAGATAGGTTAAGTAACTTGCCATGGCCATACAACAGCCCATGCTCCTCTATAGGGCCTTTCTCAGGTTGTTTAATGTCAGTCCATTGTTTATATGACTGTCACAAATTATATGTTTGCATACACTCTCAGTATTAGTTCTCACAGAAAAATAAGCTATACAGAAGCAAATGACATACTTATATCAAATAGCTTATGAAAGAGAAAAACTACTGACGTATCTATACAGTACTAATAAAGGATCAAAATGACAGATAAAATTTTAACCTTATCTCTTCTAATCGCAATGGTTTGGGAACTGAAATCTGTTTTTCTGGAACAGGGATGGCACCCTTTCCATGACTATGAAGGAACTCTCCCTGTTGTCAGACGGAATAAAAGTGAAGTGCAAACCCTTTCCCTGGGGACATTTTAACCTTACATACTCAGATAGCCAATTGGAATTGCTGCCTGCCCAAAGATTGTTGGTATAGCACGCCATATTTAAGGCTTTAGACCATTCTCCTTCAGTTCTCTGCTTTCACAGTAAAATACTTCAAGCATAATCTTTGCTGAGTTCTAAACATTTCGGCTGATGGAAAAATCATGGAAATGGAAACTTAAGCCCAACATATTCCAATTTGGAAACTGAAGTTCAGAGAAAGTCATAAAAATTCAATGTAAGATTTATTGATTGCCTATAGTGTGCATGGTCCTCTATTAGACACAATGAAATTCAGGCACAAAACAGACACAAGATCCCCGGCCTTAGGTACCTTATGATCTAAATAGTATAATACAGAGTAAAAACAGTAGCCAGACAAGTTATATGTCAATGCTCATTTACTAGAGTCGACATTAAAGAGCAGTAATTTCAGTAATCCAAAATGGCATCAAATCCTAAAATCATTTATAAAATGTATTGGCGTTGAAATCCACAGCACTTCAAACAAGATAATTAAGTTCCACTGCAGATAGTGTCCAAGATGCAAATACACTGAAACCCTTAGGAGCATTAATGACTTTTGTTATTTTGGATCTTTTGTTTTTTTCTTATTATTGTTCTAAGCCTCCGCAATACCAGTTTATCAGACAGAAGCATGTCATCTTGTTGTTCCAGATAATCCAGTAAATTTTCAGTCCATTCAAGTGCAGCTTTATGGCTAATATGCTTCTCTGGATTCAGTTCTGTTTTTCTAGTCTTATTGGGAAGCTTTTGTTCAGCAGGCCTGGCCTGATCCTCTGCACCTTCACTGTCCGTGAGCACCTGACAGCTTGAGTCATTGCTCCGAGAGTCAAACCACTGATCAATATTCTCAATATGGACGTGTTCACCGTCTTCTGTATTCTGCAAAACCGTTGCTAAGTTAGCTGCTAAAATGGCTCCTTCATCAATGTTCATGCCTGAATTCTCTTCATTGCTAGGGAAAAGTTTTTTCCATGCTTTTGTTATGGTACTTGATTTTACCATGTTCCAAGCTCTTGATACTTCATAAATTGCATCCAACACTGTTAAGTTCTTCCAAAACATTTTTGGGTCAATTCCTTCATCCATGTATTTCTGGAGAAGTCCTGCTCGGTAGTATCTTTTTACTGTGGCTAGAACTCCCTGGCTCATAGGTTGAATAAGACTTGTGACATTCGGTGGCAAGTACTTCACAATTATTCTGCCATCATCTGAACTCAACAATTCTTCATTTGGATGTGCTGGAGGGAAATCCAAAAGCAGCACTGCTTTTTCTAGAATCCCCTTGGATTTCAAATGCTTCTGCACCTGTGGCACAAAGTGTTTTTCAAACCACTGTCTGAAAACAGAATATTCTATCCACGCACTTTTTTGACTGAAATAAGTGACAGGAAGGTTTGAAAGGTCAGCTCCTTTGAATGCACGGGGTTTTTTTGCTTTTCCCACAACACAAAGATTAAGTTTGTGTAAACCTGTGGCATTCGCACAGCACATAATAATGATTCTCTCTCTGCTTGACCTATAACCAGAAGTACCCGGCTCAGTTTCGAGAGCTACTGTCCTTGATGGTAGACATTTCCAGAACAATCCAGTTTGATCAGCACCATAAATTTGCTCTGGTTGTAGATTCTCCTTCTCAACAAATTCCTGAAAGTTACCACAAAATTCAGTGGCAGCAGTCTCGTCCCCTTTCAATTTTGTTCCTTTACCAGCAGCCTTTGGAATACCATGGCGCTGCTTAAATCGAGTTAGCCAGCCAGATGATGCATTAAAATCACCTTCCATCCCCAATGCATCAAAAAAGAATTTGGCCTGTTTTGCGCAAATTGTTCCGGACACTGGAATCCCATCTGTTTTCTGTTGGTTAAACCACTCTATCATAACTCTATCCAGTTCCTCATATGTCGACGACTTCATAGATTTACGTTTGGATACCTCACTGGTAGGATCCGAACTGTTTGCATAGTTTATTATCCTTTCTTTGTTCTTTTTAATATCACGAACCGTGGATTCCCCAATTCCATACACCACCGAGAGTTTTTTGAAAGAGATACCTTCCTCAAGTTTCTTAATAATGTCAAGCTTGTCCTTAATTGTCAACACCACACGCTTACGTTTCCCCAACATTGTAACTTTCTAATATTTCAGGCGATTACTAGAACAAGATATTTAACAACTTAGATTTGAACACAATGAGACTAGAAAACTGGGTTTTAAGATCTCTCCCCTGTTCCCCTAGGACTTAGATGGATAGTGTGCTGGCCAATTTCCAGGTGAGGCCTAAGTGACTCTCTTCACTTTGCCATTTTAAAACAAAGTTCCTACAGCAAAGACTAGCTCCAACTAACCCTATCTTCTCTCTTTCTTCCTCCTCACTTAGTTTAAGGTCTTTTCATGAACTGCAGTCTCAATGGAGATTGCAACCAACACTGAACCAGCAAGGTCTCTAAAATGGTCCTAATGCATACTCAATTTCTTGCCAACATCACAAGTGAGGTTCTTTGCTAAAGGAACTAGGACCCAGGTGGGAGTATTTTGGGAAATGTGCTAGGGAATAAATAAAGTCAAGAGAGGACTTGCAGATTTGATATACAGGAAATATAATGGGAAAACTCACTCCCTGACTGTCGTCTTTGTCAGGCAGTGCATGGTATGGAATGCTGCCTCTTCTAGGCAAGGGCTGCTACAGGTTACAATGCAAGTGGTTATGGAAATTACAGGCAAGCAAGGTAAGACGAGCTAGACAGAAGTGAACGGTGCAAATAAGGTGAGAGCGGACAGGCAGAAAACTTTGTACTTTAACACACAAACTATGCCTAACGTATTTGGCAACTGGAAAGGAAAAAAGGTGGACAGGAGCTGGTGTCACGTGATTAAAGAAAGCGTTAAAAAACTTCATTGGTGGAAATCAGGGCCCATGGTAGAAGGTATGGGGTGGAAGGCTCAGTGAAGATGTTACAACAATCCTGGTGAAAGATGATCCTCGCTGGGCCAACAGAAGTAGTTCCTGTGGGGGGCTGTATAGGCACTCGGACCCTCCGAAACCTAAAGGAAAATACCAAAAACATTTTTTTTTCAATATCAGGGTCTGTGGCATTACCCATATCTATCCTGCAACTATGTTGAGAAAATTAACGCCTCCTATCAATGTCATGGCTAAATACGACAATAATGCTTTTAAGCGTCATCCGGAGTCACAGAGAGCGGGACCTGAATTGCCTACCTCCTGAAATTAAGAGGTCAGAGAGAAGCCGTGTTAGCGAGGGCCTCTCCCCGCAGGGCGAGCTCCGGAGCGCGGGACGTCCTTGCTCACGCGGAGGGAGCCCGGGTTCCTCCGTGGACTCCAGCGACCAGGGTGTCACCGCCGCAGCCCGCCAGCCACCGAGCGGCCGCCCGCCCCACGGCACGCCAGTCCGCGGGCCAGGGACATTGCTCTCCGCCTGCCCGCGCGCTGCCAGCCCGCCCTGAGAGCTAATGGAGTCTCCGGAGGGACGCTGACACCGGCGGCGCGGCGGCGGCGGCGGCGGCGGCGGCGACGGGCCAGCGCCGGAGCCGGAAGGCGGGGGATTAGGGCGCACGCGCGCGCCCCCGCAGGAACGCTGTGTCGGCGAGGGGGCGGGGCCTGCGCGGGCGAGCGCGCGCGGCCCGGGGGCGGGGACTCCGGCGAGCGGGCGGGGCCGGCCGCCGCCGCGTCCCTCGGCACCGCGTGGGTTCTGGCAATGGTCCGGCTGCTCCAGCCTGCCGATGCGTCGACGGCCAGCAGGGGGCGGTACAAGCTCACCCTGTCTTGGCCCTTCTCCCAGTGGCTCGGCTCTGCGGGCGAGGCTTCCTCCATCCTCAGGGGGAATAAAAATCGCACCCTCTGCGGGCTCGCGAGAAAGTTGAGCAGCCTCAGGTGCCCGGAGCGAGCTACAAATGGGGCAGGGCGAGCGCACGTGGAGCGTGTTTACAAGTAGCCGCCCCGGCGCCCGCGTCTCCCCGCGCCGGTTCCCGGGAGCCCCGCGCTCGCCCGCCGGGACAGGACGAGCCGGAGCAAGAATCATGAGCCACGGTAGGAACGAGCGGACTGCCTAGCCGAGGGCAGGTAGGCTGGCTCCCTGTGGGGACGGGGTTCAGGAGAGGAGCTGAGGCTTACGCTCTGCAACACCCACTCGAGCAAGCCCTGGGTGGCTGGGGCGCAGCGGGGGGCCGTCAAGCTGGGTGTCGGGTTTCCCCTCCCTGGGGGGAAGCTCGAGTATTTAAGTCAAACTCTCCGTAGAAGTGGACCCTGTGTAAACCCGACTGCACCTGGAAGACGCGTAAGCCTGTGGGAGGCTCCCTCGTGAATTTCCTGCTGCCTCTTGACTCGCCCTGCTTCTCGGTAGTAATAAGGGAATTGCAGTTTGACAAAGACTCCCTTGATTTGTTTCAAACGGAGATACCATACGTTTCTGTTGGCATTCTAAATAGAGCGAAAGCCGGCACCTGTGCACTAATAACCTCTGCGTGAACCGTGCCCTCTCCGACTTCCCGGTCTCGGTTCCCCCAGGGCCCTCGGAGCATTCCCGGGAGAAGCGAGCGGCTGCACCTTCATCCTGCAGCACCTGTTTACCGAGGAAACCCGTTTAGCCTTTTCTTTCTTTCTTTCTTTTTAGTTTCTCTAACACCTGAACATAAATGTCTAACTTTTTTCGTTAACTCAAAGTAGCATAGTACTTCGTCATTTATTTGCAAAGGCCCTATTGTTGCTAGAGTGTTTCAAAGGGAACTGAGCATTCATTCTGCAGAAAAGAGATGTTGATTCTAAGCCTTCACCTCGCTGACTCCCCCGCCCAAGCTGCTCAGTTGCCTTCCTGAAGGTGGCTCTCCCTCCCCGCCCCCCGCCCCACATCAACCAGTTTTGGCAGTTTTGGTTGACTATTTTGAGTCAAGTACAACTTCATGCTAGTTTTGTATCACTTTAAAAAGTTTGCCTCTTTTCCCTGATACTTGTAAGGAGCGTGAAAACAGTTGTATGGGATACGTTATTCGTTCCTCATCAGGGAAGAGAACTAACATTTACTGACTGCCAACCAAGGGAGGCGCGTTTAACCAGATGTTAGCAGCCTAGCGTTCCCCCTCGCCCTCCAGACTGCTGGGATCACGGGCCCCTGATATTGAAGAATAATGAACCCTGCCTCTTATCTCCCTCCCCCAATGCCTCTGGGTTTTAATTTTCTTCCAGATACCACTTGCATCATTTCTCGTTTCTGCTGAATTCTCCAGCTTGCTGGTGTCTTATCTCTTAGAGCTGTTCTCTTTTCATCACCTTGTCTAAGTTCAAATGTGGAACACAGCCCACGTTCCTTGATTTCCTCAAAATACCGCTTCACACAAGGCAGTTGTATTTAGCAGACGTTTAATAAGACTTTACCCAAGACAGCTGTGTCTTTACAAAGCTAGTTTCATCTAACCGACTTTTCCTTTGTATTGGGGGAGGGGCCATTAACTGTGGCAGATGTATATTAGAGCACAAGGCTGGAGGACCTTAAAATAGGATATGGGGCATCCTTGTTTTATTAAAAGCCTGGTTGGCCTCAGGAAACTCCTTATGGCTAGTTCTCTTGGGTCACAGCCTTGCTCCCTCTTGCTGTGCCATCCTCTCCTTTCTCTCCCCAGCATTTTTCTGCCTCAGGGTCCCCTCTCTGTTTTCCTCTCAGCTGCTTGTGAAATCTTAAGATTCTTTTTATGTATTTTTATTATGCAGAGCAATTTTGTATTCTTGATCTTTTTTCTAATGTCCTTTACCCTTCACTGTGTTTTATTCTCTAATCAAAAGACATTTCACTCTTTGGGGAATTCTGCCAGCAGTATTTCTTTTATTCTACATAGATACAATCTCGCTTAATCCTTATAATAGTACTCTGAGGTTGATGTCACCTCTATTTTATGTGCAAGAAAACAAAGGCTAAAAGAGTATATGACTCTTTCAAATATCTGTGGCAGAATGGAGATTTGAGCCAGGTCTATCTGGCTTTAAAGCAACATGCTTGGCCCACACCATCACAATCGAAGTATTTAACTCAGCGACGTGAAAAGAAAAAGCGTATTGTGACTATTTCTGCATAATTAAAGTTGCCATTTAAGATAGAATTTTTGACATTAACCTACCAGAAAGGCATCTAGTCACGAGAGCACTGAAGTCTGCAACGGTGTTCACCAGACATGACATCTGGTTCATGGGAATGTGAGTTTTCTGAAAACTGCTCCAAATCACCTGAAAGGAGCTTGTGTTTCTCATTGTTACAAGCTCTAAATTACCTTTTCTGCTGAGATAATATCGATGCAAATACCTTATGTGGCCTCACTTTCCGTAGTAGTCTTTATGCATAATAGTTTTGTAGTAGAATAGGACATTAGTGGGTAAATTCTTAATTTTAAAGGAACTGCTTCTTTTGGGGGGATTCCATTTACTTTATCATTGATCCTCATTTACTTGGAGACTTTTATGATACGTAAATTACCTACTCTTTCTTAAACTCTTCAGCTTAAAAGGAGGACGTGAAATTTTTGATCATATTATTCCTTGTGTGTTAAACCAATTTAATACCAAATACTATTTATCTGTTAATTGAAAAATCTTTATTGCCAACAGAAAATCAATGGTTTTCACAAAAACCATTTACTGTCACCTACTTTAAGGGATGTAAAATATTGAGGGGAACTTTTCAGATAAAATATAAATTATTTTTCTTTTGGGATGTCTGTTTTAGGGCAGACAGGATGTGAAACAGTTGTCATCAGTAAAATGAAAGCTTGTTCTTTGAAGTCTTTTTTAGCTCTAAAGTTATTTTACTTTATATTATAGACAAAAGCCCAAATTATTCATTTTTAATATAAAAAATTCTTTTAAATGGTTAGAAGTAGGAACACTTTTCCACTTAAGTTTCTAGACACGAGTGAAAGGTCAGATTACTCATTGGAAATTCGCATATCTTTTTTTTAAAAGTTTAACATGATTTTGAAAGATAGCGATTTCTTAAACTCTTGAGTTACATAGATGCCCAGTAGGGGACTTTTAAACTTAATTTTGTTTTTTATGTTTCCTTTGTTGGCTGGTGGTAGGTTTTCAGTTGACTGGCAGCATAGGCAAAGATAAGAGAATGAGTTCTTAGGAGGGTAGAAAAGATTTAATAGAGTCAGAAAGATGAAAATTGCTGGTGGAAATGTTTAAGGAAAAGTCAGACTTGTTTCCAGAAAAACGTGTGGGTATAAGTTGAAGAAATCGGTGAATTGTTGATTGATGTGAGCCATGTGGGTAGGAAACTTGAGTGAAATTGATGGATGTACCCACCTTACCTTTCTAACCCTGCCCAGTTTCCACCTGTTGAAAGGAGGCCTCAGTTCTGTCAGGTTGGTCAGATCAGGATTCCTGAGAGCCCGCTGTGCACCAGGGCACTGACTCCCCTGTCCCTGGCGTGTCAGCTTCATGCTTTGGGGCTTGTCATGCTTCTTGAGCCTGGAAAGCCCTCTCCTTTCTTCGTTCCTCTGTACAGCCTTCAAGTTCTAGTTTGTCCAAGAAGCTGCATTTCTCAAGGTTGCTCCTCAGACTTGATGGGTTAGAATCACCTGAGGTCCGACATCTAGATTCTGGGGCTCACTCCAGGGGAGAAGCCTGGGAATCGCCATCTTCAGTGAGCATCCCAAGTGATTCTAACATGCTAAAGCTCGAAAACCTTACATTCAAAATGGTTGTCAATATGAGATTCCTCCCCCATAACATTTTTTGAGGAGGGAGTTTTCCTTCCTCCCCTCCTCCCCCCATTCTTCTTAAGTTATATACAGTCTTTGAAGGAAAATACGAAATGCAGAAAAGCAAAAAAGGAAAATAATACCAACATTCAGAGAAAACTGCTCTTAACATTTTGGTGTGTATCCATTATCTCTTGTATCAATGTAGTTAGTTACATATATATAGTGTATATATGTATATACATTTAAAAATGAGAACATGAAGTCATACATAAAATTTTATACATGCCCTTATTAACAACATTATAAATATTTTATGATATTTTTGATTATCAGCCAGATATCGCCAGGAACACACCTGTAGCCAAAATTGGGCTTACTACTGCAGCAAAGGAGATCCATGCCTGGCAAAACCATGAGTGTCTCAATAAGAGGGAGCCAGGTGGAGCTTATTATAGGATTTGGATAAGGAGAGTTGAGAGAGGTTTAAAGGAAAGGGGGAGTCGGTTCTGGTTTGGGTGCTGTAAGAAAGCAGGGGCAATTTGGCTATAGGGCATCTTAATTTTTATCTAGAAGCTGGAGGAACAGAGAGGTCAGAGGTAGCACTGGAAAAGAAGTAATAGTCACTCCTGCGAGCCAGGAGAGGGGATGTTTGGTCATTTTTGTGGTTGTACAGCAGTCCCACTCCCTCCTTGTTAAATTTCTATTCAGGCAGGATTATAGACTGGTCTTGTTTTTGTCTTGTTTCACCACAGTCACGGAGAGTCCTCCTCTAATGTCTGAACTTACTTAGATTCACCAGGGTAATACCATCCCTACCTTCTTCGTAGCTTTCAACACATTCTCAGAGGACCCATGATCCAAAAAAGTTTAAATAATAATCACTGATAGATGAGCTCATTCAGCCTTGGAGCTATCCCTAATTCATCTGGGGAGATATGATGCAATCCTGCCTTGGTGAGAGACTCATGCTTGAGGAAGACCATTATTAGCACCTGGCTTCAATGCTTCTAGATTAAAAGACCTCATGACAGTATTTCTCAAACTCAGCTTTGATCAATTTTAGAATGTTTCATCATCCAAAAAAAATCACATCCCATTAGCAGTCACTCCTGTTCCCCCGCAACCCTCTCTCCTCTTCTCAGCCCTTGGCAGCTCCTTGTCTGTGGATTTGCATGTTCTAGGCATTTCATATAAATGGAATAATACAATGTGTGTCCTGTGTGGCTGGCTTCTTTCACTTAATGTTTGCAAGGTTCATCGTGTTGTAGCCTGTATCAGCACATCATTTTGTTGCTGAATAATATTCCACTACATGGATATACCACATTTTATTCATTCATCAGTTGATGGACATTTAGGTTGTTTCCACTGTTTGGCTATTATGAATAATTCTGCTATGAACATCCATGTACAAGTTTTTGTGTGGGCACAGTTTTCATTTCTCTTAGGTATATATCTGAGATTGGAATTGCTGGGTCATATGGTAAGTCTATGTTTAACCTTTTGAGGAACTATTTTCTAAAGCAGTTTACGTTTTTACAGACAGTGTATGAGGACTCTGTCTTAGTTCTTCGGACTGCTATAACAAAATAGCACAGACTAGGTAGCTTATAGACAACAGAATTTTATTTCTCACAGTTCTGGAGGCTGGGAAGTCCAAGATCATGGCTCCTGCAGATCGGGTGTGATGGCTGGTGAGGGTCTGACTTCCTGGTTCATAGATGGTGCCTTCTGGGGGTGTCCCCACATGGTAGCAAGGCGGGGGATCTCTGTGGGTCTCTTTTATAAGAACGCTAATTCCATTAATGAGTAATGCCATCACATCGGGCATTAGGATTTCAACGTATGAATTTTGGAGGGACGCAAACATTCAGATCACAGCAGGCTTCAATTTCTCCACATCCTCACCAACACTTATGTCTTTTGATTTATAGCCATCGCAGTGGGTGTGAAGTAGTATTGCATTGTGGTTTTGATTTGTATTTCCCTGATGGCTAATTTGAGCATCACTTTGTGTGCTTATTTACTATTTGCATATCTTTTGGAGAAACGTTTCTTCAGATCCTTAGCTCTGTTTTTAATTGGGTTATAAGAGTTACAATGTTACTAGTTAAATGTTCCAATTGACTGTTCTGCCAGGGGCTTTCCTAGAGGGGAGTCATAAGAAATAACCTTCTGAGGAATATCGCTGTATTTAGCCCAACTGATGTTGAAGATACTGCTGGTGATATACTGTCACTTTACTTAAGGATAAATTCTGGCTGTCTTGGATGTCAGAAAAAAAGTTATGATTTCCAGATGAAATTTGGCTTCCTTTTATCAGACGTGAGAACTAGACACGTGAATTTTAGAACTGACTTGCACAAATCTATGAGCTTAAGTTTGTGCTTAATTGCTATAACGAATTCGTTTTGAATACCTAGTACTTTTCTTTTTCTTATCGACTGATTGTGTTTTTTTAATTTTAATATTTTAATGTTAACTCTTTTTATATTATAATTATCTCAACCGTTGCTTTGGAAGCATGTGAACAATAAAATTAAGAGACCTGACAGGCAGTGCATCTTAGCAATAAACTTTACGGGCTCTGGAAACAGTCTCTGGTTTGTACTTCTGTCTGCCACCTACCAGCCATGGTATCTCTGGCTGGTTATATACAATCTTTCATATCTGGAAAAATGGGAATAAAAATCATACTGATTTTGGTTTTGTTGTAAGGATGAACTGAAACAGTACGTATAAATTGCTTTGCAGAGTACCCAATACATAATAAGCACTAAGTAAAACTGGCTATAACTTTATTTCCTACCTCTTTTGGCTAGAAGGAAATACTTGCGTTCTTTCAACCTCCTAAGGAGGCTGTTAAATGAGCTATAGATAGCTAAAAGACAAGTGTAGTGGGAAAGGCTAGATTATTTCATACACATGTAATGGTATAGGGTATTTGTGAGAGTGGATTATATATCTATGGTTGTAATTATAAGGAGATGCACAAAACCACGTGAGAATTATCTATTGAACATTCTCATTTCATTAATAAAAAACAGATGCACATTTTCTTTCTTTGCTTTAAACCTAAATCACAGCGTATTACACATACTATGGTTTTTGGCAGATATTTAGCCTGATTATAGGTATCTGAAGGGGAGGGTAAAGATGTAAAATGTGGGTATGATGCAATTCACAGTCTTCAAATAGTCATCCTTTGGGAAACATTTGAAATATACTCTATTATCTTTGTTCTCCTTTATAAGGTTTAAAAACCATAAAAATTGGAGAGAGGGGTCTAACTCGCCCTTCCTATTATTTGTATTTATTGTATCTCTCAACCTAAACCCTGACTTCTCAATTCTGAAAGTTGGTGGTAGGTAATAATTATCTTTTTTCCCTTGGCTTTTCATATTTTCCCCAACCCTTTCCTCTCCACACTTAAGCCTGCAGTATTCACAGATTTCTGTTTCCCCTCTCCGTTATCTTCTACATTGTGTTCTTCTGCTTTGGGGATGTAACGGTGGAAGCGAGCCAACAACTTGGAAAGTCCCTATAAACAGGGTGCCAAAACTGATTGGCAATGACATGATTGTGTGATAAGGAGACCTTTATGGGATTATTAAATCATCATTTTAAAGTTGACTGGACTTTTAAAATTTCTCACTTCAGTTGGTAGTTTGTTTCCAACAATGTTAAAGAAACAGGCTAATTTATTTAATAATATCAGTTACTACGACACAGGAGTTAATGTTGTGCTGACCTTGTTTGTTCCCAAGTTTTTCTTTTTTTTAATCAATAGGTAGTTTTAGTTAATTTGTTATTGCTGTAGTCACAGAATATTTAGTTTTTTTCTGAAAACTTCCACATATAGTATTGAGAAGTTAACCTACCTTCCTTCCGTTTTGTTTTTTTATTTTTCGGGGTAGAAGGATTCCCTTTTTGCGTAGTTTGAGACTCTTTGATGTAAATGACTCAGATTGTATTAGTTAATTGCTTGACCACTAGGAGCTGTGTTATACTCCAATGAAGGGTAACAAACATTGTCATATAGAGAGATTTAGTAACAATTCACATCTGTAAATAATAAACTACACAGCTATGGTAATGTGCGATGTTATTAAACAGTTAACTGCTGCGTGGATGTACGAGAATCCTAAAGCAGTGCCCCCTTCATCTTTCCTAACAGTCCGTGATAGCCTAGCTTATTATGACTCATATGAGTTTTAAGACTTCTAGGATTTTATAATCCTATAAAAAAAAATCTACTGGAGAGGAACATAGTGTCTGCAATAGTAGATGGCACATGGTATTCTCTAGGTAAATATTTGATTGTTAAATGAGTAAATAAGTGAAATAGTGTTTTCTAGCTGGTTGTACATCTTTCCAGCAGTATGATTGGACAAGTAATTGGATTTCTCTGAGTTTCAAATTTTTTTGTTATAAAATGGGAATGATGGCATTTATATCCTTTTTTCATGTTGGTTGAATGAGATAATATAGGTAAAAGTGCATAATAATTTTTAAAAACATAAAATCTCGAGGGTACCTCTTCTCTAATATTTTTCTCAGTTGTAATATTGGTCCACTACTTATGATTTGCAATGATGTTCATAGTACCTCATTACCCTTAGCCTAGTGGCAATTGGAAATCAAGTGTGATCCAAAGAGAGCGGTTTACTGATCTTAATTTAATGCATTTGAGAACATAGGTTTCTGTCAGAGAAACACAGGTTTGAAACCTAGCTTTGTCTGTTACTGGCTGTGTAAGTCTGAACCTCTCTTGAGCCTCACTCTCTCATTGGATGAATGTGAATAATGCCTGTACTATAGAATTGTTGAGATAACTAAATAAGAATGTATGCGAAAGCCTTTGGCAATAAACAAATGTTAGTGACTGTTGCCTTTACCTCTTCATAAGTTAAAACTTCTTTTAAATCTAGTTCTGGGAATTATTTGGTTAATAAGAATGTTTTGTGGTTTGCTCATTTTTTATGCAAAGGAAGTTTTTTGTTTTTACTTTTCTGGATTTTAAGAATATAAGTACCTTGGTGAACACAATGCAGTCTATGCATAAACTGAAATATATGTACACCTGAAATTTACACAATGTTATAAGCCAATGTGACCTCAATAAAATAATTTTTAAAAGTCCTGTTTTTATTATGGGCTTGCAATAGGTTAGGCACTGTGCCAGCCATAGGTCTTATATTTAAAAAAAATTTTTTTAAATAAAAAATTCTTAGTGGACTGGATTCTTATTTTAAAAATCAAAAGTAATTGCTGCAAGAATATCAAGATTCAGAAGTAAGACTTGAAAAATGCAGTGGATTCTTCCTAATTAAAAAGAGGTTGAAAGTGAAGGACTGGATATTAAGGACTACAAATAGATCTTCCCATGAGCACTGTACTCCTACTGGTTTGTTCTATCTTACTGGTTTCTCTTTGTATTTTTCTTGCAGTTTTGAGGTATAATTGACATATAACATGTTATAAGTTTTAGGTGTACAACATAATGATTTATGTATATATAGCAAAATGATCACCACAATAAGTCACGTGGTTACACTTTTTTTTTCTTGTGATGAGAACTTTTAAGATCTACTCTCCACAACTTTCAGTTATACGGTATTGTTAACTATAGTCACCATGCTGTACGTTACATTCCCAGAACTTAATTTACAACTAGAAGTTTGTACCTTTTGACCACCTTCACCTGTGTCCCCCACCCTGTGTTTATTATTCTTGACTTTTTTCTTTCTCAGATCTCTGAACTTTTTTCTCTGAAATACCTTAGAAATCATATCTATGCTCACTCCTTACAACTCTTTTTCTAATGATTATGTTACTCATGTAATCCCTATTTCTTGTCTTTTTTTTGTGTGTGTGAGATCAGTCCTGTGCTAACATCTGCCAATCCTCCTCTTTTTTTTTTGCTGAGGAAGACTGGCCCTGGGCTAACATCCATGCCCATCTTCCTCTACTTTATATGGGACGCTGCCACAGCATGGCTTGCCAAGCAGTGCGTTGGTACGCGCCCGGGATCCGAACCAGCAAACCCCGGGCTGACCGCCGTGGAGCGCGTGCACTTAACCGCTTGTGCCACCAGGCTCACCCTCTTGTCTTTTTTTTTTTTTTTTTTCTGAGGAAAATGAGCCCTGAGCTAACATCTGTGCCAGTCTTCCTCTACTTTAGTTGCTGCTACAGCATAGATGACGAGAGGTGTAGGTCCGTGCCCGGGATCTGAACCTGTGAACCTGGGCTGCCGAAGTGGAATGTGCTGAACATAACTACTATGCTACCAGGCTGGCCCCTTGTCCTAACTTTTAAAAGAGTCCCAAAGTGCTTCCAGGAGTAACCGAAGATTTATCACCATGCATTTGATGCATTAGTTGTAAAAATATTTACACTTGAAGCATGTAAGGGAATAGAATATTGCCCTGTCCCTCAAAAAGTTCTCAATCTGGAAAGATGGGTTTGCAAACAACAATAATGCCACGTATAAACACGATACTAGTGGTTTAAACTAGACATATGTGCACGTGGAGGAGCAACGTTAGTCAGGAATGCTAGTGACACTGGTGCCGGGCATTGAAGGATGTGTATGAGTTCCCCAAGTAGAAAAAGGAGACAAGGACATTACTGGTAAAGACAAGATCATGAACAAAGGTTTTGAAGTGAGAAAATGTATACCTTATTTAATTTGTGGAACAACATTGTATTAGCTTCCTATTGCTGCTATAACAAATTACTGCCTACTGAGTGAGTTAAAACAACATAACTTTATTATCTGACTGTTCTGGAGGTCAGCAGTCTCAACTCAGTTTTCCTGGGCTAAAATCAAGGTCCTTCTTGATGCTCTAGGAGAGTCCTTGCCTTGTCTGGCTTCTACACACTACCTTCATTTCTTGGTTTGTGGCCTCTTCCTCCATCTTCAAACCCACAGCCTTGCATCTTCAAGTCTCTCTGACTACAATGCTGCCTCCATGCTCATAGTCCTAACTCGGACCCTCCTGCCACCTCCTTATAAGGACCCATGTGATTAGATTGAACTCAGATGATCAAGGCTAATCCCCCATCTCAAAATCCCTAATTTAATCAGACCTGCAAAATCCCTTTTGCCATGGAAGGTAGCATATTCACCAATTCTGAGGACTAGGATGTGGGCATTTTGGGGGGCCGTTATCCAGTCTCCCATGACCAAGAAGGCTAGAATTTAAGTTATATAATGGAGATAAGGCTAGTATGAAATTTGATTTTGAAAAACCTCGAAAGCCATGCTGAGGAGTTTGGAATTTAGTCTACTGTATAGGCCAGCAGTTTTTATTTTTAAAAAAAGGTTAAAAATATTAAGATAGAGGCTCACTCTACCCTACACTCAAAATTCAAATACAAGTACATAGATGATCACAGATCCCTTGAAGCCCATCTGTGGAGCCTTAGACTTAAAGAGAATAAGCAAGAAAGTAACAATCAAATCTGTTTCAGAAATATAATGGTGTAGTTGTACCAAAGCAATGCTGATGAGGTACAGCATTGTAAAATTCTTAAACTTTAAAAAAAAATGGCTGTAGGAACAGAGAGGAAATTGATTTGAAAAACTTTTTAGAGGTAGAATAAATAGGCTGTGGTGATGAAAGAAGCCAGAGGAGGCTGCAGCAACCTTTGAAATGTTTATGAAAATGATCCTAATGTACACTCCCTTCTGAAGTTTTCTCCCACTGTGTGACTGATTTCTAGTCTGCCTAAATCAAGTGCAACTTTCTGTTCAAACATGTTCTATTTCCCAACTAAACAATTTCCTCTGTTAGTGGAGTAACCATACAGTACGTAGTCCAAATTGGGACAATGATTTTTATAACCATTTTTAAACTATTTAAATCAAACTTACTTATAAAACACTAACCTAAAAATTCTGTTTCTGTAAAGCTTCCTTAATAGGATGTGGTGGTCCAGGGTACCTCCTGGGGCAGTGTTTTGGGATGGTCACATGTGCCTTCTCAGGTCCTGGTCTCGTGAACTGGCCCACAGGACCTTGCGTGGAAGTTGGAGGTGGAGGGGCGAAGCCTTGTTGCCAAGATGCAAATGCATGTGGAGGGGAGAAAAAATATCTTTTCCATAAAAATAGACTTTTTGGTGAAGGACCATATCTGAATACTGTCTGCTGGATGCTCTCTTTGGAGGAGTCCATGGTAGGATATCGTGGACTTTGATTTATGTTCTAGTGGCTTTAGCCTTCTTATAAAGTTAGAGATCACTTCATCTAGGTCTGAATATTTAAACTTTTATTCTTTTAAAGTATATTTCACCCTCAAGTTCAGAGTTGGACCTATTTAGCTTTTCACCATTTGTCTCCCTTCTTGCTGTTCTTGAGGTGTCTCTTAAGGATCATTTTAGGTCATCCTACTTTTAAGATGGCTAAACTTTAAGAATTTTACATTTCAAATAGTAAGTTGTACACTGAGGTGTTTCTTCCTTCTCTATAGGGTTGATATTAATGAATAAAAATTTCTGCCCCAAATGAGAGAACAATAAAAAATCCAAGGATCACTGACCATGCCCTCATCTCCCAAGGAAATTAGAAGTGATGAGGAGTGGAATCAAGTTTTCAGCTCCCATAATCTTGTACAGCTTTTTTAAGAGATGCTGAAGCTGACGATGAGGCTGCCCACAGTCCCTTCATGGCTGCAAAGTCAATCACTGAGCTGTTTCTGGTTGCCAGTATCCCACAGAACCACAGCAAACCACACAGACCACCCACAGCTTCTGCTCAGAATCAAACCTGCCTCCTCCTTGACCATTTCTAGCATTTCTTATTTCTTTGAGTAGATCCCATTTTTCCGTCTGGTATCTCTTCCCTTCGCCCAGAGAACTCCTTTTAGCATTTCTTACAGTGTGATATTCACTCATCTTTCATTTATCTGAAATTGTTTTTATTTCACCTTCATTTTTTTGAAGAATATTTTCCTTGGATATATAATTCTAGGTTTGTAAGGGTTTCTCTGCCTCCTCCCACTCCGCAGAAGCGCTTGAGCTATATCAATCCATTGTTTTCTGGTCTCCTTTATTTCTTAGGATAAGTAAGTTATTATTTTTGTTCCGCTAAATGTCTCTTTCTCTGGTTTACTTTTAAGATTTTCTCTTTAACTTTCACTTTTAGCAGTTTGAAAATATGTGTTTTCTTTATCTTGCTAGGGGTTTGTGGGGCTGAGGGTTAATGTTTGTTATCAATTTTAAAACATTTCAGCTCTTATTTTCAAAATTCTTTTCCAGTCCAATTCTTACTCTGATGTCCTTGTCAGACTCTAATTAGATGACTTGATATTATCCCCCAGATTACTCGCATTCTTTTTTTTTTTTTTTTTTTTCCCCGGATTCCACATATACAGATGGAAGTCTTGATCTCTCCCTTCTTAGGATCCTGGTAGAAGGGGGTTTCTTCTCTTACACTGGCAACAGCTTTTCTGTCACCTCCCTTAGCCTCAGCTTTCCCAGAACACTTTTAAGAGCGAAAGGGGACGCTATTAATAGACACTGAGTCAACAAGCATAAATTGGAACTTTCCCAGGCAGACTGGAGTTTAAGGTACCCTAGTTATTGGGCACTATTCCAGTGTGCTGGGAAACAAACTTGAGAATCATCCTGCGTGCTTCTCTTATCTCGACTAGCGTGGCACCTCTTTGCTTCTTATATAATGTCAGTTATCAGTCTTATGAGTTCTTTCTACAAAATTGGTGATTTATCCTTCTGTCTAAATTCAAGACATTGTCATCTCAGGTGGACTATTGTTAACAGGGTCCGTTTATCCGCAGTAAGTCTCCATCCCATTCTAGCACGTTTTAGTCAGACTTCCAGATTAATCTGGCACTACTTTTATTAAGCTATTCATTCTATTTAAGAACCTAACAGTGGTTCCTGGTTGGTTATGAGGTCCTGCTCAGGTTTCTTATTCTCTTGAAAGCTCCTGACTTTTCGTGCTGACGTCTGTGTCTGTGCTCGTCACACAGACCCGTTAGAACGCCCTCTCCCCTGCCGTCCTGATCAGTGACTTCTGTGTGAGTCAGCTCCGCAACCTGCCTTCTTGCAGCCCTAGGTCCAGTCACCGCATGCAGCACGTTTTTCCTGTCGTCTAATTCTCAAGTTCTAAGGGCACACATTTCAAATTTTTTTTTTTCCTTTTTTGGTGAGGAGGGTCAGCCCTGAGCTAACATCCATGCCAATCCTCCTCTTTTTGCTGAGGAAGACTGGCCCTGAGCTAATATCCGTGCCCACCTTCCTCCACTTTATATGGGATGCCGCCACAGCATGGCTGGACAAGGGATACGTCCGTGCACACCCGGGATCCCAACGCGGGCCGCCAGCAGCGGAGCGTGCGCGCTTAACTGCTTCGCCATGGGGCCGGCCCCCACATTTCAAATTTGATTGTACAATTTAGTGTATTGTATTTGCTAATTGAAGAATTAAGACTCAGGTGCCTTCAGGGGCCATGAGGTAATCATAAACTGGGAAGCTGGTGGAGTGAAGAACAATCGGTGTTCAAGTGTGTGTTGATTGCAGGCAATGGTAATTCCCACCTGGGTCCATGGGCTTTCAGGTCACCATGCAGGTGAGGCAGAACGGCCAAACAGAATACGTGCACATGATTTGCAAATTGTGTTCTAGTTTTCTTTAACATATACTTCATAGCTCAAGTAACACACCGTTCCCTGTACCTCCCCTTAGCCATAATTCCTAGAATAGTAATAGGTACACATTGTGCATTGGATAAGTGCTTGTGAAATTAAAAAGTTCAACTATGGCTTTAGCAAACTTAGTGAGAAAATAAGTAAAATTGTCTTCAAAAGAAAAGGCAGCTGTTCTCTTGTTTCCCACGTCCGAGGTTTGGATGATCATCGCAGATATGGTGCCTCCTATTCCCAAATCAGCCCACTTCTTATGGGACTGGGTTCTGATGCCCTCCTCCTGTGGAGACTGGCATAGTAGATCTGCTTTGCTTCCAGGGGAGGAGAGAGAATGGTATCCAGCAGTCAAGCCTCAGCAAGGGGCATGCTGAGAGTTAAGATGGGGCCATAGATAGGGCTGGAAAAAGGGGCAGTGGGCAAGCTAGTGAGGAAATAATAGAAATGCAGGTCAAACAATGGGACTTAAATGACCCATGGAAGTGGGGTGTCTAAACTGTGGGTTGTGTAAAACAATGATGAGACCAATATTCAGTACCTAAAATAAAAAGACCAAGCTGAAGTTATTGACTGTTGTAGTAGGGGAAAGCCCTACTGGTCAGACATAGTTTTGCTGAGCAGAGCAGACTGCTGATCTTATACTGGGTTTTGGGGGAGGTGGAATTAGGATTGATGGGTTTTCAGGAGGGTTGACATCATTTGAAGGAGAATGGTTACTCAAATGAGATGGTTATTGATTGGTTGACACTCAAAGATGTTTATTGGAGTGAAGCCATTCTTTTTATTTTTTATTGAGGTAACATTGGTTTCTAACATGTAAATTTCAGTGGTATATCACTGTATTTCAATTTCTGTGTAGACTGCATCACGTTTACCACGCAAAGACTAATTACCATCCATCACCGTACACATGTGCCCTGTCACCCCTTTCGCCCTTCTCCCTCCCCGCTTCCCTTCTGGTAACCACCAGTCTAATCTGTATCTATATGTGTGTTCATTGGTTTTTATTTTTATCCTCTACTTATGAGTGAGATCATACGGTATTTGACTTTCTCTGATTTATTTCACTTAGCATAATACCCTCAAGGTCCATCCATGTTGTTGCAAATGGCAAGATTTTATCTTTTTTTATAGTTGTGTAGTATTCCATAGTGTATATATACCACATCTTCTTTGTCCGTTCATCCCTTGATGGGCACCTAGGTTGCTTCCAAGTCTTGGCTATTATGAATAATGCTGCAATGTACATGGGGGTGCATATATGTTTACACATTCGTGTTTTTGTGTTCTTTGGACAAATACCAGAAGTGGAATAGCTGGATCATATGGTAGTTCTAGTCTTAATTTTTTGAGAAATCTTCATACTGTTTTCCATAGTGGCTGTACCAGTTTATATTCCCAATGGTAGTGTATGCGAGTTCCCTTTTCTTCCCATCCTCTCCGGCACTTGTTGCAATTGTAAATGGGGTTGTATTCTTAATTTCTCTTTTTGCTACTTCGTTGTTAGTGTATAGAAATGCAACTGATTTTTGTATGTTGATTTTGTATCCTGCAACTTTACCGTATTCATTTATTACTTCTAAAAGTTTTTTGGATGATTCTTTAGGATTTTCTATATATAAAATCATGTCATCTGCAAATAGTGACAATTTCACTTCTTCCTTTCCAATTTGGATCCATTTTATCTCTTTTTCTTGCCTCATTGCTCTGGCTAGGACTTCCAATACTATGTTAAACAGGAGTGGTGAGAGTGGGCATCCTTGTTTGGTTCCTGTTCTTAGAGGGATATGTTTCAGTTTTTCACCATTGAGGATGATATTAGCTGTGGGTTTGTCATATATGGCCTTTCTTATGTTGAGGTAGTTTCCTTCTATACCCATTTTATTCAGAGTTTTTATCATAAATGGATGCTGTATCTTGTCAAATGCTTTCTCTGCATCTATTTAGATGATCATGTGACTTTTATTCATTTTGTTAATGTGGTGTATCACACTGATTTGCAGATGTTGAACCATCCCTGCATCCCTGGAAAAATTTCTCTTGATCATGGTGTGTGATCCTTTTAATGTATTGTATTCGATTTGCTAGTGTTTTGTTGGGGATTTTTGCATCTATGTTCATCAGTGAATTGGCCTGTAACTTTCTTTTTTGTGTTATCCTTGTCTGGTTTTGCTATTAGGGTAATGTCGGCCTAGTCAAATGAGTTAGGAAGCTTCCCCTCTTCTTCAATTTTCTGGAAGAGTTTGAGAAGGATAAGTATTAACTATTCTTTGAATATTTGGTAGAATTTACCAGGGTAGCCGTCTGGTCCTGGATTTTGGTTTTTTGGGAGATTTTTGATTACTGTTTCAGTCTCCCTGCTAGTGATTGGTGTATTCAAATTCTCTATTTCTTCTTGATACAGTTTTGGAAGACTGTATGATTCTAAGAATTGATCCATTTATTCTAGATTATCAAATTTGTTGGTGTATAGCTTTTCATAGTATTCTCTTATAATCCTTTGTGTTTCTGAGGTGTCGTAATTGCTCCTCTTTCATTTCTGATTTTATTTGAGCCTTTTCTCTTTTCTTGGTGAGTCAAGCTAAGGGTTTGTCAATTTTGTTTATCTTTTCAAATAACGACCTCTTAGTTTCTTTGACTCTTTTTTTCTGTTTTTCTTTTAGTCTCTGTTTCATTTATTTCCACTCTGATTTTTATTTTCTTCCTTCTACTGATTTTGGGCTTTGTTTGTTCATTTTCTAGTTCCTTTAGGTGCACTGTTAGATTGTTTATTTGAGATTTTTCTTGTTTCTTGAGGTAGGCCTGTATTGCAAGAAACTTCCCTCTTAGTACCACTTTTGCTGTATCCCATAAATTTTGACATGTTATTTTCATTTGTATCCAGCTATTTTTAATGTCTCTTTTGATTTCTTCATTGACCCAATAGTTGTTCAGTAGCATTGTGTTTAATCTCGACATATTTGTGGCTTTTCCAGTTTTATTCTTGTAGTTGATTTCTAGTTTCATACCATTGTGGTCAGAAAAGATGCTTGTTATTTCAATCTTCTTAAATTTATTGAGACTTGTTTTGTGGCCTAATATGTGATGTCCTGAAGAATGTTCCATGTGCATTCGAAAAGAATGTATATCTTGTGGTTTTTGGATGGAATGTTCTGTATATATCTACTAAATCTATCTGGTCTAAAGTGTCATTAAGGCCAATGTTTCCTTATTGATCTTCTGTTTGGATGATCTATCCATTGATTTAAGTGGGGTGTTAAAGTCCCCTACTATTATTTTGTTACTGTCTATTTCTCCCTTTATGTGTTAATTGCTTTATATATTTAGGTGCTCCTATGTTGGGTGCATAGATATTTACAAGTGTTATATCCTCTTGTTGGATTATTCCCTTTGTCATTATGTAGTGTCCTTCTTTGTCTCTTGTTACAGTTTTTGTTTTAAAGTCTATTTTGTCTGATGTAAATATTGCTACCCCAGCTTCTTTTCATTGCCATTTGCATGAAGTATCTTTTTCTATCCCTTCACTTTGTGAGTGTCTTTAGGTCTGAAGTGTGTCTCCTGTATGCAGCATATATATGAGTCTTGTTTTTTATCCATTCAGCCACCCTATGTCTTTTGACTGGAGCCTTTAGTCCACTGACATTTAAAGTAGCTATTGATAAGTATGTATTTATTGTCATTTTGTTCCTTTTTTTTGCGTGTTTTAGTAGTTCTCTGTTCCTTTTTTCTTCTCTTGCTCTCTTCCCTTGTGGTTTGATGGGTTTCTTGAGTGTTATGTTTGGGTTCCTTTCTCTTAGTTTTTTGTTTATTATAGGTTTCTGGCTTATGATTACCATGAGGTTCATATATAATATATGTAAATAGCAATGTGTATTAAGTTAATGGTCTCTTAAGTTTGACCTTGTACTAAAAGCCTTACTCTTTGCTCCCTTCTCCCCACGTTTTATGTTTTCGACATCATATTTAACCTCTTTTGTGTGTATGTATATCCCTTACCTTCTTATCATGGAAATAGATAATTGTAGTACTTTTGTCTTTTGACCTTCATATTATCTTCATAGGTGGTTGATCTCCTACCTTTACTGTATATTTGCCTTTACCAGTGATTTTTTTTTTTTCTTTGATAATTTTCTTATTCCTATTTGTGGTCTTTTCTTTTCCACTTAAATAAGTCCCTTTAACATTTCTTCTAAGGCTGGCTTTTTTGTGATAAACTCCTTTAGTTTTTGCTTGTCTGGAAAACTCTTTAGGAGTGAAGCCATTCTTGACTAGCCAGAAGTGATGGGATGTCACTGATGGATTGGCTTGCAAAACCCATTTGTTGACTGAGGCAAGTTGCTAATTGATTGAACAGGTTTAAAATTAGTTATGCTGGGTATTTGTTTCCATGGCTACAGAACAATTGATCTTTTCCTAGAAGTGTGATAATATTTCTTTTTCTGAAGTGGGATGAGAATGCATCTAGATTTCAGAACAGAAATGGGATCATCAGATTATGAAGTAGACCTCTTTCTGGAAAATCCTTCAGAAAATAATTAGGAAAAGGTAAGAATAGGCCCAACCCCAGGTAATGGGGCAGTTGTAATAAAGTAGATTAGCAAACCCAAGAAAGACCTATTTCCTGTTGTTTTCCAAGAAACCAAAGCACATAGATTAGTCTTTCTATGGATATGTGAGGACTCATGCCCAATCTTACTAAACAACCTAGAGCAAGGATCAGATGGTAAATATTTTAGGCTTTGAAGGCCATAGGTTTGGTCTCTGCAGCTACTCACCTTGCCTGTTGTGGTGCCAAAGCAGCCTTACGTACACATTAAGTAAACAGATGGGTGCGACCACATTTGGTCTAGGGTGGCTGGATTTGGCCTGTGGTGGCTGGATTTGGCACACAGGCTGTAGTTTGCTGACCCCTGGCCTAGAACAAGTAATCTTGCAGGTATATCCACTGTCAGGGATTCAAAAACCAAAATATCTGAACCTCTCTGACTGGTCAAGAGAGAGTACATAAATACTAAATAGTTGCTGACTGACTGACTTCTGATATCCTGTCTGGTTGGCTGCCATTGATTCTGATCAGGCTAAGGTACTCATTGACCAATAGCTGGGGTAGGGCTAGGGCTGGAGTAGATACTGACTGAGTTTGGAGGAAAGAGCCTCCAGTGTCCCATTTCCAGTGGACCTCAGGTGGTTCACGCTGTCGATGCCACCATTGCCACTCGCCATGATACTCGCTGGTCTCTGCTACATACGTGGCTAACAGTACTTGTGTCTATAGGCTACTGCTGTTCTTCTGACAAGTGTTATTTCTACTCCAGCTGAAGAGATTTTGTCCTTTGAAAACTGATAGCTCTGCCCCTAGCATCAGAGGGCTTGACTTTAAAGCACTTTTGGCTTTTTTGGAGGCTACAGGATAGCCTGGCCTTTTTAGCTTCTTCCATCAACCTTCCTCAGGTCGGGGGGTGATCTGAATGACAGCATCCTAGGGGCCTGACCATCAGTTGTGAAGTCGCCTTGACTCCTTCCTCAGGGAGGAAGCCTCCCCCCAGGGAGCCTATAGATCTTCTTGAAAATGGGATATCCTTTGTCCTGCTGTGGTATTTCAGCATTTCTGGGAGTAGTCATGGAATTAGCCTATTAGGCTATTTAGAAAAGCACTTTTAAAAATTCCTTTATAACCTTTCTGAGGAAAAAGCAATAGCTCATATTTTATATCAGCACATCTCTTGGCTATGGTTTGTGTATCTTAAGGTTCTTTATAAATCAGCACATGGAAATGTACATGGATGACAGCTCAGAACTTTCTGGAATTAATTGGACTCTACTACTTGTATCCATTTTGGGGTCAGGAAAAAAAGTGATACTTCAGATTCTAATTTCAGATATATTCCATGGGAAAACAAACATTGTTTGAAGTAGAGTGTCTTTTAGCACTTTTGGTAAATGGCCTGTTCAGGGTTTCTTTTTTGCAAGTGAAATCTAGTCATTACTGAGAAGAATAAGGATAAAAATTTGTTAGGCACAGTACTAATTTTACTTCATAATGGCATATAAGAAGTTGTGAAAATTAGGACTAGATTTTTTGTCATTCTTACATCAACCTTATGTAATAATATCCAAAACAGAAGATGGTATGTACCTATTAGAAACAGTAAGAGGTGTAATATTTTGGTGCTCTAACTTGTTCTAACGTTATTAAATGTTTTTGAAATTCATCATGAAGAACTGATTGGAAAGAAGAGCAATAAAATTTTGGAAAAGATGGTTAATGAGAGAGGGCTATTGATCAGATATTTAAATGAATTATAAAGATAGTTATTCAAACATTAAAGAAGTGGTATAAAACTAGAAAGAAAAAACTAGATAGAATATATTAACCTGGAAAAGGCCTTGGTATGTGCATGTGTCTGTGTATATGTGAATTTAATATATAGTATGGATAGTGTTACAAATAAGTGGAAAATGAAAAATTTGCTCAATAAATGGGGCTGAATTATTTGGTTAGTCTATTAGGGTAAAGACAAACTTATTTTACACACACACACACAAACATACATACAGGACCTTTAAATATAGTAGCATATTGAGAGTTTTATTTCTTTCTCATGTAGAAGTTCAGTTGATCTAGGCTTGTAAGTTAACTTATACTGCACAAGGTCATTCAGAGGTCTAAGTTTCTTCCCTCTAGTTACTCTGCCGTCCCCTGGGACATTGTCCCTCTTCTCCTAGGTTGAAGTTAGATTTCCGGTGTACCCGCACTCCAGCTTGTGATGAAGGGAAGGAGAGTAAATGTGAGGCAAGGGATTTTCCATTAGGCATGTGACACAGAAGTTACACATATCCTATTTCTTCATTCTGTTAATGAGTATGTGGTCACATGGGTCTATCTACCTGTATGAAAGGTTGAGAAATGTAATCTCTAGATGGACAACCATGAGCTCACCCACAACTAAGAGGGACAAAGAGCTCTAATATTATCAGAAAGGGAGATTGCATACTGGGGAGAGTTAACAGTCTGCATACTGGGGAGAGTTAACAGTCTGGGCGACAGTAGTTATATGAAAAATAAAAATCAAATTAATTTAGATTCTCATCTTTTACTATATTTTGAAATAAATTCCAAGTAGGTATATAATCAAACCATATGATAAACATCCAAAATTATTTTATTACTATTTGCCAAATACTATACTAAGTATTTTTTATGGATAGTATCATTTAATCCTTATAATGACCCTATAAAAGAGACTTCAACTGATAAGACTCCAGTTGATAAATGGACAAAGAAAATGCATCAAAGACAGTTCACAGAATAGGAAATACAAATGACTAATGAGGATTTTTCATATTTTTAATTTTACTGATAAGTGAAAATTATCTCATTTAAAAATTTTTTTATTAGGAAATATTTTACAAAATATTTAAACTTCAGTAGCGTGAGTTGGAAAATATAAACTGTCAGAGCCAATGTACGTCAAGAACCTCAGCACATGTTCATATTCTCTGTGATCCAGAAATTTCACTTTCAGGAGACTTGACTAGAAAACAATCAGAATGGGGACAAAGCATTACTTACAGTCACACATACAACATAAGAAACCATGTAAATGTCTAAAAATGACTAAAACTGTTATAGAATAATATTACACATGATAAAAATTGTTTATAGTGTTCATATGGGAGCATGCCTCTGATACAGTGTTAAATGAAAAAATTAGGGTATGAAGTGATCAGAAAATAGATTTAAATTATGTTTTTTAAAAAGCATAAAAGAGGGGCCAGCCCTGTGGCATAGTGGTTAAGTTTGGTGTGCTCTGCTTCAGTGGCCCGGGTTCAGATCCCAGGCGTGGACCTATACCACTCGTCACCCATGCTTTGGCGGTGACCCCTATACAAAATAGAGGAAGACTGGCACAGATGTTAGCTCAGGGTTAACCTTCCTCAAGCAAAAAAAAGAGGAAGATTGGCAACAGATGTTAGCTCAAGGCAAATCTGCCTCAGCAAAAAAAAAAAAAAAACCATAAAGAGAGATAAGAAGATATGTAAATACTTCTGGTTGTCTTCCGTTATTCTCTTTCACTACTTCATCTCTACTGCTTTATTAGCACCTCTGCATTTACTAATCAAAAGATTTATTTACTTATTTTTATTCCTCCCTCCCCCTATTGGATGATCTGTGAGAAAAGGTCCCAAGTCTGTCTTGTCATCATATGTACATTGTCTAGCATAGTGCCTGGCCCAGTGTAGAGAATAAATATTGATTGGGTGATGGGAGATGGGCACCTAGGTGACCTATTCTCTAGGCTTTTATTTTTCACCATGGACCGGTGATACTTCTATAATCAGAAAAAGAAGACAAATTTTTAAAGTATTAGTTTGTTTTATGATTTTCTTTAGTAATCAGCCTAGTTTTCTAATGGGTAAATCAGAAGCAGAAGTGATAAAATCTAGATTAAGGTAGAAGTAGAAAAAATTTTTCTTTTTTTTAATGGAGAAGATTATCTCCATTCTTCTGCTCGCATTCCCTTGTATGGCCTTGGGATTGTGTTGTTCTGCCTTGTGGAAGTAGAGTGTGTGCAGTGTTTTTTGTGCACATGTAGAAATAAAATACAGTCTGTCCTGTCCTGTGGCTTGCTCAACACGCTTTGCTATCTTAGCTTTGCTGTGGATAGTGTTGGTTGGCTAGAGATACACAAAAAATATTAGATTTGAAGGGAAGTATTGAAATGGGAGCTGATTTCAGTTTTCCTTTTTCCTCTCACCTCCTCCGTTTAAGATATAACCTTATTATATTTTGTTATTGGGGGCAATTTAAGTCTTTTGAGTCAAGTGAAATTTCTCATGTAATATTAGTCAGCATTTTCTTAAATGTGCCAGTAAAAATGATTTGGCAGAAAAGTGGTAATTAAAAAAAAAATAGGACAGTTCCCTTCTGGCTTATATGAAATGGATATTTTACCTATCAGTTCAAATATTTGGAAATGGTAAAATCAATCAGATTTTGTAATGACCCAGCATATGGAGTAGGAAGTTATTGAAAGGTAGGCTAGAGGCTAATTCTCCAGAGTGTAAATTACATATGTAGTATTGTGGATGTCTAGAAACATGCTTTTTTATATTTATCACCAGTATATGCAAATAAGGTTATTTGAAAGTAATTAGAAGCCATAAGGTACAGCTACATAAAATAGAGCATTTTCATTTAGAACAATTCTGATAGAATAAAGGTGGAGAAAAGAAAATTTTGATAGAATTTAACTGGTTTCTAGGGGGTAATAGAAGTCAAAACTGCCTCAGAAAAGTGAGGAATATGCCTGCAGTCTTGAATTGGAGTGTGAATATGTGAATTTTCCTTAGAGATGAGCAGCGGCAAGGAAGCAAGTTTGTGTTTTCGCTTTCTGCCCTGTCGGTCCTCTCAATTGAAGACCACCGGGCGATTGGCAGTTGCCTGAACAGAAGAAGCCTGTGTGTGGCATCCAGCAAGTCAGGTTTAAGAAAAAGATGTCAGCGACTTAAGACCCACGTCACATGACTCCCTCTACTTGCCAATACTAGACGCTCGGGATCAAATTTCAACTCCAGGCCGTCCTCCCGGCCATGTGGGTTTAGCGGACTAAGAAGCAAAACCACACTTCCGAAAATGTTAGGAGCTGCTCTTCACTTACTGTGGGGCCTCTGGGTTAGGAGCTGTAAAATTTGATTTTTCAAATCAAAGCATATCCACTGAATGGAATTTTAGTATTTTGCTGTCGTTTTGATGTTTTCCTCTGGGCTTCTTCAGTTCTACCAGACACTTCCTGCGAGAATGGGGGCAGGAGCGCTCGCCGTCTGTGTGAGTACAGGCCGCCTCTGTCTTGGGTGGACACGGCCGGGGCTCGGGAGAGGCCTCTGCCCTCCTGGTTGTGCTGAGATGTTTGTGTGACTGTTTTTCCTTCCGAGGAGGTGGGGGAAGATTTGTTACTGAAATTCCTATCTATTCAAATGGACATTAAGCAGTACTGGGGGCAGCATTTGGCATTTTTGTCCACTTTCCTTTCCAAAAAAGGTGAAGAAGATGCATGCTGAGTTGATTCCGTTCAGTCAACTTGGTTTACTGTAGAGCACTCTCAAGCATTTTAGACTTTCTTGTTCTGAAAGAGTTAAATATGAATGCTTAATTGTAGTTACTGGAAAAATCTTGTGGCTAGAGTGAGAATTAAAATAACCATTTATTACGTCTGAGTACGTATATGCCATTTTTCTATTTCACATTCTTATTATCATTTAGTAATTCTAGAATTTCTGTTTAAGCATAGCTGCTGAAAGTGATGGCGAAAGAGGTTGGTTGATGTTTGTGAATCCTTAATCAACTGTGGAAACCTCTGGTTGTTATAATACGGTAGCATCAATAGAGAACACTGATATAAAATCCATGGAAAACTATGTGTATATATTTCTAGGGCTGAAATTCATGAATTTCAAAAGCAGTTCTGTTGGTGCTTATACATAACGTTTTGCAATAACTAAGTGTTGTCAATTATATAATTTAATGCTGTAATTAAACTTTTATTTAAATGTATAGAAATGCATAAATAGCACACATATCTATATTTCAAGTTGGTATTGTATTCCAAGGGGGCCTTTTGTTTGTGCCTAGAGGTACTAAATGAGAAATATCTTATTCTTCATTGTCACTTTGTTTACTTGTGTTTTATTACATTTAAGACAGACCCTTTTTTTTCCTTAAGTTTCAGAAGGAGCTGCAATTTGTTGTAGGTTGTGATGGCATCCCAAAATATCTAGAAACATCTGGGCAATTTTTGACACAAAGGCCCCGAATGGTCACCAGATGGTGTATCAGCTCCACAGATTGAATTTTCTTAGTCAAACTGCAGAGTGACTCCCTCATTTTCCTGCTCAGAACTCATCAGCATCCTGTGTGCCAGCCTACCTGTCTTTGTCTCTTTTCCTTTGAGCCTCAAGGCTTGTAGCATCCAGGTATCCAACTGGTTATCTTTTTATCACTCCAAAGAGTTTCCTTCAAGATCTGGTTTGACTGTGTAAAATACTGAGCTTTTATTTTACTGCAGACACAGGTCTGCATTTTTCCAGCTTTATCAAAGAAATACTTTAGAAGTGGAAATGTGTAGAGTTGAGGCAGCTGACTGACCTATTTGTCATGAGATTTGCTGTCATCTCTGGTTGTCTGATTAGATCCTTACTTCTTGCCCTCAGCCTGCATACATTGATATCTGCCTTGACTGAAATGCAGACTATGAATGAGACTCCATATTTTTCCTTATTTTATATCCAAAGCTTGTACGAAATCTCATTTAAGGTTGACATAAAGATCATATTGTTTAAGATTATTCATTCTGGTAGATGATGGTTTTCAATCATTCCTATCCTTCAGGTTCAAGTTGGCCTGAATTGTGCTATGTCCCAGTTTTACTGTGAAAGTAAATACTTATATTTTTAGGAATTGTAGCATAGTATTTCTAGAAAAAGATAGCTATTGGAGAACAAAACACCTTTTTGTTTTGTGGCAGAAAAGTGAGAACTAAGTCACACAAATGCATGCATAAGGGCTGATATGTCTAAGTAGAGAAGTCGAAAACTAAAGAATAGTGTATCTTATATGTGCAACTGCTCAGGGATCCTGCTACTTAAGATAGTCGTTCTTCAGACAAAATAACAGAATACCAGTTATTTATAGAGTATGTGCGTGCGTGTGTGTGTTTAGGGATTCTTGAAGAGGGACACAGACTGATTTAAAGGTATTTAGTTCCTAAGTCCATTGACTAACCAACTTTCTCTTCATTCTTTTTGTTTTTCTCTTTCCCATATTGGTAGTGCTGTTAGTAAAACTCAAGTGGGCTCACAAGTTTACCTATATTACTACTCATGTACAAGGTAGAGGTAGGTTCTTTACTGTAACATAGCTATTTTTCCTCAGTAAATCACCCCCAGGCAGACTGGGAAATTATACTTGCCTATGTAATGTTATCTTGGTCTCTTCTAGTTTTAAGTGTTAGATTTGGATGACTCAGGCTCTCTCAGGTGAAGCCTGAGCCTTGCAGATTCCCCGCCTCTCTTCTGCTCTGTCCAAGGTGATATCTGGGCATTTTGAAGAAAGGGGGGCTGAGAGTGGGGAGTTTGCATATTTTAGTGGATGAAGAAAGAGGGGGCCTAGAATACGTGTGTACATTTTTTGTTTTTTGTTTTTTTATTTAAATAATGATGTGTGTTTATTTTTTTAATTTTTTTTTTTAAATTTTTATTTATTGCAGTAATACGTTTTTATAATATTCTCTGGGTGTTCTGATTTTTGACTTCAGGTATCAAATGTGTGACTGGTGAATGTGTGGATCAGTTCTCTGGGAATTGGTGGTCCATCTGTCCTAACTTAATCCTTACTCTGGCTGGTGCTGGCAACAATTCCAATTCTAAACAATTCCAGGCCTTTGTCCCTAACTTGGGCACCTCCATTTCTGTATTCTTACCCCCTGGTACCATCAGCTACCTTACACATCTCGCATAGTGCAGGCAGAAGTTTATGGTCACAATACAGAAAGGCTCACAGACCAAATTAAGATATTCTAGTTGCGGATTTATTGAATCATCTTAAAACACAACATGAAGCAAGAGGGGCAAGATGGGCTAGGTTTACCTACTTAGTAGCAAGGATGTAAGTAGGATGAAAGGACCACACTCCCTGAGTCCTGTGTTACGTCAAGTTCATTTATCCTGCCTGTCTTGTCTTCTCTGCCGCGTCAGCCTTCCCTGATCATGGTGTGTTTTTGAGGACCAGTATTAAGTGTCAGTGGGAGGCTCAGCAGATGGAATGTGTCTGGAGCCAACGCTGCTTGCTCTATCATCAGGGCAAGTGTGCCTGTGTATAAACTTGTGAATAAACGACTGAACAGCTATGGATTTGTATCTGCATATCTCAGGCAGAGAACACATGGGGCCAAAATGGGTATAATCAATGGGTGACTCAGACATGATTATGTGGTGTCTCATAAATGTTGGGTGCTTAACTTGGTTCTTCCATCTCTACATAATTATCTAGGTTGAATGTGTCTACCAAGCTCTATCCCCTTACATGTTATCAATACTTAGTTATATGTTTTCCTTGTTCTCTATTTAGCTTAACTGAATTTTCTTAAATAATACAACAAACACATATTATGCAAGTTCAAGTTTCAAACCATCACAGTTATCTTCTTTGTAGTTTCTAGTTTGATGTTTAATACCACCTTCATCCCACACAGGCTACATATAGGTTTTTTCAAATGCCATGATGAATTTCTTGATTTTTGTTTTTTAAACCTGCTATTTTTTTATTTGGAGTTTTAGAAAGAAAATGGGTTTTGTTTGGAGCCTGGCAGACTTGAGCTTAAATCCTGGTTATGTTACTGATTATACTCTGATCTTAGACATTATTGAGCAGTAGGCTATCTTGATAGCAGATTTTAGGAAATATATAATCATGTGTTCGACTTCCTTGACACAATTTGTCTTCACTAGCAGGCAGTAAAGTTTGGACAGAAGGGGTTATATCTTATTCACATTACTTGCCTCTTGCTCGGGGCTAGGCAGTGGTTCAATAAATGTTTTCACAGAACAGATAAGTCATGCACTAAATTTTACAGTTTTACCTAAGTGTATTTTATTTTTAAATGTATCTTTTGAAGAGCCTCAAGAAGCTAAAGGCATGTCTGCAAAGGCATTCTATCTTGATGGTGCTTTTTGTGAAAATGGCACAATTTTCCGTTTAGCAGAAATTAGCAGTATAATTGTAAATGTTTTTGTATTTAAAAAAAATCTTGAGTCTCCAACTGAAGAGCATGGGAATTCTCTTACTGTCTCTTACTGTAAAATTGCATGTGGTCAATGCAGGTGCCTGTGCATGTCCATTCCATCGCAGATGATATGTAGGTTCGTCATTGCTACAGGTGGGCATGTAACCTGCATTAATCAGGGTAATTAATGTTGACTGTCCCAACAGACAAACCCCCAAATTGCAGTAGCTCAGGGAAGCAAAAATTATTTTGTAGATTACTCCAAGTCTGGTGCAGGTTGACGGACTCTCTCCTCCATCTGGTGACTCTGGTATCCAGGCTGCCTCCATGCTGTGATGTCTTTCCTGCTATAACACGTGACTCATATCCCCTAGGCTTTCTGTCAGGGAAAGGAGGGGATGGAGGAGGTACACATGCTTTTATCTGCCTCATTCTGGAAGTGACTTATTTCTCTTCTCACAGTTCATTGCTTTGAACTAGTCATACGTTCCACCTAAAGGCAAAGGTGGTTGGGAAATGTAGAGAGATATCTCATGGAATGTTCGTAAATGCTGTCTCTGGCCCATAACTTAATTGCTCAAATCAAACAAAGAGAAGGACGTATATTCCATGATTGGGATAGCAGTCTGTCTCTAATTTACCTACTGAATGTAAACAAGGAATTATACACCCAAGGTGCTGCTGGCAGACATCTAATCTATGGATCAAGAGGGAAGGCAGTCTAAGGATAACTTAATACATCAGTGAATGGCAGAATAGTGGTGACATTCATGAGCCAGTGAATTATTTTAGCCAGTTGCAGCTAGAATTTCAATTAACTTGCAGTTAAAAACATCCTAACTGATAACACCTCATCATGCAATGGCTTGCTCTTCAGTGGTTGTGGGAAGCTTGTCATGAATTGGAGTGAGGCAGGATTTGAAAGCAGGAGACATGGCTTTGAGTCTTGGCTCAGCCTCTTTCGGGCTGTGTGACCATGGGCAAGGTGCTTAATCTCGCTCACTTTCCTCACCTATCAAATAGGGATAATAGCAGCCTAAATCAGATTATGAGAATCAAATCAGACACTAAAATGAAAATACATTGTAAACTATTCAGCATCATAAAAACATTACCTTTGTTATATGGCAGGCTGCTTTAAGGTGTCTCGCCTTAAGGTGGTTTCCTTATTATTGTCATTTTAGGTGGATTCTACTTTATTTTATGTAAAATGAAAAGAATTCTATGATCTGAAGGGACTGTTTATATTATTGGACTTAGACCAAATTTTAAACATGATTAAACATTTAGTTTTGCTTTTTTCCACAATAAACCAATGATGAGGTATCAGACTAGATTAGTAATAGTCAAATGAAGGCGTGTATATTTTCTTCTGCAAATCTGAATTGTATTCCAAAAGAATTTTCATCTCTGCCATACAGAATTCAAAAATCATGGACCAGTCCAGTTGCATAATAGTCAAGTTCACCTGCTTTTCTCCGCTTTGGCGGCCCAGGGTTCACGGGTTCAGATCCTGGGTGTGGACCTATGCACTGTTCATCAAGCCCCACTGTGGCAACGTCCCACATATAAAATAGAGGAAGATTGGCACAGATGTTAGCTCAGTGACAGTCTTCCTTAAGCAAAAAGAGGAGGATTGGCAACAGGTGTTAGCTCAGGGCCAATCTTCCTCACCTAAAAAAAAAAAAAATCAAATGTGGTTGATAACACAGTTATAGATTAGGGCTTAAAGGTTGAGTATAGGTAAAGTCACTCGTATCTAGCTTACTTATTTCATGGTCATGTTTTTTTTGAAGCACAGTTGGTTGTGTGGCTCTGGCTAATGTTCCTGTGCAGAAGATTGTTAGTGAGCTTTCGTGACAGTGGTGGAAAGTGCAAACTAGCATGAAGTAGCATATAAAGTGAAAGAATGGGGTTATTGGGTAGAGAAAACTATGTTAAGATGATAAATTAGATTAATTCTCATCTAAATCTTAAAGCTTACTTAGGGAAATTAAATTCCAAAGACAAGAGGTCTGTGTCCAATAGTTTCAGAAACAAACCATAAGAAAGCTTACTTGAGTTGTTGTCTGTAACCATGAAGCTACAATTGTTTACAAAGAGGTACTGTGGCAAGTAATAACATTCTTAAGTTTATGTAAGTTATTTAAGTAAATATTTATGTGTTCATATAAATAACAGGCAGATTGGAGACTTGTAAAAATTTATCATTCAAAATGAGTCATTTATGGGAAAAGACTATATGGTTTTATTTTATGACCACTTTGAATTATTACAGCTACTCCTTGAAGACTAAGTTTGGAGGGCTTAGCATATCAGATACTAAAATGATAGGAATTAAGACAGTTTAATAATGGCTAGCCACTTGAAGAAAAATAATTGCTGGATTTCTTCCTTACTCTTTAAACTATAGATGGATCAAGGATATAAATATCAAAGTGAAACCATAAAAATACTAGAAGAACATATGTGTGAATTTAAAAATTTATTTTGGATCAAGGAATATCTTTCTAAAGAAGACCCAAGCTAGAAGCCCTAAAGAAAAAGATTGGTGAATTTTTCTGCCAAATAACGAAAATGTCTGCACAACCCCAGATATCATAAACAAGTTAAAATGCCAAAAGAAAACTAGGACAGATATTTGAAACACACATGACTAAAAAGAATAATTTTTTTATTGATATTTTAATAGTTTATAACATTGTGAAATTTTGGTTGTACATTTTTGTTTGTCGATCACCATATACATGTGTCCCTTCACCCCTTGTGCCTACCCCCCACCCACATTGCCCCTGGTAACCACAATACAGTTTTCTCTGTCCATGTGTTGGTTTATATTCCACATGAGTGAGATGTTTGTCTTTCTCTTTCTGGCTTATTTCACTTAACATAATACCCTCCAGGTCCATCCATGTTGTTGCAAATGGGACGATTTTGTCTTTTTTTATGGTTGAGTAGTATTTCATTGTATATATATACCATATTTTCTTGATCCAATCATCAGTCGAGGGACACTTGGGTTGCTTCCACTTCTTGGCTATAGTGAATAATGCTGCAATGAACATAGGGGTGTATAAGCCTCTTTGGATTGTTGATTTCAGGTTTGTTGGATAGATTTCCAGTAGTGGGATAGCTGGATCATGGGGTATTTCTATTTTTAATTTTTTGAGGAATCTCCATACCATTTTCCATAGAGGCTGCACCAGTTTGCATTCCCACCAGCTGTGTATCAGGGTTCCTGTTTCTCCATATCCTCTCCAACATTTGTTGTTTTTTGTCTTGGTGATTATAGCCATTCTGACGGGTGTGAGGTGGTATCTTAATGTTGTTTTGATTTGCATTTCCCTGGTGATTAGTGATGTTGAACATCTTTTCATATACCTTTTGGCCATCTATATATCTTCTGTGGAGAAGTGTCTGTTCATTTCCTTTGTCCATTTTTTGATTGGATTGTTTGTTTTTTTGTTGTTCACTTGTGTGAGTTCTTTATATATTATGGAGATGAACCCCTTGTCAGATATGTTTTGAAAATATTTTCTCCCAGCTGGTAGGTTGTTTATTCATTTTGATCCTGGTTTCGTTTGTCTTGTAGAAGCCCTTTAATCTGATGAAGTCCCACTTGTTTGTTTTTTCTTTAGTTTCCCTAGTCTGACTAGGCATGGCATCTGATACGATTTCTTTATGACCAATGTCAAATAGTGTGTTGCCTATATTTTCTTCCATGAGTTTTATAGTTTCAGGTCTCACCTTCAAGTCTTTGATCCATTTTGAGTTAATTTTTGTGAATGGTGATAGCAGATGGTCCACTTTCAGTTCTTTTGCATGTGGCTGTCCAGTTTTCCCAACACCATTTATTGAAGAGACTTTCCTTTCTCCATTGTATGTTCTTAGCTCCTTTGTCGAAAATTGGCTGTCCGTATGTGTGGTTTTATTTCTGGGCTTTCAATTCCATTCCATTGATCTGTGTGTCTGTTTTTGTACCAGTACTATGCTGTTTTGATTACTCTTGCTTTGTAGTATGTTTTGAAGTCAAGGATTGTGATGCCTCCAGCTTTGTTCTTTTTTCTTAGGATTGCTTTAGCTATTCAGAGTCTTTTGTTGCCCTATATGAATTTTTTCTTTTTCCTATTCTTGTTTCTATTTCCGTGAAGAATGTCATTGGAATTCTGATTGGGATTGCATTGAATCTGTAGATTGCTTTAGGTAATATAGACATTTTAACTATGTTTATTCTTCCAATCCATGTGCATGGGGTATCTTTCCATTTCTTTATGTCATTATCAATTTCTTTCAATAATATCTTGTAGTTTTCATTGTATAGGTCTTTCACTTCCTTGGTGAGATTTATTCCTACATATTTTATTCTTTTTGATGCAATTGTAAATGATATTATCATTTTGAGCTCTTTCTGTTAGTTCATTATTAGCATACAGAAATGCAACTGATTTTTGTAGGTTGATTTTGTACCCTGAGACTTGGCTGTAGTTGTTGATTATTTCTAATAGTTTTCCAATGGATTCTTTAGGGTTTCTATATACAAAATCATGTCATCTGCAAATAGTGAGAGTTGCACTTCTTCATTGCCTATTTGGATTCCTTTTATTCCTTTTTCTTGCCTAATTGCTCTGGCCAAAACCTCCAGAACTATGTTGAATAAGAGTGGCGAGAGTGGGCAGTCTTGTCTTGTTCCTGTTCTCAGAGGAATGGCTTTCAGACATTCCCTGTTGAGTATGATGTTGGCTGTGAGCTTGTCATAAATAGCCTTTATTATGTTGAGGAACTTTCCTTCTATACCCATTTTGTTGAGAGTTTTTATCATAAATGGATGTTAGACCTTGTCAAATGCCTTCTCTGCATCTATTGAGATGACCATGTGGTTTTTATTCCTTGTTTTGTTGATATGGTGTATCACGTTGATTGATTTGCAGATGTTGAACCATCCCTGTGTCCCTGATATAAATCCCACTTGATCATGGTATATGATCTTTTTAATGTATTGCTGTATTCAATTTGCCAATATTTTGTTGAGGATTTTTGCATCTATGTTCATTAGTGATATTGGCCTGTAGTTTTCCTTGTTTGTATTGTTTTTGTCTTGCTTTGGTATCAGGGTGATGTTGGCCTCGTAGAATGAGTTAGGAAATGTTCCATCTTCCTCTATTTCTTGGAATAGTTTGAGAAGGATGGGTGTGAGATCTTCTTTGAATGTTTGGTAAAATTCACCAGAGAAACTATCTGATCCTGGACTTTTATTTTTTGGGAGGTTTTTCATTGCTATTTCAATCTCTTTACTTGTGATTGGTCTATTCAGATTCTCTATTTCTTCTTGGTTCAGTTTTGGGAGGTTGTATGAGTCTAAATTTATCCATTTCTTGTAGGTTGTCCAATTTGTTGGCATATAGTTTCTCATAGTATTCTCTTATAATCCTTTGTATTTCCATAGTATCCATTGTAATTTCTCCTCTTTCATTTCTAATTTTATTTGAGACTTTTCTCTTTTTTTCTTAGTAAGTCTGGCTAAGGGTTTCTCAATTTTGTTTATTTTCTCAAAGAACCAACTCTTTGCTTCCTTAATCCTTTCTACTGTTTTTTTGGTCTCAATTTCATTTATTTCTGCTCTAATTTTTTTTCTCTCCTTCTGCTAACTTTGGGCTTTGTTCTTATTTTTCTAGTTCTGTTAGGTATACTTTAAGGTTGCTTATTTGGGCTTTTTCTCGTTTGTTGAGGTGGGCCTGTATTGCTATGAATTTCCCTCTCAGGACTGCCTTTGGTGCATCCCATATGAGTTGGTATGGCATATTTTCATTTTTGTTTGTTTCCAGATATTTTTTGATTTCTCCTTTAATTTTGTCAATGATCCATTGGTTGTTCAGTAGCATGTTGTTTAACCTCCACATCTTTGTCACTTTCCTAGATTTTTTCTTGTGGTTGATTTCCAGTTTCATAGCATTATGGTCTGAAAAAATGCTTGTTGTGATTTCAATCTTAAATTTATTGAGGCTTGCTTTGTTTCCCAACATATGGTCTATCCTTGAGAATGTTCCATGCGTGCTTGAGAAGAATGTGTAGTCAGCTGTTTTTGGATGGAGTGCTCTGTATATGTCTACTAGGTCCATCTCGTCCAGTTTTTCATTTAAGTCCACTGTTTCTTTGACTTTTTGTCTGGATGATCTATCCATTGGTGTAGTATTATTGTGTTGTTGTTAATATCTCCTTTTAGGTTTGTTAATAGTTGATTTACATATTTTGGTGCTCCTATGTTGGGTGCATATATGTTTATAATTGATATGTCTTCTTGGTGGAGTGTCCCTTTTATCATTATATATTGCTCCTCTTTGTCTCTCTTAACCTGTTTTATCTTGAAGTCTACTTTGTCTGATATGAGTATGGCAACACCTGCTTCTTTTTGTTTGCCATTAGTTTGGAGTATTGTCTTCCATCCTTTCACTCTGAGCCTGTGCTTGTCTTTAGAGCTGAGATGTGCTTCCTGGAGGCAGCATATTGTTGGGTCTTGCTTTTTAATCCATCCTGCCACTCTGTGTCTTTTGATTGGAGAGTTCAAACCATTTAAATTTAGAGTAATTATTGACATATGAGGGCTTAATTTTGCTGTTTTATTACTTATTTTCCGGTTCTTTTGCATTTCCTTTGTTTCTTGTCCCATGTGTTTCGGACTGCCAATTCAGTTTGGTTGTTCTGTCTTATGACTCTTTTAGTTTTCTCTTTACTTATGCTATGTGATTTTGTTCTGATTATTTGTTTAGTAGTTACCTTGAGGTTTGTGTAAAGAATCTTGTGTATGAGATAGTCCATTATCTGATGGCCTCCTATTCCCTTTTACTAAGTCAATTCAACCTCTTTCCTCTTGCCCTTCTAAGTTATTCTTGTCACGCTTATTCTGTCTTGTTTTGTTTAAAGTGATGAGGTTATATTTATTTTTGGTGATTTCCTTCCTTTGATCTTTGATTTTGGTATTTAAGTGGTTGCTATCCTATTCCCATGAAGACCTACAATTTTTCTGATTTTGTCTACCTATTTTGTCCTTGCTCCAAGCTTTGTATTCCTTCTCTTCTTTTTTTCAGGCCTGAGGGCCTTCTTGAGCATTTCTTGCAGTGGGGGTCTCGTGGCGATGAACTCCCTTAGCTTTTGTTTATCTGGGAAAGTTATTATTTCTCCATCATATTTGAAGGGTATTTTCCCTGGATATAGTATTCTTGGCTGAAAGTTTTTGTCTTTCAGTATTTTGAATATATCATTCCAGTCTCTCCTAGCCTGTAAAGTTTCTGTTGAGAAATCCACTGAGAGCCTGATGGGAATTCCTTTGTACATTATTCTTTGTTTTTGTCTAGCTGCCCTTAATATTGTTTCTTTGTCATTGACCTTTGCCAGTTTTACTACTATATGCCTTGGAGTGGGCCTTTGCCTGTTGACATATTTAGGCGACCTATTGGCTTCACTCACTGGTATTTCCTGCTCCTTACCCAGATTTGGGAAGTTCTCAGCTATTATTTCCTTGAATAGCCTCTCTGTTCCTCCTTCCCTCTCTTCTCTCTCAGGAATGCCTATAATTTTTCTGTTACATTTCCTAATTGAGTTGGATATTTTTCAGAGACTTTCTTCATTTCTTAGTTCTCTCTCCCCCTCCATCTGGAGCTTATCTGTATTCCTATCCTCTATAATGCTAATTCTTTCCTCCATATTGTCAGCTCTGTTCTTTAAAGATTCCATATTCTCCCTTATCTCCTCTATTGTGTTCTTCATTTCCATCAATACTGATTGGTTTTTCTTTGTGATTTCAATCTCTTTTGTGAAGAAACTCCTTATCTTGTTGAGTTGTTTATCTGTGTTTTCTTGTATTTCATTGAGCTTTTTTATGACGGCTATTTTGAATTCTCTGTGGTTTAGGTTATGGATTTCTGTGCCTTCAGGGTTGATTTCTGGGTGCTTGTCATTTTGCTTCTGGTCTGACGATTTAATGTACTTTTGCATCGTGGTTGCTGTATTGGCTTTGTTTTTCCTCATCCTGGAAATATCTGATTGCAGTTTCCACCTGCCGTCACTGTGTGGGGGTCAAGGGCTGTGTAATCTGAGGCCCTTGTGCTCCACTGTGGCTGTTCCGCTGCCACGGGCTGCCTGCACTCTGCTCCGCCCCGCCACGGCTGTTTTGCCACCGAGGGCCGCCTGTGCTCCGCCCTGGGTCTTCCACAGCCGCCCATGCTCTGCCCCGGCTACTACACTGCCACCTCGGGCTGCCCACACTCCACCCCGGCTGCTCCGCTGCCATGGGCTGCCTGCACCCTGCCGGGGCTGCTCAGACTGGTCAGCTGAGCTGCAGTGTTGGGCATGCGGGGGGCAAGGGGCTTTCTCCCTTGCCCACTGGGTCTCTGGGGTGGGGGGTGCTTCTCACTTGCCCCTCGTTATTTGCTCTCCTGGGGCGCTCAGGTGTCGATAGCACCCCTGCAGCAGTTCTGAGTCCTCTGTGTGGAGTTTCTCACTGGCTGAGAGAGCCTGAAAAGCTATGGTTTCCCTGCAGAGGGCCGCCCCTCCCCTCTCTCTGGGAGCCATGTGACCCGAGTCTCTGATCTGATGGAGAGGGAGAGGATTTCTCCTTACCTCTCCCCACTTCCTCTGGGGACCCCAGCAGGTCCACTCACAGATATGCAGCAGTGTGGATCTTTCCGATGTCTCTCTGTCCGGTGTGAGTTTTTCTTGTTGGTCTATGCTTGACCCTTTAGTTGTATCTTATCAGGGGAAGAGTTTACGGGAAAGTTCACTCCACCATGATGCTGATGTCACTCCAAGAATAATTTTTTTAATATACAAAAAGTTCCTACAGGGGCTGGCCCAGTGGCACAGTGGTTAAGTTCACGAGTGTTGTGCTTCGGCGGCCCAGGGTTTGCTGGTTTGGATCCTGGATGCAGAGCTACTCACCATTCATCAAGCCATGCTGAGGCTGCATCCCACAAAGAACTAGAAGGACCTACAGCTAGGATATACAACTATGTACTAGGGCTATGGGGAGAAAAAAGAAAAAGAGGAAGATTGGCAATCGATGTTAGTTTGGGGCCAATCTTCCTCCAAAAAAAAAAATTTCCTGCAAATCATTGAGAAAAAACTACTCAAAAAATGGGCAAAGCTCATGAACAGTAGGTTCACAAATAAGAAATATAAGTGTTAATAAACATGAGGGCCAGCCCCGTGGCTTAGTGGTTAAGTGCGCGCGCTCCGCTGCTAGCGGCCCGCGTTTGGATCCCGGGCGCACACTGACGCACCGCTTCTCCGGCCATGCTGAGGCCGCGTCCCACATACAGCAACTAGAAGGATGTGCAGCTATGACATACAACTATCTACTGGGGCTTTGGGGGAACAAATAAATAAAATAAAATTATAAAAAAAAAAACCATGAAAATGGCTCAGTCTCATTCATAGTTATAAATATTGGCAAGGTTTTAAATTTAATACCCAGGGATGACAAGAGAATGGGAAACAGGCACTCACATGCTGTCGATCACACTGTAAACTGCTGAAGCATCTTTGTAGGGCGGTGTGATAATACGTACCAAAACTTACGATTGATATACCTGTTGATCTAGCTATCTCACCTCTAGGTATTTATCTTACAGGTAACTATACAATTATATAAAAATGTTAACTGCTGAAATAGTTATAATAGCAAGAGCTGTAAATAACCTAAACGTTAGTAAATAAGATTAAATCAGTTATAGTATCTCTATATAATGTAATATTAAACAGCTGCATGTGCCAATATTGAAAGACCTCCCAAATTGATCAAGTAGCAAAAACAAGGTGCATATATGTACAATAGTATAGTTACATTTGCTTTTTTAAAAATAATATGCATATATGTGCTTAATTAGACATAGAAAATTTCTGCAGGAAACACAAGAACTATTGTGCTGGGATAGGGAGAATTTTCAGTTTAAGTTCTTGTGCGTTGTTTGAGTTTTGATCATGTGCATATTTTACTTTTATTAAATTTAAATTAGTAAAAGTCAAGACTGCTCAAAGAACAGGGAATGGTAGCTCTGTCCAGAAGCAATAGATTGGTTTACAATCGTAAAGGCAATGAATATTAAATTTGAATGTGTACAGTACTTTTACAGATACATATTGAAATATATTAATTACTTGAAATTGTCTAGTGTATAAAAGGAAATAGATTTTCCCTGCAAATTTCATAGGGCAGACCAAGAGCTGGGTAGAATGTAATGCAATTTCAATCCAGTAGGAGGAAATGTCTAAAGATTCCAGTGTCTAAAAATTAAGCTGGTTGTCCTATGGGGTGGTCAGTGCCCTGTCACCAAAACTAAGAAAGAGAAGGCTGAGTGGTCATGGGTCGACTTGTCATAGGCATTCTGTCATGGAATTAGAGTTATAAGATGAGATGCCCTCCTTGTGTTCTAGGATTCTCTGAGTTGTTGTATACTTCCCAGAATTTGTAGCACTCAGCCAATTACACTTTTTCATTTGTTAAACTGTCAGAAATTTAACACAGATGTGCCTTTTTCCCCCCTGTAGTAGTTTCAGTTAGGGCTTCCTTTATGTGGAGGATTGGATTACTAGCCAAAGCTGAAGGCAGGATTCCAGGACTTAATTATAGAGCTAGGTCCTTGGGAAGGCTAACATTTTAATCGGTAAATGGAGCCTTATTAAGTGTAAAAACAGATTTTTTTTTTAAATGAAGGAATTACAGAATATTACTACAGGATTGCTAAATTTTTTACTCCATTTCACTATATGAAAAATGTATAAATTACTTAAAATTATACAGTAGAACTCAGTTGAATGGTTCATTAATTAATTTCCAGAGATTCCTTTAATATTTAAGAAACTAGTTTTAGTTAAAATGTAAATAAATGATCTCAGAAATTATTTCTGTGGTTTACACTATAAATAAATCACATAGGCCTGCAAGTACTGACATGCAACGTTAGTTTTAAGCACATTTGGCTTTTCTGAAGCTATACATTTTAGAGTCTTAATTTTTCCAAAACCAAAATGTGTTTAACTGTAGCTCTTATTTTTTTTAGGTCTTTCACTTTAAATGAGTCTCTGTAACTTTTTAAAAAACATCCTTCTGTTTTTGACTTTACATTCTGCTAAACTTGTTGAGAAACAATGGCAAGAATAGCCTTTCCAAGAGCATTTTGCAAATTTGACTCATAGCAACCTCGTGCAAGAGAGTTCTCTTCTGTTTAAATCCTCCTCAGCTCTATTAAAACTGCCAACAATGATGAACAAAAGGTTTAACATTAGCGACATTAAGAACTGTCCCTCTATTCTCCAAATAACCAAGGGATTCTAAGCACATAAATGTTTCTGTGCTTCCAGGTTTTTAATACATTGGTATAGCAACAGTAATCACTTAAAAGTGAGCCACCCCAGACCTTACCTGTTTCATCTAGAATTATTGAAGAGGGATAAAGTGTGCTATTACAATGAAGAATGTGGAATGTTTCCAAAAGCAGATTAATTTCAGTATATTCTTTCTACTGACACGTAGTCTTATTTTGGCAGGTAATTACCAAGACTTCATGACTTATTTTTCTGTGTTTTTAACAGCTCTTTTGAAGTGTAATTTACATACCATAAAATATACTCATTGAAAGTGTACAATTTAATGATTTTTAGTAAATTTACCAATTGTGCAAATATCATCACAATCTAGTTCTACAATATTCTGTCACCTCAGTAAGATCCGTTGCGCTCATTTACAGTTAGTTCCCATTCGTACCACCTGCCTGCCTCCCGCACAATCTCAGACAACCACTGATTTACTTTGTGTCTATACATTTACCTTTTCTGGATATTTGATGTAAATGGAATCATACAATATATGTTCTCTTGTGACTGGCTTCTTTCACTTAGCATAATGTTTTTGAGGTTCATCCATGTTGTAGGGTGTAGTATTTCACTCCTTTTTATCACTTAGTAATATTCTATTATGTGATGTATCACATTTTGTTTATCTATTCACTAGTAGACATTTGGGTCATTTCCAGTTTTGATTATTATGAATAATGCTAATGTGAAGATTCGTATACAGGTCTTTGTGTGGATGTATTTTTGTTTCTCTCGGGTCAGTGCCTAGGAGTGGAATTAATAGATCATATGGTAAGTTTATGTTTAATGTTTTAAGAAACTACCAACTGTTTTCCAAAATGTTTTCATCATTTTACATTCCCACTGTCAGTGTATGAGAATTCCAGTTTCTCCACGTCCTTGCCAACATATGGTATTGTTAATCTTCTTCTATTATAGTCATTCTAGTGAATTTGTAGTGCCGTCTCAGTTTCTTAATGACAAATGATGTTAGACATTTTTTCATATGCATATTATTCACTTGTATATCTTCTTTGGTTAAATGTCTTTTCATATCTTTTGCCCATTTCCTTATTGAGCTGTTTGTTCTTTTTTTTTTTTTTTTTTTAAAGATTTTTATTTATTTTATTTATTTTATTTTTTCCCCCCAAAGCCCCAGTAGATGTATGTCATAGCTGCACATCCTTCTAGTTGCTGTATGTGGGACTCGGCCTCAGGATGGACGGAGAAGTGGTGCCTCGATGCGCACCCGGGATCCGAACCCGGGCCACCAGCATTGCAGCGCGTGCACTTAACCACCAAGCCACAGGGCCGGCCGAGCTGTTTGTTCTTATTGAGTTGTAAGAGTTCTTTTTTTCTTTTTGTGAGGAAGATCAGCCCTGAGCTAACATCCATGCCAATCCTCCTCTTTTTGCTGAGGAAGACTGGCCCTGAGCTAACATCTATTGCCAATCCTCCTCCTTTTTTTCCCTTTTTCTCCCCAAAGCCCCCGTAGATAGTTGTATGTCATAGTTGCACATCCTTTTAGTTGCTGTATGTGGGACGCCGCCTCAGCGTGGCCGGAGAAGCAGTGCGTCAGTGCGTGCCCAGGATCCAAACCCGGGCCGCCACTTAGCGGAGCGCGCGCACTTAACTGCTAAGCCACGGGGCCGGCCCCTAAGAGTTCTTTTTATATATTCTGGATACAAGTCTGTTATCCACATACATGACCCACTGGGTGTGGGGTTTTTGTCCTGTCTTCCAACTTAATTCAGCCAGAACCAAAGCTGCTGGTTCCCCCGTGTTAGCACTATTGTGCCAGCGCAGCGCCTGGGGGAGTGGAAGGGGTTGGGAGCAGGCCCAGGCAAGTGTGCCACAAATTCCCACTATTCTTAACTTCATCAGTTTTTTTATGAATAAGTATTTCTCAATTTGTTTGTTGCTTTTGATCAATTTCCAGAGCCCTGAAATGGTTGTTTTGACAATTTCGTCCAGTTTATATTGTTTTTTTCAGTAGAGGGTTTGCAGACTCTTATTCCACCATCACTGGAAGTCAGCAGTAGGTCTTGACTTTATTTTATACAGAGAATTTAACTTTTATAATAACATTTAATTTTTCTTGGTATAAGAGTAATATGTCTGGTATATAAAATTTAGGAAATACGAAAAAATAAAAGAGAAAATAAGAATCATCTAAGACTCCATAACCCAGAAATGAGTGTAATATATTTGCTTATGTCTTGTAGTTTTTTCTGTAGTACATAAAGTTATAAAGACAGATTATACTTGACATTAGTTCTATGGCCTTGTTTCCCCCCAAATAACAGTATATTGTGATATCTTGAGGTCCCATTTGTATAAGATCTGAGTCTCGCTCACTGTCACTTGCCTTTCTGTGTTTGGAGACCTGCCCTGGAAAGGAGCCCCAGCTTTTGCTGGGCATTGCCACATTGCCCTCCAGAAATTTGAACCACTTTACATCCCACTTCTTTTCTTCTGGCCGACATTATTTTCTCTTTTCTTTAAAAAAAAAAATTCCACAAGTAGAATGGATGATAAATTGTATCACATTATTGTTTTTGCCTGTCTTTGATTACTAGGAACTTCACCTCCTCCTGAGGAAATCTATTCCATCTTTAGAAGTGACTATTGTGTCTTTATATATCTTAAAATCTGTCCCCAGATAACTACTACTCACTTCTAGTTCTGTCCTCTGAACCACATGGCAGCTCTTCTAAAATCTGGAAATATTTCAACCCCAAGTCTTCTGAGTATACTTGTTCCAGATTCTTCATTCCTTCCTCACATAACATGGTTACACTTCATTTTATTTTTAATTTCTTTTTTAAATTTTAAATTTCTTTTTAAAAAAAATTTCGTTGCTCGTCCTTTCATTGACGTCTCTTTCCAGCCTTCTGTTAATTGGTTGGTTGGTTCTCTGGTAGTTTTCTCGAGGAGGGTTCAAGTGTGCAGTGTTCTCTTAGCCTTTGTATATTCAAACTGTAACTTTTATAGTTGAAGGACACCTTGACTGGTTATTAAATTTGACTCATGCTGTCTTTCCTTAACCATCTAGTAGGTCTTATTCTATTGTCTTCCAGTGTTTAATACTGCAATCTATAAGTCTGAGGCCACTCTTATTTTCTTTCTTTATTAAGGCATGATTTTTGCGTGGCTGCCCAAAGGATTCTTTATTGTTGGTGTAATAATTTCCCTAGAATATATCTTTGTGTGGACTGTTCTGGGTCTGTGGAGTGCCTTTTAAGTTTGTGGATTCGAGGCCTCTATTTAAACAAAGTTTTTGTGAATTACATCTTTAAATACTCTACTTTATTGTTTGGTTTTTTTACTTTGGGACTCCAATAACACATGTATTTGAATCATTTAACTGCTTTCTGTAGCTCTCAGATCTGATTTTTTGTTGTTGTTGTTTCATTATGTCGTCTTTTCTCATTTGTGTCCTCTATATTCCTTGCTGGGCTGTCAATGGTTTCTTTTCTCTTTTGTGCGCTTTATAAAGTCTTCACTTCTGAAATGTTTTTGTCTTTTCCTTTTCTTCCTTTCCTGATTTCTGCCAGTCTTCATTTCACATTCTCCTACTAACTAATTATCTCTTCCCTAAATTTTTGCATTTCTGCTTTGTGGTATTGTTTCATCATTGTGATCGATTGATTACCTTTAAAAAATTGTGGTAAAATATACATAACATAAAATGAACCATTTTTAGGTGTACAGTTCAGTGGCATTAGTACGTTCACAGTGTTGTGCAACTATTACCATTATCTATTTCCAGAACTTTTTCATCATCCTTAACATAAACTCCGTACCCATTAAAGAATAACTCCCTGTCCCCCTGCTCCTCCCAGGCCTAGTAACCATTGTTCTACTTTCTATGAATTTGCCTATTCTGGATATCTCATAAGTAGAATCATACAATTTTAGTCCTTTTTTTGCCTGGTTTATTTTGCTCTGCATGATGTTTTCAAGATTCATGTGTTATAGTGTGTATCAGAATTTCATTCCTTTATAAGGCTGAATAATGTTCCACTGTGTGTGTATACCACATTTTATTCATCCAGTCACCTATTGATGGACATTTGGGTTGTTTCCACTTTTTGGTTATTGTGAATACTGCAGCTGTGCACATTGGTGTACAAGTATCTATTTGAGTCCCTGCTTTTAGGGTATATACCCTGAAGTGGAATTTCTGAATCATGGTAATTCTATATTTAACTTTTTGAGGAACCATCGGTTTTCCACAGTGCTGTACCATTTTACATTCCCACCAGCAATGCACAAGAGTTCCAATTTTTCCAAATTCTGGCCAACACTTGTTATTTTCTAGGGTTTTTTTGGATAATAGCCATCTTAATGGGCCTGAAGTGGTATCGCGTGGTTTTGATTTGCGTTTACCTAATGACTAGTGATATTGAGCATCTTTTCATGTGCTTATTGGCCATTTGTATGTTTTTGGAGAAATCTCTATTCAAGTCCTTTGCCCGTTTTTGAACTGGGTTGTTTGTTTTATTTGCATGAGTTGTAGGAGTTCTTTACATTTTCTGGATACTAATCCTGTATCAGACATATGATTTGCAAATATTTTCTATTCTGTGGTTGTCTTTTCATTCTGTTGATAGTGTCTTTTAATGCACAAAAGTTAATTTTGATGAAATCCAATTTTGTTGTTGCCTGTGCTTTTGGTGTTATTTCCTTATTAACTTTTGTTAGTTCTTTTTGTTATCTTAGGTTACAGTTTCCATCTTCTTGGTAACATTTTTCTGATGAGTTATTTCAGGAAAGTCATGGTGCTTTCTAATATTTTCTTAAAGTTCTGTTTCTGTATAGTTAACTGGCCATATTCCTTTTTTCTTACTCATATTTCACTGTGATGGATTTTTGTGGTATCAGTAGCAAGAGGTTCCTGTGGGGTGTAGTGTTTGGGGGCCAAGGTAGCTTTTCAAGTTTCACATCCCTGGGACTCCTTCCTTTATTGCTACAAAAAGGACTGTTTTCTTAAATGCGGCCCCTCCGTTTGCCCATTTTTCGTTTGCCTCTCAGAAGCTAACCTGGGGCAGGAGAGCTCTACTGCCTTCTCTTCATAAACTTGCCCTCGAAGGGAATGCACGCTCTAGTAGGTGGTGTATTTTTCTGGTGCTTCCTGGTATCTGCCCCCTTAGGGTCCCCGTAGGTACTTCCTGCACCTTTGTTCTCCTCTTCCGCTAAGCAGTTGAGCCCTGTTCACCTCCCTCTCTAAGTGTGCTCTATCTTTAAGGTAATAAATGTTTTTAGGAGCTCCTAAAACCTTGCACCGCTGCGCTCCTGCTGGTCCTCTCCGGACTCCTCGCAGTGCTGGTGTGAGGTCTGCCTGGAGCTTCCTGCCCCGTCGTCATCGCCTGTGACAGCACTCACACACAAATTACAGTTGACAGCTTTTCCGTCTTCTGCTACTTTTCTTCATCATCTTCTTAGTCTGTGTGGTTTCAGGAGAAGTGATAAAATTCACAAAATGTTTATTGGACTTATTTTTAATAGTTTCTTGAATATTTCAATAATAGTAGATAAAGACTTTACTTTTTAATCTTTTTTAGTCTAAATTATGGAAATTAGTTTAACTTATTTGTGAGATATAAGGTGATCTAAGCTATTAAGTACATATTTATTTGGATAGAGAAATCATTATTTTAAAAAATCTTTTAATTAAACCTAACTTTTCTTTAAATGCTTAAAGATTCTCGGATCTTAACTTTTCAGATCATAGATCTCTTTGAGATGATTTCTAAAAATGTTTCACGTACTTTTATGGATTCCAGGTTAAGAACCGTTGTTTAGATTTGCAATGCCCGTAGATAATAGATGCTACAAAATGTTTGTGTAAGGATAAGTAATAAGATATCCAAAAAGTGCTTTGGTTTTTAAAATTAGTGAGCTGAGATTTGGATAAATTGATTTAAAGGATGCTGATTTCCTTGACAATATGTTCAGTAAATAATTTTTGACATTCTGACAGAGCATATTTGAAACTGATTTTTTTTCCCCCCTCTCATGTAAAAGTCCATAGATGGGTATTCTGGGCGGACTCTAGGATGTCATCAGGATATAAGTCCCTTTTTTTCTATTCTACTGTCCCTTAGAGATTAGCTTCTAGCTTCTGGGTTGCTACATAGTCACAAGGTGGCTATCAAGCATTACATCTGTGATCCAAGCAGAAAGTGGGTACGGGGAAAAAAGACTGAGTTGGCCTCCCTTTTAAGGAGTTTTGCTGGTAGTCCTAACAACTTCCACTTACATCTCATCGGCCAAACATAGATCTATGGCCGACTGTATCTACAAGGATATGCTGCTAGGAAGGTGGGTCTATTTTAACTGCTCCCCACCCTCGGAAACAAAATTAGAGTTCTGTTATGAAGGAAGAGGAGAATTCCTTAACTCAAACTCGACCAGTGTCGTTTAAAGAATTGGTTACCAGAAAGAAATTTTTTTTTTTTTTTTTTCTGGTGAGGCGATCAGCCCTGTGCTAACATCTGCCAATCCTCCTCTTTTTGCTGAGGAAGACTGGCCCTGGGCTAACATCCATGCCCATCTTCCTCCACTTTATATGGGCCGCCGCCACAAGCGGTGCGTCGGTGCGCACCCAGGATCCGAGCAGGCGAACCCTGGCCACCGCAGCGGAGAGCGCGCACTTAACTGCTTGCGCCACCAGGCCAGCCCAAGAAATTCTTTTTTTTTGCTTTTGTTTTGTTTTGTTTTTTGTGAGGAAGATCAGCCCTGAGCCAACATCCATGCCAATCCTCTTCTTTTTGCTGAGGGAGACTGGCCCTGAGCTAACATCTGTGCCGATCATTCTCCGCTTTATATGGGACGCTGCCGCAGCATGGCCTGACAAGTGGGGCGTCGGTGCCCGCCTGGGATCTGAACCAGGGCCGCCAGCAGCTGAGCTCGTGCACTTAACTGCTACGCCATGGGGCCGGCCCCACCACAAAGAAATTCTTAATCAACATTTTTCAGCATTAACTCTCTTCTCCTGTGATATACCTTTACATACGTTATCTTATCAGACTCGCACAACACTTTAAAGTAGGTGTTATTGCAGTTTAACAGGTGAGGACCCTGTCTTGGTGTAGATGAGAATTTTTTTAAGGTCCATAGGCTGAGTGTGAAGGTGAGCAGGCTACAGCTCTTGTCCTCCCAGAGATCCCTAAGCTTGACTCAGCCGACGTGGCTGCACAGAGAGAGCATGGCCGTCCTTGTTTATTATCGCAACTGCCCCTCTCCAAAGCTGCACACTTGACCAAAGAAGCTGACGTTCCCAGTGAGAAGACACAAATCAGTGGCAAAACCTGGGTTCAAACCCAGGTACCCTAATTTCAGATGCAGTCTTTCCCAATGATCCAGCCGCATCCAGGCTAATATGATTGTCCAGGTCTCTGTGTAAGAATAGTCCCATAATTGTTATTTGTGTGTGTGAGGAAGCTTGGCCCTGAGCTAACATCTGTTGCCAATCTTCCTCTTTTTTTTTTTTTCTTTTTTTTTCTTTTTTTTTTTTGCTGAGGAAGATTGGCCCAGAGCTAACATCTGTGCCAGTCTTCCTCTACTTTGTATATGGGATGCCACCACAGCATGGCTTGATGAGTGGTGTTCAGGTCCACGCCCGGGATCCAAACCCATGAATCCAGGGCTGCCAAAGTGGAGTGCAAGAACTTAACCACTATGCCATTGGGCTGGCCCGTTAGTAACTTTTTAATTGCAATTTGAAGAGAACATGTTCCTTTCCGTCTTAATTGTGCTGTCAAAAAAATGGTGTTACTCTTTGTTAGCAGGGAGTCTCTTTGAGAGGTCCTTATTTTTTTCCAATTTCTATTAATGAAAAAATATCAAACATTCATAAAAATTGAAAAGATAATAAAATGAACATGCCATATACTGTCCACTTAGAAATTATTCTATGTTTGTGCTCACTCTGTGTTTGTGTATATACATACATATAGATGTGCAAAGACACATATTTTAAAGTATTTGAAGACATCGCGATACTTTACCCTACTTCAGAGTGCACCTCATAAGAATAAGGAACACACTACAGCTGGAATACATTAGCTCTCACACAATGTTATACTGAATAACATTTACAATAATCCCATCTAATATTCAACATGTATTGAAATTTCTCCATTTGTCCCAAAGAGACAATTGGCTAGGTTTTTTTTTTTTTTTTTTTCCAACCAGGGAAGCAGTCGAGATTCATATTTAACATTTGAAGGTTGTGTATTTAAATCTAGAATCAGTCTTTCCATTGTGACATTGATGTTTTGAAGAGTCCGGGCTGGTTGTCTGGTAGAATGTCTCGCATTCTGAATTTGTCTGATTGTTTCCTCACGGTCTCTCTAACTTTTTTTTTTTTTGGTGAGGAAGATTGGCCTGAGCTAACAACTGTTGCCAGTCTTCCTCTCTTTTTGCTTGAGGAAGATTGTCCCTGAGCTAACATCTGTGCCAGTCATCCTCTATTTTGTATGTAGGACACTGCCACAGCATGGCTTGATGAGCGGTGTATAGGTCCGCACCTGGGATGCAAACCCGTGAATCTCAGGCTGCTGAGGGAGAGCCTGTGAACTTAACCACTATGCCACCGGGCTGGCCCTAAGGTGTTCTTTAATCTCCTGTATTTCCTGTAAACTGTAAGTTAGATTTAGAGGCTAGATTAGCATCAACTGGAACATTTTTGGCAAGAATTCTTTATACATGATGTGTTCTGCATATTGCATCACAGCAGGAGCACATAATGTCAACTCTTCTCCTGATTAGTGATGATAAATTTGATCTTTTGAGTTAAGGTGATTACACCCGGATATCCATTGTAAGATAAATTTTTTTTTTCCCTTTGCAAATAGTATGTGATCTTTGACACTGAAAATCCTGTTCTCTAGCAACCTTTCAGCTGATGTTTTAGCATCCATCGGTAATCCTTGATGGAATCATTCGTTAAAGGATTTGTGGAAAATGTTGACTTTCTAATTCTGTCATTCCTTCTCTGTTTAGCTGCAGCATTCTTCTGGAAAGAAGACTTCCGCTTCTTAACCTCTTTCTCTCACTCTTCTTAGCATCACTGGATTCAAGGATTTTTATTTAAACGGGATGTTATAATCATTTCCAGTTCTTACTCTTGGTGCTCCCCCTGCCCCAAATCTGGCCAGTAGAAGTCTGTTTAAGTGGCCCCAGGTCTTTTGGGCATGCCCCGTTAGTCCTTGAGCCGTTCCTTGCTTTCTGGAACAAGATGTCTCAGGCTCCTCTTGTGCTTTCCTTGTTCCCCTTTTATTTGGTGGTGGAGTGGCTTTCTAGTCTGTGCATTCCTGCTTAGATTTATTAGTCCTAGCCCCAGTTGCACAGTTTTAAGGCATGCAGTTCTGAATTTAACCAGTAATGTAATCTGCTTGTCCTTCCAAGTACCTTAAAATCATGGTCCTTACATTCTTGGAGGAATGCCTTAAGGAAATACAGGTGTTGATTTCAGTAGTTTAAAATCGATTTTGTATTAAGCTCTGCAGAGAGCTGCATGTGGTGTCATCCCCCTTGGGCCCTTATAGAACCCCCAGTGTTGAAGGTTCTGGAAATGCGATAATGTGTCATGGTTAAGAGCTGAAGCACTAAGCCAGAGCACCGGGGGTTACATTCTAGCTCTTTTTTTTTTTTTTTTTTTTTTTTTTTTTTTGTGAGGAGATGAGCCCTGTGCTAACAACCGCCAATCCTCCTCTTTTTTTGCCGAGGAAGACGGCCCTGGGCTAACATCCGTGCCCATCCTCCTCCACTTTATTTGGGACGCCACCACAGCATGGCCTGCCAAAGCAGTGCGTCGGTGCGCGCCTGGGATCCGAACCAGCGAACCCCGGGCCGCCGCAGCGGAGCGCGCGCACCCAACCGCTCGCGCCACCGGGCCGGCCCCACATTCTAGCTCTTAATGTTGATAATCGTGTAAATTTAGGCACATTTCCACATGGCTTTTCATTTCCACAGTTATTTTATTTTTCCATGACTAAGGGACTATTGAATATTTCTTCCTTACCAGAAAGGATATTTTCTATTTGTTCTAAGCTGTTGTATATTTTTTAAACTACTGAAGTAGTATAGTGATTTAGGTGTAAACTACAAGTAACATCTTATTATTGCTTCCTGTTAGCTGATTCCCTCCCCAACTAGGCTAGAGGAGCAAAGCTTTATAATATATGTATTTTTAGTCACTGAAGAATTGATTCAGATGTCTCTGAAAATTAGCTGTTTTGTTTCATTGTGGTTGTTTTTAAACAATATTTACTTTTTAAAAAAGTGTTAACCTAAATTAGATTACCAATTAAAAACAATCAGATATTCCTTTATTACTGTGATTACATATAAATTTGCTACGTAGTGTGACTCTATGTAGTGTAAGGTAGTATAAATTAAACAGGTAGTGTAATTTGCAATTACTTCAGAATGTGTGAGGTTAATTGCATGTCTCTAACTCAAACTTTCCGAGCCATAATGCCAAGATGGCTTATTTACACTGTCGATTAACAGGAGACACAACATTCTGACTAAGGGACGGAATGAGGAGCAGAAAAAGCATTAAGTCAAGGTTTTAAACTCAAATATAGACAGAAAACCTTGAGAATTTCTAATAAAAACTTGAGGAATTCTGATACTTATATACAAAATTATTTTGTCGTTATCATTCAACAGTCCTATTTTAGGAGATTACAGATATATGGAGAATAGTAATAAATCATCAAACTATCTACCAACCAAACACAATTTGACCACGATGCCTTCTTAAACAGCAATCTTTAGTCTACACAAATGTTGAGTACAGGAGTGGTTAAGCGTCTCTCCATTTTTTTGAGAAGAAATCAGAACAATTTTCTGGAAGAAGGATGATGATGATGATTATAACAATCAGTACTTAGGTGCCAGGCACTGTTATCAGTTCTTGATGAATGTGAACTTATTTCAGCCTCCTATGTTCCTGTGAGATAAGAACTGTTAGTATCCCCATATCATAGATGGGGAAACTTGAGGCACACGGGTTAACTGACTTGTCCAAGGTTGACAGCTAATTAGATGAGCATGGGATTTGAAACAGGGAGTCTTGTTCCACAGTCTGTGCTCTAAACCACTATGCTATATTGTCTCTGTAAGAAGATGAAAATAAAAGTAAGATAAAATTTGTGTAATGTAACCACATATTGTCAGCTGTTTCTAATGCTATGTTTGAGACTATTTTCAAATTTCATTATTACTGGTACTTTTTGGCTGCTTACTCACCAGATAATACGTGGTTGGTTGAAATTCCCCATGTGTTTAGTTGAAGAAGATTGATATATTTTTAAACCTGCAAGAAAAAAATTATTAGCTCTTGCAAATTTGGCTTAAGTAACAAATTCATCATTTCCTTGGTAACAGAGCTCATAGTTCTGGCCCAAACTCCTACTCCATAATAGCTAACACTGCACCTTATCTATAATATGGATAGATAACTAAATCTATATTGTAACTTCTGTTGAATTTTCACTAGAGAAATCTGACTTTCAAGGGTGACATATTAAAAGATGCAAATACGTCCATGAAGGTTGGTCTGATTCTGTAGATTGTAAGATTCAGAATCGAAATTATAGGAACTCGATTCAAAATCAAGGCTGTGGAATTAACTTGGTGTAATTGTCTTGTGTCACACGTAGCATTTATCATAGTTCGTTACTGTAACTATACACAAAGGGCAATGTGACATTAATATAAATCTAAGAAGCGGAACATGGACTTGAGTAGGATGAAGCTGTCTCTTACCAGTTCTGTGACTTTTGCTAAATTACTAAACTGTCTGATCTTTGTTTTCTCAGCTCTAAAATGAAGGTAATGTTTCTAGTAGATACTAACAGCTACGTTAGCTTGCACTTATAATATTGACACTTTGGTTAGTTACTACATTCATTCTCAAAAAGTGAACATTTCCTCCATCTGCTACCTCTGTCCCCAAATGAAATTGTTTGCATTTTGCCATCTTTTCAGCATTTAGACTTACAGATACATTTATATAGGACACATGCTTTAAAAAAAAAAAAAAATCCCTCAGTTATGTTAAACCGTATTAAAATTTATTGTTTGTAACATTTCCTTGGGGAACAAATTACTGGTAAAAGGAGGAAACAAATTTGTATGGATTTTTCACCATGATGATAACTTGAATTAACTGAATGTAAGTTGTATTTTTTATTTATAATATGTACACTCTTGTTAATTTTTAAAATTGTGACTGCCTGAAATGTTGCTGTTTCATAGATACAGCATTTTGAACCTCAGTGAGAATCGAGTTGATTTCACGTGCCAAAATATTGCTGAGATATTCACAGATGTGATCAAATCAGAGAAGTAAATGTTCACTCTGTGCATATATATATATTTCAAACACTTCAAATTAAAGCTACCTTAAAATGACATCTAGATAAATTTTCATCTTTGGAAACATCTTACCGTTTCAGAATCTGCATGAGGTTTCAATGTTCTTGTAAATGTTTTATTTTCCTGTTAACCAGGTACTTCTGAGTCACACCCCTTGGTTGCTGTAGTAATATATCTTAGATACTGCAGTGTATTGCTCTCTCTCTCAGCTACACTTCAGTTGTGGCTTTAGGTTTCTCGTTATTTTTCACTCCTTTTAACCATTATATCAGCATGCGTCATTCATAACACTGAGCAACATGTGAGAGATGTTAGAGATTTTGATTTGAGTGGAAGTGAAAATAAGTGACAACCTCTACTGTACATCTCTAAACGCTTACGTTTTAATTGAGGTGTTTCTATTGTAACCATGCAACCTCCTGTGGTGAATATGACTGACTGCTCTTTTTTCTTACGCTCTTTTAAGCAAAGTAAAGCAGCCGTGCGGCTGAAAGAAGACATGAAAAAGATAGTGGCAGTGCCACTCAGTGAGCAGAGGAATTCGACCTATAAGAAGCTGTTTGGCGTCAGTCTCCAAGACCTTCAGCAGCAGGGGCTGACTGAGAATGGCATTCCAGCCATAGTGGGGACGATAGTGGAGTACTTGACGAAGCATGGTAAGTCAAGTCGTGTTTTAATTGTCATTTTTACTGTTCTCAGGTATGAGGAGAAAAATGTTTTTGTGTGAATTAGTTTATAGTGTATGATTCGATTATTCCCTCAAACACTTTAATCAGAATATCAAATTATTGTGTAATATACTTTTCCCTTATAGAAAGACATTAAGAGCATTATTACTGCTTGACATTATTTTGACAAGAATTCAGTTTACCGTGGAGCAATCACTTTAATTATAGAAGTTTCTAGTTTGGAATGATTCCTAGTTTTAAATGCTAAAATACACTGTTCTAATATTAATAGTGAGTTCTCTCGATTCTTCAAATTCCAACTGGTAGTCAATTTTTAACGTAATAGAAGACTTTTAGGGTGTCTTTTTCAGCTGAGGTCATTCATGAACTTATCGGATGCCTTGATTGCCTTCATAAGCTCAATGGGGATACCAAAATAAGTATATAGCCTATTTTGGGGGAGTCATTTACTTTTGGAGTGATAAAATTAAGCATATGAAACCATTGAAGAGTAACATAGTACATTGCATGATAAAAAGATAAATTATATCTTGTAGTTATTGAGAACTATGTTGTCTTATAGCTTTTTTATGATTTTATTTAAAATAGGATTTAAAAAGCTGGATAATTTGAGAAAATATCCCCTACATTCATGCCTTTTAAACAGTATGATGGAAGAACTCCAAACTATATCAATAAACTTTAAAAGATTTGGAAAGGAAATATTTTGAGGGAAAAACTTGGAATTTTCATTATTTTCTATACTGAAACAACATTTTTAAACTAAAACAAGACCCTGCAGAGTAGAATATGAAATTTGTGGGAATTTTTAGAGGTAAAACTTAACTTGAAAGAAAGTCTGTCCTTGGTGCAGTTCGCTCCAGGCCCCAGGTCTTCGCGTGATTACGAGTCCATTCCCCCTGCTAAAAAGAGTCCTTCATTGGAGATGCGTGAGGAGCACAGTGCATCTGTTCCTCTGCAGGAACGTGGGTCAGCTTGTGACAGGGACTGTACGGCAGACAGTTCAGACCTCAGAAGGTCAGGTGCTTTGTGTTCATTGACAGAACAGCCTTTTGCTCAGGTTACTAGGTATGTAGGTGACAAAATGGTATTGTGCTCAGAGAACTGAGGAGCCAAGCTTGCGTCCTTACCTTGTGGTAGTTATCTCATTATTTTTGGAGGAAGGAAAGCTGCAGAAGGGCGAGATTCTTAGAGAACAGCTTTGAATTTGTTCAAATACTTTAAACAGGTTAAACACAAGGTGTTATGTACATGGCAGGAAGATGGGACCTTGGCCTACAAGATCGTGAAGCCAGAAGTTATTAAGTTAGAGCTTTGACGGGACTCATTTACCCAGTCAGTGTTGAGTGAAGCTGTGTCCTGCTGACTTAGATACAAATGGATCTCCAGGTAGTTCATTTAGTCTCTTAAATAGGATTGTTCAGTACTCATTTGGATGCCAAGTGTGACCACCTAAAATAATATTTTGGTTTTGGTGTAATCAGAGTTCTGATCTTTTACCCAACAATGATTGAATAATAGCCTCTTTTAATTTTTTTAAAATTATTGAATGGTTAATATACTTATGTGGTTCACAGTACAGAGGTGTATACAGCAAAAAGTCTCTTCCTCCAAACCTTGTCCCCTGACCATTCATTTCCCTTCCCAGAAACAATATTACTATATTAGTTTCTGATATAGTCTTACAAAGATATTTGAATATATAAGCATATGTGTATATGTTTTTTCTTTCCCTTTTAACATAAACGGAGCATTCCATGCACACTATATGAATCTTTTTTATAAAAAAATCACTTAACAGTATATTTTAGAGATGGTTCCATATTGCATAAAGAGCTTTACTCATTTAATTCTTTTTTTTACCCCTGCACACTGTTTACTATATGTATCATTTCTTTAAGCAGTCACATACTAATGGGCATTGAATTGTTTCCAGTTTTTGCTGTCTACAGACAACGATTCAGTGACTAAGCTTTAACATGTGTCATTTCAAGCACTGTGTTTCTGTAGATGAACTTTCTAGAAGTGGACTGCCAGGTCAAAGGATATGTGCATTTATTATCAACTCTATAAGAGTTTAACCAGTTTATATTCACACCATCAATGTATGAAAATTTTGGCAAAATTTGTATTAGGGATTGGATTTCTTCTGCCTCTCCTTAGCATACCTTAGTTATACTTTGACAGGGTGTATTCAGGTAATGCAAACTAAATGTTTTAGTGGCTAAATCAGCCATTCTTAACTAGGGATGTGAAATGGAATCACTAGTAGAATCTTTTCAGAATACCTGTGCGTGGGTGATACCTCAGATCTACTGAATCAGAATCCTGACTAGGCAAGCTAGGGTAGGGCACCTACCCTGTATTTTGTAAGGGTGTGTAGTTAAATTACTATGTAGACAACCATAAGCTCCTCATTGTATTTGAGACTATCATGTTGATAAGTCAAAGAGCGTGTATAAGTTTGAAGAGTGGTATAAAATCTGAGGGCAAGATACTTGGATTAGTTTTATTTAATTACTTGGTAGTGTTTTTAAGTAAACTTCCGATATAGTAGGCACTCTGTCAGGTGTGGGATTTAGGGATGATTGGTCATATAATTTAACCATAGGTAGATATTTTGGTCATACTTTGTTTTTTAATGTAAATGCAGACTTTTAACAACTTGATATGAGGGAAAACTCATTATTAAGAAATTTTAGGACAGAAGGGTTTATTAAGGCCTATACTGAGGCCTTTTAAACAGACTTGGGACTGTTTTTCTTTAAAAAAAATTTTTTTTCCATTCAAAGGAAAATTTTATGAGTTATGGGGCATATCATCTTTTTACTATTTTAAAACAACGAATCTTGCTGACAGTTAACTGGATTCCTTCTCTCTTCCGGGAAGATACTGTGCAATATGCCGTTTAAATAGTGTAGGATTCTCCACTCACCACCAGGTGTCAGCGTGCACTTACATATTGTCATACTACTTTCTGGGCCAAAGTGTGCCCCTTAGGCAAATTCTGACTTCAGATATCTTTTGTTTCTAATGATGTATTCACACTATTTTGAAATAAATATTTCAATTGTACAAAAAATTAGCTATTAATGCTAGGAGTTGTTATTTAGCGTATATAATTCTTCTTTCATTTCTAAACCATTATTAAGTTGCTGTTTCTGGATGATTAACTCATATCTCCTGAAATCAAATACAATAGAATCTTGGAAATGCATGAGACTAACTCCACAAAGCCTTCTGAATATCTCCTTCCTCTGAACATTTATGTTATAATCATAATTTCCTAAAAATTTAGAGTAGGAAAATTTAGAGATTATATAGTCTGGTAAGCCTTATATGGGTATTGGATATATTATAAGTTCATAAGACTCGTAGAAACTGTATGGATTCTTTTCCCCAGAGTGTAATATAGCCATGTCCTGGGGTAAACTTCCCCTGCTTGAAAATCACTAGGTATCCTAAGAGCTGTTTGGGTGAAAGATGTTCCTGAGGGAAGAGAGTTGTGCAAATAAATGGAATGGAAACAGAAAAAAATGATTGAGAAGCATTAACTTTGACTTCTATTTATACCTTATCTCTCCACTAGCGAGGTCTAGTGGGATTAGGAACCTTGAAGACAAAAGCCAGTTCTTGGAGCTGGGTAGTTATTTTGGAGTAACTGAAAGTATATTTATTTGAGGGAAGGGTCAAAAAACCTTGTTGGAAGAGAAAAACCTAAGGTCAAAGCTAGAAAAGCACTGAAATCAGACTCAGGGGGCATTTGCTGGGCCAAAAACAGGCTCAGGAGCTGGAGAGATACAGGACTAAGATGCAAGATTCTAAATTTTCAGGATCTGGGCCTTGACCAGGGATGGGATTCTCTGCTTGACGCCAGTAGACATTTCTGAACTTACAGATGAAGCTTTGTAGAGTAGAGGAAACAGACCTTGAAAGTTTTAAAAATGACTAAGCTGAGGTCTTCCAACAGTAACTGATATTCTGCAGTGTTGAAGGGAATGGCATATCATTAGTTATCTGTTGCTGCGTAACAGATTACCCCAAAACATAGTAGATTAAAACAATAAGGTTTATTAACTCACAGTTCCTGTGGGTCAAGAATCCTGGCACAGCTTAGTTGTGTCTTCTGTTTCTGGGTCTCTTTTAAGGCTGCAGTCATGGTGTTGGCTGAGGCTACAGTCATATCAGGACTTAACTGGGGAAAGGTTCACTTCTAAGCTCCTTCACATGGTTATTGGCAGGATTCAGTTCCTTGTGGGCTGTTGACCTGATGGTCTCAGTTACTCAGTGGCTGTTGTCCAGAAACTGCCCTCAGTTCCTTGCCACGTGGACTTCTCCATAAGTTAGCTAACAAAATAAATAGCTGCTGACTCATCAGAGTGAGCAAGCAAGAAGAGCCGAAGAGAGGGAGAGAACACGAGCAAGCAAGATGGGTATCACAGTCTGTTATAACCTAATCTCAGGAGTGAGATTAGAACCTACTCACATCATTTTGCTAGATTCTGTTGGTTAGAAGCAGGGCGCTAGGTCCAGCCCACACTCAGAGGGAGGGGAGTACACATGGTGGTGGGTACCAAGAGCCAGGGATCATTGGGGCCATTTGAGAAGCTGCCTACGACACATAATGAGTGGTATCTCCTCTGATTACGTGGTGCCCTGGCCATACTGACTGTTAAATATTTTTAATATCATCCCTGATTTCACAGATTTTTGTCAAAAATAGAGTAAATTGGAGCTAAAATGTCAACTTTTGATATTCATCATCTTCATGGCCAAATAATATGTGTATATTCAAGAACATATATAAAATATCTTACCAGAGTACAAACTCAATGAGGATAATGGTAGTATTCAAATTTTTTCTCACAGTTGATTTTTTTTTAGTACCTAACTTAGTGCTAGTTGCTCATTAAATAATTGTTGAATGAAAGGGTTCATAAAATGTTTTATCAAATTACAAATTAAGATGAAATTAGCTTTCTCCTTTTTCTTTAGAAGAGCAATACAATTAGCAGGTAAGATAAAAAGCAAAGGCTGCTAAAAACAAACACCTCCCGTCTAAATGATTCTAACAAGCATCAGTGCTCATGTCATTGCTAAAATTCACCATTAGGCTCTCAAAAGCAGAGTGGCAAGTTGGGTCCTTGGGTTACTCTTTCTTAGAAAGATTGTTTCTTATACCTTCGACATTCCTCCACAGTCTGGTTCACTTGCTTACGTGGCGTTCTGTCTCCTCGTACTCAGCAAACCAAGCTGGAAATCATTACCTTCTACCCTAAACCAGCTGCCACCCCTCACCCCCACTTCACCTTATCCTTTACGGCACTTTTTCCTGGATTCCTAGATTTCAGACCCTAGAGTTACCTTTCAACCTTTCCTGTTCCTTACTTCCCTTCTGTACTAAGTTACCAAATCATCTTTATTCTTTCCTTCCCACCATAATCTCTGTTTTACTGCCTTACAATAGAATGTAGTCTCCCTAGGGCAAGCTCTCTGTCCTCTCCATTCTCAACTTCTTAGCTAGCTAGATCTTCCTTAAACCTTGATTATATTGTGTCTTGTCCCCACATACATGCTTAATACTCCACTGATAAAGTCTTCACTCTTTAACCTGAGATTCACTGTGCCATTTCTTCCATTTTATTACCCTATTGCTCTCCGACCTAAACACTCTGTATTTTCGTCTGTCAACCTTTCTTTATGCTGTCCTGTCTTGGCTTCTCAATTAATGTATTTGTTCCTCTTTGTCAGGGATAGATCAAGGTTTTGGGGGTCCTGATGCTTAATCCTTTTGTGACCCTCTTTAAGAAAAAGAAGACAAAATTAAGAATATAGAATTAGGGACAGAGCATTGAAAAGGACCCAAATAAACGAAGGGCCCTGAAGCTGAAACTGCATTGGCTTCACAGTACATCAGCCCCAGCCCTCCTATCTTGCCTAGGCTTTAGCCACAGATTATGCGAAGGAGCCCGAGGCTCCTCTGTGGAGTCTTCTCTGCTGGCCCCAGCCAACACTAATAACCCCCGTCAATTGGCTGAAAGCAAGGTTCTTGTTTTATGCTACTTTATGTCTCATAGAGTCTTATGCTTTGAATCTAGTGATTACTAAAGAAATATTACTTAATTATTACCAAAGTAATCACATGTAGTTTAGAAGTTTCTTACATATGTTATTTTTTTAAAATAGTTGTACTCAAAATGCTAAGCTGCTATTGGAGCCCAGGGTAAGTTTCTGTGATGTACTGTAGGAGATTATATGAATGAGATTTCTTTGTAGAGTAGTATATATTCTATGTTTATATATGTCCTAACCTTATTTTCAGAGGTCAGTTTTTATAACAATCATATATGATCTTTTTAGTTGATATGTAGTAACTGTAAAGATTTATTATTCTAAGAACACACTTTTATAAAATGTAAAAATCTTCCAACGCTTGATAATTATTGCATTCAGAAAATCCTTAACTGAGACTTATTTATTTTGGTTGTTAGTTTTTTAGGGTTTGTATCTGTTTGTGAGCGACTTCTACTTTCTGTGTGTCTACTTGACTGTTCCAGGACTCACCCAGGAAGGCCTTTTTAGGGTGAACGGCAACGTGAAGGTGGTGGAACAACTGCGCTTGAAGTTCGAGAGTGGAGTGCCCGTGGAGCTCGGGAGGGATGGCGATGTCTGTGCGGCAGCCAGCCTGCTAAAGCTCTTCCTGAGGGAGCTGCCGGAGAGCGTGATCCCCTCAGCTCTGCGTCCTCGACTCATCCAGCTCTTTCAGGGTTCGTACTGTAAATCCGTCTAGGAATTAAAGCAATTTTAGTTTTCAGTTAAAACTAAGCTTTTAAATATTTGTGGTCTCTCCATAACTGCCATCTTGCTATTTCACTCTAGGCCCTCATCTTCTACCCTAAAATAATACTAAACCGATTACGAAATACCAATATTAAATGTACTTTCTTAAATTTTTTTTTTTAATTTTATTTATTTATTTTTACCCCCAAAGCCCCCATAGATAGTTGTATGTCATAGCTGCACATCCTTCTAGTTGCTGCATGTGGGACGCGGCCCCAGCATGGCCCGAGAAGCGGCGTGTCGGTGCGTGCCCGGGATCCAAGCCCGGGCCGCCAGCAGCGGAGTGCACGCACCCAACCCATTTAGGGGCCGGCCCTAAATGTACTTTCTAAGACAATTGGCAAATGAATACTTAAATAACATAATATTGAAAAGCCCTGATGCTTTTGGGCCAAAGAAATTCTTTTCAGACTAGTGACTGCCATAGAAGGAGTGAGAATAAGACATTAAATTCTATGTAGGAAAATAAAAATTGATTTTTGATTATATTATGAAATGATTTTTAAATGAAGAAATTTCATTTTTAAAGGTAATATTTATAGGCATAATCATTGAGTTCTCCCTCCTAAGTACAGTAACAAAAATAATTCAGGGGCCAGCCCCGTGGCTTAGCGGTTAGGTGCGCGTGCTCTGCTGCTGGCGGCCCGGGTTCGGATCCCGGGCGTGCACCGACACACTGCTTCTCCGGCCATGCTGAGGCCACGTCCCACATACAGCAACTAGAAGGATGTGCAGCTATGACATGCAACTATCTACTGGGGCTTTGGGGGGAAAATAAATAAATAAATAAAATCTTTAAAAAAAAAAAAAAGAGAAAGAAAAATAATTCAGCCTTGAAAAGCTATTTCTTTCCTTATTTTTGCCAAGTTACAGTGAAAAGGGAAAAATGTATTTTTCAGAATGTTAGTTCCCAGATTAAGAAAGATATTACTAAAAAGCTACATTCTTTTAAAGCGGTGGTGTAACTGTTCACATGTAGTACAATCAAGAAAGGCCATGTTGTGTTCTATTGAAAAATAGTGATAAAATATGAAAGCAGAAGTTGCAGAACCATTTGTTCTGGTTACCTACAGTGCTTTTAAGCTTTCTATATCAGTAAGTGACAATTGGTAAGTGACACCTTTGAGGCTTATTTGTTAGAAACTAAACTTTTGTTATGTTTACTTGAAGTATATGAGCAGTTCAAGGAGGTAACCATTGCTTCTGTTTAGATGATACTTACAAATAATTTTTTTCTTTTTTCTTAAATTGATGTTTTAATAGTTTACAACATTGTGAAATTTTGGATTGTACATTTTTGTTTGTCCATCACCATATATATGTCTCCCTTCACCCCTTGTGCCCACCTCCCACCCCCATTGCCCCTGGTAACCACAATACAGTTTTCTCTGTCCATGTGTTGGTTTATATTCCACATATGAGTGATATCATACAGGTTGTCTTTCTCTTTCTGGCTTACTTCACTTAACATAATACCCTCTAGGCCCATCCATGTTGTTGCAAATGGGACGATTTTGTCTTTTTTTTATGGATGAGTAGTCTGCCATTGTATATATATACCACATCTTCTTGATGCAATCGTCAGTCGAGGGACACTTAGGTTGCTTCCACTTCTTGGCTATAGTGAATAATGCTGCAATGAACATAGGGGTGCATAAGCCTCTTTGGACTGTCGATTTCAGGTTCGTTGGATAGATTCCCAGTAGTGGGATGGCTGGGTCATAGGGCATCTCTATTTTTAATTCTTTGAGGAATCTCCATACCGTTTTCCATAGAGGCTGCACCAGTTTGCATTCCCACCAACTGCTTACAAGTAATATTTTATTCATATCATGGGGATGTGAAATGTTAAGATAAATTTCTGAAAATCATTTTTAAATAATTGCTATAAAAGCCAGTTGAAGATTTAAATATTGTGTGCTTAATACAAAATATTTTGTAATCGTATTTAGTATTACTAAGAATCTTATTCTTAATATTTTAATATTAAGGTATAATATTAATAATAGTAATACCAATATTAAACTTGTGAATACTTGTGAATTTTAAAGGCTTTTATTACATTTCCTAGAATAACTTTCATTTGATAATGAGAATGCACTCTTTATTTTTGTTAATATTTACATTATAGTAATGTTTTGTTATAATTTAAGTCTTCTTTATAAATTATCTCCTTGTTCCTGACATGTTTTCTTGGTGGCTAAAAAAGTTGATATGCATCATAAAAAGCAAGCAGTATCATTCTAAAAGGAAGACTGGTTTATATAGTCAGCCTTAGGGGTTGTGTGATTATGCACAAATAACAAATTCTGAATGGGGCAGAGAAACTAACTTTTTGCTTTATCGGTATTATTCTCTCATTCCCTGGAAACCCCAGGGGCTAGATTTGAGATATTCCATAAAAAAAAAGTATTAATGGAGTACCTACTAGTTATGTAAGCTGCTAAGTAATGCGTTAGGTGTCAGACAGCATAGCCTCTATGAAATAAACTTTGCTCTCTAGTAATTCAGGTAGAAAATAAATAAAAAGAGCCCCTGTGCCTCTGCTGGTTTATCCTGTGTGCAGTTCTCCTACCGTGGAGGGTACGCACTGCAGCTGGTCCCTCTAAAGCCGGAGGTGACTCTTGACAGACTCACTAAAAGCAGATGTTACGCTCAGCCAGTTATATAGTATTTGCATGTCTGCTTTTCTACTAATAAAATTGTTTTGATATAATCTCCTTAGAAAGACTACGCTGTTTTCATATTTCGGTCCTTATAATGATAAATTAAATAGTTTTCTTGATATTCTCTCACAACTCAATGCCAGATTTCTTTTTAAAAAAATGTTATGGGCCTTCGAATTATATTCTGTGTAAAGAGCAAGCTATTTCATGACTGAATATACTTAAAATTTTTTAGCTCAAGATCCTCTCTTCCATGCTTTATAGGATGGAATTCTGGAGCCCCAACTAAGTATTTTTTCAGACATTTAAGCTAAACGAAAACTGCCACTGAGGAGAGTCTGGCTGCTGCTCTAGGTCATCCTCAATCATGTGGATCAACAGTGGCCCTCGGGTGGAAGAACACCACTTAAGCTCTTTCATTTTTATAACAAATTATCAACTTGTAGACTTATCTGGTGTCTAAAGCTCTGAGATTACTTATTGTTTTAGTTGGTATTGCATACCAAACATTTATGAAAAACTTCTATCTGAAGTTGATGACTGCCAGAACCTTTTGCTTGTGTCAAAAGCCCAGTGTAGACAATTCATATTTGAGAGAGACTCCAAAGGACCTTCAGCGATCTCTCTCTCTTGTTGTCATGTTAAACTTATCTCTGATTGCAACAACTCATCTTGCCTTAACTGACATTTCCAGTATAATTATCTCCACTTGGCTATATTCCTTGACTTTTGATCTTTTATTCTTATCTCAGTGGGCCAGTAGTATATGTATTTTTTATTTTAATTATCTTAGGTGTGTTTTGGGAATAGATGTGAATTGCAAGCAAAAATTTTAGGAAAGGATTCGTTTTATTTAGCATTAACTAGAAATCCCTTTACTCGAATGCTCCCTATTGAAAAATCTTCTATAATATAAATGCATATATTTCTAGTTCATAATTGAATATTTTGTTATTTGATGAGTTATATTAGATCAATCCATCAATCGTTTTTTAGTACCTTCTACTTAGACACTGGATGATACCAAGAAATAAAAGATTCAATGTTCTGATTTCAAGGAGTGCGTGACCTAACTGAGGAGGCAGAATGTGTGTGGTGTACATTCTACGGTACTTCAAATGAGTGATAAGAACATCCAGTCAGTGGTAACAAGGAGAGAGGGAGGTCAGTCTGGATTATGGTAGTCAGAGAACACTTTGTGGAAAAAGTAACATTGGGGTACATAAGATTAATTTGGATGGAGAGAAAAATCTTCTAGGCAAGGAAAGAGCATGAGCAAAAACACTGTCAGTTAGACAGAGATGTCTGACAGAGCTGTCCGTAGCTGTAGGAGATTAGTAAAAGATATATTTTAAATAGTAGGCTGAGACTAGATGGTAGAGGGTCTGGAATGTTAGGCTAAGGAATTAATATTTATCTGTAAGCAGCAAATTTTTGAAGAAAGAAGTCGTATGATGGAAGCAATATGTTAGGCAGTGCTGTGTAAGATGGTTGGATAGGAAGATGCTGGGTGCAGGGAGAACGCTAGAAGACTAGCAGAAATCTAGGTCTTGGTCCTGAGGACCTGTATCTGGTAAATAGTTGGCAGTGGAATTTTTTAATTGTGGTAAAGTATATACAACGTAAAATTTACCATTTTAACCATGTTTAAATGTACAATTCAGTGACATTAAGTACATTCATTGTGTTGTACAACCATCACCACTATCCATTTCCAGAACTTGCTTATCATCTTAAACAGACACTGGCAATGAAATTTTAAAGGAAGGTTACCAGACATTAGAAAGAAAACATGAACAGGACATGATGGCCAGTAATTAGATAAGGAGGGTAAGACAGGAGTCAAGGATAACCCTAAGGTTTTGAGTTTAGGTGACTTGAGAAACAGTGCGTTAGGGAGGAGTTGTGTGGTGGCCTGACTCTGATGCCCATACCTTTGGTGAGATGCCCATACCCCGCAGAACCAAAGGGACCACAGGGGCTGAGGGCATTTGTCCGACTGTTGGAAGTGGAAACCAAGACGGAAACTAGGAAGGCAGTTTTAGGGCAAGGTTGAAGTAGCACCAGGGAGAGCTCCCTGCAAACTGCTTTGACACAGCCTGTTGTTCTTCTGTCTTCAGTAATGCAAAATCTTTTCCATCTGTAGCTAGGATGGGGCCTTTACATTTTAGAATACTTCAGCTTGTCAGATGAGATCTTTTGTCCTGAAAGGAAGAAGCACAGTCTTCAACCTTCCAGGAACTTGCTGTGACTAATTCTTTTTCCCTACCTCCAGGTGCATTTGGGACTCAGCCCAAAGACTCAGAAGCTATTAACTTGGTAGGATCTAATGATCTCTTTGTGGGGGCTTTATTAGTTGTCTGTCCCAGAAGTCCAGCTGTTTTTATTGAAGAAAAAAGAGAGATCCTGATGTGGTGTCTTGACAATGGTCCAGTCATAAAAATAATAGAAGTCAAGAGGGGAAGATCATTGTGGGACCTTGATGAGGAGTTCATTTTAAATAGATGAGTAAAATGAATGTCAGTGCTTAGGAGACTCATCAGTGTTCACACTTAGCATGCTGAGCGTTAGTTATGTTTGGACAATTATAGCTGTACACAGATGGCGGTAAGCTAATTTTTTATACCTTGCATCATGATTTAAGTGCCTATTCTATGCTGAGATTTGCCTAGATTCTTTACATATGTGTGGCTTCTAAACCCCATTATAGCTACTCCTACAAATATTTCAAATAAATAAGGAAAGTGAAGCTCAGTGAGGCTGTTACTTACCAAAGAGTAAGCAGCTAGAATGTGCAGAGCTGGGATCTGCTTCCCTCTGAAGCCCAAGCTTTTTCCGTCATACTGTGTGTATTAGTCAGCTTGGACTGCCATAAAAGAATAGCACAGACTGGGAGGCTTAACAACAGAAATTTATTTTCTCACGGTTTTGGAGGCTGGAAGTCCAAGATCAAGGTACTGGCGGGGGTGGTTTCTGGTGAGGCTTCTCTCCTTGGCTTGCAGATGACGCCTTCTCACTGTGACCTCATGAGGCCTTTCCTCTCTGTGCGTGCTCTCCTGGTGCCTCCTCGCCTTCTTTTTTTTTATTGTGTGTGTGATAAGAACTGATAGGATTTACTCTCTTAACTTGTTATCTATCATACAGCAGTGTTAGCTGTAGTCATCATGGTGTACATTACATCCCTAGTACTTATTTATCTCATAACTGAAGTTTGTACCTTTTGACACTTCTTCCCGTTGCCCCTCGTCCCGCCTTCCACCTCAGGTAGCCACAAGTTGGATCTCTTTTTCTATGAGTTTCATTTTTTTGTTGTTTTTTTTTAGATTCCGCATATAAGTGAGATCATGCAGTATTTGTCTGATTTATTTCACTTAGCGTAAGGCCTTCAAAGTCCTTCCGTATTGTCGCAAATGGTAGGATTGACTCATTTTTTATGGCTGAATAGTATTCTGTTGTGTATATATATATATACACACCATGTTTTCTTTATCCATTCATCTATTGATGGACACTTACATTGTTTCATGTCTTTACTATTGTAAAATAATGCTGCTGTGGACATGGGGCTGCAGATATCTTTTCAAGTTAGTGTTTTTGTTTCCTTTGAATATATTCCCAAAAGTGGAATTGTTGGATCATATGGTAGTTCTATTTTTAATTTTTTGAGGATCCTCCATAGTGTTTTCCGTAGTGACTGTACCAATTTACAGTCCTGCCAATAGAGTATGAGGGTTTGCTTCTCTCCATATCCATGCCTGCATTTTTCATCTGTCTTTTTGATGATGGTAGTTCTAACAGGCGTGAAGTGATAACTCTTTGTGGTTTTAATTTGCATTTCCCTAGTGACTAGTGATGTTAAGCATCTTTTCATGTACCCGTTAGCCTTTTGTATTTCTTTTTTGGAGAAATGTCTATTCAGATTCTTTGCCCATTTTTTAATTGTTATTTGGTTTTTTTGCTATTGAGTTGTATCAGCTCTTCATATATTTTGGATATTAACCCCTTATCAGATTTATGATTTACAAATATTTTTTTCCCAATTTGTAGGTTGTCTTTTCACTTTGTTGGTAATTTCTTTTGCCATGCAGAAGCTTTTTAGTTTAATGTAGCCTCACTTGTTTGTTTTTTATTTTGTTGCTTGTGCTTTAGGTGTCATATCCAAAAAAGTCATTACTAAGACCCATGTCAGGGGCTTTATTTCTATGTTTTCTTCTAGGAGTTTCATGGTTTCAGGTCATTTGTCTTTAATCCATTTTTAGTTAATTTTTGTGAGTAGTGTAAGATATGAGTCCAGTTTCATTCTTTTACATGTGTTTATCTAATTATCCCAGCACTATTTATTGAAGAGACTGTCTTTTCTCTGCTGAGTCTTCTTGGCTCCTTTGTCAAATATTAGTGGACCATAGATGCTTTGGGTTTTTTCTGGACTCTCAATTCTGTCCTATTGGTCTGTTTGTTTTTATGCCAGTATTGTATTGTTTTGATAACTATAAGTTTATAGTATAGCTTGAAATGAGGAAGGGTGATGCCTCCTGCTTTGTTCTTTCTCAGGGTTTCTTTGGCTATTTGGGATCTTTTTGGTTCCATATAAATTTGTGTGTTTTTCTACTTCTGTTAAAAAAAAAAAAAAAAAGCCATTGGAATCTTGATAGGGATTGCGTTAAATCCATAGATGGCTTTTGGTGGTGTTGATATTTTAACAATATTAATTCTTCCAATCCATGAACACAGGATACCTTTCCATTTATTTGTGTCTTCTTTGATTTCTTCATCACTGTCTTGTAGTTTTCACAGCAGAGATCTTTAACCTCCTTAGTTAAATTTATTTCTAAAATATTTTATTGTTTTTGATGCTATTATAGATGGGATTGATTTCTTTCTTTTTTAGAAAACTTTTTGTTGGTTTATAGAAATGCTACTGATTTTTGTATGTTAATTTTGTGTCCTGCAACTTTACTGAATTGATTTAGTTCTGACAGATTTTTGGTTGAGTCTTTAGGATTTTCTATGTATAAAATCATGTCATCTGCAAACAGAGATGATTTTACTTCTTCCTTTCCAATTATGATACCTTTTATTTCTTCTTGTTGCCTGATTACTCTGTCTGGGATATCTAGTACTGTGTTGAAGGGAGAGATGAGAGTAGGCGTCCTTGTTTTGTTCTTAGAGGAAAAGCTTTCAGTGTTTCACCATTGAGTATAATGTTAGCTGTGGGCTTGCCGTATATGGCCTTTGTTATGTTGAGATGTTTCTTCTATGCCTAGTTTAAGAGTTCTTATCATGAATGGATGTTGAATTTTTTCAAATGCTTTTTATGCATCTGTTCCGATGATCATATGATTTTCTTTCATTCTTTTAATGTGATGTGTCACATTGATTTGCATATGTTGGACCATCCTTGCATCCCAGGGATAAATCCACTTGATCATGGTGTATGATCTTTTTAATGTACTGCCGAATTTGGTTTGCTAGTATTTTATTGAGAGTTTTTGCATCTATATTCATCAGGGATATTGGCCTGTGGTTTCTTTTCTAGTAGTGTCCTTTTCTGGTTTTGGTATCAGGATAGTGCTGGCCACATAAAATGAGTTTGGGAGTGTTCTCTCCTTTTTGATTTTTTGGAAGAGTTGGAGAAGGATTGGTGTTAATTCTTCTTTAAATGTTTTGTAAAATTGACCAGTGAAGCCATACTGGTCCTGGACTTTTTTCACTGGGAGATTTTTGATTACTGGTTCAATCTTCTTACTGGTAATTGGTCTATTCAGATTTTCTATTTCTTCCTGATTCAATCTTGGTAAGTTCAGTGTTTATAAGAGTATTTCCATTTCTTCTAGGTTGTCCAGTGTGTTGGCATAAGTAGCCTTTTATGATCCTTTGAGTTTCTGTGGTAACAATTGTAATGTCTCCTTTTTCGTTTATAATTTTGTTGATTTGGGTCCTCTGTTTTTTCCTTGGTTAATCTAGCTAAGAGTTTGTCAATTTTGTTTATCTTTTCAAAGAACCAGCTCACAGTTTGGTTAATCTTTTCTATTGTTTTTCTGTTCTCTATTTCATTTATTTTTGCCCTAATCTTTATCATTTCCTTTCTTCTGCTAACTTTGGGCTCAGTTTGTTCTTTTTCTAGTTCCTTAAGGCATAGAGTTAGGTTGTTTATTTGTGATCTTTCTTCTTAATGTAGGCATTTATTACTATGAACTTCCCTCTGTGGGATACAACAAAAGCAGTTCTAAATTCTGGTATGTTGTGTTTCCATTTTTGTTTGTCTCAAGAAACTTTTATTTCCCCTTTAATTTCGTTTTCAATCCATTGGTTGTTCAGGAGAGTGTTTTATTTCCGTGTGTTCATGAATTTTCCAGTTTTTCTCTTGTTACTGATTTCTAGTTTCGTGCCATTGTGGTCAGAAAAGATACTTGGTATGATTTCAGTCTTTCTGAATTTGCTAAAACTTGTTTTGTGGCCTAACATATGGTCTGTTCTAGAAAATGTTCCATGTGCAGTTGAGAAGAATGTGTATTCTGCCGTTGTTGGATATAGTGTTGTTCAATTTGCTGTTTTCTTATTGATGCTCTGTCTGGATGATCTGTCCATTGTTGAGACTGGGGTATTAAAGCCCCCAACTATTATTATTATTACTATTTATTTCAATTTTTTACCTCTGTTAGTTTTTCCTTTATATATTTAGGTGCTCCAGTGTTGGGCGCATAAATATTTACAATTATTGTATCTTAGTGTATTGACCACTTTATCATTGTATAATGACCTTCTTTGTCTCTTTTTACCATTTTTAGTTTAAAGTCTATTTTATCTGATATAAGTATAGCTATTCCTGCTTTTTTTTTGGTTACCATTTGCTTGAAGTGTCTTTTTCTGTCCCTTCACTCTCAGTCTGTGTGTGTCTTTAAGGCTAAAGTGAGTCTCTTATAGGCAGCATATTATTCGATCTTGTCTTTTTATCCATTCAGCCATTCAATGACTTTTAATTGGGGAATTCAATACATTTACATTTAAGATAATTATTGATAGGTGAGGACTTACTGTTGCCATTTTGTTAACAGTTTTTTGGTTGTTTTGTAGATCTGTTGTTCCTTGCTTCTTATGCTGCTGTCTTTTTTTGTGTTTTGATGTCTTTTGGTATCAGTATGCTTTTATTTCTTTATTGTGTTCTTTTGTGTAATTACTACAGGATTTTCCCTTATGGTTATCATGAGGCTTACGTAAAATATCTTAAACTTATAACACCCTATTTTAAATTGATAATAACTTCAATAGAATTCATAAACTTTACACTTTTATGTCTCTCCCTCACATTTTAGGTTATTGCTGTTACAGTTTACATGTTTTTTTAATATTGTGTAATAACAGATTATTGTAGTTATGGTTATTTTTACTATGCTTTTTTTTAACTTTAGAGTTGTGAGTGAATTATTGCACCACTATTATGGTATTGCAGAATCTAGCTATGACTATTTACCATTACCAGTGAGATTTACCCTACCTTTTTACGTTTTTATGGTGTTAATTAATGTTCTTTTACTTCCACTCAAAGAACTCCTTTTAGCATTTCTTCTAAGGCAGATGTGCTAATGAACTCCCTCAGCTTTTGTTTGGGAAAGTCTTTATGCCTCCTTCATTTCTGAAGGAGAACTTCGCTGGGTATAGAATTCTTTATTAACTGTTATTTTCTTTCAATATTTTGAATATGTCATCCCATTCTCTCCTGGCCTGAAAAGTTTCTGTTGAGAAATTCTCTGATAGTCTTATAGGGATACCCTTGTAACGTGTCTCTTTTTTTCTTGCTGTTCTTAAACTTCTTTGTCTTTGATTTTGACTGTTTAATTAACATTTGTCTTGATGTATCCCTATTTGAGTTCAACCTATTTGGGGTTCTTTGGGCCTCATGGATCTGGATGTCCATTTCTCTCCCCAAGTTCAGGAAGTTTTCAGCCATTATTGGTTTTAATATTCTTTCTGTCCCTTTTTCTTTCTCTTCTTCTGGAATTCCTATACAGCGAATATTGTTTCTTTTCATTGTGTTGCATAATTCCCATAGGCATTCTTCACTCTTTTTCATTCTTTTTTCTTTTTGCTCCTCTGACTGGGTAGTTTCCAATGTCTTATACTCCAGGTTACTGATTCTTTCTTCTGTGTGATTGAGTCTGCTTTTCAAACCCACTGTTGAATTCTTCAGTTCAGTTATTGTATTTTTCAACTCTAGGATTTCTGTTTTGTTCATAGATCTCCATTTCTTTAGGGTCAGCTGTTGGAGCTTGATTAGTTTCCTTTGGTGGTGTCATATTTACCTGATTTTTTATGATCCTTGATTCTTTACATTGGTATCTGTGCAATTGAGTAATTAGGCTCCTCTCCTAGACTTGACAAGTTTGCTTTGGCAGAGACAATTCTTCACCAGTCAGCTCAGTTTGGGTTTCTGGGTGTGTGTGCTTGTAATGTCCTTAGGCAGGTGGGGCCTGGTATTATGGTCTGTTTTTGGGTGAGGCAACTGTTCCAGCTCTGAGGACAGGGATGAGGGGTGTGTGCCACTAGCTGAGAACAGTTGGATAGGACTGCTGGCTTGGTTCCCTACCCAGGTGAGGCTGTAGGATGAGCTCGGTGGTTGCCTGGATTCTCTGATCAGGCTTACTAGACGGTCAGGACTGGGTACTGTATTCAGTAGTAGGTGGGGCTATGAATTAGCTTCCCTACATGTTCCCCAGCAGGATGGGACCCAGTGCCTTTACATCTCGTTGTTTGGGACCTGCATTAGCCCAGAGTGTGCACTGAATTCCCTGGTCAGGTGAGGCCACTGGTTTTGCTCTGCAGGCAGGGGAAGCCACAGGCTATGCTCTCTGTTCAAGTTCCACTCTACATAGGGCTGTTGAATAGGCTTCGAAGCTTCCTGTGTGCTCTGGTTAGGTTCCGTGGTTGGAAGGCTGTATTCAGTGATGAGCAGGACTATAAATTAAGTTCCCTCCCCGGGGGGAATTGGAGAAGCAGCTCTAAAGCCAGTAAAGCTCTGTTTGTTGTCTTAACTCAAGCCTACTTGCACCCCAACTTCCCTGGCCAAACAAGGCCATTAGTTTTGTTCTGCAGACTATGAGCTCTGCCCGCCAACCTCTCAGATTGAGTGCTGTCGGGCTACACAGCTTCCGGGAGTTGTATCCAGCCCTTCTGGTAAGATAGGGCCAGAAGACGCTCTTCACAGTAGGTGGGGCTATGTTTCAGCTCCATTGCCTGGCCACTCTCAATTTTCTAAGCAGGCTGTCTGGTTGGGAGGGGCTGGGAGCTACCCTCAGCCTTGGCTATGAATTAATCCCCCTGCCTGAGGCACAGGAACACTCCACACCAAATACTGGCTTTGCTCTGGGGGTGATCAGCTCTGCCTGCCTGCTTCTCAGCTTGAGTGCTGCTGGGCCACGCTGCTTCCAGGAGTTGTCACCAGTCCTTCCTGTCAGATGGGTTCGGAAGGCACTCTCCACAGTGGATGGGGCTGTGACTCTGCCTCTTGCATGGGTGAGGGCAAACAAGGCTATAGGGCAGACAGAATTCCTCCTCTGAGGATCCGAATCAGGCAGATCTGCACCCCGCTGAGTTCCCTGGTCAGAGTGCGCCTACAACTTAGCTCTGCAGATGAGCAAGGCCGCTGGTTGGAATTACTACTTAAGCACTGCAGGTATGAACTTGGTCTGCCAAGATCTGTGTGCTGGTTTTTGCAAGCCCCTCCCCACTTCTCCGACTCAGTCAGATTCCCAGTGCAATCCCTGTGGTGCGAGATCAGAGTACAGGCTCCTGTAAAGCGACCCACAATTCTGTGGGGTGGGCTGGTTGTCCCTGCTGAGTTCTTTTCCCACTGGAGGAACCGGGGGTTCTGGGGAGACCTCTCCGCGTGGTGCTGTGCTGGCCTGGGGGAGGGCAATGCAGTCGGTGTGTAGCTGCTTCCCTTACCCTTCTGATGCCTGCCTTGGTCTCTGTCGTGCAGGGGGTGTTTCAGCCTCACCTTCGTGTCTTAGGATTCTCTCAGTGGCGTCTTGTTCTTGAATAGTTGTTCGTTGTTCTTGTGAGGAGGAGCGAAGTCAGGAACAACCTCTGTTTCCATCTTGGTTATGTCACTCTCCTCTTCCCGTTGTTATAAGGACCCCAGTTCTACTGGATTACAGCCCCACCTTGATGACCTCATGTAACCTCACTTACTTCCTTAAAGTTCCTATCTCCAGATAACAGCCACATTGGGGGCTAGGGCTTCAACCTGTGAATTTTGTGGGGACAAAATTCGGTTCATAACACTGTGCTTTTAAAAATTTATCACAACTTGATAAGTGTATGAGTAAAAATTAATGAGTAAAATGCCTACAGTGGATGCTAATTAGGTGGTCTCTGGGATAGAAATCATTATTACAGAATAGATATGGTTTTGTCTTGGGAATCTTATGACCTAGCAGAGTAAGGAGTGAGTTTCAAATAAATGATATGCTGTGGGGAAAAAAGCATTGCTGGGGTGTGTTTTCCTCATTTGTATAGATAATTTTTTGTATGTTTTTTGTTTGTATTTTAATATTGATTCTCTCTGAGAGTTTATTCGTTTTAGTGATAATAATAATAGGTGGTGCTATTAAGTGACTACTCACTGTTTAGTTTAATGCCTAGCCGATATTTTATTTATATAATCTCTCTTGATCCCAGCGCCAGCTCTAACGGGATGTAGACAGGATAATCTTCATTTTGAAGAAAGAAATTACAGCATGTGGCTTAGAGCATAGACTCAGGGACCATTCTGCCTAGTTTCAAATCTCAGTTTGCCATTTATTAGCTGGGCAAGTTACTTAACCTTTTTGTGCCTTAGTGTATTAGCTATCTATTGTACCATAACAATTACTCCAAAATTTAGTGGCTTAAAATTACAATAAACATTTGTTTTCTCTCAGTTTCTGTGGGTTAGGAATTCAGGTGTGGCTTAGCTGGGCAGAAGTGGTTCAGGGTCTGTCAGGAAGTTGTTGTCAAGAGTTGGCAAGGCTGCAATTATCTGAAGGCTTGACTGGGGCTAGAAGATCTGCTTCCAAGGTAGTTTCACTCACATAGCTGGCAATTTAGTGCTGACTCCTGGTGAGAGGCCTCAGGGCCTTTCTCTATGGGCCTCTGCAGATGACTACTTGAGTGTTCTCATAACATGTAGCTGGCTTCCCCCAGAGAGAGCCGTTTGAAAGAGAGAGAAGCTATCCTTTTAATGACCTAGCCCCAGAAGTCAAAGATCATCATTTGTACCACATTCTGTTCATCAGGAGTGAGTCATCAAGCTGGCCTGTATTCAAGAGGGGCATTGGGCGCCATCTTTTGAAGGGAGAAGTGTCAGACTTTGTGGACATTTTAGAACCACCACACTTGGTTTCCCTGTTAAATGGAGATCATACTAGTGTTTACTTCCTGAGCTTATTTTAGGTACTGAGTTTATCCGTGTGAAGCATTTAGAACAATGCTAGTCATATAATAAATATTTAATAAATGTTAAGCCAGAGCTGCTCATCTGTAGCAGCCTGGAAGAATCACCTGGGAAGCATTGAAAAATCCCAGAGTTAAAGTCCCATCTTACACCAATTAAATTGTCCTCTCTAGAGATGGGACACAGGCATCTGTATTTTTAATGCAGTCTTCCTTCCCCATGCTTATGTTCCAGTTTATCCTCAGCCTTCCCCCCTGCCCTTTGTTTTCTTGGTTAGAAGATGGCAAACCATTTAGTGTGATTCCCTCAACTTTTTCATTTTCAAGCGTAAAATTTGTCTCTTTACCCTTTCTGTATCCTAACTTCCCTGTCTCTAAAAAAACAGAAAATTACAAAAGAGTTATGGGTGAATAAGTACACTAACCTGCCTAATAATTAAGGAGGAAGGAAAAGGAAAAAAAAATGGGTTTCAGTTTGGAATTAAGATGAAAATTTCAAAATTCTTACCCAAGTTAATTGAAACTGCTTGAACTTTTTATTTTGAACTTTTTTTTTTTTTTTTGGTGAGGAAGATCAGCCCTGAGCTAACATCCATGCCAATCCTCCTCTTTTTACTGAGGAAGACCAGCCCTGAGCTAACATCTATTGCCAATCCTCCTCCCATTTTTTTTTTTTTCCCTTTTTCTCCCCCAAGGCCCCAGTAGATAGTTGTATGTCATAGTTGCACATCCTTCTAGTTGCTGTATGTGGGACACCGCCTCAGCATGACCGGACAAGCAGTGCGTCGGTGTGTGCTCAGGATCCAAACCCTGGCCACCAGTAGTGGAGCATGCACACTTAACCTCTAAGCCATGGGGCTGGCCCCTGCTTGAACTTTTGATTGTTGGTTGAGTTGGTAAAACACACAAGATGAACCAAACTTTCCATAAATTCATTTGGGAATATTTTTGAATTGGCTACCAGTTAAGAATTTTTAGTTTTTTATATTTTATATAATTCAAGTGAAAGATTAAGCCTGCAAATATATATTGCATGTTATGTGTAGTACAGGACTCTTTTTTTATATGAAACTGATGATTGAAAAATTGCTTTTCAGTTACAGTCGTGTATCACTTAACAACGGGGATACATTCTGAGAGATGCATTGTTGGGCGATTTTGTCGTATAAAGATCATAGAGTATACTTACACAAACCTAGATGGTATAGCCCACTACACACCTAGGCTATATGGTACTAATCTCATGGGATCACCATCGAATTTGTGGTCTGTTGTTGACCAAAACATCTTTATGCAGCACATGACTGTATTAAATCGAGGTGAAGACATTAGGTTTGATATTTTATTGCTCACATAGAAAATTAGGATAATGTCCTGCCAACAGTGAACTTACAGTTTTATTAGGGAAATATAACATGTACACAGAGAGCCAGGATACACAGAATAAAGTGGGGTTGAGAGGGAGGGATCCTTTCTAAGTCAGATGATCAGAAGTGTTTTATGGAAAAGGGAGGTAGTACTTGAGCTGGGCTTTGGAGGACTGGTAGAATTCCCATAGGTGGTGTGTACATCAGGGAGAGAAGAGTACATGAACAAAGGTGTTTGGAAAACACAGGTATGTGATTGCAACCGTGAGCATAGTATATGTGTTGTGGGGGAGTGGTTAATGTAATAGGATTTGGTGATCTTTCAGTAAACCTGTTAATTGAATCCTAAAGTGGCTAAGTAATTTTATTACCCTCAATAAAATTTATCATCTTCATTGCCTTGAACATATTTTCCTTTAAAAATAAATAAAATTTTAATAATAGTTTTTTTTTATTTATTTTTTTTTGGTGAGGGAGATCAGCCCTGAGCTAACATCCATGCTAATCCTCCTCTTTTTGCTAAGACCGGCTCTGAGCTAACATCTATTGCCAATCCTCCTCCTTTTTTTCTTCCCCAAAGCCCCAGTAGATAGTTGTACATCATAGTTGCACATCCTTCTCGTTGCTGTATGTGGGACGCGGCCTCAGCATGGCGGGAGAAGCGGTGCGTTGGTGCATGCCCGGGATCCGAACCCGGGCTGCCAGTAGCGGAGCGCGCGCACTTAACCACTGAGCCAGGGGGCCGGCCCTTCCTTACTTTAAAGAAATATTTTTATCAAACTAATGTGTGCATATGGTTTTATTATCAAATGAAATAAAATTGAAAGATTTATAAAGAAAACTCCTACACACCCTTTGGCAGTCCTCAATTCTTTCCCAGAGGAATTCAGTTTTCATTGTTTAGCTATTCTTTTGCCATTTGCTTCCATTTGATAATATACTTGTGTTATATTTTGATTTCTCGCTTTCAGACATTATCTCATCGCTTCTGCTTATGAAATGTGGAATTAGCTGTTATATTGTCACTTACTCCAAATGATTTCTTCCAATATTGTTATATCACAATTTTAGCTGAATTCATAGTTAATGTTTGACTTGTTATGACTCTGTAAGGGTGTGTGTATGTGTGTGAGATGTATTGCCTGATATTAATATTTGTCTTATGTTTTCACTCACATAACTTTCTATCTGCAGTTTTTTTCAAACTACTCCAACAAATCCACTGTTAACTATATTTCTTTTCAAAATTATCAAATAATATATCAATTCTTTATTTCTGGGGAGATTCCTCTTTGAGCCTTTTTCTTCTGCTCCCCCCTGGACTGGTTGTAGAGGTTGACCTGAGCTTCCCTCACCAGTCTTCCTGGACCTGCTCTTCCCTGGAGTCTCTCTTCATCCGTTGTGTTGGGCACTCAGTAAATCCCTTCAATCTGGAAAATACTGTCATTTGGTCTTGGAAATTTTCCTGTATTATCTTTCTTATATTGTTCCTTTAGATGTCTTATCACTGTCTTTTAATTCTTTTTTCTACAAAATTTAATCGACTTTATTTTCCAACCTTGTTTGTTTTCTAAATTTTAGCTTTTATATTTTTAATATCTAAAATATTCATGCTGTTTCTTTTTTAAAACAGTCTATTGTTTTATAGCTTTCTATTCTTATTCCTATCTTTCTGAGAATACTAACATGGCTTTTTGGGTTTTTTTGGTTTTGTTTTTCCTATATTATTTCTGTTTATGGAACTGCTTTTTATATTTCTTTACTCAAACATATGATCCTTGGCTCTTGTGATTCAAGAATAACTTTTGGTATGTGGGTTTGGTGGGCTTGTCTACTGGTGGACTTCACTTTGGGAGGATTAGATAGAGGGATAGATAGAGGGAAAATCTAGCTATTTCATTTGGGGACTCACAAACATCAGTATGTGGACGTATTTTTCTCGTCAGCCATTGAATTCCTCAAAAGCAGGAATGGGAGGGAGGTGGGAAGCGTACTAATGGGCAGACTTTCGTAGCAGATTTTCACTAATCCTCACATTTTCAACTGTATTCCTCACCTTAGCTAACTTAGGTGTCCAAGAATCCATTGACATTACCCAGAGACTAAGCCTCAGCAACTCTTCCTGGATGCCTTCGGGTGGGGGGCTCCCTGGAGCCTGACAGGCTTTCGTCTGTCTGTTTTCAGTCACTTGCATTCACTTCCAAGTCTTTGAAATCTCATCTACTTCTGTCTTCTCTGCTGTTCTTTTTTTTGCCCTTCTTAGGTGTTTTCCTTTTTAAACATTATTTTACTGTCATTTCAGTGGAGTGTTGGGAAGAAGATGTGATCAATCTATTTCTTTAAATGGACATTCCCTTTTGCCTTCTCCCGCCATACTTGGTTTTAAATGGAACAGAATTTTATAATAGCAGCTGTGCAAAACAATGTGAGAATTAAGTGCTTGTGAATTTTAGCTTATGAGTATTTGATAATTTAGACAACTGTTTTTCTTAAGAAAGCCACCCTAATAATAGAGCCATTTTAATCAGTAAATGCCTAATTATAAAGAAATCTAATTTAATAAGCTGACTTGCACTTGAGATTTGAGTTCTATTTTTCTTCATTATGTGAGGAATTCACTAGGTAAGTTTGAGTCAAGCCTGTCTTTTATCCATTCTGTATGTTATAATGCCACTTGCATTGTTGGAGGTTAGCTGAGTGGTTTTGCCTTGCAAATTTTAAAGTACTGTGAAGATGTTGGCTAGTTATAATACTAGTTACTAACTCATCACTACTTGGATAGTTGGAACTCCATAGGAAGCATATGACATATTTCCTTCCCTAGATTAATTCCTTCTTACTGAGAAGTTCCTTTTCTTTTGAAATTATTCAACTCGCACCAATTTCTTTTTCTATGAAAAACAGAGTCGTTATATTAAACTCCAAATTTAATCCCTTTCTGTTTTCAGTCTGTGCCTTTTAGGTTTGCAATAAGCAGTGCCAAATATATAAATTATTCTTTTTTCTGGGTGAAGACCTAAATTCAGAGCAGAATTAAAGGGTTGCCATCTGCATATTTGCTTAGGGTCCCAGTCATTCAGATGTGTGAAATCTTCACTGAAATAAATTGGAAATGTGGTCCCGGGAAACCCAGGTTTCTGCACATGACTCTGTACATTTTGATGGTGTTCCAGTTTGTTCTGCTTCCATCCAGATCCATGTGACAGGAAAAACCTTATTTGTATTTATAATCCTCCATGACTGTAAGATTGTAGATCCTGATAACTAGAGGATTTTGTTTGCCGAGTACGTCTGTGTCTTTTATTTCCCTTATACTGGCCTTTGACATTGAGATAGTAGTAAGTAGCCCCTGGGATTATGCAGACTTGGAAAGAGACTTCTTGACTGTGCTAAGTGATTGTGCATTAGAACAACTGGTCTTGAAGTGTATGTGTGTGTGTATGTGTGTGTGTCAATTTTGTTTAAATCTTTCATCTACTGTACTGTTGTCCTTTTAGCTGTTCTCTTTATCCTTGACACTTATACCTTTTAAAAATTATTCTATTGTCATTTTAGTGAGGCATTAGGAGGAAAAGTAGATAAACTCATCTTTAACTGCAAGTTCTCTTTCTTTTTCCCCGCCTTGATTTTAAAGTCAACAGAATTTCCTTATAACAGCTTTATTGAGATACAATTTACACACCATAAAATTGACCTTTTAAAGTGTATAGTTCAGTGGTTTTTAGTATATTCCGAGTGCAACTATCACCACTATCTGGTTTTAGAACATTTTTATCACTCCAGAAAGAAACTCCAAGCCCATTAGGAGACACTCCCCATTCCTTCCTCCCTTTCCCCCCTCCCCTCCTCCCAGCCCTAGGCAAACAGTAATCTACTTTCTATCTATATAAATTTGCATATTATGGACATTTCATATAAATGGAATTTGCCACTTAGCATAAGTTTCAAGGTTCATCCGTGTTGCAACATGTATCAGTACTTCATTCCTTTTTATGGCTGGTTAATATTCTATTGTATGACTGTACCACATTTTATTTATCCATTCGTCCATTGATGGACATTCACCTTGTGGTTATTATGAATAATGCTGTTATGAACATTTATGTACAAGTTTTTGTGTGGACATATGTTTTCATTTCTTTTCGATATCTACCTAGGAGTGAAATTGCTGAGTCAAATAGTGACTTGGTGCTAAACATTTTAAAGAACAATTTTCCAAAGTAGTTGTGCTATTTTACATTCCCATCAGCAATGAATGAAGGGTTTAATTTCTCCACCTCCTCACTAGCACCTGTTATTGTCTGTGTTTCTTATTTTAGACATCCTCTTGATACAGGCAATAGAATTTTGTAATAGCAGAAAGATTATGGGCTTGAAGAGGAAAAAGAGAGAGGAGATCCAGCCACTGCAAGGCCAAGAAGATAATGTCTGTTGGGGATTTTTGGAATGAATTCTTGTGAACTGAGTGAAATCCTCAGTAAATGCTGCATTTTTCACTAATGCTTTTGTGTGAGGAGCATCTTATTTGAGTTGATCTGGAAGAGGAAAAGAGAGAACAGCCAACTAATGAGTTACAAAAAAACAAGTATACAACTTGTGTTAGTAGAAAAACAACTCCCATAAAGTAAATATTGAAAATTTGTTTAAAGAATTTCAATTTGAAGGGGCGCCAAATGATTAGCCTGCTAGCCACCTACGTCTCTGCCTTAACTCTGTTAAGCAATGTTCTGAACACCTACTTTGCTGAACCCATGGACGTAATCAACCTTTACACTGAGTTCATACATAAACAATTTGAAGACGTAAGAGAGAAGGAGGAGACATCCAAAGTAGGCTCAAACTCTGGACTTGACGGTTTAACTCGTAGGACACCCAGTCAGTCCACTCACAGCTGAACAGTAGGGTCAGCTGGATGGGTATCTTGGGGGCTTGGGGAGGGGTAGTGGTAATAGAATTTCCACTGCAGCAATACATTCACTGTACTTTGCCCATTTAATATAGCACTAAATTTATGGAAAAAGCCAAGTTTTATTATTAGTTGGTTCTATTGCCAATATTGTTCAAGATTAGCATATTATATTGTGGGAGCCTCCTTGTCCTGTGTGCTGTGATTGTTTTTCCTATTCTCGCGTGTATTGACATTCCCACACAAACAAGTTCTTCGGCTGTTAAATGCTTGTGTCTAACATAGAGCCCAGATGTGAGCGCCCAGTTTTGAAATTTAGCTAGACTATTTTGTGTTTCCTATGTTTTTATCTCTGCCACCTGTCCTCACTGATAAGCATTCAGCACTCAGTAAATTCCCACGGAATAGATTTGCTGACCTACTCCGTAGGTGTCGACAGGAGTTACTTTTTGTTCTAGGACTGAAATGGAAAGGATCACCTAGTTCATTGTTCTTCCTGCAAGCCTATCTTTTGCTTTTGCTTTGACATGCAGGTTCCTCCTGGGAGCAGGAGTATCAGGGTAGATGTTGGCTAATTTGGCAATAAACACATCTCTGCATCTTGCAGAATCTAATCAGAATGATAAGATTTGTAGTTTCATTTATCTAAGAATAGACTCTAATTTATTACTTTCTATTAGTCATTTTATCATCCTGCACTTTGAAAAATTTGTGTGAGACCTTTGAGACCTTTGTCATGGGCAAGGGATGTGGGAGAGCTGTTAAAATAGAACCCCTCCTTTTACATAGAAAAATACCAGTTCCGTTAACCATAGATGTAATTATGTTGTCTACAGGGGCTTCTCGTTGCTCTCACGAAGTGATTCTGCTCCTGGGGCATGGAGTGTAGCGGGGAAAACCCAGTCTAATCCAGGGTAGCTGGCATTCTATGATTATTTTTTCCCATTCTTTGCAAACACATATTTATAAAGGAATATAATTCACGTCTTGTTTTCATGTATTTTATAAAGCATTTTGTGCCCAGACAGTCTTGTGGGCTTTTCTTAAAATGTTCTGCCACATACACCCCAGGACCTAAGAAGCTGTAATTTATCATAAATGGATTAAGGCTCCCACCCCCCACCTCATACCAATTTTGCTTGTTTGTTGATTCAGGAAACATTTCTTAAATATTTACATGTACAAGACAGCGTGCTAGGTGCTCTGTAATAATGAGGATAACAGCAGCTAACTTTCTTAGAGTCCACTGATCAAATTACATGCTGTGAGGTCAGACTGCCCGGATTTGAATTGCAGCTCGGCTACTTGGTAGCTGTGTGAACATGGACAAGTTAATTAATCTCTCTGATTCAGTCTAGTCATCTCTACCTGGGGATATATTAGATTCCTATTGCAGCTGTGACAGATTACCACAAATGTAGTGGCTTAAAACAACACAAATTTATTATCTCAGTTTTCTGTGAGAAGTGTGTAGACTCAGCTGGTTTCTCTACTGCCGGTCTCACAAGGCCAAAATCAGGATGTCAGTCAGCCTGGAGCAACTGCTTCCAGGCTCATTCAGGTCACTGGCAGTTTTCGGTTCCATGTGGTTGTAAGGCTGAGGTCTCTATTTTCCTTGCTGGCTTCACAGCTTCTAGAGGCCGTCCGCATTCTCAGGCTTGTGACCTCTCTTCATCTTGAGACTCAGCAACAGTTCATTGTTCTGTTTAGTAGATTAGCACGTTTTCATAAATGCTTTGGGGGGCTTAATGAGGAAATAAAAAGCTACTTCAATAAATCTGGTGCCATGAAGCTAAATATTTTGGTTCTTTTAGAGGCTGACCTTCTCGTGGCTCTGAGATATATCATGGTAGAGATTAGCATTTTGCTAATTGTTTTATTTTTTTTTCCTTGAGGCTAAGATTGTAAGTACAGTATAACTTCATGGCCCTTGAAAAGTCGAAGCACGTGACAAGCACAAGGATAAATGTCCAGATTAGAGTGAGGTGCTGTCCCGTGATGCCGGTCTAGCTTTGCTGATTATGATCATAATCTTTTTTTAATGAGAGCAAATCCTTGTCACAGGGTTCAATGTTTGCTGCTTAACCTGGAACAGAAGTTTTTATGGTACAGTCTCCTTTAAGTGCTGAGTAGTTCTACCTGTACACTACGTGTGTGTGTGAGTTTTAGCTTGAGAAATGGGTCAAATTTAGCCAATGACAGATGCAATCTTTCAAGAAACTTGAATAATTTAAAGTGGCACTTTTGTCTAATGGAGACATTTAGTTCTTGTCCTAGGAGAAGATCAATGTTAAGGAAAATGATGACTATTTCAATTATTAACCACTATTCCATCAACAAAGCTTTCTTAAATCTTTTTGGACTCATGAATTATAACATTTTTCTAATTTTTATTCTAATTTAAATCTAGAAATAACTGCAAGTTTAAAACGGGTAAAATATTTTAATACATCTACAAAGGTGCATTTCACTTGTATTTCTGAGACCCTTCTGTGGAATTTCATTGCTGAGGATCCTTATCCCCCAAAAACCAAATGACCCTTTTCTTTCATTTAGATACTCTGTAATCCAATTCCTATGTAACATGCTGACCCAGCTAGTTCTGTAAATGGACTAAATTATTCTGTGTTAAAGATATAAGAGATACATGTCTCTTTATTGCTATACTATTTTGTCTTACTATCTGTGGTTCTTAAAAGTGTATCTTAAGTGTGTATTAATTTATTAAAACTCTTTCTTGATCACTTTTATATGCAAGGCATTGAAGGGATTTAACAAATGTTTAAAATTCAGCCTCCAACTTGGAAAGAGCTTACATTTGCCAGTTTGTGGATTTTTTACTTGAGATGCCTACAAACATCAAATCATTCTCACTGAGGCCCTCCTGACAATCATATTTATGATTGCAATCAACACCCCTCACACTGGCGGCACTCCCAATTCCCCCAGCCGTTACTGTATTTATTGTTGAATGTCTGGCCCACTAGGATATAAGCTCCATGGAGGCAGGGATTAGAATTGCGCCTAGCATAGAGTAGTCACTCAAATATTTGTTGGATGATTGGGTGAGTATTCTATATGTTTATTTTTCATGTATAAAACAAACAACTTTCATAAGAAAAACAAGACACATTCAAACTATAGACAGAATCCACCCATGTCTTGCCATCTTATCACTATCAACCTGTTGATAGTTGGCCACTATCAACTGGCCTGTCTCTTCTGGGACTGTCACAATAGTCCCCTAACTATAGTCTCCCTGCTTGTGCCTCCTACAGTCTAGATTCAGCACAGCAGCCAGAGTGGTCCTTTTAAGTCTCCCCACAGCTCAAAACCCTCACTTAGAAAAATAAAAGACCATGGCTTATAACAAGACTGTAGTGGTCCACCCTGTCCCTCCCGTACTGTCTGCTGACTTCACTTCCTGCCACTCTCCCACCTACTGCCACTTGGCCACCACCCCCAGCCCCCCACCCCCCCCCCCCCCCGCCCGAGGACCCCCTCAGGGCCTTAGCACTTGCTGTTTCCACTGTTTAGAATGCACTTCCCTTTCTCCTTCACTCTCTGCTCCATTGTCACCATATCAGAGAGGCCTTCCCTGACCTTAATAAGGCAAATGCATCAACTACCTTAGTCAGAGGCCTTCCCTGGCATCCCCCACCCCTGCATCGCTCTGCTTTATTCCCCCTTATCCTGCTTTATATTTCTTCACAGCACTTATGTTACCACTTCACATAAATATTAATTTATTTATTGTCTGTCTCCCCTGATTATAATATAAGTTTATTAAAAGCGTGAAGTTTATTTTGTTCAGTGCTGTGTCCTTGGTATTAGGGCATGTCAGACACACAGGAAGCATGCGATAAATATCACACATGGTGTGCGATAAGGATATATTATGAATAAATGTGCACAAACAATAGAAGCAGTGCTCTTATTTATAATGTGAGATGTTGAGGGAGCCATTGTAATTACCAGTATAAATGCAAGAACATGAATGAATAAAGCATTGTTTGTTATATTTAGATGTCTGTGAATCTAAAAATAATGCAAGCAATAATAAAGTAATCGTTATGAACTTTGTTTCTCATTAAGCATCAAAAGTCATATTCTTATTAGGCACATTCACACCCACACAACCCTGATCAGTGCTACTCTGGGCATTTTTCTGCAATCCCCTCTAAAGGTGTTCAGCAATTATTATTCTCACATGTAGGAAATCTTGTCTGTGGGATAGCTGCAGGCTGGCAATAATGGTGATATTTACATTTCTGGAAACAGTGCAAATTGCAGATTCTCAGTATTATGGTAGCACATAATTAGTATGAAAAGTGAGAAGAAATGTCATGCTAATAAAATAAGATCTTAACTGCACTGTCAATAAATTTGAACAAAGATTCAGGAAATAAATTATGAATATTTAAGGTTCAAATGTGGTGTGCTGCTGTTAAGGCCACTAAAGTAGAGGACACTCACATACTCGCCCAGTAAGTGAACCAATGGATCCATCTTCCATCATAGGAAGTGGAAATGTTTTGGGGTAAGAGACAGATAGAACATTTATCCCTTCAGTTACTTTTGCTTTTTGAGAACATATTTAGTGATTCTTCCATTCATTCCATAAAGAATTTAATGTTATTTTCAGTCTGAGATTCTCTGACTGTATCTATCTCCCTTCCCATTATTTATTGGTTTTATTTCCTGGGAAAATTACTTCCAGTTTTTGAAATACGATAAATAATGAAAGGGGTGCTTCTTGTTCAAAGATGTTACTGTCTTAAATTCATAGCTATTTTGAATATTTGTTTTTGTTTGATCTGGTGTCTTCACACATTGTCTGCCTTAGGGTTTGATGTTTCCTTTCGGAGCCAGAAGGCCAGAGGCCTATTATCGAGGCTGTTGGAATGCTGTTGCTTGTTCCCTGAAATGCTGGGAATTAAACCACAATTTTAAACAGAGAGCACACACCCATGAAAACATCCAGACTCACTTTGGATTAGTCACTGTGCAAAAGAAAAAAGGCAAAACAGGATTACATTTTCTCTTAGTTCATATTTATCTATCTTTATAATATAAAGATATGAGAGATGGTTAGTCTTCAATTAGTTTTTAATCACTCCAGACTTAATTATTTTTATTTCTTACATATTCCTACTAGTCAAGATCACAGTGCAGTGGAAAATGCCAACATAAGCAACATACCACATGTTTTTATGGATTATCAAAGTATTTGAATATGATTTTTCTTTTTTAAAAGTAACTTAAATTAATATGAAAAACTTCTAATATTAAGGAATATGTTTTGCCCTAAACATTATGTAGTTTATTGCATCACATTTTTTGTGATCAGTAAGAAATAATTATTCTAATCATAAGTAGAATGCTCTCCAACACAATTCTAACAAAGATTAAATCCACACACTTTTGGCATCGCTATTTTTGACAACATCACTTATTAACATTCATAAAGGTGAAATGGGCTCCTATTGAAAAGCATTTCATTAAAACCTCAGTGCGCTCATAAAACCAAATTAATGAAGGTAAACTAAAAGTTATTTTATTTTGTTATTCAACAAATACTTACATAGCACTCACTATGTGTCAACCGCTCTGCTTTAAGTACTTTACAACTGTCAACTCATTTAATCCTCATCACACTCCGAAGAGATAGTTAATATTCCCATTGACAAACAAGGGGACAGTTTAGTAAAGAGTCTAAAGTCACACGGGTAACACGTGGCAGAAGCAGAATCCTAACTCAGGAGGTGACTCGGAGCCTGCGTTCTTTTCCTGTGCTCTTCGGCCACTCGGTTGCACTTTGTGTGACTTTCTGTGTGTTTTCTGTTTTTACTTGCTGCAATGGCATCATGTTACCCATGCATTTTGTAACACTGACTAATCTTCTTCCTTTGCATCTCATTTGCCTCACTTTTCTGTTTCTTACTCACTTGACTGGCTAAAGCAGCTGACCTCTGTAAATTAGAGAATCCAATGTGTATAATAACTAGATTAAGTTTTCATTCTCTTAGATGTCTGTCTAAAGGATGGAATGTGATTATTTCCCTAAAGTATTTGCTATAAAGGTTTGTATTTCCTTTGATAGGAAGTAGTATACAAAATTACTTAAGATAGCAACTTTACTGTATTTAAATATTGACAAAACAAAGGAATCTTGGAGAATTGAGGGAAACTTTTCTAAAGGCTGCCTGAGAATTTTGGCACATTGTTGGATATTTTTGGCTGTATCCGAGCTTATTAGGCTTTTGTATGAGAGGCACATATCACATTCTAAACTCTATTACGTGTGAGAGATTAAAAAGCTATGTAGAAATTAAAAGTTTCCTTCGGTTTTCTCTGTGCATAGATTCCTGATCGCTGTGTAGTGTCACTAATGGTGACCCGGGAAGGTATCTTGTATCAAATTTTATTCAACCAAGAGATTCCTGTTTTTAACAAACTTAAAGAGAAAAATCAAATGGAAGATTCCACTGTGGATAAAAACCCAAACATTATCTTAATTTTGGGCAAGAAAACCCAAAATTGAACCCATTTTATGTACTGAATAAAGCTCATGGTTTTCAGGATGTCTTGAATAAGTTAGTAATTCTTTAACATTAAGAAACAAGTCCAATGCTTAAGGATCAAAGAAAACGCAAAGATACCCCTTTTTTGATGGTCTATCCCAGTCTTGAGGAATTTTTTTTTTTAATAAAATGTTAGAATTTATTATACCTGTGTGCTTTTGTTCTTGTGTGCAATCTGCCTGAGAACACTTTTCATTCTTTTTCTTTTCAGATGACAGAAACGATGCTCAGGAGAGTGGCTTAAGAGACTTAATAAGAGAACTGCCAGACGCCCACTACTGCCTCCTCAAGTACCTGTGCCAGTTCTTGACAAAAGTAGCCAAGCACCATGTGCAGAATCGCATGAATGTTCACAATCTCGCCACTGTATTCGGGCCAAATTGCTTTCAGTAAGTTAGTGGCGCTTTGCTGTTAATATCATCACGTACCCCACTTCCTTTCCTAATGCCGGAAATTACTGGGCTATAGAGGAATATTTCAGACTGAACAGTCAATCAGCTGATGTTGGAGAAGTTCCACCTTGCTAGTGGGCATTTTAGCCTTGTTTTTTTGGTCCCAGTTTTGAAGAGGGCAGATATGCCTTTTGATGAAACCATAATGTGTGCTATTTCAAACAACCTTATTTAAAATTCTGGGAATAAGTTTTACTTTCATTAAAAATGTCATTTAAAAAAAATCTAGTCTGAAACATTGATTAGCAGAAAAGGAAGGAGTATGATTTAGTGTGTATTTTTTTTAATAAAGTTCAAATCAATGCTAATAGGTAGAAAATGACAAGCAAGATGTGTCAGTGACAGAAAAATGTAACCTTAGCTACATTTACTTATTTTCTAGGAATAAACTAGGCTAGAAAGAAACTAGTCTCCTTGGTGGGTACTATATCACTAGCCACAAGAACTTTTGTAAAGCTTTATATTTGATTTTCCCTGTTATTCCTTAAAGCTCTTTATTGTTGATATGTGAACCATGATCGTGCAATCCAGGGATCTGGATTTTTTGCTTTTAACTCTCCTATTAATCCTCGCTGATATCAAACACGTTCCTTCTAGTTATAAGGAAAGAGAAAAAGAGAACACTCATACTTAAAAGCTCTCAGAAATTCTCAGCAAGTTTTTTTTTTTTTAATAGTGGATTTGCTTATCCACTCCATTAATCTACAGACTCATTCAGCTGTCCAGAGCTAGTAACATGCCAGTCCCCGGAATGGCTGTCTAAATATAAACTCTGGCTTAGGTCCTGGTGACTGCAGAGTTCCAGGACATTCACAGCCCACCGTGGAGAGAACTTCTACCTTAAATAATTTCTGTCCCCATTGTAACCTTAGAGATTTAAATTTTAAATAATGGTATTTCGTAGGATATAGTCGAGTCTCGTGAGTAAATATATAAAATACGGGCTCCACTAATTTCTTGTCTTATTCAGGAGCTCTGTGGAAGTAAAAAGGCTGTCTTTGTTCTTTTTACTGCTATCTGCAGAGTTAACCTTTGGTGACCTATGTGTAAGAAACAAAGGTAAGAGAGACCCATTCAGTAATTTTGAAACCCTAGGTTCTAGAAGAGGTGAAAATGAATTTGTAAGTAGAATGCTTATTTAATAACACGCAGATCCATACCTCATTGCTGACTTATTGAGCTTGATCTGGCTTTTCTGGTAAACCTGCTTCAATTAGTCAATCAAAGTATCGACTAAATAATGAGTTTTTATTATAGGTTCTACTAATTAGTATAGCTTTTCGAATTTTTTTATTGTGGTAAAATATGCATAACAAAATTGACCATTTTAACCATTTTTAAGTATGCAGTTCAATGGCGTTAAATACACATTCACATTGTTGTGATCTACAAATTGATATGTATTTCTAAACTTATGGATATAGAAGTCGCTACATACTAGGTACTTTTCTCATTGAAATAGAGTATAATACTTAGAGTAGATAGTATTTATTGGGTACTTATTAAGTACTGTACTCTCTCATTTATCTGACTGATTCTAAAGAGGCAGAGGTGGTTTATTTAGTCCTTGAAGTTCCCCTATCTAGGTCGAGAATAAGTAGATACTTCAACTCCAGTGACCACAGTTAGCCCATAAATGTTATAAAGATGGACAGTGGAAAACTGCCATTCAAGGATTATTCTCTCTCCATGAACCACTAGAAGACAGACAAAGGAAATGCTTTACTTAATAACTAAGGTGAAGACATTGTATGGTCAATAGATGAGGAAGATTTTTTCTAATAAGGGGACATCCTCATGAAATGTCAATTTTTTAAAGGATATAAAACTTTAGATACAAAATGATGCTATGAAATATATAATCATAAAAATGGGAGGAAAATTACCAATAACATATGATCGTTTGGTGTTCTGGATGCTAGGCTGCTAGGTAACTTGTAATTACCGGGTTTTTAACATGTACTTTCAGTTACAGGTTTATTGAATTTAGACGATTAGGTAATATTATCATCGTGAAATATTCAAACACTATAGAGGTATATAGAATAAAAATAAAATGTCCTCCATTAGTCCCCCCCATTCCAACCTCTCCTCCCTAGAGATAAAATCAGTAACCTATGGGTATATTTCCTTTTATCCTTCTTTCTGAACACAGCCATAAATCTATTTTTACATATAAATGGGATCATGATGCATATATTGTCAAGCTTGATTGTTTCTATGGTAGCACTGGAGCTTTTCATGTCAGAATATTTATATACCTCATTCTTTTTATCTATTAAATAGTATCAATTTGCCCTAACTTGTTTAACTTGCCCTCTATTGGTGAGCACTGAGGTTGTTGTCAGTTTTTTGATATTAAAACAGAATTGCAGTGATCGTCCTTAGTGTGACTCTTTATGTACATCTGCAACTATTTCTTTAGAATAGATGACCTGGGTGTGGAATTGCTTGGCTGAGGGGTTTACACATTTCAGAATTAATGTGTGGTACCCTTCATAAGGCTGTAACAATTGATGTTTCCACGATCAATGTTTAATACCCATTTCCCTGTAACTTTGCTATGCTGAGTATTGTCAAATATTTACATTCTTGTTGATCAAATGGGAAAAAATTATATTCTAATTATTTGTGAAATTAAGTATATTTTTAGATTTTATTGGTAGGGGAGCATTAGTATTTGTGTTTCTCTGTATCTTCTGTTCATGGTTTGTGCTCTTGTTTTATTTTTTATTTTTGGCTCTTATTGCTTTGTAGGAGTTCTTTAGGTCTTCTAAAAAGTATTTTTTTCTCTGTTATAAAAATTGCAAAAATTTTCTCCTATTCTGTTGTTTCCCTTTTAGCTTTATTTATGGTCCTTTATTATATTTTTAAAATTTAATTAATGTCACCCCTTCCCCTTTTTGTTTATGGGGATTTATATCTTGCTTAATAATATTTCTAAATAATATTTCTTGCTTAATAATAATAATATAAAGGTATTACAACACATAATTTCTTGTGTCATATTGATAGCTTATTATGATTAGCTTTTTACTTTAGAATTTACTTTTTTGTATATCGCATATGGATCCAGTTTGATTTTTTCTTCAGATAGATAGCTAATTGTTGCCAAACCATTCATTGAGTAGTATACCTCCTTGCTAATTTACAATGCCAACTCTATCACATAATAACTTCCTGCGCATACTCGAGTTTGTTTCTGGTTTTTATATGGCTCCTTCCTGTCCTCCTCCATTTTCCTATTACATTTTCTCTTGCAGAGAAATTTTGGAGTCTCCATGGTAAGTGATATCTCACTGTGCTTTTGATTTGCATTTCCCTGATGACTAATGAGTTGAATATCTTTTCATGTGGTTATCAGGTATTCGTATATCTTTGGAGAAATGTCTGTTCAGACCCTCTGCCCATTTTTTAATTGGATTATTTGTCTTTATTATTGTGTTGTAAGATTCTTTATATATTTTAGGTATAAGTCCCTTATCAGATATAGAATTTGCAAATATTTTCTCCCTTTACATGAGTTGCCTTTTCATTTTGTTGATTTAAGCACAAAAGTTTTTAATTTTGATTAAGTTCAATCTATCTATTCTTTTGTCACTTGTGCTTTTGGTGTTATAGCTAAGAAGGTTTTGCCTAGCCCACAACGATGTTTTCTTTTAAGAGCTTTATAGTTTTAACTCTTCTATGTAAGTCTATGGAGTTTATTTGGAGTTAATTTTTGTGTGGTACAAGGAAGGAGTCCAACTTCATTCCTTTGTGTGTGGATGTGCAGTTGTCCTAGTACCATTTTTGAAAAGACGATTTTTTCCCCATTGAATTCTCTTAGCACTCTTGTCAAAAATCAATTGACCATAATTGTTAGGTTTTATTTCTGGACTCTGAATTTTATTCCATCGATCTATATATCTGTCCTTATGCCAGTACCACACTATTTTGATTCCTGTGGCTTTTTAGTAAGTTTTGAAATCAGGAAGTGTTAGTCTTCCAACTTGGTTCTTTTTCAAGGTTGTTTTAGCTCTTCTAGGTCCCTTGTATTTCCATATGAATTTTAGGATCAGCTTGTAAATTTCTGCAGAAAATCTGGCTGGTATCTTGGTAGGAATTCTGTTGAATCCGTAGATCAGTTTGGGGAGTATTGCCATCATAACAGTATTAAATCTTCCAGTCCATGAACATGGGATGTTTTTCTGTCTACTTGTATCTTCTTTAATTTCTTTCAACAATGTTTTATAATTTTCAGAGTACAAGTTTCACACTTCTTTTGTTAAATCTGTTCTTAATATGTGTTCTTTTGGATGCTATTCTAAATATAATTGTTTTCTTTATTTTTAGATTGTTTATTGCTAGTACTGACAAAGTTTTAATTTGCTTTTATTATGAATGAAGCTGAGCATCTTAAGTTTAAGGAGCATTTGTTTATCTTTCTCTTGATGTGTTTGTTGATGTCTTTTGCCCATCCTCCTATCAGGTCCTCAGGTTTTTTTTTCCTTGTTGAATATTTATTTTAGTTTCTTTTTCCCCTTGTAAACACATTTGAAACTCTAATTTTCCTCTCAGTATCATTTTGTCACTCACTTTCAATACTGTTGTATTACTTCTTGTCATGGGTTGGATTGTCCAAGATACAAGCCCTGAGAGTGAGGTTTCAAGCACAAGTTTTATTGGGTGGTGCTCTTTGGAACCACACCTGGAGGGAATAGAGGGAAGTAGGATTAGGCAGAAGAAGTTGAACTGCCATATAGTTGTAACAAAGGCCTCACTCAGTCCCAGGGTTGCTTAGAAGCTGAGATGGCCTTTCTGAGATATACCAAATTGAGTCAAGGGAGTTGGCCCATTGACCCCATTTCCATCAGTCGTTGGAGGTGAGCTGTGCCCAGAGAGGTGGTGTAATCTTAGGGGAGGGACTCAGCTATGAGCCGTAAGCAGGCAACATACTCAGCATCTGGGGTAATGAATACTTCCGGCATGAAGGGGGCATCTAAATAGCACCCCACAGAGTCTACTACATTTTTATAATAATGTTATAATAATGCTTTTATAATGTACTATGGCATGGTAATAAATATTTTTCTATGAAAAATTTAGCCAACTTTGGACTGTAAGCTGTATATGTTATATATGATTTTTCTAAGGAAATTCCTAATATCCTAGTTTCTAAGGCAAGTAAAAATCCTTCTGAAGAATGTTATTCTTAGAGATCAGCAGGAGTTACTTTCTCCAAGTTTTGATAGTTATTAAAATGGGTACTGGATTTTCAGTGGTTTGGATAGCATGATATAATAAAAGAAAGTTAATATAGCCCTTGTTCTACCACTTGGTAGGTTTGATCGTCTGCATTATTTATTTTTCTGTTACATTTTATGTAAAACAGGACCTACAGAGTTTGCTTTGAAGCTTAAGCAAGACCATAAGAGAAAGTCCTGGTGCATAGTACACAATTGGTAGAGTGGCGTTGGAATACATGTTCATTTAACTGAACACGTTGAAAATTGCGTTAAGGGAAAGATCAGGTTCTATAGATTCTGCCCATGCCACTTAATGAACTGGGCTCCTTAGAAACATGAGATGGGAGACATGACTTTCTTCTTACCTCAGTTGTCTTAGGTTTCAGTTTATTCTTACATATAGTACAGGCTTCTTACAGTATTGAGTATATATTTTAATATTTAAAGAAAAAATTTTCCTTGTCCAATTAAACTTCTAAATACAAACCAACTTCTTCAGCTTAGTGCTTGTATCAGACACAAATCTCCCAGACCAATCTGCCACCAGGGATTGACCTTTCATCTGCCTTGGGAATGCTGGTTCCTTCTCCTTGGCTGCTGCCTTGCGGCTGGATCATCCAGCCACCTGCCTAGAGTTTCTGGCTTCCTCCATCACTTTTGGACCCTGTACTAGGATCTGAATTCCTGATGGACTGCCAGAGTGGCTGGATAAGGCAACCTGGAAGTCTAGATCAGTTAAATCCCTCTGAGTGAACCTTGGCAATGGGAAACAGGAGTCAGAAGGAAACTGGTAGATCCCTGATCTCCCTACTGATCTCCCCTGGTAGGCAGATCCCTTCTCTCTCCCTCCCATGGAGTACTCCATCCCGTGGCTTCTCCTTGCAGCCCATCTGGTGGATTCCATACTGCCAAGCAAAGCATCTGTCAAACAAACTGTTGTATGTCTTTGGGATTCTTTGTGCAATAGCTTTGTACACCTTGTTTCACGTCCCCTCTTGCCTCCTTTCTTCACCCATGTTGCCCTGTACCCTGTTCCAAAACAGTGTACCAACATCCTCATCTTTGGCTCACTCGCTGTTTTCTTGAGAATCTGCTCTAAGGCACCATGCACCTAACGATACAGCAGACTGTTCCAATACAAGAGGAAAACCTATTTTCTTGAGATAAGATGAGAGTACTTCGAGAATTTAAAAGGGTAATATTTGCTATGCGTGATTTTTTTTTCACATGCTGACTTTGGAACTTAATTTCCTCATAAACAGCAATTCCACTGTAAATGCTATACTTCTCCAGTATTATTATATGACTCCTTTGAATTTGAAGTTTCCTTGGACAAGAAAGCGTTCAAAGCTGAGAATAATATTAGAAAAACCCAAATATTTATGTTTAGTGTTATTTAGAATTAATTTAAAAATCTATTTGTTAAATGACGTTGATGAAGAGACCAGACTCCCTAATGCCCTTTCGCTGAGATTTTTTTTGGGGGGGTATTGTTTGTTAATATTCTTGACACTACATTAAATCCATTGTGCACGCTTACTTTCCATCATGTAATAACACCAATAACGTCAAAATTTAATCTCCAATAATTAAAACAAATCTGCTAATTGCTACTGATGAGTAAGCCATTTTGGTCAAATTCAGCTTTATTTCTTTGCTTCCTTTGCCTTTTGTCCATAGATCTGTAAGTTAATCCTATCCCTTGAAACAAGTGTTTCAATGCTAATCAATAAGGTAATTAGTAATATTATAGGTATTTCTGAAGCTTAAAGAGATAAAACAATTTTAGATTTTGAATAAGGCCTTCCACATATGCTTCTATCCAAGATGTTACATTTTTGCTTAATGGCAGCATTAAAAAGGTTTTAAAGCTGCTATTGGGCTCCTTCCAATCTTGCAGAAAAATGACATAATAAGTTAATGGTACCAAATTACTAACCGGTAACCTGTAGTTGCATTATCTTTGTGTGTATGAGTGAGTAATTAGGTATCTGGAAGACGTCAGTAAATATTAGATGAGATCAGCTAAATTTGTAGACACAAACAGGATGTGTAACCAGATAAGCCTATAATGTTGCCTCATCTTATCTGCTGACTGCTACTAAGCAGCTTTGTTTGGTTTACAGCCCAAATGTTACTTTTGGAAAATTGGTAATTTGGATTGAAAAGTGTAGATAGTTGAAATTTTTTAAAATTAAGCCCAAGCTCTAGTCTCACATAGGCATAGATTTATAACCTGTTAGCATATCTATTTGTAAAATGCAAGCTGTTCATTTAATTTTTTAGCACAATTGTATTTATTATTGTCATCCTCCATAAACATGTTTTTGGCATATGAAAGAACGGGTGATTGGAAAGTTTGGCTTTTCTCTGCTGAAACCTGTACCAGCCTTTCCAGTGGTTACTGCATTGCCTGTACTTCTGTGTTATCAATCCCATGGTCACTTGTAACCGTGATAATTCACTTTCCAGTTTCCTTTTTAAAATTTTTTTATTTTTTGTGGAGCCCGTGTCCCGAAGCTTGATGATAGAACCAGGGGGCTAGAAGCCGCTGGCACCAAAGGCGTGACGCCGAGGGGGCCAGAGCCCTTTCCCTCTGCCGCTCTACATTACAGGGACCGGGACCACACGCCCGATCTCCACCGGGAAAAGGAGGGTGCCTTTTTTTCCAAAATGGGTATAAGTTTACTTTTTATTACAAAAGTAATATGTTCGTTGTAAAACAAAACTTTTTTTCAATCCAAAAAAGCAAGAGTATAAAGATGAAAAATGAAAACCATCCATAATTCTACCCAGACTCAGTCACTGTTCACACTTTGGCTTATGTGCTTCCATATTCTTGTCTCTGCATGCTCAAGTATATATTTGTATTTGTGTTTGATTAAAGAAGGGATAATAAAATAATCCTGCTTTATCTTTGTTTAAAAACTTATGTCATCTATTATGGCATTTTTCCATGCTTATAAATATAATTTTACATCGTCATTTCTAATGACAGCATAGCATTCTAATCTTTTGATCAATATCCTTTATTTAAGCCATCCCTATAAATGGCATTTCATGGTTCCTTTTTCTTGGCAATAATAATAGGTAATATTTAGTGAGGGCTTACTAAGTTCCTGGCAGTGTTCTAGGTACTTATCATTTATTCGCTTATTTTATCCTTAAAGCCCTATGAGGCAGGTACTATTATTATCTCTACTTTATACATGAAGAAACTGAAGCACAGGCAGTTGAATTGCTCAAGGTCACACGGCTAGGAAGAGGTTAGCATCAGGATTCTGAATCCAGACAGCCTGGCTCCTCAGCTCCAAGCTCTTAATCACCACTCTGTCACTGTTTCCCCTATAAACAACATTGCAGTGACTGTTCTTGAACATACATTTTTCACACTTTACTAATTATTTTCTTTGGATGTACTTTTAGAAGTAGACTTGCCTCGTCGAAGAATATTCGTGTCATTAAATTTTGTCTTCATTGAAAGTTTGTCCCAGTTCATGCTGTGAACAGCAATCTATCATGGTGTCCCATTTCCCACACCTTCTCCAATACTGATGTTATCATTCTTTTTCATATTTGCCAATGTAATAAGTGAATATTAGTTTTTTTTAAATTTTGCTTATTATTGTGAGGTTTAACGTATTTAAAAGCCTTTTTTTCCCCGCATAGTTTTTCTTTTGTAAAATGCCTTTTTATTCTTTTTCATTTTTTTCTGTTGGTGCTCTTTTTTTTTTGTAATTGATTTGTAAAAGTTCCTTTTGTAGTACAACTATTAATCTATTATATATTGGAAATATTTCTTGCAGCTTATAATTTAAATTTGAACCTCATAATTCTTTTTGCTATGAAAAAGTTTAAAGATGTTACTAATCCTATAAATCAATTTGTGTTGTTTGGGTTTGATATTATCCTTAAAGGGCCTTCTACTTCAAGGTTATAAGAATATTTACTTATATTGTCTCAATATTTTTACAGTTTCATATTTTAGTATTTAAATTTTGAATATATGTGGACATTATTTTAGAAAAGGTATGACAGAAATCTAAAAGTTATTAAATACTCTATTACATTTCATCTTAGCATATAGATAATTTTTTAGATACTGAATCCTAGTGAAATTTTTATCTACTGAATCCTAGTGAAATTTACTTTGGAATAAGGTATGATTTAAGGATGTGGTTTTTCACTGAAATAATTAGCCTGCTAACCAAACAACATCTAGAGAGTAATTCATACCTTGCTAAGTGATTTGAAATGTCACTTTTATCATTATATCAAATTCTTAAATATATTTTGGGCTTCTCTGGGCTCTCTTCTACCCTAATCTGTCTACTTCTCTGATGCTAGTACCATACTGTTCATATTTTAATGTCACAAGTGATATTCGTCCACTTAATTCTTCCTTTTCAGGATTGTCCTGAATAGTTTTGTGCATATGTTTTCCCAGAAGAACTTCAGAATATTTTTCTAGATTTAAAAATTTCCATTGAGTGTTTAGGTTTATCAGGTATAGTTGAAATATTTAATATTGAGTCATTCACTTAATAAAATAACATACCCCCCCATTTAGTCCACTTTTTACGTATGTATTTTTGTTTCCTAAAATTGTAGAAGCTTGAGGAAAAAAAGTAAAATTGTGAACCATACAGTGAAAATCATCCACTACTCCTATTACTTAGAAATAATAACTTTAAATTTTTTTATCTATTTCCTTCAAGCTTCTTTCCCATGTATATATTATTTTTTAAAATTTTATCAATGTTATGGTTTATATACCTTTTTAATTCTGCTTTTTTACAAAACATTAAATTATAAATGTTTTCCATGTCATAAATCCTTTGTTTACATCATTTTTATTTGCCCAGAGTCAAGACTTTTTATACAGAAGATGACAGACTTGTATATATTAAAATCTGTGTATACAAAAAGTATATTCTTGAATTATCTGTTTCTCATGGTGAATCCATAAGCATAGTTGGTACTCTCATACTTTTATGGATTAAAAACTGAAGTGTACAGAGGGTCAGTTTTTAGGATTACAGAGCTAAAAGAACTGAGAGCATTTATTTTTGTCTGTTCCAATTGAAACTCTGAAGTAGGCAAGAAAATAATCAATTGCTTTTGAGAGAGAAAAAAACCAGATTGGTGCAGAAAGATTTCTACATTATCATTGTCCCTTGGATTTATTATCAGATGGATAGAAGTATTAGGTTGAACCATATAAAACTGCCATTTTTCTAGTTCAAAATGACTAAATATTGCAATTTCATATAATTCAATCTAATAGTAAGCTCATCTTTTATTCCCATTATTATCAGCTAAGAACATGAGTTTGAATCACATAAGAAATTAAATACAGATATTGAAGATGATATTACAAATTCTCCATTAGATGTCCACTTATTTTTTCCAGGAATCATGATGGTTTATAATTTTATATGAACCATGCATGCTGTTCCTCCCTGTATTCTGCGTGAAGGGTAAAGTAAACTTTATTACTCTGGTTAGTGGTAATAATGATGCTTCAAGCCTTGGATTTTCAAAGAAAAATAATCAGAAAGGATGCTTTTGACCTTGGTCTCACTCAAGAGGTGGCAGTAGATGTGCAAGTGGTTGCCCAGCGAATCAATTGCTTGTTTGTAATATATGAGATTAGCAACCAATAGTATTGAAAAATATATGGTGTAATTTACATTTTTTCTTATGTAATAAGAAAATAAATATTTTCTTAAAAATAAAAATAACAAATATTTACTTTGTTATATTGCAATGGGCAGTGATTTTTTTTTTTTTTCTCCTAGTAATCTTGAGTCAGTGCATGTTAGGTCAATGCTGATGTGAGGAAGGATGAAGTAGATGGTTTGCGGGTCTTTTACCCCATCAGTGTGATGCAATGTTTCTAAAATGTGTGAACTCTTCTCTGAAGAGTTCTCTCAGAATCTCTCAAGAATAGCCAGGCTTAGTGGCTGAACATTGCTGACTAGGGCCGGAGTCGAAGATTTCTTATACTTTTAAAAATAATCCCTGGAGTTCTTCAATCTCTGTGGGAATGCAGTGATTAAGCAATAACATCTGCCTGGCAGTTAATGATCACCTGGAGAAATATATGGTCCAACTTAAGTTCACGGTCTTTTAAAGTCAGTCAGTTATTTATTAAAGAGAAATGCCCAGCCAGAAGACATCAACACTACTCTGCTAAATACTACTTTAAAGGATGAAATTGCATGTTTCCCTTCAAACATACTTTCAAAGGACTTCTGCACTCATGATCTTGTTTATTCCTTATATCAATCTCGGGAAGAGAGCAGGCCAGATGATTTTATTTTACAAAGGCTGACGTGAGGCTCCGTGGGGTGGCTGGTGGGTGGGTTGTCAAGTTACGTAAGTAGTAAGCAGGACGACTAAGAATAGGATGTCTTCTGATTCCTGGGCTGCTGTGTTTTCCACAAGAGCATATATTTTCTGAAGATAATACTATGGATGTTGTTATTTGCTGCACCATACTTTATCTCACCAGTTGTGGGGTATTTGTGGGATTAATGAGCTTCACTGTAGCGCCTGCCTTGATGTGTGTAGTCAGTTTTTAAGTACAACTCTGAAAAACTAAAGACAGCATTTTAAATGAATACTCTTGCTTTGGGGGGAAAAAAGCAAATGCAGATTCTGATAATTCTGCTTTTCTCATTTTTCATGCCTCTCACAGAAAATTCAAGTGAAAGCAAAATCAGTTTACTCATGGAGTGTGGTTGCTATCTGTAAGACTTCAAAATGAAAACTAGTGCCATATGTCTTGTTCAAGCACAATCTGGAAAATAGCTATTGACCTTTTAAACTCTTTGCCTCATCATCCAGTGATGACAAACAGCAAATTTAGGCATACATGAAAATAAAAAAACCAAATATATGTATATTGAGTCATTTTTCTTAGCCATTGACAAAATCCAGTGGCAAATTTATATTCTCAACATTCTGTGTGGGAGTGTGTATGTACACTTATATAATAATCTCCAGAATTATTATCTAACACCCCCATCTCTGCCTTCTACAAATATAGTTGTCTTTTATTTTCTTTCATGAGGTTACTATAGAGACTCAGTCTTAAAGGAGCAAGAATTCTACTTCCTCCTCTGTTATTAACCAGCTTTACGACTTAAGCAAGTCACTTAATGTTTCTAATCCTCTACTTGCTACTAGGTATATGAATTTCTTTTCCGCATTAAGATTTTATTATGTGATTTTAGTTTTCTATAATTTTTATGTGATAAACTTATTAATTTACCGAATATTTTTCGAACACATTTTATATGCCAGCAGGCAGTGTGCCAGATGTTGGCCAAACATGGTTCAAGCCCTCAGGGAGCTCATACACTATGGGAAAAAGGAGAGGTTCCTTAAATAATTGCTGAATTACAGTTGTGATACATGTTGCAATGGGGTTTATAACAGAGATCCTGATCATGTGAATATATGAGTGTGGGTGCCAGAGAAGTGGCTTGTAGCTCATTCAAACTTAGCTGACTTAAGAGTATGCTCTCTTCTTTAATGCACTCCGCATCCCCCAAGTTCTCTTCATCTCTTCTTTGGCTGGTCTTGATAACTTCTGAATTGGTTTTCCTTTTTGCTGTCACCGACTTCAATCCAAATCCATGCTGTTGCTACAATTACCTGTTTAAAACATAAGTCAGATCGTATCTCTCTTGCTTGCAAGACCTCCATTCAAGGATATGTCTTTTCTCTACCATGACATTCAAAGCCTTTCATGATGTGGTCCAGGGCCAGCCCCGTGGCTTAGTGGTTAAGTGCGCACACTCCGCTACAGGCAGCCTGGGTTCGGATCCCGGGCACGCACCGACGCACCGCTTCTCCGGCCATGCTGAGGCCACGTCCCACATACAGCAACTAGAAGGATGTGCAACTATGACATACAACTATCTACTGGGGCTTTGGGGGGGGGGGAAAGGAGGAGGATTGGCAATAGATGTTAGCTCAGAGCCGGTCTTCCTCAGCAAAAAAAAAAGAGGAGGATTAGCATGGATGTTAGCTCAGGGCTGATCTTCCTCACAAAAAAGAAAAAAAGATTTGGTCCATAATTTCTTGTGTAGCCTCATCTCTACTTCCCAAGAGCTATCCATCAGGGATATAAAGATAGGCAACTATAATTAGATTAGAGGAAAACCTTGGGGTTGAGGTAGAGTTTGGAAGTCATTCATTCTAATTTACTTCTTGAAGACAAAATGGACAAACTCTCCAGAAACAGTGGTATCCTAGGGAATGTCGTAGCCAAGTGATTGGAAAAGACAATTGGAGAGATCAGAGGAATATAAGCTAGTGTAGCATCACCAAAGCCAAAGAAAATGGAATTTCAAGGAAGGGTGAACTATAGAGAGGGATCAAGGAAAAAGACAACTTGAGAAAATTATCCTGGATTTGGAGATGTAGAGTCACTAGAATCAATAATTGCAGACACATAATGACACTTGATACTGTTTTCAAAAGAACAATCTTCTGAATAACACTCATTAAGAAAATATTATGAGAAGCATAATGTTACATGAGGAAAAAAATCTACCTCTGGGATTAGAAAAGACGCTTATGTTTTTAGAATTATTCATTTAAGATGTATTAATATAAATTGTGGCTGACTAAATTTTTAAACTTAAAGTTCTCAACTTTTTACTATTACATAAAGTATTTGTTAAATTTGTCATGCTACCTCTAAGTTTTCCATGAGAACAAAAGGGGGGAAGAAATGAGGGTAGGTTTGTTTTCTGGTGTAGATTCCCAAAATAGAATGTAAATGAATGAGAATTTAATTTTTTATGAGTTCTATAGAATCTGTGATTGAATAACGTGTTTGCTATGTACATAATTGGTTGGAATATTTTTGTGTTAGATTGGGCTCAAGTCAAAGGTTAAATCACTTTGGTTTTTAACGATTTAACTATTACAACTGGAAATAAGAGAGCCCATTCATGATTAAAGACTAATAGAATATTTAAAGGCAAACTGGTCATATGGTATCTTGTTCTCCTTGATGTTGCTAATAAGCAAAAATTTATCCCTCCTAATGAGGCTAGAGGATTACCTTGAAGGGTCATGGGAACAATTTTGTGATAAATCAAGATGTAATAAGACTTATGGTTCAGGTTTTATATAACTGTTTGTTTGTTTGTTTGGTTTTCTTTTTAGTGAGGAAGATTGGCCCTGAGCTAACGTCTGTTGCCAATCCTCCTCCTTTTGCTTGAGGATGATTGGCCCTGAGCTAACATCTCTGCCTGTCTTCCTCTATTTTGTATGTGGGTTGCTGCCATAGCATGGCTTGATGAGTGGTGTGTGTGGGTCTGCACCCAGGATCCGAACCTGTGAACCCTGGGCTGCTGAAGCAGAGCGCGTGAACTTAACCACTATACCACTGAGCCAGCCCCCAGGTTTTATATAATTTTATGTGGAAAGACAGTATAGCCAGACTCTCTCAGTTTAAATACTCCATTACTTTTTAAGAGTTTAAACTTGGCTCTACTTTCTAAGGATTTGGGGCAAGTTATTTAACCTCTTATTTCTTTATGAAATAACCTCTTATTTCTTTATGAAATATTATTAGCTTTCATATATAGTGGTTCTTAATATATGTGAACATACAGGTATATAAGTGTATACATGAATATATATTTATATAATATATATGAACATATATGTATATAAGTGTATATATGAATATATATTTATATAATATATGTGAAGCTTAGAATAGTTCCTGGAACCTACTAATATTACATATTATTATAGTTTAGTGATTTTCTAGACAAGCTGCTTCTCTTTGGTTTGTAAATTTACCCATCATGGGACTTCAGGTCAGTGACAGTATTACAACAGCAAATTTGTCCTTAACATAGGAAATAAATCTGTGTTTTGGAAGAGAGAGAGAAGTCCAAGGACATGTATATATTTAGGCACTATTATTTCCTAGATATAATTATGATATTTATTTCTAATATAAAATAATGTAATTTCCATGAGCATGGATTAATCTGAGGGATTAATAATTCTTGCTTGTAGATGTACTTTTAAACATAGAGGGCAAATATTCCTTGCATTTATTTCAATGTATTGCTTTTCTAGACCTATTTTGTTTTCATCTTCCCAAAGACTTTCCCAGGTCTTAAACTCTCTTGCTTTTGGCAGCCCCACGCCATGTTATATCAAACCCTGTTAAAATGCACTCACAACCCATGCTAATTATAATTTAAGAATTGACTTCTGTTGAGCTGTAATTTAATAATTGGTATTATATTTTAGGCATTTAAATATTTACCAATTTTAATTTTGCATTGTTTGGGGCTTTTTTTGGTTGTTTTAGTACTTTGGAATCCTGAGATCTCAAACATTTTCATTGTCTCATGAAAACTCATAAACCCTAGGCTCTTTTTAATGGATAAAATGGCCCTATTCCAAATATAATTACCTTAGAGAAACCAAGGTGGCTCATTTCAATAGTAGTTCATGTTCAGCTCTGCCCTGATTTCACCCTTTCTTTATGGTATGGGTACATATCCTAGTTCTCTCTCTCTCAAAACAGCTTTGCCCAAAGAAATGAAAGGCAGCAATAGTACTTTCCTTATTAGGAGAGTTCATGTGCACCTCGAGACGTGGCAGAGTTACACTAAGTTAGGTGAAGGTACTGATAATCTTGGATGTGCAAAGCTTGGTACACAATGTTTAGCCTGAGTTTTGTACTATACCGTACAATCTGGATGACGGGAAAATTGGGCAGACTGGGAGTTTAAAGACTGGCATGTATTTTTGGTTTAATGTTAGTTAATGTTATCAGTTCCACTCAATAACATAAACCTACACATAAAACTAAAACCTACACATTTGTTTTAGTAGATGGTGTTGGAAAACTGGCTTTTTACATGGAGAAAAAAATTAAACAGGATACCTAACTAGCATCACGTCCAAAGGTGGACTCCGGATGAATTAAAGGTCTAAATGTGAAAGATAAAATTAATAGAAATACAGGAGAATATTGTTATCTAGGGGAGAGGAAGAGCTTCTTAAATAAAATCCCATATGGAGAACAAGTCATATAGGGAAAACCAAAAAACGATTAATTTTATTATACCAAAATTAAAGATTTTTGTCAATGGATGACAAATGACAGGGTCAGAGAAGATATTTGCAATATTTAAAACCAGCAAAGGATTTATATCTAGAATATACAAGAAACTGCTGAATTGTAAAGAAAACTTAACAAAGGATAGTGCATAGATAGTTCATAGAAGAGAAAACCAAAATATGAAGAGATGTTCAAACTCATTAATAATCGGGATTTTTTTTTTAAGAGCTATCACTTTACATCCTTGAGACTGGCCAAAATTAGAAAAATGGATAATGCCAAGTGAAGGTGGTGATATAGGGATATTAAAAACAAAACAAAACATAAGCCTACACATAAAATGAGCTGTGTTTCTGTATCCATGGACTTTTAGTTTCTTAATAGTCCTTCCCTTAAGTAAGCATAAAATATGGCTTCAAAATTTGATTGAAAATACGCTATTGAAACTCCCTCAAAGTTGGAAGCAAAATAATATTACTGATGGAGCTCTGGTGGTTAGGAGTGTTGTATTCCAGTCCTTGCTTTATCACAGCATGGCTAATTCCTTTAGGCAGTTCACTGTCTCTTCTGCTCTCCTCAGATATAAAAAGGGAAGTTGGAATATATTATTTCAAAGGTACCTTACAGCTCTAAAATTCTAGTAATTGTAACAAACTTTTCTTAATCTTCATTCAGCAAATATTTGAGGGCCTGCTCTGTGGCAGGCACTGTTTTATGGCTGAGGATGGGGTGATATAATAGCAGGGGCCTGGATGGACCACTTTTGATTATGTCAGAGATGGCCTTTCTGTAGAGGTGACATTTACATTGAGATCTGAAGTACAAGAAGTCAGCCAAGCAAAGAACAGAAGCATGAGCAGTTAGAAAAGAACATAGACTCTGGCTCCAGACTGACTGGATTCAGGTCCAAGCTCTGCCATTTACTAACTGTATGTCCTAAGACAGTTTCCTTAACCTTTCTGAGTCTGTTTTCTCATCTGTAAAATGGGCTTAATACTAGTATTTACTTTGTAGAGATGGGAGGCTTCAGTGAGTTAAGACATGTAAAGTGCTTGTACATAGTAAGCACTCAGTAAGTGTTACCTCTTATTTTTTTTTTTCCAAGTAGAGGAAACACCTGGTACAAAAGCTCAAAGACGAGGATAAGCTTGGTATGTTCCACAAATAAAGAATAGGTCTGTGTTTCTGGAAAATGGTAGGAAATGATGATGTAAGGGGAGGCTGGGCCAGATTGTGTAGAGCTTTATTGCTTAGAGTGAAGAGCTTAGACCTAGTTCTCAGCATGGTGGGAAGTAGTTGGAACGTTTTAAGCAGGGGAGTGACGTTGTCTGATTCACATTTTTAATAGATCACAATTGGTTGCGGTGGCAGATGTGTGGAGGGCAGTAGACTGGCTGTTGGGGCGGTCCTGGTGAGGGGGATGATGCTGTGACCTAGGGTAATAGTCACAGGTGGAGTACTGCGCAGACTTGGAAGTGTTTTGAGCACCTGAAATCATGTGGAAGAGATCCCTGGGGGGAGAGAGTGAAATGGGATAAAGAAGAAGGTCCAGGCCCCAAATCTCTAACACTAGCCCTGCCCTTTCTCTCTTGTTCTACTATGTACTTCATGGTCACTTTTTTTTTGTGAGGAAGATCAGCCCTGAGCTAACATCTGCTAATCCTCCTCTTTTTTTTTGCTGAGGAAGACTGGCCCTGGGCTAACATCCGTGCCCATCTTCCTCTACTTTATATGGGTCGCCGCCACAGCGTGGCTTGACAAGCGGTGCATCGGTGCGCACCGGGGATCGGAACCGGCGAAACCCCGGGCTGCTGCAGCTGAGCGCACGCACTTAACCGCTTGCATCACTGGGCCGGCCCCACTTCGTGGTCGCTTTTATTTGTCCACAAATCTGACTTGTCCCCCTCACCCTCCGTCCCTGCCTCCCATCGACCCTCCTATTTCTGCCATTCTCCTGTTTAGGCAGAATTGATGCCTTCCTTTCTCAGTGATTCTCATAATAAAAATCAGTGTCTGGTTCTGTTGACTATTCCGTTATAATGTCTTTCAAATTCTGAATCATCTTTTAAGGTTTTCCTCCCATCATCCTACTCCAGACATTTGTCCTCTTCTCTGAATTATTACAATAACCTGCCAATCGAAGTCTCTCCCTTAAGACTCTTCCCTCTCTGATCCATAATAATATGTGAAATAGTACTTTGCATTTGTGTAGCACATTCTAATTTTAAAAGTGCTTTCATATCTATTTAATTTGATTTTCATAAAAAACTTGACTTCCCGTCCTCTGATGAGGAAAGTGTGGCAGTGAAGGGCTATGACTTGCCCAAATCATACAGCTAGTAAGTGGTTGAGCAGAGGTCTGGCCCAGGGCCTTTGATTTCACATCCAGCGCTCCTTCTGTTATGTTGCAACCACTTCTGTCTTCTCCAACACCACTCTTAATCCACCTAAAATGCGGTCTTTGTCCTGTCACTTCTCTACTCAAAGCCTGATGCTGCCTAGGAAAAAATTTGACTCTGGCAGGCAAAGCTTTCCCCAGACAGACTTGGTTTCCACTTATGTCCCTCTGTTCCTGCCTTGAACACTCCGCTCAATGTAAACTATCCCATTATGTTCCCACTTACATGCACTGTTCACTCCTTTATTCCAGTTGGGGGTGCCCTCATTTTCCCATCCCTGCCTTCTGCCTGAACCTTCCTATGAGCCTATCTGGAAGCCAGGTTGTTTCCCAGCATCCTCTAGGAAGCCTCTCCTACCCATGAGCTCTCCATCCTGTTTTAGACAACAATCGAGGGCCTGGAATTAAGGCCTGGGGTGGAATTCCATCGTTGCCACTTAAAAACTGTGCCACTTGGATGAGTCATTTAACTTTTCTGATCCACAATCTTCTGTATTTAACGTAGAAATTATGAAGGTTACAGCAGAGACTTGTCATAAGGATAAAATCTAATGAGCTAATGTGGAAAGAATGTCTTTAATGTTAGTTACTATTGTCACTAATAACTTATAACATTCAATTATATGACATCCTTGGAACATCTTTTATATTGATGACATTATTATTTAATTTCCTCACAAATTTCCATATCCCCTTAGTTAAAATATATGCTCCTTTGATGAAAGAGGCTGGTTGTACTGCTTTATGTGACCCAAAAAGTCCTTAACAGTGTTATAGGGATTTCTGTTGAATGAATAAATAAAAGTTTGAGGATGCAGAGCTAAAATAAGTGCCACTTGATTCTTTGGGAAAAAACTTAAGGCAATTATTTAGCTCATATATCCTGGAGTTTAAATACCCATTATACTGGATAAGGTGAAAAGTTCAGGAACATGAAGAAAGAAATATGAAAAAATTTTAAAAAGTGGGAGAAAAGGGGTCACAGATGGATAAAAACCTCCAAAATACTTTTGGAAGTTGTCAGTGATTCCCTTGCCATTAAGAAAGAACAGTGTATATCGTCTCGTGCCTGTAGGGCAGAAGAAAAGATTGAGCAAGACTGCCAAGGGTTCTAAACTCAAAACAAAATGTTTCATTGTGGAGTGAGTAATTACTGTATCCCCACTTCATCAAAACTTAAGTCTAGGGGCCGGCTCTGTGGCTTGGCGGTTAAGTGCGCGCGCTCTGATGCTGGCGGCCCTGGTTCGGATCCTGGGCGCGCCCCGAGGCACCACTTCTCCGTCCAACGCGAGGCCGAGTCCCACGTACAGCAACTGGAAGGATGTGAACCTGTGGCATACAACTATCTACTGGGGCTTTGGGGGGAAAAAAATGAATAAATAAAATCTAAAAAAAAAAACAAAAAACTTAAGTCTAGGTCAGGGCCAAGAGAAGTCTAGGTCAGGGCCAAGAGGACATTTGAAAGCCTTTTTCGGAGATTCAATTTTACCTTACTCCCCATCCAAGTATTTTTATACTTGCTCTTTTGGGAAGCAATGGTTGCCGGCATCCCACTCCCTCCATTGTTGAGAACATAAGTGATACAAAGTTGAAACTTTAGAGAGGCGTGTTCTGTTTTTCTCCTGAGCAAACAGGAGAAAAAGAATTTCCTAACCAGAGGATGACCTTTGTTTGGAAGTGGGTGATGTGGCCAAGAGTTGAATGCAATTTTAATAACTGGGGTATTTGGGGCCCTGATGCTGGTGCTTGATATCAGAGATAATGCAAATAGTCAGTTTTTATTATCTGCCCTTCTTGGCCGTTGGACCCAGACAGCCTCCCACCTTGAGTCAACAAACCTTTAGTCAGTAAGCATGGGCATTATGGCAGGTCTCCTGTGGAAAGGAATAAACAGGAAAAGTTTGTATGCAGTGGACTGTAATTGTGGAGAGCAAACACACCACCGTGGCCTCTGTCACTCAGCCAGTCCCCTCCCTGTAGCAGTACTAGGCACTGTTTAGGGATGTGATACTGGAAAAAACATGCATAAAACTCCTGGTGACAACCAAGTGTCAACTGATTTATGGTCTCCAAAAGAATTTCCCTTCTCTTCCTCCCCCGTTACCCATCCCGTGCCCACAGTGGGAATAACTGGTTGTTGATCAGAGTTTTTTCCCTAAAATTATGATCATACAATGCTTGTCCCACTGATTTTTCTTCCCATTGTTCTTTGCCATATTGTAAGTCAGATGGAAATAGCTCTTATTTCTGTGATGAGCAAAGATAAGACCACTTAGGCATCATCCCACGGAGGGCTTGCACTGTAAATTAAAATAAATATGAAGACCCTGACAATAGTCGTTGCTGATCTTCTAGGATAGTTAAAATGTTGAACATGGAACTCACTAATAAAAGTTCTAATAAAAGAATTTGGTATATTATGTCTAAACTGGAGATATCACATATGAAATACTGGTGGTATTAGGGAAAGCTCTCGTAAAAAAAGAGTCACATAAGAATACAATTTGGGAAAGGAATGAGATTGTTGATTCACTGATTTTTTTTTTTTATTGAGCTCATCCTATGTCACGGGCACTGTACTGTGCACCAGATATACAGTCAATGAACCAGAGAGACATGCTCCTTGCCCTCAGTAAACTTATGTTTTTGTGGAAGGAGACAGACAAAAACTATATAAATAAATAACAATAATAATAATCACAGCTAGCACTTGGTGTTTATTAGGTATGAGGCACTGTTCTAAACAAGTTACATATATTAACTCAACCAACAACCCTATAAGTTAGGTAATGTTATCCCAAATTTACAAATGAAGAAATAGACACATGTAGATTAAGTAATTGATACACAATGTCATGTAGCTTGTAACATAAAGAGCCAAGATTTGAACTTGGATACAGGCGTCTTGAATTCTTGACTTATACACTCTAATTACAAAACATAACAAGGGCCCTGGAGTGAAAAACAAGGTGCTTTTAGGGAATACTAAAGAGAAAGGATGATAATTTTTTAGCAGGTTAAATGTTTCAATTCTGCTTGACTGACTGGAGTATTTTTTTGGCATATATTTGAGCTACGCTAGTGGTGCTTAATTGAATATAACATTTCTGATTATAAGAATTTTTTTCCTTGTAGTTCATTGGAAGAAGCACTAATGTGATTCCTTTTAACCTAGAATAACAGAATGGACTAAAAATAATGAATATTGTCATGGACTGTCAGGGATTCAACTTTAGTTGAACCTACATCCTAGAATTAATAAAGTGGATAATAAATGAGATGAAAAAATACAATAGTTATCTGTTGGCCATATTTAGGTATAGCCTAGCCTCTCGGCAGAAGGATTAACCGTGGTACCCTTAATACTGTAATTCCTTGACTGTAGCAGGTAAAAGGCCAGAGGGAGAGGGGATAGGTGAACACTTCATTTTCGCTTTGTTTCATTCTGGTGCCGATGCCTAGCCTAGCACACAATGGCCAACACATAGTAGGCCCTCAATGTGTATTTGTGGAATGAATGAATGAATACGAGGGATAAATTTTGTTTCTAATACTCGAGAAAAAAGACAGAGGGATATAGCCCACCAGAGTCTAATGTTTAATTATTTGGGGAAAAGCAATTACCCAGAATTAATCTGTACTCTATTAATAGTCTATTTAATTACAATTTAATAAATAGAAGTTCACTTTGGAAACCATGTTAATAGTCAAAAAGTACATAAGAGGTCTTCAAACTGTTCCTCAGAAAATTAAAAGGAGAACTACTGTATGATCCAGCAATCCCACTTCTGGTATTTATCCAAAAGAATTGAAAGCAAGGTCTCAAAGAGATATTTGCACACTCATGTTTATAGCATTATTCACCGTAGCCAAGAGATGGAAACAACCCATGTCTCCTTCCATGGATGACTAAACAAAATGGGGTATATACATACAAGGGAATATTATTCAGCTTTAAAAAGGAAGGAAATCCTGTCACAAGCTACAACATGGATGAACCTGGAGGACATTGTGCTAAATGAAATAAGCTGGTTGCAAAAAGAGAAATACTGTATGATTCCATTTATATGAGATATCTATTCAAATTCATAGAAATGAAAGGTAGAATGTGTGGTTGCCAGGAACCGGGAGGTGAGGGAAAAGGAAAGTTGTTTAATGGCTATAGAATTTATGTTTTGTAAGATGAAAATGTTCTGGAGAACTGCTTAACAACAATGTGAAGATACTTAACAGTATTGAACACTACACTTAAAAATGGTTAAGATGGTAAATTTTATGTTACATGTTTTTTTAAGACAATTTTTTCAAAAAGTCTTTACATAACATAGTTTTGCCTATATTCAGCTTCCTTTTCTGTGTTTTAGGTAGCCACAAAATTTGAACATTTTTTCCTTCCTTCATAATGTTCGGAGTGAATTGCTGTTTACTTTCCATTCTGCCCCATTGTCTGGCGTTTATAATGTAGAGAGGAGCGTTTCATTTAATTGAGAGAGAAATTTACTGTATATTTTTGATAGAGGAACATTCTGGGGTTAGAAGCACTGTGTGCACCGGAAGCAAACCCAGAGTCTACTTTGGATCACCTTGTAGTTCATGAATAATCAGCAGGTGTCTTTCCTTTCTCTGTTTCTTCCTCTTTGAAAGGCACTGTTTTCCTCCCTGATGGTCAGGAATGACCTAATGCTCATCGCATAGGACAGAAAGCCTGCAACTCCTCCAACTGTAGCATTTGTTGTGTGAGGCAAACTCTTGTATTGCCTGTTCAATTATAAAAGGAAAGACGACATAAAAGATATAGACTTGTCTGTGATTGTTTTCCCATTATGTCGGAAGAGGCAGTGAGAAAACTAGTACCAGCATGCAAATACATCTTTGTGGCTATTCTGTTAAATACTTCATCTTGTAAAGAATAGAGTGTATGTTAATTTCGTGATTCGCTATGCCTACTAGTTGATGCTCTCTGTAAAAGAGATTCTAGAAAAATGTAGTTGTAATAACTATGTTACCCAATCTTTAAGTCCTGTATCAAATACTACCTCCTTCAGGAGGTCTTTCCTAATAATAATACTTTTTAATAGACACACAACCCCCCCCCCAAACAACCCCCCCCAGTCCAAACACGATTCCTGACTCTCGTGACCTATCTTGCACTAGTTTGTACCTTGCTTATGGAAATATTCTGTTAATGATGATATTTATTTCATTTTCTTACCCCTCACCCCATAACATAAGCTCCTTTAGGGCAAGGGCTATCCTGCCCTTAGTCCTCCTGTTGTCTGAAGCACCTCCTGCCAGCAAAAGAAAACAAGTGCTTGGTAAATATTTGTTGATCAAACTGTTTACATATTCATTAAATTAACTGTTCTGGTTGTTCCCAGACATATGAAAGATATGCTAATCCACTCTATCACTGTTTCCTGTTGCCCAACCAAGGTAAACATATTGCTGCTACTTTAATTACTTGTTGACTGTTCAGGAAGTTTTTGTTTGTGTTGAATGGAAGTCAGACCTGTTGAGTTCTCTGGCACATGGGAGGTTGTTTATAGCTTCTCTGTTTTGTTGGTGCTATTGTTCAATGGGACCTGCCTGAGGAACATACTGTACACCAAACAGTTTACACTAAGCATTCATTTATTCATTGGCTCACCCGTCAGATGACTCATTGATTGCTTGTACCTGTTCATGTGAATGTCTGCAAGCTTGAAATACCCTTAATGTTAGTGTATTTTGTTTCAAATGATATAGGTGTCCTATCATATTATTTATAAGTTTTAGCGCCAATTAACAGATTGGTCCCTCAAACATATAAACAAGGAGCTATGTAATATAATTATGTTTTTAAAAAAACTTTTGAAAGGAGACCCTGGTCGTCTTATTGTTCTAGGGAAATTTGCAACCATTCTATAGAGGTAGAAAGAATACACTCACTCATCAGCATTACTTCTTCCAAAGAGACCTATTTTTTTAAGGTTAAACATACTATAATGAAATTTTGGTATAAGGTTAATTTTCAATACTACCAGGGAACTGATTTTTATTTAGTTGATCTAAGAGTATACATGTCAAATATCTTCCAAAAGAGTCACATATAGGAATGCCACTTATTACTTACAAGTAGAAGAGGCTTTCTTTATCATTCACATAGTATATTTTTGTTTACTTTTTCATAAAAATTATTTATGTAAAGTACACAGTTTGATATTTAGTAATGCCTCTTTTACTAATGAAAATTGTTTTGCTAGAGGTAACACGGAGGTGAAATTATTATCTCATTCTTACTCTAACGGTTTCATTTGAAATGTTTTCAGTATTAGTAATCTTTCTTTGGGTAGCCAGCTGTTGCTGTAGAACAAGGGAACATCTTATTACAAGTTGTTTGTTTGGTCTGGGTGAGGTAATGATAATGTAATCAGATTGTTAAGCTTCACAGAAGCATATACTCTCATCACTTTAAAATTTTTTTAAGTAGCATTATTAGTTTCATTAAAATGGTACTTGCCTCCTAGTAAGTAACTAAAATAATACCAAAAAGGACAAAAAGAAGGGAAAATTACCCAATGACCTATTGCTACTCACACTTTTCTGAACATTCTTTTAGAAATCTCTAAACAGAAATTTAAATGCATTTTTACATAGAAGAAATATTCACACTTGCTATTCTATTAGTAACTTTATCGTTTAAATAATATGCCATAAACATCTTTCTATGTCGGCAAACATTAATCTGTACACCACTGTTGTAATAGTCATTATAGTATTCCTTTATGTTTTATAATTTACTTGATTCCCTCTCAATGAACATATATGTTGTTTTCAATTTTGGAGTTTTAGCCACTCACATTTCAGTGGCCGGAGAGGTCCAGAAAGGTTGATGGTTACTCTGAGTGAATGGTGCATATCCCATAAATATTTCACGGGCTTCTAGTTATGTCATGATATTAAAGTCTACACAGTTTATTAGATGACTATTTCATGGTTGACACACACACGCAGCAGCTCCTTGGGGGCACACACAGTAACCCCTTGCTCTCACCACCCTGGAGCCTCCCTCCAGCAGCCCACTCCTTGCTCAGGTTACAGTTAAACTCCCTGATCTGGGGAACTCGGATTTCCAGTGTGTTTCCTACGTGCTTTCTTTCCCCTCTGGATAATTGTGCAAATGCTGAACTCTTCCTCTTACCCTTCCATTTTTCACAGGCCATGAATTCATTTGTTCTCCAGTAGAGAGTCCTTTATTATACAAATGATTGTTCAGAATCTTCCTTAATCTCTTTCATCCTTTCCTCCTCTCTTCTGACTCTTATCTAGTTACCTGTTTCCCTGCCCCTCCTCTTTCACTTTCCCTCTCCCCCCTCCACTTTCCGTGGCTTGATAAAACCATCTACTGAATATAAGAGAACAAGAATCCATAAGTTCCGAAGTGCAATTAAACAGAGTTAAAATAAAAAGCTATTTTTACAGCCCTTCAAATGGACAGAATCTGAAATGTTTCCATTGAATTAGTCCTTCAAGTATCTGTATATGAGATACATTCAATATTCGGTATATCATATATTTGTTTATTCATATGTTCTCCCCTGCCTCCTCCCTGCACCACTAAAAGGTAAGTTCCACGAAGGCGGGAATTTGTTTTGGTATTTCCCTGTTCTTGGCAAATGTAGGTACTATTTGTTAAATGAATGAGTGAATTTTAAGTAAAATATGACTTATTTCTCTTATTTTTTAAATGGGTATTTTGTTTTAAAGCTCTCATTGCAACTATATTTTATGTGTTTTTTTTTCCCATTTCAGGTGTGTGGTATTTCAAAACTTTAATGAGTTATATTGTTTGCTCTAGGCTAACTTTGGAATTAAATCCCCATTTAATCACTGTGTTTATCAGAAAGTATATTCTGAGTTCTAAAACTGACTTAAAATGAACTTTGGAATACAAACTGTAAGGGGGGGGGCCTCCTTAAAGAAGTATTCAAGTACAGGTATACTTTTTGTGTTCCTTAAAGAGGCAGTTTATCAATCTCCATTACAAGTATAATTTTGTTAAAGTTTCTTCACGAATGTTCCTCTCGCTAGAGTTTGTGTTGTTCTAATTAGTCACCGTTCCTTGTGTTACAACTAGCACAAAACTTCTGCTTTGCAAATGTAAATTGTTACATATGTGTTAAGCAATAATCCTGTAAATTTTCTCAGGAAGCGGTTTTGCAAGAGACAATGTCTACACTTGGAAAGAAACCCTACATTTGGGTTGTGGTTTAAGATGGTTTGGGGGATACCTCTGTTTCTTCCTACCTGCTGTTTCCTTCATTCTTTTCTCTTCTCTCCGTGAGAGTGCCCAATTAGTCATCTTAACTTCAACTGAAGTTTTGTTGTTGTAGGAAGAAATAAATTCAGTTTACTGTTTTGCTCTTTTGTGTATTTTCTCTTTCTTTGAAGCAGATCATATAAAGGGAGTAGAAGCAAGGGATAAAAATTATTAAACTGCCTTTCTCACTCAAAAATCAAATAAGCCTTGGGATGTCGAAAATTGTGTAGTTTATTTTAAAAAAATAATAAAACAAAAACAAGAGAGAGGTAGAGAGATGATAACTGACAGTTTATTTCCTAGAGGATTTCCTGTAGCATTTTCCTGTGGGTTTGCATAGAGGTAGGAAATTGCTCTTGTTTTAGTATAGATATTTCCGTGCTTATGAATGCCAACCACTTTGGATTTGGGATGGCTGCCCCTAGAACTCGGGAGAGAGGGGTGTGTTTTTAAGACCCCAGAATCGTTTCTTTCAGAGTGTCCGCTATTTTGAGAAAACATGTTCAAAGCTGTCCCGTGCTTTCTTGCTGTGGGCCAGGCAGCTTCTGTGTACCAGGTGGGTAGGGATGTAGAGCTTAAGCAAGCAGGTGCGCAGACTGCCTGGCTTTGGATTTGGTTTTAAACCTGCCTAGAGAAGGGACTACGGTAGACAGAATGATGGGCCCCCCAAAGATGTCCATCTCTCAATTCCTGGAACCTGTGAATATGTTACTTTCTGTGGTGAAATGGACTTTGCAGATGTGATTAAGAAAAAGATCTAGAGATGGGAAGATTAGCCTGGATTATCCAGTGGGCCCAATGTAATCACGAGAGTCCTTATAGGAGGGAGGCAGGAAGGTCAGAGAAGGAGATGTGATGACAGAAGTCAGGGTAATGCAAGAAGAGGCCATGAGCTGTGGAATGCAGGTGGCCTCTAGAAGCTAGAAAGGCAAGGAAATAGATCCTCCCCTAGATAGGAATGCAGCCCTGGCAACACCTCGATTTCAGCCCAGTGACACCCATTTTAGACTTCTGGCCTCCAGAACTGTAAGAGAATAAATTTGTCTTGTTTTAAAGCACTACATTTGTGGTAATTTGTTACAGCAGCAGCAGGGAACTGGGGTAGTGATCTTGGGTAAATTCCTTAAACTGTAAGCCTGTGTTTCTCCATCTTTTTTGTTTCATAACAGTTTTATTGAGATATATTTTTACATATCATAAAATTCTCCCATTTTCAAGTGTACAATTCAGTGATTTTTAGTAACTCTACCAAGTGGTAGAACGATCACCAAATCAGTTTTGGAACATTTTACTCCTCCAATAAGACCCTTCATGCCCACTTTACAGCTAACCCAGTCTCCAGGCAACCACTAATCTGCTTTCTGTCTCTATAAATTTTCCTTCTCTTGACTTTCATATAAATGGAACCATACAGTATGTTGTCTCTTGTGTCTGGTTTTTTTTCACTTTGCATAATGTTGCTTTGTAACAGTACCTTCTTCCCAGGATTGTTGTAAGAATTAAATCAGATCACAAATTCAAAGTGTTTAGCACAGTGTCCAACAAACAGTAAGTGCTCGGTAAATGTTCTTTTTCTCTGTCTTCTACTATTTATTCTTTGTTAGCTTTTTTTAGATTCATGAACAAATTCACTAAAATATATATATATATATTATATATATATATTTTTTACTTGCTGAGGAGGATTCACCCTGAGCTAACATCTGCTGCCACTCTTCCTTTTTTGTATGTGAGCCACCACCACAACACAGCCACTGACAGAGGAGTGGCATAAGTCCACACCCGGGAACCGAACCTGGGCCGCCAAAGCGGAGCACACCAAACTTAACCGCTAGGCCACCGGGGCTGGACCTCACAAAAGTATATATATATTTGTTGTGTGTGAGGAAGATCAGCCCTGAGCTAACATCCATTGCAATCCTCCTCTTTTTGCCGAGGAAGATTGGCCCTGGGCTAATATCCATGCCCATCTTCCTCTACTTTATATGGGACGCTGAGACACCATGGCTGGACAAGGGGTACATCGGTGCACGCCCGGGATCCAAACCTGCGAACCCCAGGCTGTCAAAGCAGAGCGAGTGCACCTAACCGCTACGCCACCAGGCCGGCCCCACAAAAGTATATTTTAACACACAATATAATATGCAACTGTCACTCTCTTAGTCTTATTTATGTTGTGAGTAATGTAAATCTACTAATTCATGTGTTAAATTGACTTTGGGTGTGGCGTAAGAACCTAAACACCCTGCTTGCTTTTTTTCCCTATGGGAGAGTATGTTCTGTGTTCTAGGTGACTGACTTACAACATGAGTTTTTGGAGCACAATGGTTTCCTCCTTGGGGACTGCCTGTGTTATCCAGATAGATTGTATTAGTGTTCTGAACTTACTTTGAGGTTGAGAGGTCTTTTACCTGGCGCTCTGTCGCAACCAAAACGGAGAGGAAGTATAACGACTAAGTAGCATCCAATCTTAGGAAAATCTTTGTGAAAGTCACAAACCTGTGAGGAGTATTAAAGAAGCACTGTGGAGTGCTTCAATTTGCGCTAATTTAACCTGACAGAGTGATGTCCTGATGGGCTTAGAATCAAGAAGCAAGAGCCAGAAAAGAGGAAGACAGTGGAGGTCGGAATAACAAGTAACCACTACTGTTGTTGGAGTTGTCATAGCATTTTGAATATCCTTCTATTTTGTATCCCTATCATCTTTCTATAGTTTTTTAAGCCTATTAACATTTGTCTTCCTGACTCTTATCCATTATCCCAATTGTAAACTTCTTTAGGGCGAGAATCTGACTTATTTGTCTTAGAAGTGTTAGTGACTTGCCTAGCCACTGAGACTTTGATTGATTGGTGGATGGATGAATGGTTGGATTTATGGATGGATAGCTGACAGGTTAATGCTTAGAAAAGTATTCTAACTCTTGGACAGTAGTGTTCTCCTGTGTTCCTCTGGGCTACCCTCAAGAAACAGATAAAGGGAGTAAGTTCATGGTCATGAATCCATTTTCATTTTTGCTACTGATAAAGTATTTAGCTTTTCTGAAAATTGACAAAATACCTTTTGGCTGAAGAATACAGAAATATATAGTACCTTATAAGGTATTATATGTTGTCCAAATTAAGTTGTCTTATTTTGAATTCTCTTGAGACCCACTTTGGCTTAGCTGTGGGCAGACCAACTAAATTCAGGTAGTCTAGCTTTTATTCTTTTATTTTTTCAGAAGTAAACAGCCTCACTAAATGTTTGTCATTACCAAAAGTTTGGCTCATTTTGGTTGGGTAAAGGCTGAGTTTAGAATTTGTGCATTGTTCTTACTCTATTCTTTCTTGTCCTGCTATTTAAACACTTGTTTGCTGTTGAACACTTCCATGTAAAAAGAGGCAAGGCACAATAGCCGAGAAGTAGAAGCAACCCAGATGTCTATCGATGGGTGAATGGATAAACAAAATGTGGTGTATACATACAAGGGAATATTATTCAGCCTTAAAAAGGAAGGAAGTCCTGTCATTTGTGACAACATGGATGAACCTGGGGGACATTATGCTAAGTGAAATAAACCCACAAAAAGACAAATATCATATGATTACACTTATTTGAGGTATCTAAAGTAGTCAAATTCATAGAAACAGAAAGTAGACTATTGGTTGCGAAGGGCTGGGAGGAGCAGGAAAAGGGGAGCTTAACAGCTACAGAGTTTCAGTTTTGCAAGATGAAAAATTTTTGGTTTGTTTCACAACAAGGTGAATATACGTAACACTACTGAACTTTTCGCTTACTAATGGTTATGATTATAAATTTTATGGTATGTGTTCTTTACCACAATAAGAAAAAAAGAAGAGGCAAGGAGCTGAAATTTGAGTTAGTCAAGTTTGCTACTCGAAGAAACTTTTCCATAGCATTCAGTGGGCTAAGGTTTAGAATAAAGCACATGTATCTGTATATAGTACAGAGCAAAACAAGAGTGAGATGGTCATCTTTTTCTTTACATTTTCACCAGGTTTTAACTAAGTTTCATTGGACTCTTGCCAGTTTATAACAGACTGCCAGTTACCATGAAGCTGGGCATGATATCAAAACAATTTCTTTCAAACTATTATAAAGATGATTTTGAGACTCCGAGCTGTTTTGGTAACCCCCACTATGCATCTCTACCGAGACCTGAAAATGGATTGATACTATAGCAAGGGAGGACCCAAGTTTTCCTTTATTTTCAGTAACATGACATTACAGGATGAAGTCTTGGCAATGACCATGTGTTCCTTGGTATTTATCTCCCCACAGACCTTGCCAGTGTTTTTTTCAGCCCATTGGGAAGCAATGGAAGAAAATGAGTATTCCTTCTTATTGGAGATGCAGTGTGTCATATATGCTGTTTATTCTGATAACGGACAGGAAGAACATTGAATATATTCTTTACACGATATTTTATACTATATAAGCACATGGTCCATTTATGTACAAAGAGGAAATTAACTTTTTCTTGCCATTAACACTTATTTTTATATCACCTTTATTGAAATATAATTGGCATATAACATTTGTACATTTAAGGTGTGCAATGTGTTGATTTGATATATATTGCAAAATGATCACTACCCTAGCGTTAGCTAACACCTCCATCATGTCACATAATTACCTTTTCTTTCTTTGTGGTGAGAACATTTAAGATCTATTCTCTTAGCAACTTTCAAGTCTATAATACAGTATTTTTAACCATAATCACCATACTGTACCTTAGATCCCCAGAACTTATTCATCTTATAGCTGAAAGTGGAAAGTAACTTTTTAACTAAATTGAAAAGGAACTATAAAGATAACTTCTGCTTCCAAAAGTTTTTTAGTTGCAAAGTTTTTATTTCTTTCTATAGTACTAGGCTCTGTTAGAGATTTAAGATAAGTTAGGCAGATTCCCTGCCCTTCAGATACTCACAGTGTGATGGAGAGAAATACCTTCACAGCAAATTATGATACAAAACAGACTCGAATAAATGCTGTGATAGAAGATTAAATGAATTCTGTGAGAATAAGGAAGAAGTTAATTCAGATGGAGTGGGGGGTACAACTTAGTTGAAACTTGGAAGATAAATAGACTTTAGTAAGTGAAGAAGAGGAAAGACTTCTCTAGGGGAAAAAGAGAACATCATGAGTGGAAGCTCTGAGATTGAAAATGTATTGTTATGTCACTGGACCCTAAGGTGCAGGGGAGAAAATGATGAAAAACAAGACTAAAATTTACTTGAGGCATTCAGACCACTAACAATCTGACACCAATCACTTTTGGTGGACATAAAATTTGTAACCAAGCCCAGGACTAGATTGATATTCCCTGTTAACAATGACTTCAAAAAATTTCTGTAGGTAGGGCCCTACAATTAATCCTTTAAATGGAAAGTGAGGTTTTCCCTCCTGCTTTAAAATGAGAAGTTGTCCTAAAGTTGAGTGTCTACAGAATCCTCATATTTTATTACAGTTGGTAGAACTCCTACACATACAGTCACCTGCCCTTCTGTTCACTCACTGGTGCTCGAAGGTCGTCAGTTGTCTACACTCACCCCAACTCATCAGTGTACTTCTTCAGACAAGTAGAATTACAGAAATGGAAGAGATCCAAGATACCATTCGGGATAAAACTCTGATTTTGAAAATGAGAAGATTTCCAGAGAGGTTAAGTGCCCAGATGACAAATGTAACGTACAGAAGCAGTGCAAGAGCACAGTCGCTCTGGCTCTGAACCCCTTGCTCTTCCCAGTCTACAGCACAGCAAGGAAGCGGCAAGGGGCTTACACCTCTGTACACGAGCCCCACTTCCCTCTGCATGTCTTTTCTTGTCATATTTTAGCTTTTCTGTCTAATGCAGGTTATTTGAAACTCCACAGATTGCCTGGCTGCTTCTGGGTCTTACAATTTAACAAGAGTTGAATGGAGTTGTTAACCCATCAGTGTTAAAATCTATTGCTTTAACATCAGCTACATCCTTGTATAAAAATGAGAGTAATGGAAAATTTCTCTCAGATTTTAAATTAGGGCACTCCTCCTGACCCACAATCTGTTAGATCCTTGCTATTTGTGACCCTTTCAGATAAACAGTATGTATCTTCGAGAGGCTGACACTGTTACTCTCTTTTAATTCTAGTAGTGGTCTAGAAAAACTGCATCCACCCCTTTACCGTCACATCAGTATTTTCCTTGCCTCTATACTATTGACAGCTTTCCTATAGGACACCTAAGGAAATATTTTCTTGTAATATAACATGGCAAAGTTTTTGAGAACTCTTGAAATGACAATAATGATATTCCAATCTTAATGTAGTTAAGTATATCAATTAATTTCTATTTGATTTTTATCTGTGTTTAATAACCTTAAGAATAACAGTCAGTTATTTTTCACTGTTTTGTTCAAAACCATGTATCTAAAATAGCTTGAAACATATCTAGTTCTCCAGTATAAAATTTTTAAAAATTACTTATCCACTTAAATGATCGGTAACTCAATGTCAAACATTTGGATATTTGAAAATATCTAAATAATTCATGTAAAGTTTTCCAATTTATCCAAAATATTATTATATAGACATGGTTGAGTAGTTGTTGATGTAGTAGTCTAGAACATTCATTTAGGAAGTGTTATTTTCTGTTAGTTCCTTTGAATAGAAAAAGACGAACTCATCAATTGGATTGATAAGTGGCACTGTTTATAAAATCTGCAATGTGAAGGGAAAGAAATGAAGCTGACATATGTAATATAAATTGAATACCTGGAAATGCCAACATCGGTAGTTCTTAGGAAGAGAAACATTGCCTAGGGCGGAGCCAGGTACAAAAAAGAATTCTGGAATTTTTGTTTCCACTGCCTCACCTCAATGCCAAGAAACATTAGGAGCTTTATTATTGAATGTTATTTACTTATTTATTTTTTTGTGAGGAAGATTAGCCCTGAGCTAACATCTGTTGCTAATCCTCCTCTTTTTGTTGAGGAAGATTGGCCCTGGGCTAACATCTGTGCCCATCCTCCTCTACTTTATTTATTTATTTTTTTTAATGATACTGGGGGGTTAACAGTATCATTCTTTTTTTTTTTTTTAATTTTATTTATTTTTTCCCCCAAAGCCCCAGTAGATAGTTGTATGTCATAGCTGCACATCCTTCTAGTTGCTGTATGTGGGACACGGCCTCAGCATGGCTGGAGAAGCGGTGCGTCGGTGCGCGCCCAGGATCTGAACCCGGGCCGCCAGCAGCAGAGCACACGCACTTAACCGCTAAGCCACGGGGCTGGCCCGCTCCTCTACTTTATATGTGGGATGCATACCACAGCATGGCTTGATAAGCGGTGCGTAGGTCTGCACCTGGGATCCAAACCTGCGAACCCCTGGCCACTGAAGCAGAGTGTGCGAACTTAACTGTTATGCCACCAGGCTGGCCCCCTTGAATGTTATCTTTTAAAAAAAATCTTCCAGCTTTTCATTTATACTAAATTTTAATTCATAGTGTATAAATGAATATAGGTCAATCACAATAGATTCATAGATAGGACAGTACACACTTGGAAACTTTTACACCTTTTAAAACGGTTATTAAACCTGGCCTCCAGTGATTGCTTTCAATAATAGATTTTTTTATTTTGCAAAGAACAACATAAAGCAGTATGTCCCAGCGTGTCAACATTTTTTAATTGCAAAATAATAAGGACATAGTATTGGCATGGAATGTATGTGGACAAAATTGGGCAGTGTGATCTAGTGATAATGCCGTTGGGTCCGTTCAGACCCAGGTGAGCAATCATATTCTAAGGGTGCTGATGAACCAAAAGATGACAGTCCAAAGAGAAGCTGCAAATGAAGTATCGCATCACTCTTTACCTACTTATGCCTTTTATTAATGACTTAGGTTAAGACATAGAAGATTTTATGTGTATAAAGGTAGTCAATGAAACAAGGCTGAGAAGGATAACTAATATGTTGAATAGCAAAGTTAGAAATAAAAGATTGAAGAAGACTACAAAAATATTAGTCATTTCTTTTTATTCTATCATAGGTAGGAAAAATGGATGGAGACTTAGCAGACTGATATATGCAGTGAATAAACGTTTAGTCTTGATCTTTGATTCTCAAGAGAGATCAGGACTAGAAAGACATAGTTTAATGGCAATTCCTATGAAGAAGGTGAGAATTTTAGCTAATTGCAAGTTCAGTGTAGACCAACGGTGTTACTGTGAGAGCTAGAATCTTACTCTGCATAATAAAAAGCATTGATGTGATTATTTATAGTTTGCAAGGCACTTTTTTTAAAGTTGGGTTTCTTGAGGTACAATTTACATAGTGTAAAATACATCCACTTTAGTGTAGCGCAGCGTTCTGAGTTTCGACGACTTCCTGCAGTCAGAACACCACCACCGCAATTAGGGTATGGACCATTTCCTTCAATCCAGACACTTCCCTCTTGTCCCTTTTAGTTGACCCCTCCCCTTCTCCCAGCTCCTGTTAACCATTGTTTTCTGACCACATAGTTTTGCAAAGCATTTTTCACATAACTTCTTAAAATTTAATTCTCACAAGATCTCTTCAACGTGGATATTACCAACGTGTCTATTTTATAAATGAAGAAACTAGGTCTCAGTTAAGCAACTTTCTGAAAGCTACACTATACAAGTAGTGGAGCCAAGACCTGAACCCTCACTTTCTAACAGAATCCTGAATACATCCATTGACTCTTCCGCCTAGCCCCTTTCTCTAGGATCCCCACCCACTCTTCTCTGCCTTGTTCAGTCACCTCCAAGTGGATCCTATATTAGGAGCCAGTATTTAACTTTCACGGTAACATACTAGAGGAGAACCTAGAGCAGTGTTTCTCAATCTTTTTTATATTATCATTCCCCTAAGGAGCCTTTATAGATTTTTTTTCCCCTAATCACACTGCCCCCCAATTAAATTTTAACACCACAGATATACTATATATCTGTGTGTGTTCTGTATGTATCTATACTTTATATATAAAAAGAGTAAGTTTTTTTCACCCTTCCCCCAAGAACCAATTTGCCCCCATTGGGGGCAGTATCACCCCCATTGAGAATGCTTAGACTAGAGCAATAGTCTTCATCTGTTATCCCACCTGGCATGCATGACACATGACCCTTGAGTGAGTATGAAATACATGCAAGGTTACATCCAAGTTTTTACAACACTAAAAATTTTAGAGTAAATAGCATGGTAGACTTTTGGCATGATGTTCATGAAAGCATCTTAAGAACATGTAGATAAGTAAAAGCGGTTTAGGGTAACCTTCAAATATTATTTAACAGGATAAGTTCAAGTATGGCTAATCTAATTTTTAAAATAATTTTTTAAATGTTGGCTTGTAATCTAGATCCAGACTTTAACATATAATATTAATAAGATAAACAAGGTAGTTCTACTGAAGAATATACGTTAATCTTATTTTTGTTAAATGCTGCAATGCGTATCACGTATAGCTTTCACTTTTGGTTAATGTGAATGATTATTGCAGATGTATCTTGCCTCATCACTTTATCTGCCTTTCATCAAGCAGTCATAACTGAAGAGTCTTGATAACCACATGTCATTGTCCTCTTTTGCCTTATGTGCAATGTAGAGGCAGATGTAGTCCTTACTTTTTTGTGTGTGTGGTAAAATACACCTAACATAACATTTTACCATCATAAACATTTTTAAATGTACAGTTCAGTGGTATTAAATACATTCCCATTGCTGTGCAACCATCACCAACATCCATCCCCATAACTCTTTTCATCTTGTAAAACTGAAACTCTATACCCATTAAACGCTAACCCCACCACATCATCCCAGCCCCTGGCAACCACCATTATACTTTGTCTTTTTGCTTTTGACTATTCTAAGTACTTCATGTAAGTGGAATCATACAGTATTTGTCTTTTTTATGACTGGCTTATTTTACTTAACATAATGTCCTCAAGGTTTATCCATATTTTGTAGCATATTGCAGAGTTTTCTTCTGGTTTAAGGGTGAATAATATTCCATTGTATGTATATATCACATTTTGCTTATCCATTCATCCATCCACGGACACTTGAGTTGCTTCCACATTTTAGCTGTTATGAATAATGGTTCTATGAACATGTACAAATATGTGTTCTGGACCCTGCTTTTGATTCTTTTGGGCATATACCCAGAAGTGGAATTGGTGAATCATATGTTAATTCTATTTTTAATTTTTTGAGAAACCGCCATACTCTTTCTCACAGCAGCTATACTCTTTTACAGCCCCACCAACAGTGTACAAGAGTTCCAGTTTCTCTACATTCTCACCAACACTTGTTTTCTGTTTTTTTTGTGTGTGAGGAAGATCAGCCCTGAGCTAACATCTATGCTAATCCTCCTCTTTTTGCTGAGGAAGACCGGCTCTGAGCTAACATCTATTGCCAATCCTCCTCCTTTTTTTTTCCCTAAAGTCCCAGTAGATAGTTGTATGTGATAGTTGCACATCCTTCTAGTTGCTGTATGTGGGATGCGGCCTCAGCATGGCCAGAGAAGTGGTGCGTCGGTGTGCACCCAGCATCCGAACCCGGGCCCCCTGTAGTGGAGCGTGCACACTTAACCGCTAAGCCACGGGGCTGGCCCTTGTTTTCTGTTTTTTTGATAGTAGCCATCCTAATGAGTTGGAGGTGGTATCACATTGTAGTTTTAATTTGCATTTGCCTAATGATTAGTGATATTGAGCATCTTTTCACGTGCTTATTGGCCGTTTGTATATCTTCTTTGGAGAAATGTCTATTCAAGTCCTTTGCCTATTTTTGAATCAGGTTTTTTTTTGTAGTTGAGTTTTAGGAGTTCTATATATATTCTGGATATTAACCCCTTATCAAATACACGATTTACAAATATTTTCTCTTTCTGTGGGTTGCCTTTTTACTCGATTGATAGTGTCTTTTTTTTTTTTTTTTTTTTGGTGAGGAAGACTGTCCCTGAGCTAACATCTGTTGCCAGTCGTCTTCTGTTTTGTATGTAGGGTGCCTCCACAGCATGGCTTGATGAGCAGTGCATCTGTCCATGCCCCGGATTCCACCCTGTGAACTCCAGGCTGCTGAAGCAGAGTGTGTGGACTTAACCACTAAGCTACCAGGTTGCCTCTGATAGTGTCTTTTGATGCACAAAATTTTAAAATTTTTATGAAGTCCAATTTGTTTCTTTTGTTGCCTGTGCCTTTGTTGTCATATCCAAGAAATCATTCCCAAATCCAATGTCTTAACACTTTTGTCTTTTGTTTTCTTCCAAGAGTTTTAATGTTCTAGATCTTTGATACATTTTGAGTTAATTTTTGTATATGGTGCTAGGTAAGGGGCCAACTTCATTCTTGTGCATGTGGATATTCAGTTGTCCCAGTACCATTTGTTAAAAAGACTGCGCTTTTCGCATTGAATGGTGTGGGCACCGTTGTCAAAAATCATATGACCATATATGCAAGGGTTCATTTGTGGGCTGTCTATTCTATTTCATTGGTCTATATGTCTGTCTCTATGCCAGTACCACACTGTTTTGATTACTGTAGCTTTGTAGTAAGTTTTGAAATCAGTAAGTGTGAGTCTTCCATTTTTTGTTCTTTTTCACGTTTGTTTTGGCTATTAGGGCTCCCTTGAGATTCCATGTGAATTTTAGGGTGGGCTTTTCTTTTTCTGTGAAAAATGCCATTGGAATTTTGATAGCGATTGCATTGAATCTGTAGATTGCTTTGGGAAATATACACATTTTAACAATATTAAGTCTTCCAATCCATGAACATGGGATTTGTTTCCATTTATTTATATCTTCAATTTTTTTTTTTTTACCAGTGCTTTGCAGTTTTCATTGTACAAGTCTTTCACCTCCTTGGTTAAATTTATTCCTAAGTATTTTATTCTTTTTGATGCTATTGTAAATGGAATTGTTTTTGTAATTTCCTTTTCAGATTATTTGTTGTGTATAGAAAAAACAATTGAGTTTTGTGTGTTGACTTTGTGTACTGCTACTTTGCTAAATTCATTTATTAGTTCTAACGGTTTTTGTGTAATCTTTAGGGTTTTCTTACATATAAGTTCATGTTATCTTCAAACAGAGATAATTTTTCTTTTTTCTTTCCAATTTGGATGCCTTGTTTTTCTTCTTCTTGCCTAATTGCTCTGGCTAGAGCTTCCAGTACTGTATTGAATTAAAGTGGTGAAAGTGGGCATCCTTGCCTTGTTCCTGGTTTTAGAGAAAAAGCTTTCAGTCTTTCACCATTGAGTATCATGTTTGCTGTGGACTTTTTATATATGGCTTTTATTGTGTTGAGGTAGTTTTCTTCTATCCCTAGTTTGTTGAATGTTTTTTTCATGAAAGGGTGTTGAATTTTGTGAAATGCTTTTTCTGCATCAATGGAAATGACCATGTGGTTTTTTTTTCCTTCATTCTGTTGATGTGGCATTTTACATTGATCAATTTTTTGTGTATTGAACCATTTTTGCATTCCAGGGATAAATCCTCCTTGGTAATTCCTTTAATATGCTGCTCAATTCTGTATGCTAGTATTTTGCTGAGAATTTTTGCATCAATGTTCATAAGGGATTCTGGTCTGTAGTTTTCTTGTAGTGTTTTTGTCTGGCTTTGGTATCAAGGTAATGCTGGTCTCATAGAGTGAGTTAGGAAGTATTCTCTCCTCTTGAGGTTTCTGGAAATGTTTGAGAAGAATTGGTATTAGTTCTTCTTTAAATGTTTGGTAAAATTCACCAATGAAGCCATCACGTCCAGGACTTTTGTTTGCTGGGAGATTTTTGATTACTGATTCAGTCTTCTTACTAGTTATAGGTCTATTCAGGTTTTCTATTTCTTTGTGGTTTAGTCTTGGTAGGTTTTGTGGTTTCTAGGAATTTGTCCATTTTATCTAGGTTATCCAATTTGTTGGTGTACAGATATTCATAGTATTCTCTCATAATCCTTTTTAATTCTGCAGAGTTGGTAGTAATGTCTCCTCTTTCATTTCTGATTTTAGCAATTTGAGCCTTCTCTCTTTTATTCTTAATCCATCTAGCTAAAGGTTTGTCAATTTTGTTGATCTTTTCAAAGAACCACCTTTTGGTTTCACTGATTTTTATTGTTTTTTTATGCTCTATGTCATTTATCTCTGCTCTGATCTTTATTATTTCCTTCCTTCTGCTAGCTGTATGTTTAATTTTTTCTTCTTTTTCTAGTTCCTTAAGTTGTAAAGTTCAGTTTTTGATTTGAGATCTTTCTTGTTTTTTAATATAGGTGTTTATAGGAATAAATTTCCTGCCCAACTTCACTTTGCTGCATTCTGTAAGTTTTAGTTTGTTGTGTTTTCATTTTCATTCATCTCTAAATATTTTCTAATTTCCTTTGTGACTTTTTCATTGATCCATTGATTGTTTAAACGTGTTGTTTAATTTTCACAATTTTGTAAATTTTCTAATTTTCTTTGTTATTGATTTCTAACTTAATCCCATTGTGGTTAGAGAAGATACTTTGTAAGACATCTGTCTTTTTAAATGTATTAAGACTTAATTTGTGACCTAACGTATGGTCTATTCTGGAAAATGTCCCATGTACACTTAAGAAGAGTGGGTATTCTGTTGTTGTCAGGTAGAATATTCTGTATATGTCTGATAGATCTAGTTTGTGTGTTGCTTTTAAAGTCCTCTATTTCCTTATTTTCTGTCTGGTTGTTCTGTCCATTGTTGTGAGTGGGGTAATGAAGTCTCCAACTACTATTGTAGAACTGTCTATATCTCCCTTTAATTCTGTCCATTTTTCCTTCATATATTTTGATGGTCTGTCATTATGTGCATGAATGTTTATAGTTGTTATATCTTCTTGCTGTATTGAACTTTCTATGTGATCTTCTTTGTCCCTTGTAACCTCTTTTGATTTAAAGTCTATTGTGTCTGATATTAGTATAGCCACCCTTGCTCTCTTTTACTTACTATATGCATGGAATATCTTTCTCCATCCTTTTACTTTTTGTGTGTGTGTGCGCGTGTGAGGAAGATGAGCCCTGAGCTAACATCTGTCACCAATCCTCCTCTTTTTGCTGAGAAAGACTGGCCCTGGGCTAACATCCGTGTCTGTCTTCCTCTGCTTTGTGTGGGACGCTGCCACAGCATGGCTTGACAAGTGGTGCGTTGGTGTGTGCCCGGGATCCGAACCCCTGGCCGCCGCAGCGGAGTGCATGCACTTAACCACTCCACCACCAGGCCAGCTCCCCATCCTTTTACTTTTAACCTGTTTGTGTCTTTAGATCTCAAGTACATCTCTTGTAGACAGCATGTAGTTGGATCATGTGTTTTTATCCATTCTGCCAGTTTCTATCTTTTGATTGGAGAGTTTAACCCATTTATGTTTAAAGTAATTACTGATAAGTAGGGACTTGGTCATTGAGGTATTTATTTTCTCTATGCCTTATAGCTTTTTGTCCCTCGTTTCCTACATTACTATTTTCTTTTGTGTTTAGTTGATTTTTTGTAGTGAAATGTTTAGATTCCTTTCTCATTTCCTTTTGTGTACATTCTATAGCTGTTTTCTTTGTGGTTACCATGAGGATTACATTTAACATCCTAAAGTTATAACACTCTGATTTGAATAAACACGAACTTTACTTCAATAACATACAAAAACTCTGCACCTTTACAGTTCCATTGCCACCCTTTTCAGTTGTTGATGTCACAAAATTACATCTTTATACATTGTGTGCCCCAAAACATAACCTGATCATTCTTTTTCTTAGAGTTTTAATATATTTCTTTTTTTATTGAGATATAATTGACATATAACATAATTAGTTTGAGGTGTACAATATAATGACTTAATATATGTATGTATTGCAGAATGGATGTTGAATTTTGAATCAGTAGATGCTTTTTCTGCATCTACTGAGAGCATCATATGATTTTTTATCTTTCATCTTGTTAATGCATTATATCACATTGATTTGCAGATGTTGAACCATCTTTGAATCCCTGGAATAAATCCCACTTGATCACAGTGTATGATCTTTTTAATGTATTGTTGAATTTTGCCAGCTAATATTTTGTTGAGGATTTTTGCATCCATGTTCATCAGTGATATTGGCCTGTAATTTTCTTTTCTTGTATTATCCTTGTCTGGTTTTGATATGGGAGTAACTAATAATTCTTTTAAATGTGTTAGTCTCTTAAATTATGTAGAAAACAAGATTTGGAGTTACAAACCAAAGTTACAGTATTGCTAGCTTTTATACTAATAATTTATCTTTGCACCTTAAATGTATGTCTCAAATCATGTAGAAAACAAAAAGTGCAGTTACAAACCATTGTTAAAATAATACTTGTATTATTGCCCGTGTACTTACCTTTATTGAAATCTTTATTTTTCCATATGGCTCCAAGTTACTGTCTAGTGTCCTTTCATTTCACTGTGCAAGACTCCCTTGAGCATTTCTTGCAGGGCAGGTCTAGTGGTCACTAACTCCCTAAGCTTTTGTTTATCTGGGAATATCTTAATTTCTCCCTCACTTTTGAAGGACAGTTTTGCTAGATACAGGATTCTTGGTTGACAGTTTTTTTTTCTTTTAATTTTTTTTTCAATATATCAGTCATATGGCCTCCAAAGTTTCTGATGAGAAATCTGTTGATAATCTAATTGAGGATCCCTTGTATGTGATGATTTGTTTCTTTCTTGCCACTTTCAAGATTCTCTCTGTCTTTGTCTTTTGAAAGTTTGATTATAATGTTTCTTGATGTGGGTCTCTTGGGAGTCTTTTGAGCTTCTTGAATATTTATATTTATGTCTTTCATCATGACATTTTCAGCCATTATTTCTTCAGATATTCTCTCTGCCCCTTTCTCTCTCTCTTCTGGGATTCCGACGATGTATATGTTGATCCACTTGCTGGTGTCTCACAGATCCATTAGACTCTGTTTGCTTTTCTTTGATCTTTTTTCTTCCTGTTCCTCAGACTCAGTAATTTCCATTGTCCTATCTTTATGGTTACTGGTTCTTTCTTCTACTTGTTCAAATCTGCCGTTGAATCCCTTTAGTGAATTTTTCATTGCAGTTATTTTACTTTTCATCTCCAAAATTTCTTTTGGGGTTCTCTTTCTCTTTATTGATATTTCCATTTTGTTCACACATTATTTTCTTGACGTTTATACAAATCTTGAGTTTTTTGAGCATGTTTAAGACCGTTGTTTTGAAGTCTGTCTAGTATATCTGCCATCAGGTCTTTATCAAGGACAGTTTCTACTGATTTATTTTTTCCTTGAATGAGCCATACTTTCCTGTTTGTATGCTATGTGATTTTTTGTTGAACAGTGGACATTTGAATCTAATTATGAGATAACTCTGGAAATCAGATTCTCCTGTTTCCCCAGAGTTTGCCGTTTTTATTGTTTTTGTTGATTGTTTTTGTTTTTTTTATTGATGTAGACTGTGTTTCTGCCAAAGTCAGCCTGAAGTGTAAACTTAAGGTCTTCTTGGGTTTTTTTGAGCCTTTCCTTGGGTATGTGTAATCACTTTCTAATTTTCTGCATATACGCAGTCGTTTTTGAATGTTCTAGTGTTTAGTGTCTGGCTCCTGAAAGAAGGAAAAAACAAAACATCAAAGGGGGGACTAAAAGGGTGCCAGCCCTTTAAATCTCCTAGAAGTCAGTCCAGCCAAAAGAGAGGTACTTGCAACAAGGGACGGGGATGCAACAACCATGGCTGCCCACCTCTTGGCACCTTAGAAGCAACAGTCAGCATTCAGAGCACTAATCCTCAATATTTGGAGGACAGGGTCCTTTTTGCCTATCCTAGCTCCCACAAACTGTGTGTAAGCGACTCTAGGAACAGGGGCACAGCTGCTTGCCCTGTGGCTGGGGTACGGGATGAGTGGCTGCCACTGTGCTAAGAGCTGAAATTGACCAAAATGAACTGCAATTTATCTTCCAAGCCTTCCCCTGGAAGTTACAAGCCTTCAATAGTCTCTAGAGTTCCGAAATAGTTACATCGGACAGATTCTGCCAGTGCAGTTGTTGTCTAGGTGGGGAGACAGAGTCATGGTGCTTCCTGCCCCATCATCTTCCTAGAATCCTCTCCTTACCTTTTTTCATTTTTTTTGCCTTGTTGGTTATTTAAAAATCAGTAAATTTAAAATTGGTAAGCTTTTGTGAATGGAAATAACTGTATCACAGAAAGTTATAATTCTCACAGCTGTTTCCAACACAGTGCTGCTGAAAAAGGCCTTAAGGAAAGCGTGGGTCCCATCACTTAACTAAAACTTGACCCTTTCATCTGACTAAAGAAACATATGATGTCTCAATCATTTGAGACATTGAGATTAAATTTGTTATACGGAATACCTCAAATCTAATTTAATTTCTAAATAAGCAAAAATGTGAAAAAGTTTCTACTTTGTTGTAACAGATGACATGCAACAAATATATCTCAAAACTGGCTGCGACTCTGTGGTTGAGAAAGGCTGGTCCTCAGAGGATGAAACTAAATAGATAAATTACCTACCCCAACACACCTAACATGTAATGATGGAACAAACATAGGATAACAGCCATAGATGTTCTGGTTCAAACAGGAGGGAAATTAAAGATAAAAAGAAGTCACTGGCCAATGGCAGTTCTGCTATCTGTCAGGCAAATGGTGGGAATCTCTTGACTAGGTTTCAAGGGCTGGGAATACTTCTCCATGGGTTTCAACTTCGCCCTCTTGGTTCTTGGTTCTTTTGTTTTTCACAAAAGGCAGCACGTGTTTGTAGCTGAGTAGTTTTATCAACCTGCTCCCTGCAAATAAAATTTGGGGGATCCAACAGCCTCCTTTCATTTTGTACCATTTCTGTCCCTTTTGTTCCAAGTTGGCAGTGTTTCTGCTGAAACAAACTTCTGAAAAACTTACAAGTCTTCGGTGGATTTCGCTAGAATTTACTCCATTAGAAAAAAGACACATTCACACATCTTTTCAAAATAATCCATTTTCTATCTCAGGTTCATGTTAAGATGGCTGAGGGGCAATACCTTTACAGGCTCTCTAGTTTGATTCAAAGGATCTGTGAGACATGCCCTCAATCATCCGAAAGGGACCTTTGTGTGACTGAATAATCTCAGCTTCTGGTCTTTCTGAGGTTTTAGCAAGAGGTTGTGTAGTCACACTTGCAACGTTTTCTATCCACCCTGCTTTCCTGACATTTAATTTTAGTGTCTTGCCATCTGTGGAGTCAGAATTTCTTAAATCAAGTCTTATTTCCTTTTTACTTAACAGTTCTTATCTCAATTTCTCTCTCTCTCCCGGATTTTACTGTAAGTGGCAAGAAGAAACCAAGTGGTACTTTCAAAACATTGCTTGGAAGTCTCTTGAACTGTGTATCCAAGCTTGTTGCTTACAAGTGCTGCTTCCCACATAACTGCAGGATACAGTTTCACTAAGCTTTCTGCCAACAGAACAAGGATCTCCCTTCCTCTGGTTTCTGGTAACATGTTCCTCATTTCCTTCTGAGCTCTCACCAGCAGCATCTGTAAAGTCCAGATTTCTACTGATAATCTGTTCAAGGAATTTTAGGCTTTTTCTCTCATGCTACCCAAATTCTTCCAGTCTCCTCTCACTATTCAGTTCCAAAGCCACTCACACATTTTAGATATTTGTTGTAGCAGCACCCCACTTCCAGGTACCAAACTCTATATTAGTTTTCAACTGTTGTGTAACAAATCACTACAAATTTAGTGGCTTAAAACAACAAACATTTGCTATCTCATGCTTTCCGTGGGTCAGGTGTCCAGGCTCAACTTAGCTGAGTCCTCTGCTCTTGGTCTCTCAATGCTGAAATCAAGGTTATCAGCTCGGCTGCATTTTCACATGGAGGCTTGAGTCTAGGGAAGAATCTGCTTTCAAGCTCATTCAGGTTGTTGGTGGAACTCATTTCCTTGCAGCTGCATGTAAGGACCCCGGGTTCTTACTGGCTGTGAGCTGGAGGCCTTAGGTCCACATTGGTCCCCTGCCGTGTGGCTCTCTCACAGGCCCTCTCTGAGTATGGCAGCTCATTTCTTCAAGACCAGCAGCAGAATCCTCACCCCAGTGTGCTAAGACTGAGTCTCGGGTAACGTAAGATGATCGTGGGAGTGACGTCCTATCACCTTTGCCTTTTTCTGTTGATCAGAAGTCACAGGTTCTGCCTGCATCGAGGGGAGTACAAGAGTGTGACTCATTTGGAGTCACCTTAGGGCATGCACCCCAAAGTTGTATAGTAGGCTGAATAACGTCCCCCAGAGATATCAGGTTATAATCCTTGGAAACTGTAAATGTTACCTTATTTGGTGAAAAAAAAAAAAAGGGACTTTGAAGTTGTAATTAAGATAGAGATCTTGAGATAAGGGGATTATCCTGGATTATCTGGGTGGCGCTAAATGCAATCACCTGTATCCTAAGAAAGAGGCAGAGGGAGATTAGACACATACACAGAGGAGAATCCCATGTGCAGACAGAGCACAGAGAAATTTGAAGGTGCTTAAATTGTGAAGGCCCTGATTGAAGATTGAAGTGATGCAGCCATGGCCGAGGAATGCTGCCAGCCACCAGAAGCTAGGAACAGACTCTCCCCTAGTGCCGCTGTAGGGAGTGTGGCCCTGCTCACACCTTAATTTCTGCCCAGTGATACTGATTTTGCTCTTATGGCCTCCAAAACGAAGAATAGATTTCTGCTGTTTTCAGCCACCTACAGCAGCCACAGGAAACTAGTACAGATGGATATTGATACCTCAGTGTTGCTTTTTTAATGCATTTCACTGATTACTCAGTGATGTTAAGTATGTTTTCATAAGATTATTGATTGTCCAAGTGTTTTCTTCTATGAGTTTTTCAACTTGTGTCCTTGGTCTCCTTTTTTGTTTTTTTGTGGTTTTTTTTGGTGAGGAGGATTAGGCCTGAGCCAACATCTGTTGCCAATCCTCCTCTTTTTTTCTTTTTTCTTTTTTTTGCTGAGGAAGGTTGGCCCTGGGCTAACATCCATGCCCATCCTCCTCTACTTTATATGTGAGACGCCTGCCACAGAATGGCTTTATAAGCAGTGTGTAGGTCTGCGTCTGGGATCCAAACCTGCAAACCCCAGGCCACCGAAACGGAGTGCACAAACTTAACCACTATGCAACTGGGCCGGCCCCCTTTGTCTCCTTCTTTTTAAATTCACTTTCTTATTGATTGGTAGGAATTCTTTACATAGTCTAACTACTAATCCTATGTCAGTTTCCATATTCCTGAAGAGATGTTTATCTTCTAATCTGTAGCTTATCTTTCTACCTTATTCATGGTATCTTCTACATTCAGAAGATTTTTTTTCACCTTTTTTAATTATGGAAATTTTTAGACATACTCAAGAGAGAATAGTGTCATAAATCTTCCATGTACCCATCACTCAGCTTCAACAATTATTAGTATTTTTCCCAGAAGTATTCATCTTTTCCTTTAAGTTTTGTAATATTTGTGCATTATCTAAGAAATCCTTAAATAATGATTGTGTTGCTAGTATTTATGTGGCTATTTCTGTCTTGATAAAACACTCATTCTTTTTGTCATAACACTTGTTCTTTTTTTACTTTAACTTTTATATAAATGTTACCTTATGTGTAGTAAGTTCTAATATATACAAAGTAGTACTGCACCTAAACCTTCTTCCTGAACAACATGTACTTTTCTTATTCAGCACCAGCTATTGATTCGGATCTTGGGAACTCGCCAGTTGTCGCAGCAACATCGTATGTGTCACCATAGAGCTTGTTGAAAATCCCATGTGTCCTTGTAAGAAGGCTAATCAATCATTCAGGAGATGTCAAAATATAAGCCTGAGTCAGCTGTGCTGGCATTTTTGTTTTTCCAAAGTAATTCCTCTCAATTTTTTCCCCTTTATTTCTAGTGTGCCACCTGGGCTTGAAGGCATGAAAGAACAAGACCTCTGCAACAAGATAATGGCTAAAATACTGGAGAATTACAATACCCTCTTTGAAGTGGAATATACAGAAAATGATAACCAGAGGTGTGAAAGCCGGGCCAGGCTTATCATAGTAAAAGTAAGTAACTTTGGTACTTAATCTTCAGTAAAGTACCAAATTTGTGATTGATGGTTCCTTGCTGCTATAAAAATTCTCTCTAAAGCACTTATATGAGCCCAGTGCTGTGGTCGATTGGGCGTGCCACCTTTTTATGAAAGCCTGGTTACAGCAGAGATACATGCTGATGGCTGTGTTAAGGAGTGCTAACTTACTGACTAGGTTGCAAATTCCTGAAGATAATATTACTGTGTCTTTCTGTCTCTCTTGTGTCTGGCACACTTTCAAATTCAACATCAGATTTTAAGTCCCATATAGGTAGTCCTTGGTAACTATCATCAGTGAAGGAGAGTCTTTTAAAAACCTATAGAGTCCTGGACAATACTATCTAAATCTTTTTATACGTTGGCTGATAATTTATAACATGAATGCATTATTAGGTGAATGCATATAGATCTCTAGAGACTTACAGTTGAGAGTCAGAGGATAAACGTCCAAACCAAGTCCTCCAGATGTGGGAAAAGAGAGAAAGTGTCTTATTTCTTGCTCATTTGTATTGAGGTAAAGCATAATGGAACTGATACGGGAGGTTTCCTCAGGAGGTGTCCTGAGACTTATCAGATTTACAGACCGCACTATACTCTTGTTGATTCATATGGCAATGAATGATAAAACCAGAGGCACTTGGTTTGGGCATTGAAGGAGTGTTTTCATCTCTTCCAGTGGAGGCCATGACTTTGAAGAAGAAATAAAAGGTAATGGGTATCAAGTAGCACCCTACCAAAACAGTGAAAGAAGACCCAAACTAGGTTTTCTTAATTAGGGCTTACGCTATTAATACAACAGACTCCCTATGAGGGAGAGAACATCTGAGAGGAATGCTTTTAGCAGGAATCTTGCCAACCTGATAAAGAGAACCTTAAAATGAAATTTGAGGGAAGGGAAGAACAATGCTCAGATAAAATGATAAAATGAGATACTTGGGAGAATATCAAGTGTAACCTAAGGTGGAGGTAACATGGTAGCTGAGAAAATGTCAGTGATTCACAAGAGAAAATAAGAAAAAAAACCTCTCTTATATTAGTTTTGCTCCCCCCCAAATTAAAATACGTTATTTTTTAAATGGAAAAAAATCTACCTTAAGTTTGTACTTTGCAAAGGGTCTCTTTTTAAAATATTAAAAAATGGTTGACTTTGTTCCAGCTGTACCTTTGATAGGCACTTTTTAACACTTGTGCCTTTTAACAGGGGCTGATAAGATAATAAGGTAAACCTAAAATATAAAGAAAGTATTTAGATAGATACTAGATAAATATGATCTCCTAGGCAAGAGATACCTGCTGAGATACAGACAGTTGGTGGAATACGCATGGGAGGTTATATGCTGTGCAAGTAAAATAACACCTGTTGAGCTGTGTGGACGAGTGCCCTGCGTGGACGTGCTTGAGCTACTAGCCTAAGCACGGTGGAGAACACAGCATGAGAGGACAAGGCAAGACACACAAACTGATAATACTGTTGGGAGCCAAGTACAGGAGTCTTAGGTGGATGAGTATGACTGCTACTCTCCTGATGCAAGTCTCATATCTGGCCTAGAGTCAGACAGATGTCCTGATTGGAAACTACGTGTCTGTACTCTGAAGCATCATTCTGCTAATATTTGGTGCATTTTTCATATTGATCTTGCTGATAGTCTCATTTCTGAGATGGTAGATAATGCAACAGGGGAATGTGATTTTCTGGACTTAGTTATAACTAATATGGATGAAATGGAAGTTATGGAAATCATTTTAATGAGTTGTGCCAGTGCCATTTTAGAGTCCATAATAACGAAGAATATGCTAGTCACAGGTAGATATGTAAACCTGGACATTGTTTAGAAAGCAAATTTTTTTTTTAAATTCCTAAGGTCATAGAAATGTTAGAGATAAACCAAAAGGCAGCTGGATTAAAAAGGATGTGGGAGGCTCACAATGAAATCATTAACAGATAGAAAAGTAGTAAAAATGGAAGGGTAACTAAAAAAACCAAATTCTCATTCTGATCATTCTCATGAGCTCAGCTTTTAGAAGGATGTGTACCAAAAGAGGAAACAGGCACAAAACAAGTGATAAATACACAAGAGTGACCAAGACATAAAACGTCTGAGCTGAAAAGAGCTTAGGCTCATGAAAACTTCTGAGATATAGAAAACAACTTTTAAGAGGAAAAAAGACTAAATGTATCCACTGACATGCCTCTGTGTAGCCCAGTGTGGGAAACAGTCAGCAAGTGTTGACTGAAGTTTCTCCTGATATCCTTGTGGGCTAAATGGAGATTTGGGGCCCAGACAAATAAACATTTGACTGTATTTGGACTTGGATGAAGAACTTTGACCAGAGTGTTAGAATGTGGATTGATGTTAACTTCAGGGGAGGTCTCTACTTTTGTTTGCGTTGTTTTCAGTATTTTCATCATTGACTTGAATGAGCACATATTTAGCACATTTGCAAGTGAAATAAAACTGGCACAACAGGCCAGATATTGGTAGCTGGGTATGTAGACCAACCAAAGTGGAGTGTGTGTGTGTGTGTGTGTGTGTGTGTGTGTGTACAGCCATTTCCCTCTCCTTCCTTGCCTAAAAAAAGTTTTATTTGGGCCTGCACCAATGTGCTGAGGTCAACGGGCCCCTCCCTCAGCCCCCAAAGGATGGATGAATCATAAATGGTCTATTATACCATCCTCTTCAGCCAGTGCTTGACTTAAAGGTTGGCTGTGATACAGTTCTGGCCAAGGAGATGTCAGGGAAATTGTGCTGGGAGCAGAGTGCCTCTGGGAAAGGTTTTCATCCCTATTACAAAAAAGAATGATTTACGAGCTCAGAGCTTTGGTTGCCCCTGGGTGGAGTTGGAGGTGGCGGCAGTGGTGATGACTGACCAGGAAAGCGTCCAAGGGGCTTTCTGGGGTGATGAAAATGTTCTGTAGGTGTACACCAGTGTATGCATTTGTCAGAACTCATTCAACTGTATACTACTTATGCATTTTACTGTATGTAAATTATTGTTTAAAATTTTAATTAAAATAAGAGAGAAAGAAAGCAGGCTTCCGAGTCAAGATGCCCACCCCTCCCATCCTGCTTTCGGATGTTTCATGTACAGGTACAGTGCTTGGAGCTGCTGCCACCATCTTTTGCCCTTGATGAATGTATCACTGACACACTGAGGTTGGCAGCTAAAGGAGGAAAAAGGCTCAGTTCCTTACCACTGTTGATCCAACCCTGAACACGTGTATTGCTGGGCTTCTAGTTGCATGAGGGAAATAAATTCCTCATAGTATAAACTACTTTTAGTGGAATATTGTTTCTTGCACCAAACGCATCATATCTGATACAATCAATATAATTAGAAAGTCCTATACTTAGGTTCATAAAATGATTTACACAAATGATTTACATAAAATGATTTACACCTCCTCCAAGAGGAGACCAAAATTAATAATAGTTAAATTATTATATAAATAAATTAATTAGAATCATCCATGGGTTTTAGTTAATTCCTAGCACGATATGAGATGTCAGCGTGATGTGATTGCCAAAAACCCCACAAATTCATTCACCCAGTACAGCAATAGTATCCAGAATAGAGAATGTGTCTCAACGCCCTTGGTGTAGGTCAGGCAGTATCTGCACTATCATATCTGACTCTGAGAACTACGTTCTGACTCGCCTGACAATCACCACTGGTCCTCATTTATTCTCACTAAATATATGTTTGCCTGGGTGACTATCTTTTGCTTCACTTACCATGCTGCTGATGACTTCTAAATCATAGCTCTAGCCCCAACCTATCAGAAGAGCGGTAGAGCCATGTTTCCCGCTACCTATAAAAAGCAATACTGGTACCTCACATTGCTCACACCCAAAACATCATCTCCAAAACACTGTCTGTGTTCTGTCCTTTCCAAGCTTAGTTTGCCAGCCCCCCGCCTGCCAAGCTAGAATCTTGAGTTTATCCGTAATTAGTCCTCCTTTACCATTCCCACTGGGACTCGTATTCTATCTTAGACATATCTCTTGAAATGAGTGTCTTGTGTCCACCCACCACCACTGCTTTAGGTCAGGCCCTTACCACAGCCACACAATTTCAATCTGTTCTCTCCCACTTCCAGGCTCACGCCCTTCCCACCAGTGACAGAATGATGTTCCTAAAACACAAACCTCATAACATGTTCCTGCCTTGAGTAAACAGATATTTTGCTGTTGTTGTTTTGCTTCCCACCCTTTTGCTGACATTATGCCATTAAGACTCCTTTACTTGGAATTTAGGCCATTTACACTCTATCCCCAAACCAAACTTTTGCCTTGAATGAATGAGTACTTGAATGAATACTGAATGGTTGTCTTCTTCCTATTTCTTGGGCCTGTCTTCATTCTCCTTTGAGGACTTTTCCTTCTTAGAATTAAATATTATTTCCTGGGCCATTCTTAGGTCTTCATTCCAGAGTTCTGCCTGGCAAACCACACGTACATATCCAACTGCCTAGTTGTCATTTGCATCTGCATGTCCCACGGATTTTCTCCTCATCTTTCCTTGCCCTGGAAGATCTAATGCTCCACTGGATTCTGGGGCTTCATGAATGGCCCATTTATCTATACAATCGCTCCAAGTTGGTGTCCATCAATCACTAAAACCTGTTATTTCTGCTTAAGTATCTCTCAGTCTCTCCCACCCTCATTAGTGCTTCCTCATCGCCTCTCATCCAGGCAAGAGAATTCTACACCTGCCTCATTATCACAGTCACCTGGTGACCCAGACTTACTGAGTCAGAAACTCGTGGCAGAGCTCCAAAACCCGTATTTTAAAAGGCTTCCTTGGCAATTTTAATAGCCAGATTTGAGAACTGATTGATCCTTGGGAGACTACCGCAATAGCCTTCTCATTGGTTTCCCTGACTCTAGTCTGCCCTTGACGCCATCTTCCCTCTTCTGCTGCCGAAGTTACTCTCTATCATGCAAATATGAACATGTCACTTCCCATATCAAAATTCTTCAGTGGTTCCTCTTCACCTATCCCTGTATTATAAAATCTAAATCTTAGCGTGACAAACAAGGCTTTTCATGATTTGAACTCACCCTAACTATTTACACTTCTTTTCTGCCGCTCCCTCGCATACATTTGATTCCCCAGAAGTCATTGATTGACGTAGCGGTTGAAACCATGTGTTTCAGGCCTCATGCTTGTCAAGCTAGTGAGCACAGTGCTTGGCATTGAAAATTCCTTGAAGTCAATGTCTAGACTCTATTTATTTTACTGAAAATAATGTCTATGATCATAATTTGTACATAGCATGAAAGAAATAATGAATGTTTTTAAATTAATTGAATGAGATTGGAAACATGATAGTTCACTGAATATTTTATGACTACCATATTTAAGAACAGGTACTAGATACTTCTAAAGTTTTTAACAGTTCTGAAAAGAGCACTGATATTAGAATAAGAAGGCTTAGAATAATATTAGATAATATTATATAATATCTAATAATATTAGAATAAGAAGTCTGTAACCCTGGCTACTCAGCAGTGTGGCTGGGTAATGAATAATATCTCTCCTCCTCTTTCCTGTTATCTAAAATGGTGAAAATCTTATAGATTTATTGTGGGATTTAAATCATTAACACTTGTGAAAGTATTTTCAAAGCCAGTTAAGTATTATAAAAATATCAAGTATTACTTTTCTATTTTGGCTTGGGTGATAATATAGGCTGAGGAGTAACTGATGAAGCCGTTGACTTACTCTGAAACGATCTGGTCAGAGATACTTCAGTAGATACATTAATAAGCTTAGGGCACAGAGTTAAGAACTCCAGGTCTGGAATCACAATCAATGAGAACTTGCAGTTTGTGTCACTCTGCTCAAGTTACTCGTTCTGTTCTTCAACCTTGAGTTCCTCATCTGTAAAATAGGAGAAATATCAGTAAATATTTTGGCTGTGTCTTATTATGATTAAATGAGATAATGATAGCAAGTTTTTAATAAGTTTTACCTTTAAATTTTTATTTTATTTTATTTATTTTTCCCCCAAAGCCCCATTAGATAGTTGTATGTCATAGTTGCACATCCTTCTAGTTGCTGTATGTGGGACACGGCCTCAGCATGGCCGGAGAAGCGGTGTGTCAGTGCGCGCCCGGGATCCGAACCCAGGCCACCAGTAGCGGAGCGCGCGCACTCAACCGCTAAGCCACGGGGCCGGCCCCTAAATTTTACCTTTAAAATAAAGAATCATTAGGGTCAAATCACCTTTATGATGTCACCTGACTTCCTTTTACCTTAAAGGGAATCAGGCCTGATGATAGAGGGAACACAGTCAAAAGCAGAAAAGTTGCCAATCAAATGTGTTGCTCATGACAGAAGAGTTACTGCCTCTAGACATTTCTTACTATTCATTCAGTATTCTAGCTTTTCAGTATGATTAAATTAAGTATCCTTTTGTCTTTGGAAAGGCAAGAATCTGATTGCACCCTCAATGGATAAACGTGTGTGATTTTTTAGTATTTAATGGATCTATCCAGATCTGCTTTTTGAAAATGAATCATTTCAAAAAAAAAAAACAACAAAAACACAAAACTCATTTAAGTGGAAGTTTTGTGGAAGAATGGGGTATTTAAGTGGCCCTGTTAAAAATGACTGGGATTTCAACAAGTTGCTGAGGAGAGGAAGGGAAGTGGGTGTGCAGAAAACCTTCCAGGCCAAAGAGTATGCTTGGAGTGTTTGGGCATGGAGTGTTTGTGTAGTGGTGACCAGACATTTCCGGCTAGACCATAGGAAGTAGCAGGAGAGAGCTAGATACTAGAGTTAATCTAGTATGGAGTGTAACTATGTAGTTAAAACTTACAGGAATGGGAGAACGATGAAAGGTTTTAAGAACAGGATGGATTTAATTTAAGCTGTACTTCAGATTTTTACTTTATCCCTTTGGCACAACCAGGAAGTTGGTGTGACTCTCAGTGAAGCATTTCTGTCATAGGCTGTCAGAGGAGTAGCCTAACAACTATCTTCTGCTTAGCTGACTCCAGTCAGTGCTGCAGAATTGATCATGGCTTGTACAACGCGTTCATCAGCCTCACTTCCAGACAGGCTTCCTCTACCAGGACGCCAAGGCAAAGATTAGCAAAAAGGTTTACCTACATGACGACTCCTTCAACTGCATTTTCACTGCCATTCTCTGGAGTGAACCTCGGTCCCTAGAAGATTTTTCCAGATTCTGCAGTGGTTTAGCCATGTCTACCAGATCTGGTTACTTCAATCAAAGGAATTTTGGATAGACCTCTTAGGACTATGACATTTGGAGAAATCTGTAGTCTGCTAGAGGTCTGAGAATGTCTATGTTGGCTCTTGGCATTTTGGTCCACATTTTGCTGAACTTAGCAAGTCGTCTTCATAGTTGGTTGTCTACAGTTATGGCCATTTCTTACTTCACTTAAGGTGAAGCTTTCTTTTTTCCTTTTCTTTATTTTTGTTTCTTAGAGGTTTCAAGGAAGGAGCATAAGTAGAAGTGCCTTTATTTTGCCAAACTGGAAGGTCAAATCTGTTTTTTTGAATAACTGGGTTAAAAGAATCACATCTTTCAAGTAGGCATCTAATGGCCATAGTTTAATTTCTCCAACTTCAGAATAATTTGAGAGTCTCCATAAGGTCATCTAAATACAGACTTTAGTGAAGCTTTTCCCTCATATCTACTCAAGAATTAAATTAACCACCCAGATATTTACATACTCAAAATTCAGTAGCAAAAAATATGGTTGAAATAATGGACCGTGAAATCTGAACTGCATTCATTAAATAATCATCACGTGCCTACTATGTGCAAAGTGTTGTTCTAGGCACAGGGAATACACCAGTGAGCAATGGACAAAAGTCTCTGCCCTTATGAAGCTTATATTCTAATGGGGATACAAAAAAAGAAACAAGCAATAAACAATTAAGGAAATATGTAGTATGTCAGGTGGTGGTATGCTCTGTGGAGAAAAAGCAGGGAAGGAGAGAAGTAGTACAGATAAGATAGAGGAGTGGCATTTGCTCATTTAAATGGGATGGTGAAAAGCTTCAGTGACAAGGGGATATCTGAGCAGAGACTTGGAGGAGGTGAAGGAGCAAGCCATGAAGACACTTGAGAGAAGAGCAATACAAAGATCTTGAGATGGGAGTATAGCTGGTCTGTTTGATGAGCAGAGTTGAGAAGGTCACTGTGGTTGGATTACAGTGAGCAAGGGGGAAAGTTAAAAGAAATGAGGTCACATAGGCAACAAAGGACCAGATCATATATATTGGTTGTTGTAAGGACTTTGGCTTATGTTGACAGTATTGAACAGAAGAGGGTTGTGATCTGACTTATATATTAAAAGGATTACTCTGCTAGGCAGAGAATAGACTGTTGAGGGGGATGGGCAGAAGCAGAAGCAGGGAGACCTGTTGGGAGTTCATTACAATAGTCAGATTAAGAAACGATGGTGGCTTGGACCGGGGTAACGGTAGGGAAGGTGGTGAGGAGAGCTGAAGGGTAAGTTAGGATATGAAAGAGCAACATGATAGGAGGTACTAGAGACCCCAGTTAGGCCAGAGAATACTTGAGATGGGAGTACATGAGCAAGCAAGCTAGAGGAGTAGGGGGCTGTGAACAGAGAGTGGGATGTTTGCATGAGTGATTTTTAGAGGTGGAGCAATCTGGGGTAATGATAGGTTGTGTTCATGAAAATGAGTGACTGAAGTGGAGAAAAAGAGAAATCATTGGAAAGGAGATGGTTAAGACGTGACAAATAAAGATTTGATGGTTTGTCCATATTGACTGTGAATTTACCCAGAGTCAAAGTCATGTACCACGTAAACTGATATATCACATAAACTTCCTAAAACATTTCCCACTTCTTTTTCATGCTCAAAAACATTGCATGAGTCTTCCTTTTTTATTTAGGGCTACCGTCTAAACAAATTAATTTCAACAAATGTCTGTTCCCTATTTACTGCTTACTCAGCAAAGCTCTGGACTGAGTGCTGGGCCTCTTCAGAAAATAAATAAGATGTGTCCCTGTCCCTCAGGGAATTTACAGTCTATAGCACACAAACAAAATCAGTGCAGGAACAGAGCAGCCAAAGGAAGAAGGGAGCTTTATGCCAGATACTGTGCTAAGTTCTTCTATACATATTATCTTATTTGCTTCTCACATAACCCTGTAAAGTAGGTGATCCTAATTCCACTTTGCAGGTGAGGAAATCTATGGAGTAAATTATTCAGGGTCAATAGCAGGAAATGACAGAGCTGGGTTTTGATCTCAGTACTCATTGCAGGACTCCTGGCATCTTCTATAGCCCCTCAAGAATACTCCAAACTGGGTAGCAGTGGAGTCATCATAGGAAATAAAAAATATTTTGGTTTTTATCCGGTTTTTTGGTACTTTGTGGTTTGGCTGTCTTGTCTCTCTGTGTGGGTGAACTTACATGGTGCGAATGACTGACTGTACCTACCGAAATCTGTATGTTATCATTTGAGCACCTAGGAACTCGGAGGTAGCGCTGAATTAAAATTCATTTCCTGTTTCTTCAGATCAAACCTTGAATAGTGAGCTATACCTTCTAGATTGGTTCTAAGTTTGAAGGTTAAAAAATAATCAGTGATTTTTAAGAAAAGCAACGATAAAACAGCATGATAGAATGTTGTTTGCTTGTATGATTCAAATGGTCATTTTTAGTAGTGGAAACTGATTAGACCATCAATAAGTCTAAGGCATTAAGTTATAAAAGTACTGTTAGAAGTTATTGCTTAGCTTGGGGTACTTTTATGGCTCCAGTTTTTAGATCATAGCCACATATCTACAATTGCGATTACTATTAATTTCTTCTCCCCAGATGTTTGTTTTGTAGACTACTTACACATAAGCAGACATGACTTTCTAGTGTTTAGGAATCATTGGAATAGATTAGCTATATCTGTCAGGTGTTAAATTCCTTGTTTCCTATTATAAGGAATGTTTAACAGAAGATAGATGAAATTGCTTTTTGCTTATGAAAACATCATTATGCTATGCAACCTTTAAACTGCTTCCAGTGAGATGACAATACTTTGGAACTGACACCTCAGAAGGTGCCTACTTTAAATCATTGTATTGTGTGTATTTGGCAAATACGGGTACTCAGTAAATGGCCAGTGAATATTTGTAGACTTTTAGATTATTTGTATTTGCTTTAGAAATGAATTTCTGCTGTTTTCTTCAGTTGGTCTCTTAGGGATAGAAGTTATACTTCTGGGACCAGAAGAGCCTAAAAAAGAATATCCCTCTAGGGGCAGCCCTTAACCAATGACCGAGAAGTATGGGGATATAAATTCCCAGTTCCGTTACTCTGTGGTTGGAATAATTAGGAGGCGTGTGTTGCATGGTGTTTCTCAGAGCTTTCCTCCAAGTTGAAGCTTCAGAACTGCTGTAAGAGCTCTAGTAGCTTAATAATGACACCCCCTACTAACTAGCTTCTCCGTCTATCATCACCATGTTTCCCTGCCGAACCACCCAAATCAACAACTTGCCCTCAATCCTTGTCACAGGGTCTACTTCTAGTTGGGTGAGGGGGGCGTCTAACTAAGACATCTCAAATTCTACTCCCTCTAGGAAGCCCTCTCATCCTCCAGGTACACTTAATCCCATCTCCTCTGTTGTCTTAGCGCTTTTCTTTCTCCTTCTACGAGAACAAGTCTCACATTCTGCCTTGGGGTGAGTTGCCTTTTTCTCTTGTATTGCATTATAAATTCATCAATGGTAGGAACAATATCTCATATTTACTTATACATTCTTTTCTCTAAAAGTTATGGAGTAACTCATACACTCTTGTGTCTTCCAAAGCACTTATTCTAGTTTTTTTTAATTTACTCAAAAATGTCCATTGAATTGCACCATGTATGTCTAGATAAAAGTTAACTCAAACGTGTTTCAGGAAAGTGATGGTAACTATTCTAGGCATTGGTATTGGTTCACATTTCTAGAGTATACAATAAAAGTTTGCTTAACAGGACTCCCTCTAACTAATTTGGCAGATTAATCAGTTCTCTGCATTTGCTTTTAAAGCATATTGAGTGCTGTCTATAGCCACTCTGAACGCTTATGGCTGCTAGGCTGTTCTCTCACATACTTGTTCATTACCAGTTTTACTGTATGCTAACCAAGGGTCAATTGTGTTTGTTTCCAAAACTATTTATGTCAGGTTTTTTTATGGTACCTATATAATTAAACAAATGCAATGTGAATGTAACATTACAGCTATTTCTGGGAAAATGTGTCAGAGTAATTAATAGAAACTTCTGTAACAGCTTCTGAAATCTTAGTGGCTTAACACAATCAGAATTTATTTCTCACTCCACAGTCCAGTGGTTGAGCAGCCCTCCTCCATTTTGCCTCACCATCCTCCAAGTTTGCCTGAGTAAGAAAAGAAGAGGTTGAGAATAATATGGAATAGTTTTATGACTACACCTGGAAGTGGCTTATAATGCTTCTGCTCACATTCCAATGAGTAGATTCAGTCACACAGCTCCCAACCTAACTGTAAAGGGGCTGGAAACGTAGTCTTCCTGGTGCCTAGAGAGGGGACATAGAGGACATGAGGAGAAGGTATGGGGTTCGCAAAGAATTATCTCTGTTACAAAAGCTAAGTTGAATACATTGGAAAAACTTGATAAAGATTAAAGGCTTTGTTTTCACTCCCCTAGGTGACACATTATGATTATGGTTTATATGGGAAAGAAGGTATGGAATTCCAAGCTATTGCCATCCCCAAAGGCCCACATCTAAAGACTAGGAAATAAATGAACATTTAAGAGTATCGAAGTAAAAAAATTAAGTATGTATCATTTATATATATCATTTTTTCTAATGACTTCCTGTTTTAGTTTGCTTTTGGGGTCACCTAACCGGCAACGTTTCCCATTCTAATTAAATAGAAAGGATTCTTCTAGAGAAGCATTATTTTATACAGTTAAGAGCAGTCTGGAGACAGACTGCCTGGGTTTCAAATTCCAGCTCTGCCACTCATTAGGTGTGTGATGTAGGACAACCTGCTTATGCTTTCTGTACCTCATTTTCCATATATAAGAAATTTGGATAGTAACAATACATATCTCATCGGCTTATTGTGAGGATCAAATGAATACATGTATAAGCTCTTAGAAAAATGCCATGCCAATGTAGTAAGCGCTATATAAGTGATAGCCAGTATTGTGATTTTTTTGATTATCATCATCATCATCATTGTAAGATTTAATTCCCTAGTTTTCTGTTGAGTGACCATACTCTAAGTGATACTATAATAAATATATGTGTAACTTAAAGTACTTTGGTTGAAAACAAACAGCAACCCTGGCTAAAATTAAGACTATAAAACAAGAAAGAAAAGAATTTTTTGGAAGGACATGGGGTAGTTCACAAAATAGAAAGCAAAGCTGAGCACATCAGCAAGATGGCAGACTAGGAGGCCCCAACCCTGTCTCCTCACAAAAACAACTTGACTAATGGATGAAAATAGCTCTGGAAAAGCTCCAGAGTACAATGAAGAAGCTCCAGCAAACCAATGGAGCACAAAAACCAAGGATGACCACATAGATAAATGTAGGAAGCATTTTACCTGCACCACCCTATTCCACAGGCCAGCACAACTTGGCATCAAGAGGGATCCCCTTGTCTGTGACTTCCTGTGGAGGTAAATGAGAGCAAAAGGACCCCAGCAACTGTCATTGCCACCATGGACACCCACAACTTTCACTGCCAAGGACCCTCACCATCTTTGCTGATGCTTACAACAGCTAAGTGCAGACACCAACACCAAGGCAACAAGTAACATGAAAAATCAAGGAAACATGACATAACCAAAGGAACACAATAAATTCCCAGTAACTGACTTCCCAAAGAAATGGAGATCTATGAATTGCCTGACAAATAATTCAAAATAATTGTTTTAAAGAAGCTGAGCAAGTTATGAGAGAACACAGACAACAAAATCAGGAAAACAGTACATGAACAAAATGAGAAGTTCAGCAAAGAGAAATCATAAAAAAGAAAAACACGGAAATTCTGGAGCAAAAGAATACAATAAATGAAATGAAAGAATGCAATAGAGAGCAACAGCAGACTCAATCAAGCAGGAAAAATAATCAGCAAACTCGAAGATAGGTTATTTTTTTTTAAATAACCTAGTCAGAAGAGAAAAAAGAATGAAGAAAGCCTACGGGATTTATGAGATATCAAGTGAACCAATATACACATTGTGGGAGTCCCAGGAGAAGAGAGAGAGAAAGGGGTAGAGAGCTTATTTAAAAAAATAATGGCTGGGCTGACCCTGTGGCTTACCGGTTAAGTGCGCGCACTCCGCTGCTGGCGGCCCGGGTTCGGATCCCGGGCGCGCACCGACACACTGCTTCTCCAGCCATGCTGAGGCTGCGTCCCACATACAGTAACTAGAAGGATGTGCAGCTATGACATACAACTATCTACTGGGGCTTTGGGGGAAAAAATTAAAAAGTAAAAAATAAAAAATAATGGCTGAAGGCTTCCCAAAGCTTTGGAGGAAAGTAGACATCCAGGTTTATGAAGCTCACAGGATCTCAAATAGGATCGGCCCAAAGAACACTACACTGAGACACATTATAACCAAATTTTCAAAAGTCAAGGACGACGACAGATTTTTGAAAGTAAGAAGAGACAAGTGACTCATCACATATATGGGAACCCCTATAAGGCTATCAGTGGATTTCTCAGCAGAAACCTTGCAGGCAAGGAAAGAGTAGAATGATACATTCAAAATACTGAAAGAAAAAATCTACCAGCCAAGAATATTATAACTGAAAAAATTATCCTTTAAGAATGAAAGATAAATAAACTGAGAGACAAACAAAATAAAAAAAACTGAGGGAGTTGGTCACCACTAGACCTGCCTTACAAAAAAATGCTTAAGGGAATTCTTCAAATTGAAATAAAAACATGGTTAACAATAAGGCAAAAGCATATGCAAGCATAAATTTCACTGGTCAAGTTAAAAATATAGAAAAATACAAAATAATGTTACACTGTAATAGTGATGTGTAAATTACTTTTAACCCTGTTATAAAAAGTTAAAAGATAAAAATTTGTTAATAAATACACAATTTAAAAAGCAGGCTCTGACTTCAGGAACACAAAGTGTGTGTGCTGGGTAGTAAAAGTGTAGAGTTATTATATGCAATTGAATTTAAATTGTTATTAACTTAAAATAGATGATTATAACTACAAAATATTTTATGTGAGCCTCAAGGTAACCAAAAAGAAAAACTTATAATAGATATACAAAAGATAAAGAGAAAAGAACCAAAGCAAATCACTTCAAAAAATCATCAAATAACAAAGGAAGAGAGCCAGAGAGGAAAAGAGGAACAAAACAAATACAAAACAAACAGAAAACAATGAACAAAATGGCAATAGTAAGTCCTTACCTATCAATAATTACTTTAAATGTAAATGGATTAAACTCCTTGATCAAAAAGCTAGAGTGGCTGATTGGATTGAAAAAATAACATCCAGCAATATGCTGTCTACAAAAGACTCACATTAGATATAAGGACACACAGATGTTGAAAGTGAAGTGATAGAAAAAGATATTTCATAAAAATGATAACCAAAAGAAAGCAGATTTAGCTATACTTGGAAAAAAATCAGAAAAAAAATAAAGTTTGTCAAAAACTATCTCTAAGATGAAGATTATATTATAATGATAAAATGGTCAATTCAACAGAAAGATTTAACAATTATAAATATATATGTACCCAACATCAGAGGACCTAAATATATCAAGCAAATATTTACAGATCTGAAAGGAGAGCTTGACAGCAATACAATAATAGTAGGAGACTTCAGTACCCCACTTTCAATAATAGATGGAACATCCAGACAGAAAATTAATAAAGAAACAGCTGACTTGAAGAACACTGTAGACCAAATGGACCTAACAGACCTATTCAGGACTTTCAACCCAACAGCAGAAGAACACACATTCTTCTGAAGTGCACAAAGAACATTCTCCAGGATAGGTGATATCTTAGATCACAAAACAAATTGTAACAAATTTAGGAAGATCAGAATCATCCCAAGTATCTTTTTTGACCTCAATCAAATGAAACTAGAAATCCATAACAGTAGGAAAATGGGAAAATCACAAATATGTGGAAACTAAACAACATACTCTTGAACAACCACTGGGTCAAAGAGAAAATCAAAAGGGAATTAAGCATCTTAAACAAAAACACAACATACCAAAACTTATGGAATGCTGCAAAACCACTATTAAGAGAGAAGTTTATAGTGATAAATGCCTACATTAAAAAAAAAAAATTCTCAAATAAACAATCTAACTTTACAACTCAAAGAACTAGAAAAAGAGCACAGTAAGCCCAAGGATATAATAAAGGATGGAAGTATATGATAAAGATGGAAGGATATAATAAAAATCAGAAGAGAAATAAATCAATATAGAGTAGAAAAACCAACAAAAGTATGTTGGCTTTTTTGAAATGATTTAAAAAATCAACCAAACTTTTGCTAGACTTAGAAAGAAAGAGAGAAGACTCAAGTAAATAAAATCAGAAGAGGAGACATTACAATGGATATCTCAAAAATAAAAAGGATCATAAAAGGACTATTATGACCAACTATGTGCCAACAAATCGGGTAACCTAGAAGAAATGGATAATTTCCTAGAAACATACAACCTACCAAAACTGAATCAAGAAAAAATAGAAGGCCAGAACAGACAAATAAATAAGGAGATTGAATCAGTTATCAAATACCTCCCAACAAAAAAAAGTCCAGGACCAGATGGCTTTTAGAGAAGAATTAATACTAATCCATCTAAAACTCTTCCAATAAGTAGAATAAGAGGAAACACCTCCAAACTCATTTTATGAGGCCAGCATCACCCTGATACCAAACCAGACAAAGACATCACAAGAAAAGAAAACTACAGCCTGCTATCACTGATGAACATAGATGGAAAAATCCTCAATAAAATACTAGTAAACGAGATTCAATAGCACATTAAAAGGATCGTACACCATGACCAAGTGGGATTTATCCCTGGAATACAGGGACGGTTCAGCATACACAAATCAATCAATGCAATATACTACATTAATAGAATAAAAGGAAAACAACACATGATCATCTCAATAGACACAGAAAAAGCCCTTGACAAAGTTCAACATCCATTCCTGATAAAATCTCTTTACAATATAGGTATAGAAGAAACTTACTTCAACACAGTTAAGGCAATATCTAACAATCCTGTAGGTAATATCATAATGGGGAAAAATTGAAAGCTTCCCCTGTAAGATTGGGCACAAGGCAAGATGCCCACTCCTGCCACTTTGATTCAATGTAGTACTGGAAATCCTAGCCAGGGCAATTAGGCAAGAAAAAGAAATAAAAGCCATCTAAATTGGAAAGGAAGAAGTAAAATTGTCTCTGTTTGCAGATGACATGATCTTATATATGGAGAGAAAATCCTAAAAACTCCACCAAAAAACTGTTAGAACTAATAAACAAGTTCAGTAAAATTGTGGGATACAAAATCAACATACAAAAATTAGTCATATTTCTATACACAAACAACTATCTGAAAAGGAATTGAAGTAAACATCCCATTCACATTAGCAACAGAAAGAATAAAATATTTAGGAATAAACTTAACAGAAGAGGTGAAAGGCTTGTGCACTGAAAATTATAAAGTATAAATAAAGGAAATTAAAGACAATGCAGATAACATGCAAGGACATCCCATGTTCATAGATTAGAAGAATTAATATTGTTAAAATGGCCATACTGCTCAGAGGTATCCACAGATTTCAGTGCAATCCCTATCAAAATTCTAATGGCATTCTTTATAGAAGAAAAAAAAATCCTAAATTTTATATGGAACCGGGAAACCTCCAAATAGCCAAAGCAGTCTTGAGCAAGAAGAACAAATCTAGAGGCATCATATTTTCCTGATTTCAAAATATATTACAAAGCTATGGTAATCAAAACAGTATGATACTGTCATAAAAACAGACATATAGACCAATGGAACAGAATAGAGAGTCCAGATATAAATCCATGCATCTACAGTCAATTGATCTTCCACAGAGGTGCCAAGAACACATAATGGGAAAAGGATAGTCTCTTCAATATATGGTTCTGGGAAAACCAGATAGCCACATGCAAAAAAAATGAAATTGAACCCTTATCTTACACCATACCTAAAAATTAACTTGAAATGGATTAAAGACTTAAACATAAGACCTGAAATTGTAAAACTCCTAGAAGAAAACGTAGAAAAAAGCTCTTTGACATTGGTCTTGGCAGTGGTTTTTTGGATTTGTCACCGAAAGCATAGGCAACAAAAGGAAAAATAAGTGGAACTTCAAACTGAAAAGCTCTGCACAGCGAGGGAAACCATCAACAAAATGAAAAGGCAACCTACAGAATGGGCGAAAATATTTGCAAACCACATATCCAATAAGAAGTTAATATCCAAAATATATAAGGAACTTATACAACTCATTAGCAAAAAAACAACACAATTAAAAAGTGGGCAAAGGACCTGAATAGACATTTTTTCTAAAGAAGGCGTACAAATGGCCAATAAACACATGACAGGATACTTAACATCACTAATCATCAGGGAAATGCAAATCAAAACTACAATGAGATATCACACCTGTTAGAATGGCTATTATCAAAAAAAAAGACAAGTGTTGGTGAGGATGTGGAGAAAGGAAACTCTGGAATACTGTTGATGGGGATGTAAATTGGTTCAGCCATTATGAGAAACAATGTGGAGATTCCTCAAGAGTAAAAATAGAACTATATGATCCAGCAAGCCTGCTTCTGGGTGTATATCCAAAGGAAATGAAATCAAGTCTCTAAGAGACATCTGCACTCCTATGTTCATTGCAACATTATTCACAATAGCCAACAAATGGAAACAACCTACATGTTTGACAGATGAATGGATAAAGAAAATATGGTGTGTGTGTGCTTGCAGGTGTGTATGTATATGTATATATGTACATACATACATACAATGGAATATTATTCAGCCATAAAAAAGGAAGTCCTGTCATTTGCAACAACATGGATGAACCTGGAGGACGTTATGCTAAGTGAAATAAGCCAGATGTGGAAAGACAAATACTGTGTGATCTCATTTATATGTGAAATCTAAAAACATTGAACTCATGGATGCAGAGTGTAGATCGGTGGTTGACAGGTGCTGGCAGAGGGGAAAATGGGGAGATGCTGGTCAAGTGGTACAAAGTTTCAATTTTGCAAGATAATTAAGTTCTAGGGATCTAATGTACAACAATGTGAGTATAGTTAAGAATATGTATTGTATACTTGAAATTTGCTAACAGCATACATCTTAAGTGTTCTCACCACAAAAATAAAGGAAAAGGTAATTATGTGAGGTTACAGATATGTTAATTAGCTTGATTTGATGCTATTTCACATGAATATGTGTATCAAAACATCAAATTTTACACTTTATATACAATTTTTTTGGTCAGTTATGTCTCAATAAAGCTGGAAAATCAAAAAGAAAGAAGAGCTAATGACCAGACTTCCCAAAGGACGTTAACCTTGTGGCAGCTGCTGGATTCTGGGCAGCCTGCAGTGTGAGAGCAGGGCGGTCTGTTCAAAGAGCTGCCATTGGGATAAATCGGCTTCAGCTGTTCTCAGTTCTTGGGTCTTTGCATTCCTGCTATGACAGGGAATAAATATCTAATTGATACTTGTAAGAGCATTGAAAGACATGCCCAAGTGTTGGTCAGAGACACACTGATTGAAAGACTGTAACCAACAGAATGAGGGTAGTTTCCTAAAACTAAGTCTTTTAAAACTCTTTAAGGACAGTTAGTTGTCCACTTTGGTGCTATAAAGAGACAGAAAAGATTGAAACACCCTTTGTGTTTTTAGGGTCAAGGATAGAGAATGAGACACGCACATAAGTAATTAGCACAGGCAACAGGTTATAATGTACATGTGAAATAAATAAGACAAGAAGGGTGGGTTGAAAGGATTGGATGGCAGGAATAAGGGTTTTACATTTGATCTGGTAGGCAGAATAATTAAAACTTTTCAGGAAAGGAGTGACTTGAATTGGAGTCATAAATTAGAAAACGTAATTTGTTTTGTTTTGTTTTTTAATTTTTGTTTATTGCAGTAACATTGGTTTATAACATTGTATAAAATTCAGGTGTACATCATTATACTTCTATTTCTGTATAGATTACATCATGTTCACCACTCAAATACCAATTACAGCCCATCACCACACACATGTGCCAAATTACCCCTTCCACCCTCCTCCCTCCCCCCTTCCCCGCTGGTAACCACCAATCCAATCTCTGTCTTTATGTGTTTGTTTATTGTTGTTATTATCTACTACTTAATGAAGGAAATCATACGGTATTTGACCTTCTCCCTCTGACTTATTTCACTTTGCATAATAGCCTCAATGTCCATCCATGTTGTCACAAATGGCTGGATTTCATCGTTTCTTACGGCTGAGTAGTATTCCATTGTGTATATATACCACAGCTTCTTTATCCATTCGTCCCTTGATGGGCACTTAGGTTGCTTCCAAGTCTTGGCTATTGTGAATAACACTGCAATGAACACAGGGGTGTGCAGGACAATGAAGGAGGAGAGAAGAGTCATAAAAGGTTGTCTTTGTATCATCAGTCTATTCAGTCATTCAACGAGCATTTATTAAATACCTGCTATGCAGCAGGCAGTATTCTATGAGCTGGAGAACTAGCAGTGAATGAAAAAATAATCCCTGCTCTCATGGAGTTTGCCTTTTTAATAGGGAGACAGAAACAATAAACAATTAAGGAAATTAATATGCCATTTGATGATAGATTCTGTGAAGGTAATTGAACCATAGGAAGGACTTGACATTAATGGTATATGAGAGGAGAAAGGGAAGTCGAGGGCACTATTTTATAGAGAGAAATGAGGGAGGCCCCTCTGAGGTAGCATTTGAGTGGAGATCAAAATGATGTGGTGGAGCAGTCATGTAAACATCGGGAGGAAGAGCATTCCAGGTAGTCAGAACAGCAAGTAAAAGGCCCTGAGTCTGGCACTCGCTAGCTTGCCTATGACAGTAGGTCACTATTCAAACCCCATGCACATCAATAAAAAGTAGAGCTGCTCCAAGTCAAGACTGTGAAACAAGGAAGCATGGTGGGCTAGATTATCAAAGAAAAGCACAGATACAGGCGTACCTCACAGATTTTGTGGGTTCAGTTCCAGACCACCGCAATAAAGCAAATGTTGACATAAAGCGAGTTTCATGAATTCTTTGGTTTCCCAGTGCATTTAGTAAAAGTTATTTTTACACTATACTGTACTCTATTAAATGTGCAATAGCATTCCGTCTAAAAAATGTATATACCTTAATTAAAAAATACTCTATTGCTAAAAAGAATGCTAGCCATCATCTGAGCCTTCATCGAGTTGTAATCTTTCTGCTGGTGGAGGATTTTGCCTGGGTGTTGATGGCTGCTAACTGATCAGAGTGGTGATCGCTGAAAGCTGGGGGTGGCTGTGGCAATTTCTTAAAATAGAACAACAATGAAGTTTGCCGCATTGATCGACTCTTCCCTTCACAAACAGTTTCTCTGCAGCATGTGATGCTGTTTGATAGCATTTTCCCCACAGTAGAACTTCTTTCAAAATTGAAGTCAGTCTTCTCAAACCCTGCCTCTGCTTTATCAACTAAGTTTATGTAATATTCTAAATCCTTTGTGGTTATTTCAACAATCTTCACAGCATCTTCACCAGGAGTAGATTCCGACTCAAGAAACAACTTTCTTTGCTCATCCATAAGAAGCAACTCCTCATCCATCATGAGATTGCAGTAATTCAGTTACCTCTTCGCGCTCCACTTTTAATTCTAGTTCTTTTGCTATTTCCACCACATCTGCAGTTACTTCCTCCACTGAAGTCTTGAACCCCTCCAAGTCATCCATGAGGGTTCAAATCATCTTCTTCCTAACTCCTGTTAATGTTGATATTTTGACCTCTTACCATGAATCATGAATGTTCTTAAAGGCATCTAGAATGGTGAATCCTTTCCAGAAGGTTTTCAATTTACTTTGCCCAGATCCATCAGAGGAATCACTATCTATGGCAGCTATAGCCCTTGTTTCTTAAATAATAAGACTTGAAAGTAGAACTTACTCCCTGATCCATGGGCTGCAGAACGGATGTTGTGTTAGCAGGCATGTAAACAACATTCATCGTCTTGTACATCTCTGTTAGAGCTCTTGGGTGACCAGGTGCATTGTCAATGAGCAGTAATTTTGAAAGGAACCTTTTTTCCTGAGCAGTAGGTCTCAACAGTGGGCTCAAAATATTCAGTAAACCCTGTTGTAAACAGATGTGCTGTCATGCAAGCTTTGTTGTTCCACTTATAGAGCACAGGCAGAGTAGGTTTAGTATAATTCTTAAAGGCTTTGGGATTTTCCGAATGGTCAACTCAAGTCACCAGCTGCATTAGCCCTTAACAAAGAGAGTCAGTCTGTCCTTTGAAGCCAGGCATTGACTTCTCCTTTCTAACTATGCAAGTCCTAGATGGCATCTTCTCTCAATAGAAGGCTGTTTTCTCTATATTGAAAATCTGTTGTTTAGTGTAGCACCTTTATTAATTATCTCAGCTAGATCTTCTGGATAACTTGCTGCAGCTTCTACATCAGCACTTGCTGCTTCACCTTGCACTTTTATGTTATGGAGACGGCTTCTTTCCTTAAACCTCATGAGCCAACCTCTGCTAGCTTCAGACTTTTCTTCTGCAGCTTCCTCACCTCTCTCAGCCATCATAGAATTAAAGAGAATTAGGGCCTTGCTGTGGATTAGGCTTCATCTTAAGGGAATGTTGTGGTGGCTGGTTTGGTCTTCCATACAGACCGCTAAAACTTTATGTCAGCAGTAAGACTGTTTCACTTTCTTATACATGTGTTTACTGGAGTAGCACTTTTAATTTCCTTCAAGAACTTTTCTTTCGCATTCAAAACTTGGCTAACTGGCACAAGAGGCCTAGCTTTTGGCCTATCTCAGCTTTTGACATGCCTTCCTTGCTAAGCTTAATCATTTCTAGCTTTTGATTTAAAGTGAGAGATGTGTGACTGTTGCTTTCACTTGAACACTTAGAGGCCATTGTAGGGTTATTAATTGGCCTAATTTCAATATTGTGTCATAGGGAGTAGGGAGGCCCAAGGAGAGAGAGAGAGATGGGGGAACGGCTGGCTGGTCAGTAGAGCAGTCAGAACACGCACAACATGTATTGATTAAGTTCACCATCTTATATGGGCTTGGTTCATGGTGCCCCAAAACAATTAGAATAGTAACATCGAAGGTCGCTGATCACAGATCACCATAACGAATAGAATAATAATGAAAAAGTTTAAAATATTGCAAGAATTACCCAAATGTGACACACAGATGCAAAGTGAGCCAATACTGTTGGAAAAATGGCGCCAATAGACTTGCTTAATGCAGGGTTGCCACAAACCTTCAGTTTGTAAAAAACACAATGTCTGCAAAGCGCAATAAAGCGAAGCACAATAAAATGAGGTATGCCTGTGTTCACAATAGATCTGAAATCACCAGAGCAGCGTATGGACACCTAAACTGATCTTAAACCACTAGGTACTGTGACAGAAATAAGCAAGTTGAGAGTAACTGGGGAAAGCTGTTTTTGATGAGATTGTTACAAAAAGCTTCTCTAAAGAGGTGAGAGAGGAGCTGAAGGAAGAGAAAACTACATTGGGTTGTAATATTAACATCAAGAGTCCAAATTCTAATGTTTAATGATGCTTAAAATCTTTGATTTAATTTAACCACTCCTTGCTACATTTCATTCTCATTCCTTTTTTCTCTACATGTAAATGACTGGTTGCCATTCCCTGTAAAGCAATTTTTAATACACTTAAAGACAATTAAGGTTATACTTTTTGAATATTATATTTGCAGTTTATAAAGTAAGTGTAATAAGTCCAGAATTTGGCTGCTTCTCACTTCCTCCATTTCTATTTCCCTGGTCCAAGCCTGAGACTGAGAATTACACATTTCTTCCCAAAAGTATGTGTAGTGAAGATCGATCAAGTACTATTTTTTTATTCAATTTATTCTCTTCATTTATGTGAAGATGACATCATATTGCTTTTGAGTTTTAGGAAAACATCATTTTTATTTTTTAGTTAGTCAAATAAAATTCATTTTGTAGATGCAGACGAATTACAGAGGAGAGTTTATTTTGTTGTCAAGAGTGGTTTGTAATCTGCTGGTAACATTTGTTGGATCCTGGTTGTGTGCAAAGTAACACTGTTCCATACGCTCTTTCCTGTAGGAGGCCTCAGGCAAGGGCTGCTACCTCAACTTGTGATCATATCAGCATCGCTCTTTATGATTTGCTCTCTGGAATTCAACCAAATCACCTGTTGTGGGTTTGACCCCAGCACACCAAATGCAGCTTTCTGACAGCTCTTCCTTGTCATAATAACAGCTTCTTTTCCACGTACCCTTACCCATCATTATATTACCCAGCCAATGAGAAACTGTATGATTATCTGATTCCCAACATCATGGAGATCCATCACATTTCTTAAATGGTTGTGTTACCAGGCAATGGGCTCACTCTGCTCGCTGCAATCTGAGCCAATTAATCCTGAGTTAGAGATCGAGAAAGGAAATTTTAATTTGATTTGCCAGCATAATTGGGAAGATGGCAGATTAATGTCTCAAAAAAACCATCTTCAAAGATTACAGAATCTTGAGGCAGTTATATAGGGAAAATGGGCAGTAAGGAGGGAGTCCAGGGATGTTGGGCTCTAGGCGTGATGGGCTCCGGGCATCACATTGTTCCATTCTTCTGTCAGCTGTGATGGATACCTTGTACGTCTGTTTCCCGCCTGTGCTCAGCCTGTTCCTGGAGAGAAGCTCATAGAACAAAGTTTTTAATTTATCAAGCTATTGGGGGAGTACCTACATAAGTGGAGGCCATAAATCAGGAGAGCATGTGAATTTTTTAGAGTACGTGCAGAGCAGTGAGTAGGCACACAGAGGAGGGGCTGGGGCCATTTAGTGTAACAAGGTGGCCTCACTTATGCTCACTTACAGTTGGAAATTAATATCAAAGGGAAGGGAAATGTAAGAGTTGACATTGTTTTATATACTCATTCAACAAATACTTATTAAATACCTATTGGATGCTGGGGATACATTGATCTAATCCTTGCCTTCATGAGCCTTAAAGTCTACTGGGGGTGATAGATAATAAATAAATATAAAATAAATAAAATTGTTAATTACAAATGAGAATAAGTACTGTGATTGAAATAAAGCAGCTTAATAAGAGAAGAGCATAGTCAGGGGGAGCCACTTCAGATGGGGTTGTTCAAGAAGGCCTCTCTGAGCACGTGATATAGGAGCTGAAGGATAAGAATGCACTAGCCATGCCGAAGACATGGTGGAAAGGCATTCTAGGGAGAGGGAATGTGAAGGGCGAATGCTTAAAGGCAAGAAGGGACTTAACGGTATTTGAAGCATAGAAAAGAAGGCCATTGTGGCTGAGGCAAAGTAAGGGAGAGGGCGAATGGTATAAGATGAGGTTAGAGAAGTAGGCAAGAGCTGGATCCTGCAGGGCTGCATAGTTTATGGTAAAGAGTTTGGCTTTTCTTCCAGGAATAATGATAAGACGTTGATAGAGGAGTGACATCACCTGATTTACGTATACGAAGCTTTAGAGGCAGGATGGTTGAAGTAATTTAGGTGAACAATGATGGTTGTAACGGGGGTGGCTGCGTACATGGAGAGAAGTGAATGAATCCCTGTTTATTTTGGAAAGTGCTGACTGGACCTGATGGTGGGAGGTATGGGAAAGGGAGGAATCAAAGTACATACCTAAGACATTGGCTTCAGCGACTGGGTGCCATCTGCTAACCTGGGGAAGAAACTCAAGGACTGACTGAATTTTTGGCTGATGAATCAAAAGCTCAGATTTGGACATACTAAATGTAGGCGCTTGTTAGACCACCAAGTGGTATTGCCAAGAAGGCATTTAAATATAAGTAGCTCAGGAAAAACGTCAAAGGCAGTGATACAAACTTGGGAGTCGTTAGTATATTGGTTGTATTTAAAAGCCATGAAAGTGTGATGAGATCATTGCATCATTTGGGAAAAGACTTGTCTGCATCAACCCTTGAGTCACTCCAACTTCGTTCACTTATTCAACACATATTTATTGAGCTTCTACTGTACTAGGCACTTTTCTGTGGTATTGTACTTATAGTAGTGAGTAAAGGAGACCAATTATTTGCCTTCATAGAACTTCTATTTAGTAGAGGATACAGAAAATAAACCAATAATGAATAGCTAAGTGACTTTATTGTGTAGAGGAGAAGCAGCAGCCAAGAAGACTATGTGGAGTTGGTGGACAGATAGGCAATTTGTTTTCCCTACCAGTGATGCTGGTAATACAGGAAAATAGTGGCAGCTAATACAAGAAAATAGTTCAGGAACAAGGAATCACCTGGCTCAGATGTAGCTAAGAACCCAAGGAAGATGGAGACCAAGCTGTGACTGTTTTCAGCACTTTCTGTGCAGTAGTGATAAACAGGTTTGGGGGCATTGAAGATGAAGAAGTAGAAATAGTGAGTGAAGATGGTTGTTTTGAAGGTGTTTGCTATAAAGGAAGGCAAAAAAGTGGGACCACAGCTAGTGGGAGAAATGGGATTAAGGAAGTGTTTTAAAAACAAAAAGAGATATAATTACAGAGCATGCTTGCAATTGATGGGAATGATCTAGTGGAGACAGAGTGGGAGGGGATAATTGAAGGAGTGAAGTCCTTGAGAAGGCGAGAAGAGATAAAATCCAGGGTGCTTATGGAAGGAATGGCTGTTTGATAGGATCAGGGTCTTATCTTTTATTGTAACTGGAGGGAGGGCAGAGAAGATGGATGGTTGCAGCTAGGTTTGTAAATTTGATGGTGAGAAAAGGAGCAGTTTCTGCTCTGATGCTTCTGTTTTTCCAGTGAAGTATGAAGCGAGAGTGGAAGGAAAGGGGTTTGAGAAGAGAGAAGACATAAAATATCATCTCGGAGAGTGGCAAGTCAGGTTACTAAAGAAGTATAGCAGGGTTGCTGTGCATTAGAGAGAGTTCATTCAAGATTTATGATAACAAATATAATATGAAACAGTCAACTAATTCTATAATTTTTTTCCAGCCACTTTCAGTTGCTCCATTCCCAGCACAGAGAAGAGATATAGCTGGATTCATCCACTGTTGTACTTTTGTGAGATGAATGCAATGATTGAAGACTGGAGGAAGGAAATGAAGGGTATTAGTGAAGGAATGAAGGGCCGTGAAATGTAAGCTGATTAAGGAGGGAATTAAAAACAGGAAGAATGCACAGGGGATTGGGAAAGGTTAGAAAAGGGATATTATTCATTCATTGGTTTACTCATTAGCTAGAACAATGGAGCTCCTACTGTGTGCCATACACTGTTCTAGGCCCTGTGGATATGTTCGTGAGCAGGACGGATCGAGTCCTTTCACAGAGTAGGGTGAGATGGACAATAAAGAATTCAAACTAATAGGCATTAAAGTCAGATATTGGCTGAGGGCTATGAAGAAGTGTGAAAGGGGTCAGGAGATAGCATCAAGTGGGAGGGGAGAGCAGAGGCGATTGAGATAGGTGTCCCAGGAAGGGAATGCTCTCTAGTAAAACTGAACAATGATGACCAACCCGGATGGAGTGATGGGACAAACCTGTGAATGACAATGGGTGGAGTGTGCTAGGCTCAGGGAACAGCCAGTGCTTTTCTATTTTTTAATGTCATTAGCAGCTGAATAGTAAAGCCAGCGAAGTCATGATAAACAAGGTATTTTTTCCTTCCCTATTGTATTTTTAAGTGGTGTTTTCATGCATACCAAAGTCACACAGCTGGTTTAAGCAATCGGTTGTTGCACAAGTCTTTAGAGTGAACAATTGGTTCAGTCAGAAGTCTCATTTAGGTAGACCAAAAGTGTAAAATAAATATAAATGTACCCTATATAATAGATTCATGTCTAATTTGTTTATCATTTCATTCTCCAGTGACCAGCATTGGAATGCCACCCGTAATGGGATTCAGTTAATATTTGAGTGGATTTTTATGCCCATATATAGTTTAATACCTACAAACATAAAACGTTCCCCCTTCAAACCTTTTCAAAGAAATTCTTCTAAGGGAAGTGTTCGAACATAAACCCAAGGTCTCTTCTCTTTGCCTTGGGAGTGTGGGGACTTGCTTTAAATGGCTTTTTAAAAAATTTAGATATAATGCACATACCATAAAATCCACCTGTTTAAAGTATACAATTTATTGGTTTTTAGTATGTTCACAAAGTTGTGTGACCATCACCATTACCTAATTCCAGAACATTTTTATCACCCCAAAAAAGAAACCCCATACAGACTGGAGCCATTAAGAGTCACTCCCCATTCCCCCCTCTTCTCATCCCCGTCAAGCACTAATCTACTTCCTGTCACTATTTGCCTATTCTGGACATTTCATATAACTGGAATCACACAATATGTGTCCTTTTGGGTTTGGCTTCTTTCACTTTGGCATAATGTTTTCAAGGTTAATCTATGTGTTTAGCAGGTATTAGGACTTCATTCCTTTTTATACCTGTATTATGTCCTGCTGTGTGGATATACCATATGTATTCATATATCAGTTGATTCTAACTTTATAATATATGTTTTGAAAGAATACATTAATGTATTACCAGTTACTTATTTAAGCTGCTAGTTGCATTACTTAATTTTTCTCCAGAAATCTGAGTAACATTGGCCCTGAAGGAAATGTTCCCTGTGTGCTGTGGCTCTGCAGCCCCTGGGCTCACTGCCCACTGCATGGGTGCATGCCAGTATTTCAGCGGCATTCTGGTGGGGCATTGGGAATGCAACTCTGAACAGGTGGTGGCTTATCTTTTTGTCAGTAAATATTGCTTCTTCCTGGAAGAATCATAAAATCATAAAATCTTGCAATTTAAGAAGTAGACAGGATTCTTGGAGCTTATCTAATCCAATCCCTTTGTTTTATAGATCTTTGAACTGAGGGAGAGGTCCAAGAGGTCAGAATGCCTGCCCAAGTTCCTACAGCTGGTTAGTTAGAGAACTTGGATGAGAAGCCAGATCTCTTGCCTCCTAGTTCAGTGCTCTGACTACTAAACTTCACTTTGTCTCTGTTTTATGAATTTAAAGTCATAAAAAATAAACATAATTCATGTAGGTGGCATTTTCAGATAAAAATTTACAGGAAATGCTTTCAGAGTCTTGAAAAGCTATTACTTTATACTATAATTTATAGGGAAAGATGGAGAAAATAGGAGCAATAAAGAAATATTCTCACTGTGAGTCTGTGCATAAGGAAGGAAGAATTATAGGCATTTGTAAACAGACCATTATAAACAAAGGTTCAACTATTCCTATTCATTTCCCTTAAGGTCAGCCTTTTTTATTCTAATCACATTCTAACATTTACAAACCAGTAGTTTAAAAACAGGGTATAAGGATAAGGCATGATTATATTATCCAAGTGTAGTCAAATTGAGCAATGGATTATGCAGTTAATCACCTGGATCTTCTAAATGTCATGCTGGATATAGTTTATCCCTCTCACAGTGAGTCAGAAGCAGGAATGGGTTCATTCGCTATTTCCAGTAAGCAGCTTACCACCAGCAGGTGTTGTGACTGGTGGGAAAGGGGAGGACCGGAATGCACACTTATTTGGGATCTCAGAAGTGTACCCTTGAGTCCTTGCTTACGGCCATACATGAGGCCATAGGCAGCTGAGAGTGTTGGCAGCACTGCAGCTACCCCTCAGCTTAGAAGAGGCTCTGGATCCCTTCTGAGTCTGGGAATATTGTTCCCTAGCACAAAGCTAGGGAACAGCCCTCCCTGTGCCGTGTACAGCCCTGTGGTCCAGGCATAGGTCTCAGCTCTGCCACTCTCTGTATGATCTTGGGCACATCACCTCAAGATCCAAGTCTTTCATCTGTAAAATTAGGGGGTGGGGGGTGGGGGTAGACCAGTTGATCTTGAAAAACTCTTGGCTTTAAAATGCTATAGCTCTAGAACCCAGTGATTTCAGATGTCACGTATATTGAATGAGTAGTAGTATATAAAGGTGATAAGAGCTCAAACCTTAAAGTTAAACAGAACCATCTTTGAGTCCCGTGTGACATTGAGCAAGTTACTTAACTTCTGTAAGCTTTTGTTGTGTTACCCTTAAAAGGGGAATGATGATAAATAGTACCTAACTCATAGGACTGTTGGGAGCAAAAATGATATTACGAGTGCAGTCTTTAGCACAGTGCCTGATACATCCTAAGATTCAGTAAATATTTATTAGCAGTAAGCAGTATTGTTATTTTCTTTAGGGATATTTTATCCTGATAACATAGTGTTCCCTTTAGAAATAAAGGAATATAATTCCAGAAAATTTTAGTAATATTGTAAAGTATGTAGACTACAATTTTGTTTAAAAGATTATAATCAACCCTAAAGTAAACTGGAAAAGAAAACATTACTTAGATGATTGAGTGTTAGGCATGATTGGGGAAGAAATGGGATGCAAAGAAGCAAGTGAAAGAAACCTGGCTTATTTTTTCCTTGGCTTTATTGTTGTCTGTAATTTTCCTCTTAGGTATTTTTGTTCTATCTTAATTTAGAGATAGAATCATCCATGGAAAATTTAACCAAGTTAATGGCTATTCAGAAGTGAGGCCCTACAGTATTTTTTCAAAAATAACAACATTATTTTTGTTTTTGTTTGTCATGTAGAGATAAATAGTAAATGTATCCAACTCCATGTAAGCTGCCTCCTTGTCATTTCTGCTATTACTTTTGCAAGTACTATTTTGGTGTGAACCAAGGACGTAGAAGCTTAATAATTTTGGAAACAGACACTCAGATATTTTTCCTCAGGATATTGATATGAAACTATCACTATTCAATAGTAGTTTGCTGAACTATCTGAAGGAATTTAAGATAAAATATTTACAGAATCAGAACCCATTTGTAAAATACTGTGGGGAAAGTTGGCAACTCTAAGTTTGGTGGTCGATATCTTAGAGAATTAACTATTCAGTTCTCCAAAGAAGAGGTGAGCTGTCTGCGGATGTGTAAGGGACTTGATAGTGGAGATGAGATTTTTAATGGTCATCTCTGAATATGTATGCCCTGTATGTCCCACACCTATTCCATCACTATCTTGTCTTACTTCACTGTTGTATGTGACGAACAAAAAAAGGAACGTTTTGACTCCTCACTATAATCTTGCCAGCTTCTGATATGAATAACTCAATGCAGAAATGACTCATCTCTCTGCTTTTCACTGCATTGTAATTTCTGGCTAGGGTAATGTTCTTTAGTCTCTAATGTTTCTGTTATACTTCTTTTATAGGAGGCCAGTTGTAAGAACTCCTTGCCCATCCTTCTAACAAAAGACATAGAGAGAGATATGCAAAAACCGTCTCCAAAAACCAGGGTGAGTTATGTCTGCTCTTGCGGCTGCCACGCGAAAGCTTTAGCAGGGCTCTTGATGTCGTCATGTTTCAATGCTCTGTTGCTTGCTTTTCTCTCAGCCTCTTTTTCTTTTTTGCACCTGGTGGTATAAACAGCACTTTTTATTGAGTACATTTAATTCAAGGTTATATTCATCCAAAAATTCTCAGTATACTCCTATTATTTAACAGAGAGTGATATTTTTTAGTAGTGATTTTACTTCTGCTCAATCAGAATTGTTTCCAGCCTACAACATAGGAAATATTCAAGTGTCATAAACCTTTCCTGGGTTACTTCAAGGGGTAAAGTATCCAACTATCATTTTTCTTTTTCAAAATAGAAATCATTTTATTGATTTTCATAAATACAGAAGTAACACGTAATCAATGGAAAGTATTTAAGTAAATTTTAATAAGAAAAAATAAGAATTATCACATATATGACAGAATAAAGGATGTGATGTGTAAAATTTTGTTTTCTTTGTTAAGAAAAATCCAAAATGCACGTAATTGTTTTGGCCAGTGAAAAGAAAAATTCCTTGAACGCAAAATACCTCATGAGAATTTGATCATTTGTTTTGTCCAACCAGAAAAGTGATTGCATTAATTTTAAGACCCCTTTCCAATCTTGAATCTCTTTTGGGTAGAACTTCTCCTATTTACTAGGCATATATAATATTCCTCACTGGCCACTGTGACATTTATAGAGCTACTTTTGTTTTCTAGTTCTAAGACAAAATGTTCTCCAAACTTTGAGTCCACTGTAGGCAAAATATAAAAGAATTCTAGGGATCGGCCTGGTGGCGCAAGCAGTTAAATGCGCGTGCTCCGCTTCGGCGGCCCAGGGTTTGCAGGTTCGGATCCCGGGCGCGCACCAACGCACTGCTTGTTAACCCATGCTCTGGCGGTGTCCCATATAAAAAGTAGAGGAAGATGGGCACGGATGTTAGCCCAGGGCCAATCTTCCTCAAGAAAAAAGGGGAGGATTGGCATAGGATGTTAGCTCAGGGCTAGTCCTCCTCACAAAAAAAAAAAAAAAAAAAAAAAAAATTTCTAGTCTCTGATTTTAATCGCAAGTTATTATAAAAATAATTGTGGCTTTATTTTTAAAGGCGTATCAAGTGAAGTATTGAGTCAGTAGTGTCTTATTTATGGTTCGAGTCTATGGTTTATTTTAAAAAGAAATAAAGGGGCCGGCCCCGTGGCTTGGCGGTTAAGTGTGCGCGCTCCACTGCTGGCGGCCTGGGTTCGGATCCCGGGCGTGCACTGGCGCACTGCTTGTCCAGCCATGCTGAGGCCGCGCCCCACATACAGCAACTAGAAGGATGTACAGCTATGACATACAACTATCTACTGGGGCTTTGGGGGGAAAAATAAATAAATAAAATTAAAAAAAAAAATAAAAAAAAAAAATAAAAAGAAATAAAAACATCTTTTTTTATAAAACTTATTCCACCTTGATTTTTTCTGGAAAATTATTTTAATTATCTATCATGCTCTCCTCTCCAGATTCAAACTATTTTTTCTATCTTTCTCAATGAAACATTTGTGTGTGCAAACTTACATATAGTTAATTCAAATGTATAGTAATTTTGTTTACTGTGCAGTTAATAAATATTCAATGTCAAAAAATATACTAATCAGGCTAATGCATTGAAAAAATGTAGGATTTGAGGAAAATTTTTAGGTAACATTTGTTTATCAACGTCATTTATATTGGTATAACTACTTTCAGGTGAAGACACCCTAGATGAATCACTTCCTAAATAAAAGATAATCTTGAAACCTATCATAAAAACTGTTTGAAGGGATTCTACTACTCTTATGAAATTAATCCCATTTAGAATATTTCAGGCATATATGGAACAATAATTAATGTGCACTTATTATCCTCTATCAGTCTTGCTATATGGTTCATGACCAAACTAATTCAATAGAGAAATTACTTCATTGGTTAAGCCTTGGTTTGTAACTTTACCTTCTTTGTGGCCTTACGTGAGCAAGTTCCAAGTTCACATGAGCAAACTAGGCTCTGCTTAGTTAAGGGGTGATTAAAAATCTTGGTAATTTCAAATCCCAGAAATGTGGCAGAGCATGTGAGCTACAAGAGATTATAGGGCACTCTTTTACCAAGATTTTGTCTTGAGATCTTTGGTCTTCCAGTTTATCTTTGAAAGCTAAAGCTGAGAACACCTTCAAAATATGGTTAGTGTGTCCTTTCTAGAGTGACTTAGTGAGCTATGAGAATGATGTGTATCCTTGATGTTAATGTTACTCCATTTGGCCTCCATAGCTGTCTTTCTCAGACATCTCTAGTTACAGCTGTATTTGCCTTGGACAGCTAAGTATTTCTGACCTCTATATGGCTAGAGATGTAAAATGGTAATCCAGAAATGGCATATGTCCATTGGCTCTGGAGATGTCTGTCTACTCTAAGCCATCTGTCCCCATCTGTGTTCCCTCTGCCAGTTGTTGTCTCTGCTCTTAGGCAATGGGAAGGATTATGTTTCTCTTCCTTAGGTAGGAAAGCAGTTCTTGATTTGAGTCCAAGCTGAAAAGAAATGATACCTCTATTACATAGTGCCATGATGCTTCCTGGATGAGCAATGATCATCAGCCCTGCTAGCTCAAGGACATAGTCATATAACCATTTCATGCCCAATACTGTATAGACTACATATGCAAACAAATAATTGGAATAGATGATACAGAAGAGAACATTAAGTAGATTTTTACAGAGGTGTAGAACATCGAAAGACACACCTCCTGGTATCCTAGTACAGTCATGACTAGAGGAGAGGAGACAAAGTCTTTTTCTACCAAACACAGGCGCTATGACTCTGAATAAGCCTTACAACCTATATTCATTGGCTGTAGTGTAAACCCTGAAGAAGATCCAGTGAACTAAGGGAAGAAAACTATCTTTCTTCTGTCTTCCTTTGGGATATGCTCTAGACTTCCCACTGCAGTTGCTGTGTTCTTGACCTCAGCAAAAAATTCAAGGTCAGGTCATTATATGAGGATGAATATCAAATTCGTTCAGTGCTGGGATGAATATATGAAATAAATGATAATCTATTTTCTTTCTGACTTATCAGTGGATAAAAATATACTAATAAAAATTAAAGTTAAAATTCTCCTAATGCTTTTGTAAACAGTTTCCTTTAGTAAACAGAGTCATATTAACTATAAAATGTGTGATAAAAATAGTGCAGTTATCAAGTAAACAGTTATGTAGTAGAAGCACCTGTTAAATTATTTTTCTTTTCAAAGGTTAATGGGTTCAGGGACCATGAATCATGTATGAAGGAGATTTTCTTCAATAAAATAATGAGATTAGTTGTCACAGTTGTATTTTCTTGAATGTTTTTAAAAATGCCTATGCCTATTGTCAATGTAAACTAGAAACTTAAAATAATGTAGGGTTTTGAGAAAATTTAGTGGCAATATAACTTCATTTTAATATGTAAATTAATAGAGTAACTTAAACATTAAATTCTACCAAGTTTCCAAGTTATTTTAAAATCGTTGTTAATCAGACATGTGCCTATTTTATGTTGCTTCAATTAAAGTGTACATTCTAATTAGTATTTTACTTTTTCCGATTAACATTATTTCCACTATATGTTTCCATGCATCAACCTAGTTTGCATGCTTACTTTTAATAAAAGTAATAACAGTAGTAGTAGAAGTAATAGTGATGATGGTGATAGCTAACATTGATCAAATGCCAGACACTATACTAACTACTTAATGTACATTATCTTATCTAATAATCATCATATTTCATGTGTTGTCATATATTTAGACAGTTTGAATATTTGGGACTGTTTCTAATTTATCATTAATATAAAAAGGACTACTATGTAAGTGTTAATCAAGAATGACTTTTGAATGTTGAAGAGTATTATTTTCTTAGATTTTATTACCTATAGTAGAATTAGTGGATATGAATAGTTTTGTGACTAATGTACTCTAATGTACCATCTCTCCTCCTTCAAGGTAACACTTTTGAAATTAATATTTATCATTTCCATGCACATTATCATAGGCTAACTACATACCTATATATCTATACACAATATTTATTATAGCTTTGCAGGTTTTAAAACTTTGTATAAAAAAATATACGGTACATCACCTTCTGAAACTTTTTTTCTGTTTAATATGCTCTATTAATATTCACTTTCAGTAAGAATATACCACGGTTTATTTAGCCATTATTCTAGGTTTTTCCAACATTTAGGTTGTCTCTAATATTTAGATCATTTCCAATATTTGCTATTACAAACCATTTTTTTTGTGTCTGTGAGGAGGACCAGCCCTGAGCTAACATCCAATGCCAATCCTCCTCTTTTTTGCTGAGGAAGACTGGCCCTGGGCTAACATCCGTGCCCATCTTCCTCTACTTTATATGGAACTCAGCCACAGCATGGCTTAACAAGCAGTGCGTCAGTGCACGCCGGGGATCTGAACCAGCGAACCCCAGGCCGCCGCAGCAGAGCGCGCCCATTAACTGCTTGTGCCACTGGGCCAGCCCCTACAAACCATTTTTAAGTGAATCATTTTCACGTGACACCTTTTATGCACCTCTGGAAGTAGGGTTATAAGTAGGTACATCTTTGTCCAGGAATTAAAAATGCTCTCTTCGGATGTTGTGCCAATTTACATGCTCAACAGCTGTGTATGATTATTTCCATTTTTCACGTCCTTACCAATCCTTGGTAATATTAGAGTTTTTGCTGTTGTTGTTTCTCCCAACGTGAATGTGAGGCGACTCTTGCTATTGTCTTAATTTGCATTTCTCTAATTTCTAGTTGTCACAGAGACATTTATTATTCACTGAGTATCCGTGTGTTCCTCCAATGTTTACCAGCCCCGTTGCAGTTATGTGGGGCCAGTCAGCTACTTCTGGCCTATAGGCAATGAGCAGAAGTGACAGATGTCACTTCAAGGGCAGAGAATTCAAAAATTTGTGCATGACTCATCAGCCCTTTCTTACAGAACAGCAACTAGACAGTGGAGCATGGTCCTGTAGTGACTTTTGTAGAGCAGAGCTCCCTGTCAACTTGCATTGGATCTGTCTCATAACTGAGAAGTAAACCTCTGTTTTGTTTAAGCCACTGAGATTTTTGGGTTAATTTGTTCCTTCACTATAATGTGGTCTATCCTGATTAATACGTCTGGACAGCTTTTCATATGTTTATGTTTTCATATGTTTATTAAACTTTGGCCGTATCTGTGATCATTAATCTGTATACTGCTTCCCCTGTTGTTGCCAATGTTACTGTTGGGTTATTGGTCTTTTTCTTAATGATTTGTAAGAGTTTGTTTGTTAGCTGGCAATTATATATGTTCCAAATACTTTCTCCCAATGTAAAAAATTTATAAAAGCTTTTTATTTTGATGTAGTCAAATTTATCAGTCTTTAGTTTTTGTGCTTTTCTGCATCTTGTTTATGAAATTCTCACCTACCTTGATGTCATTTAAAAAGCCTTTTTTTTTTCTGTTCAAATGAAAACTTTTTTTTTACATTGGTTTATAAATTTCAGGTGTATAAAAAGCCTGTTTTTGTTTTACAAAAGTTTTAAATTTTGCGTTACATATATGTAGATCTTAATCCATTTGAAATTGAATTCTGTGTAAAGCATCAAGTAGGAATCTAATTTTATGTATGAAAATCAATTAACATATTTAGCTCATCTTTTCACCATTTTGAAATATCATTTCTATTACATATCAATTTTGTGTGTGTGTGTGTGAGGAAGATCAGCCCTGAGCTAACATCCATGCCAGTCCTCCTCTTTTTGCTGAGGAAGATCGACCCTGAGCTAACATCTATTGCCAATCCTCCTCCTTTCCCCACCGCCCCTTTTCTCCCCAAAGCCCCAGTCGATAGTTGTATGTCATAGTTTACATCCTTCTAGTTGCTATTTGTGGGACGCCGCCTCAGCATGGCTGGACAAGTGGTGCGTTGATGTGAACCCGGGATCTGAACCCAGGCCACCAGTAGCGGAGCATGCGCACTTAACTGCTAAGCCACGGGGCCGACCCTCAATTTTTTTCTGTTTCTGGACTGTATTATTTGTTGCTTTATCTATTCGTTTGTCTTGTGTCATTACCACAGTGTCTTAATTAGTGATGTCTGGTAGGACACGTTCCTTCAACTTTGTTTTCCTTCTTGAAAATTATCTTGGCCATTCTTGATTCTTTAGTTTTACAGTGGAATATTGTCAAGTTTCATGAGAAATTTTAGTTAGAATTTAAAGTGAGTTGATAGATGAATCTCATGAGAATTGGTATCTTATCCATGACCATCATATAACTCTCCATTTGCTCAGGTCCTCTTGAATCTTTTGATTAAAAAATTATAATTTTCTTCTTAAATGTCCTGGGTAGCTCACATTTTGTAGGTATTAGAGATGGAATACTTTTTATGTCTTCAAACTTTGTTCCTGATATTTAGTGTCAAAACTGATTTTTATTGTTGACTTTTATGTCTAGAAACCTTGCCAAATTCTCACTAGGTCTAATATTTTGTTGATCAGTTCTCTTTGACTTCCCTAGTAGACAGTCCTATCATCTGGAAATATTGAGCATTGTTTATCCCTTTTCAAGCCTTTTATCATTTAATTTCTTTTTTCTTGTACTGTGTTCTAGAACTTCCAGTATAAGGTTAAATAGAGGTGGTGATAACATGCTTCTTTGACTTGCTTCCTAATTTTAAGGGAAAGTTTCTACATCTGACTTTTAGTATTAGCATGACTTCTTCCTTTCTTCTTTTTCTGCCTTCCTTTTCTTCCTTTCTCTTTCTCTCTCTTTCCTTTTTTTCACAATGCCAGGCACATAGCAGACCCTCGTAAAGACTTGAAAATGAAAAATAAATTATTTAATTGCTTCTTTTGTTTCATATGGAAGTAGTTAGTGTCTCTGTTTTCATATATATTTTTTCACACATGTACTTATTATTAGATTTATGATATTTGCTGTAGGTGTTTGGTAGATAAGCTTTATAAGCTTAAGGAGGTTGCCCTTAAATTGATAGTTTGCTAAGAGTTTTTATCTTGAGTCGAGTGTTAAATTTTAGCAAATGTTTTCTTCTGCATATGTTAAGATAATTGCATGGTTTTGCTTCTTTATTCTTTTATTGTGGGAAGTTATACTGATAGATTTTCTAACCTTAAACCAACACTGCATCACTGGAATAAACCAGTGGTGAACTTGGCCTTGATACATATTTTTAAATACCTTGTAAGATTTGGATAGCTGATATTTTGTTTGGTGCTTTTGCATCTATGTTTATAAATATGTTTTTTGTTTTATCTACTTTTGGTATAAAGGTTATGCTAGCCTAATAAAATGAGTTGAAGAGAGTCTGTCTTTTCTAATCTCTGAAACAGTTTAAGATGAGGATTATCAGTCCCTTCAGTATTTGGCAGAACATACCTATAAAACTGTCTGGGTCCGGTGAGGTTTATTGGTTTGTTTTTAACTTCGTTTTGTTTGTTTTTAAATTTGTTTTGGCAAGTAGATTTTTAACTGCTGATTCAATTTCTTTAATGCTTATAGTTCTATTTATGTTTTATATTTCTTCTGAATCAGCTTTAAGTTATATTTTCTAGGAAATTGCCTATTTTAACTAATTAAATTTATCAACATAAAATATTTCCATGTTTCCCCTTATTTTAAAAATCTTTATTTTATCTGTAGTTAGAACCTTTTTTTTTATTTCTAATATTATCTTTTAGGACCTTCTCTTTTTTGCTGTTGATTAGGATTGCCAGAGATTTGTCTCTTCTGTTAGTCCCTTCAAAGAACCAGCTTTAATTTTGTTGATTCTCTATTATATCTTTGTTTCTCATTTCATTGATCTCTGATTGTTATTATTTCCTTTCTTCTCTGTATCTGCTATTCATATGGTAGACCTTCTTTATTTCCTAATGTCTGTCAGCTTTTCCTTCATAGACATATATTTTAAATATGGTTTTTCTGTGATGTGATACTGAAGCTTGATGATCAGTTCTTTTGAGTGTATTTGCTCTGTTTACTAAAAGCCTCTTTTGGGCCGGCCCGGTGGTGTAGTGGTTGGGTTCGGAACACTCTGCTTCGGCCGCCCAGGTTCGCGGGTTTGGATCCTGGCTCAGACCTACACCGCTCATCAAGCCATGCTGTGGCGGCAGCCCATATACAAAGTAGAGGAAGATTGGCACAGATGTTAGCTCAGGGCCAATCTTCCTCACCAAGAAAACAAATAAATAAATAAAATAAAAACCTCTTTTGATGTGAGTGTCCTTTACTACATTAGAGAACTCTCTTGTAGGATCATGCTGTTTTCATCCTTGATTTTTTTCTTTCTTTTTTTGTTTTTGGTAATAATTTCACAGTGCTAAACACATAGTGCACCCTCAATAAATATTGAAAATGAATGAATGAATCAATCAATTTTTTCTCTTATTCCGAATGAGTGCAGTGAGTGTGTGTGTGTGTCTTTGGTTATGGAGAATTTCCTCTTGTAAGAATCTAGTCAAATTTAGTATGTATTTCCTTTGGAAAGAGTTCAATAACCATTAAAGACATAATTATATCTGGAATTTAAGATTTGGGGGTTTATGTGTATCTTTTCCTGATTTGTCTCTTTTGAGCTTTTCTTGCTAAAATTTCCCATCTGCTTTTTCTGCCCCCATGTGTTTGTGTATATGAAAGTATGTTTATTTCACTAGATAGAAAAAGCTCCATATTTTGCCATCTCCCCATAGGTGCTGGATGATTAAAATCTGTTTCTTTTTTGCCTTTTCCATTATCTTGGGAAATCACTTTGCAAATCACTCTTCAATGCTTAGTGACATAAGATTTTAAAAAATAAATAACTTTGTTCATTTATCATTAGAGTTATATCTATGACTAAATCTTTTATTTATTTTAAGAATATTCTTTATTTGGTATCTTAAGTCACTACTAATCTATTTGAAGAATTCCTGGAATCTTTTAGAATTAATGGCTAATGGGTGTATTTGCCTGTGTTCTGTGATATTTTATAACATACAGATATATTGTCAAATAGACAATAATACAGGGTAAGGTAGTAATTTTAAATAATAATATGAAAGTGATGGTGTATCTGGGTGTCCCTGCCTAATCTCTTAATCTTGATCATTTGGCTCATTTAATCCCCATCTTTATACTTCGCCTCTTTGCTGATGCTGTCAGCAGTGGTAACCCTAACCCAGGGACTAGCAGGACCTCTGTGAGAGTATCTAGGTTAACACTGCTGTGGACTCTGGGGCACAGCCAGCCTGGACTCCCTGGTCTCGAGTACCCAGTCTGCTAAGACTGAGTCTGGATACCTGATCCCTGACCACTCCTGGCCTGAATCATCTCCTCTTAGGTTTCTGCCCTGCTTTGATAAACACCCCGAAGCTTAGGCTCAGTTTGGACATTTCATCACATCTATCCTATGCCAGGTGCTAGGGATGCAAAGGTGGAAAGCCGCTGTCTCTTACCTCAAGGAACTCGGTCGAGCAGGAGACCAGACATATATACAGCAACTAAATTAAAACATCACATGTGCTAGACTGACTTTCTGATCTCAGATCTACCTTTTGGTTTGCGGTTCTTTTTTGCCAACAACCAAATCTTAGCCTGGTTGCCATAACTGTTGACTAACCCTCAAGATCTCCCTGACCTTTTTATTCCAATTTCCCCTGTTCTACACTTATGACCAAGGTTATTAACACTAACTTCTGTAACAAACATCCCCGTCATATCATTGGCTTCCATCAAAAAGTTTATTTCTCACTCCTCTCACAGTGTGATGTGAGTGGGCTGAGATTCCTAGGCAGCAAGCCTCTAAGCTGTGATTCAGATCACAGGCTGCTTCCTTCTTTCAACTGTATCATCTAAAAACGTGGCTTCTGGGGCCTGCCCGGTGGCATAGTGGTTAAGTTTGCGCACTCTGCTTCGGCGGCCTGGGGTTTGCAGGTTCAGATCCTGGGCGCGAACCTACACACTGCTTATCAAGCCATGCTGTGGCAGGCGTCCAACATAAAATGGAGGAAGATGGACACAGATGTTAGCTCAGGGCTAATCTTCCTCACCAAAAAATAAATAAATAAAATCAAAATAAAAACGTGGCTTCTAATATCAGCAGTGAAAAAGAAGAGAAAAAGCATATGCAAAGTTTACGGACACTTAACCACCTCAGCACGGAAGCAACATTTGTCCCTTCTGTTCACATTCCAGACCTCAGTAATATTCGTGGGAGTCTGGGAAATGTAGTTTTCCAGTGTGCCCAGGAAGAGGAAAATGAAATAGGCGTTGGTGAATACATAACCTTGTTGTTGCCACAGCCCGCCCTTCTGTTTGCCAAATGTATTTTCCCATTTATTAGAAAATAGTAGAAAACATAATCCTTCCACAAGGGTGAAAATCCAAAGAACCAACCAGTCATTACTACCAGCTCAAGCTCCAGAATTTCTGGGGGATACATCAATACTCCATCGGGTCTAGAGATGGTTCCTCTTGGTTTGAGAATCCATGAAATAAACTTGTCTGTCCCTCCCTCCACACACACCCACCCCATGTACAAATGGGACACTAAACAATCCAATTCACACTCCAGTACACACAAATGTGCCCAGGAAGTAGTGGAGGCGCTTTGATTAGCCCTAGATTCTGCTTTCTGTGAGCAACGCGGTTGTCCATTTTCTTTCTGGCTCTGTGTTCCCTTTTTAGAATCCCCTTCTTGTTATCGTTCTTCTTGAAGTGGGTATAGCGAGTGTGTCTTCCTTAAACTACAGCTTGCCTCTCGCTCGTGAAAGTTTGGTGACGGGTTGTTTTAACTCTTGAACAGCAAATAATTTTTTTTCTTAGTCCAAGCGGATGTTTTTTTCTGGTAGGGGTAGTGGTTTGTTCGTTTGTTTGTTGTGGTTTGAGGGAGATTGACATTAAATTCCCTCAAAAACATAAAAACCGAATTTTCTTCTGATCTACTTGCTTTCAGTGAATTCTGTGAGTCAGTTAACAGTACTCAGAGTAGGTCATCTTATCTTCTGCCTTCCAGATCTCAAGGGGATTCCTCATTGGAAGAAATTAACCAGAACCCTACTGGCAAGGGATTCTGGGAAATGCAGTTTCCAGGCTTTATGACCCTGCAGTAGTACAAGGGTGTCTTATAAAAGCATATGAAATTATATTTCAAATAAGTAGAATAGACCATATGTGCTATTAAATTGGTCAGAGCTGGCTTTGTAGAAGAAATAGAATTTAAGTCAAAATCTTAAAAAAGAATTGGAAAACTGGACAGAGGAAAGATTTCAGTTAGAATAACATAAGCAAAGGCTAGAAGGAGAAAATGGGCATCGTATATTTTAATCAGCATTTGTAGACCAGACTAACATGGGTAGAAGGTTTATGAAGGGAAGCAGAAGATAAGTTCTGAAAGACAGGCTGCAGCCAAATTGTAGAAGAGGTTAATTGTTAAATCTTGCAGAAAGAATGCCTTGCTTTATGAGAAAATTTATTATGCAAAATAAACACCAAACTAACAGAAAGCAAAGAATAAAAGAAAATTTATTTTTCTGTAACAGAGGGAGTATTTTAGAACAAGGACAAAAAGGCATATATATGTACAAAAAGATGATTATTAGAGAGTTTTGATTTTTTTGCTGGGTCAAATGACCAGAAAAGGGTGACTTCATGAAAAGATCTCTGGCTCTACAGTCTTACAGAAGCAACTCTTGTCACTTGACAGTAGTGTGCCCTTGGACACATTATTGAATATTTTGCTGTCTCAGTGTTCTAATTTATAAAAGAAGGATAATAATATAGGTGTCACTTATTGAACATTTACTGTGTGCTAGACACTGTGAAAAATATTTCTAATATTACTTCACTAATACTCATAACACTATGGGGTAAAAATGACCTTTATCAGTCTACTTAGCCCTGGTTATACTTCAGTAATAAGCAATCCCAGAATCTTAGTGGCTTAAAACAACGTTTATTTCTTGCTCATGTTGCCTGTCCAATTTAGATTGACAAGGGGGCTCTGCTTATGCTAGTCACTCGGGGACCAGTACTGACAGCAGCCCATCTCAAATGTGGCCAGTTACTGCATCAGAGGAACAATAAGGGGTTCTGTAGGATCTTGCATTGACAGTTAAATGCTGTGGCTCAGAAGTAATCTCATTACTTCTGCTCCTGACTCATTGGCCGGAACTAATCACATTGCTCCACCCAGCCAGTGTGGGGACAGGAAATGCAACCCTATGATGTGCCTGGTAGGAACTTTACCAATATTTGGTAAACAGCAGTAGGATTCTACTGCATTTTCCTTCTTTCTTTATGGATGAGAAAATGGAAGCTTAGAGAGACGACTTAACTTTCCCAAGGTTGTATAGGTAAGTGCCAGAGACATCGGATCCTAAAGCTCAAAGTCTGCCCTCCTAGTCCTCCCATTTCCGCAGTCCTCCCTGCCGTGTTGTGTGATACTGCCTCCTTTGAAGAGTAGCTGTGAGAATTAAAGATGATACATTTAAGTACTTGGTATACTGTCTGGAACATGGAATAAGCATGTAGGGCCTAGTGCAAGTTATCTTTTTTTCTTATTTTACTTCTTTTTTTTTTTTTTGTGAGGGAGATCAGCCCTGAGCTAACATCCGTGCTAATCCTCCTCTTTTTGCTGAGGAAGACTGGCTCTGAGCTAACATCTATTGCCAATCCTCCTCCTTTTTTCTCCCCAAAGCCCCAGTAGATAGTTGTATGTCATAGCTGCACATCCTTCTAGTTGCTGTATGTGGGACGCCGCCTCAGCATGGCCGGAGAAGCGGTGCGTCGGTGCGCGCCCGGGATCCAAACCCGGGTCACCAGTAGCGGAATGCGTGCACTTAACCGCTAAGCCACGGGCCGGCCCTCTTATTTTACTTCTTAACCCATAACTCACAGTCCGTCTTAAGTGCAAAAGGTCTGAACTTTTTTTATAGTGACTGTACATTTTTCTCCATGATGACAGCAGCTATTCTCAGTTACCAACATTAGACATGTTTTGTATGTAAAGGCGTCTGACTGCACACAACTTCTTCTCATCAGCCATTCTGAAAACCATTTTATATGAGCTTTTGGAATACAAGACTCTATCGGGCCAGCCTACCAGACTGTCAGTGTAATAAGCTAACTAGGCCTTAGTAGAGTATCCTAGGAATCTAGCACCTTGCCTGCAATGTGGCTGTTGCTGTGGAGAATTACATGTTAAGTTTCATATCATCAGGCCATGTAAGCTTGGACTTTCTGCTCATTGTGATAACAAGTGTTTATTCATTGCCCCACAGTATCAGATGCAAATGTAAAATCCACTTGTTTGTTGGGGACTCTTGTATCCAGAATTTGTAGGCGTTAAATAGTTCTAAAAATGCTAGAGAAGATTCTTAGAGCAATAACTAAATACTGCCTTAATTCTTATAATCCTAAATCATTAGCTTTACCTAATAATTATATTGAAAACCAATATTGAGAATGTTCAAGTTTACTTTGCATCTCAAATGTTAATGGAATGAATTTTAAATAAGAAAACAAAATTCTAGGTATGGAATATAACTTTAAATTGATTTATTGAAGCAATTATACTTTCTATTTTAAGAGAAATATAGTAAGTAGAAAATAAAGTAAGTTAATATATATGTCTACAAATGAAAAAAAAATTACTGGTATAGTGTCCCCATTGACTTTATCTAATGCCTATTTCCAAATTAAATAGATTACTACTTTTATAGTCTTTTTATGGAAATATAATCTCTCTTAAAAGTACCAAATTGGCTTTAACTAAAATATATCACTCTCCAGGAGGGAGTGAGCCAGAAAATTTTCAGAAAGAAAAGATTCGTTCATTTAACTACCTAAACTGGAATGAGCACCACGATTGGTCCTGCTGTGAGGGGCCTTGTTAAGGGCTGTGTACAGTATAAGGGTTGAGGGTATAAGATAAGATTAAAGGGGGAAGTGGAGGTAAACTTTGAATAGGAGATTGATACTCATAAATTTAAACCTCATTAAACAGACAGTGGGGAGCCACTGAAGTTTTTTTTGTTAATTTTCTTGATTATAAAAGCCAAATAACACTGGAAAAAGAAAGACAACAGAGGAAAGAAGCAAAAAGCCAGCTCCCCTTTCTCTACCTCTATTAATATAATCACTCATAGCATTTTGATGTGTAATATTTTTGCCTCTTTTCCTACATATTTGTGGGTGTATTTGAGAAAGATATATTTTATAAGCAATTTTCTTCTATTTTCCCTTAATATATTGTTATAATATTATTCAATGTTATAAATACTGTTTTGTTAAACATTTTTCAGCATGAGGTTTATTTTTTAGTTAGAATTATTTCCACAGGATAGATTGCTAAAAGTGGATTCACTAGTTCAAAAGTATAAATATTTTTATGGCCCTTAAAACCTATTGCTAAGTTAAGTTTTTACTAAAGAGTTATAAAAATATGCACAGCCACTGGAAAATATGAGAGTGCCAATTGCACACATCCTCACCAGCATTGGGTGTTAAAATTTAATCCTTGTCTATGAGCAAAGAGGACTAAAAGTAAGACTGTTCCAAATTGCATACTTTATTTATTGCTAATGAAATTCTGTGTATTTCTGTATCCAGGCTTGCTGTTATTTACATTTCCTCTTTTCTGAAGTATCTTTCAGTTCAGTGTACTTTTCCATATAGCTCTCAATTGCAATTTTAGTGTTTTTCTTAAGTAGCTGTGTGAATTAATTATATATTAAAAATATTGGCAGTGAAAGTTGTGAGTAAAGAAGTGACATGACCAGAGGGTAAGTGTGTATTAAGATTAATCTGCCTAGGGGCCGGCCCGGTGGCGCAAGTAGTTAAGTGCGTGCGCTCCGCTGAGGCGGCCCAGGGTTGGCAGGTTCGGATCCTGGGCGAACAACGATGCACTGCTTGGCAAGCCATGCTATGGCGGCGTCCCATATAAAGTGGAGGAAGATGGGCACGGATGTTAGCCCAGGGCCAGTCTTCCTTGACAAAAAAAGAGGAGGACTGGCAGATGTTAGCACAGGGCTGATCTCCTCACACACACACACACACACACACAAAGGTTAATCTGCCTATGGTCTATTGAATAGACTTTAGAACAGAATAACCGTATTACGTTATTTATTATGATGCCGGTCTGACATTGGGCAGAGTTGGTTGTTATACTTCCATTTCATTCATACTACAGAATAATACTGGACTTTTCAAACTATTTTCCTCTTAAGTTTAAATTTTAATCATTACTGTTCATTTTCACAACAGAAATGTTAAGTGTCCTTAAGGAAGAAGGAAGCACAGAGAAATAATTTGCTTTAGATCATAGGCTCAGGATAGAAACATAAATTTAGATTGCCAAAGTCTCAGTTTAGAGTTAATCTTGGGTTTTGAAAATTGGCATAATTAGAATGTAAAAATATAAATTATGCACATTATTGCAATTGGTTGTATGTCATCTGGGCCCATAGTGATTTTGCTTACATATTCTGAGTTGTATTCACCTTCTGATGTTAATCCTCTTGGTCGTTTCATGCTGAGTCATATCTGTTTTGGTTATTTCTTCTCTTTGTCTTAGCAGGCATTTAGCCTGAATTAATTTATTTTTTCAAAATACTTAATTGTCTACCATATGACAGGCATTGAAGTAGAAGCTGAGCATTTAGATATTGCACTTGGTACATGGAGCTTTGAATCTAGTGAGGAACACAGACTAACACTCAAACATTTAGTTGCAAATTGTGTGAATTGCTAGGAAGGAAAATAGAGTGCACTGAAAGCATATAACAGGGGTGCTGATTTAATCTGACGCATCAGGGAAGGCCTCTTGAAGGAAGAGAGGTTTCTTTTGAGACCAAAGGTAAGTGACAATAGTTGAGGAATGGGGGAAGAGAATTTCAAATGTTGTAACAGCATTTGAGAAGGCCCTGGGGCTGGATAACTGAAGGAGGCCCCTGGAAGGAGGCTGAAGGCCAGTATGAGAAGCAGAGAGGACCTCCACATAGGCTGGAGAATGGCCTTGTAGGCTATTAAGAATTTGAGAAAAAGACAAATACCATATGATTTCACTCATGTGGAAGATAAACAAACACATAGGTAAGGGGAACAGATTATGGTTACCAGAGGAGAAGAGGGTGGGGGGAGGACGAAAGAAAGGTGTAAAGGGGCATATATGTACGGTGACAGATAAAAACTGGACTTGGGTGGTGAACACAATGCTATATACAATTGCTATACGCAATTTCTATATAGTCTATATAGAAACTGAAATACAGTGATGTACCCCTGAAATTTACACAATGTTGTAAGCCAATGTCACCTCAATAAAGTAATTTAAAAAAAGGAATTTGGGGATTTCGCCAAAACAAATGGGGAAAACATTGATAAACTTTAAATAAGGAAAACTGTAACCAAATTTATGTTTAGAAAATATAAATCTGGCTCCTATGTGGTGAATACAGTTGGGAGAGAGCAAACGTGGAAGTGGAAAAACCAGTTAGGAAGCAGTCGCAGTTAGTTGTCCAAGCAATAATTTATGGAAGCCTGGAATGAATAGAGATGAAGAGAAGTAGACCTATTTGAGATCTTTATTAATGATAAAATTAGAACTTGGTGATGGATTTGGTGTGAGAGATAAAGGAAAGGGAAGTGTCAAAGATGACTCTCAGTTTCCAGGGCTGGGGAAGGAGCTGGCTGGAGACCATATACCTAATGGTTTGAACCCTGGCCCTGCTGTGTGCTCTGTAAGCTTTCTTCTTTAGTTTCACTATCCTCTAAATGGAGATGTTAATTGAACATCATGGCTGGATATAGGCTTGGAGCTCAGAAGAGAGATCTTGACAAAGATACAAATTCAAGAATCATTAGCATATAGATGGAATTTGGTGCATAAATGAGGAGTCATAGTCTTCTTTGTATTATAATACGCAAACTAAAAAGAAGGCAAGTGATTACTACTATGCCTGTGTTGAAGTCCTAGAGAAATTTCATACGTACTAAGTAGCCAAGATAGAATTTAAGTCTGGTGAGAGGGTGTGTTGCAGGAGGAACAGCATGTACAAAGGGAGGGGGGTACAGAGAGAATGTGCCAGTTTATACAATTGCAAAAATCTTGGTCTTACAGGGTATAGTGTGTCTAGAGAAGTGGCAGGAAATGAACCTGTGGCAATAGTCTGGTGCAATTTATGTGATGCCATAAAGTTTGGATTATAGACTATAGGAAGTGGAAAGCCATTAAACGATTTCAATCAGGGAATAAGATCAGATCACCCCTCTCAACAGAGAGAATAGATTGAAAACGGAGGAGACTTGTTAGGAAGCTGTGGTCCAAATGAGAAATGGGAATGGCCCAAACTAAGTGATAGGTAGAGAGGGAAGGTAAATAGATAAAAACCTCAGGACTTGGTAAATGGGGAGGAAACAGAGGGATGACTTCCAGATCAGAGTGGGTGGATGTTTCTTCTCTTCATGAAGGTGAGAACTAAAGGAAAAGGAGTTTATTTGAGGGTTGGGAGGAGGATGAGTTTAGTTTGGGACATGTGGAGTTTGGGATATTTTGAGAAAATGTGGGGAGCTTCTCTCATAAAGTGCTAAGACTAACAAAAATATTTTGACTGAACGTTCATTATAGACTTTGACAGGGCAGATACAAGCACAGCATCTTGTTTATTGATTAGACCTTAGCGAAAATTAAAGGCTGCCTGTGGATCATTCTTTTTTCGAAATCAGAAAATGGAGACAAGACAACCAGTTTGGTGTTGATGTTTAAACATCCTTGGCAAAATCGATCTTACTTCGTATGTTTGGAAACTTTAGAAGTTGTTCTTGGTACAATAAAATGTAATTACATTCTTTGAAGGTCCAAAAAGTAGTTGCAGTTTTTAAGAAAATTTCCATTATGTGTTGCCCTTTGGGTCATTGTTTTTCTTTTCAATGAACTGTTGTTTGTTTTTCTTTTACGTACCCATTTTATTGATGAACACAGATTAGTAGACAGCTTATTTTGTTTTAACATTTTGCCACATCTGCTTTATCTCTCCTTTTTGAAAGTAATTTTCAGACATCATGTTTTTAGCATGTATCTCATAAAAACAAGGGCATCGTGTTAATCCCATTATCACACTGAAGGAATTTAATATTGATACAATAGGGCCGGCCCCATGGCTTAGCGGTTAAGTGCACGCGCTCCGTTGCTGGCAGCCCGGGTTCGGATCCCCGGCGCCCACCGCTTCTCCGGCCATGCTGGGGCCGCGTCCCACATACAGCAACTGGAAGGATGTGCAGCTATGACGTACAACTATCTACTGGGGCTTTGGGGGGAAAAAATAAATAAATAAAATCTTTAAAAAAAAAATATTGATACAATAAATATAATGTAATTTTTTTGGTCCACATTCAAATTTTTCCATTTGTCCCCAAAATGCTTTTAATGTCCAGTGTCTGATCAAGGATCAAACATTGAGTTTTATTGCCATGTAGCTTTAGACTCCTTTAATGTAGAACAGTCATCCTGCCTTTTTTTTTTTTCTTTCGTGATACTGACATTTTTTGAACTCTTGGACAGTTTTCATGGGACAGAATAGAGATGGGCAAACTGCAGCCCATCAGTCAAGACCCGCCACCTGTTTTTGAAAATAAAATTGTATTGGAATACAGCCAGACCCATTCACACCACAACACAAACTTGAGTAGTTGCAGCAGAGACCTTACTGCCTGCAAAGCCTAAAATGTTTGCTATCTGGGCCTGTACAGAAAAAATTTGCCAATCCTTGTTGTGGAATATTCCACAGTTTAGATTTATCTGATTGTTTCTTCATTAGTGGATTGAGATTAATTTTTTTGTTGTGTGCTTCCCATTGCATCCCATCAGGAAGCACGTAACATCTACTTCTTTCATTATTCGCTGGTGCTAAGTTTGATAACTTGGTTGCGGTGGTGTCTGCCAGATCTCTCCATTGTAAAGCTACCTTTCTCCTTGTGTAACTGATAAGTAATCTTTGACAGCAAGTGAATATCCTGTTCCGCAACACCTCTCACATAATAATGTTGTAAGCTTATACTGATGTTCCTTGTATGAATCAATTATTTTCCTGGGAATACAAAATAGTAATTTTCTAATTCTAGCATTTCTTCTACATTTATTAACTGGCATTTTTCTGTAAGAAGAGTGTCCCACCCATCCCACTCCAGTCTTCTACTATTATTACAGACTCATGGATTCCTTATAATTCAGTGAGTTATAAGCCTTTTGTTTATTTATTGTTTGCTTAAAATGTCCCACATTTGCCAGTGGGAGACCCTTCAAACCGGCTGCTGTATACTTTTTTTTTCTTTTTTTAACGAATACAATATTTTTTGTTGTTTTTGCAAGGGAAGATTCATCCTAAGCTAACATCTGTTGCCAGTCTTCCTCCCTTTTTCTTCCTCGCCCCAACCGCAAGCCCCAGTTCATAGTTGTGTGTAGTTGTAAGTTCTCCTTACAATTTTGTGAGGTTCTTCTTCTTTGTGAGCCACCACCTCAACGTGGCTACTGACAGACAAGTGGCCTGGTTCCTCCCCTGGGAGCCAAACCCAGGCCGCGGAAGCAGAGCATGCCGAACTTCAACCACTAGGCCATCAGGGCTATCTCGCTCCTGTGTACTTGAAATATGTACTCATTTATCTTGAGCTTACCTTGCACTTTTCCTGGCGTGAACCTGGGACCAGCCATTTCTCCAAGGAGTTCCTTTTGGCAGAGACTATGTTTTTAGAAAACAAAATCTGGTATATTAGACCGGCTTTCAATGTAAATAAAACTATACTGATTTCTTACTTATATATTTCTTCCAACATTTTATTATGAAAACTTTAAGATAGAAAGTAGGAAAAATTTTACAATGAACACACATATACTTACCACCCACATTGTATAATTGTTTTACTCTATGTACTTTATTACCTATGGATCTATCCATCCTTTATCCATCTTTCAACCCATGCTATTTTTGATGTATAGTCATGCATCACTTAACAAGGATGCATTCTGAGAAATTTGTCGTTTGGCAATTTCATCATTGTACAAACATCGTAGAGTGTACTTACACAAACCTGGATGGTACAGCCTACTACACACCTAGGCTATATGGTGCTAATCTTATCGGACCACCATCATATATGCTGTCCGACGTTTACCGAAACATTATGCAGCACGTGACTGTATCTCAATGTAAGTTGCATAATATATATATATGTGCGTGTTATATACACACACACACACACACACACACACTTCACCTCTAAATACTTGAGCATGCAGTTCATTAGAGTTCAGTACTTGTTTACTTTTTGATGTGAAATCAAATGTGAAATACATTGTGTAGTGAAATACACAATCTTAAATATGTCATTTGATGACTATTAAAAATGCATACACCTGTGTAATCTAAACTTTCATCAAAATGTAGGACATTGCCAACACCTCAGAAAGTTCCCTGATGCCCCTCCCCAGTTCATCCCCATCCCTACTGATACTGAACCAAGTGGGCTGGCCTCCTGGTGAGTTCAATAAGACTCTACACCAGTGGAAGTTGTCTCACAAAGTAAAGTGTATTTGCAGCAAATAGGAGGCCATGAGGAATTGTTTCCAAAGTCATGGCGTCCCTGAACAAAGGAAAGCAGGAAATTTTATTTGGTTGGGGAATGAATATTCAAAAGGGAGAGGCAGGTGTTCACTTGCACAGGCTCAGTTGGAGAACATGCTTCCACATTATGAGGCCTAAGCTCCTGGAGAGATCTTTGTATTAAAAATAAGGCAAAGGTCATGGGCATAGCTCTTGTGGTGAGGCTTGGTCAGTTTCAGGATGGCTGGTGGTTACATCTCCTTAACATACAAAAGGAAAAGAAACAACTTGGAAAAACAGTTAATTGCTTCCAAACCCACCTTTGAGTTCCTCAGGGCACCTATTCCGTGACACTACCACCCAAAAGGAACAACTGTTCCGATTTTATTTTTTGTGTTTTTTTGCTTTAATTAGATTTTTCCTGTTCCGGGACTTGGGTGTTTTTCATTTTACCCATTCTGAAGAATGTATAGTGGTATCTTATTTGGCTTTAATCTGCATTTCCCTGATGACTGATAATTTGGGGCACTTTCTCATGTGCTTATTGGCCATTTATATATATTTTTGAAATGTCTATTCAAATCCTTTGCCCAGTTTGTCTACTGAGTTCTTTGTCTTTTTTTTACTAAGTTTTAGGAGTACTTTATATTCTGGGTACCCATCATTTGTCAGTTATGTTTTGTAAATATTTTCTCCACCCTGAAGCTTAACTGTTCATTTTCTTAGTGGTGTCTTCTTATACAGTAGTCCCCCCTTATCCATGGAGGATATGTTCTAACACCCCCAGTGGATGCCTGAAACGGCTGATGGTACTGAATCCTATATATACACATACATACCTTTGATAAAGTTTAATTTATGAATTAGGCACAGTAAGAGATTAACAACAATAACTAATAATAAAATAGAACAATTATAACAATATACTCTAACAAAAGTTACCATAGATCTTAGAAATCTCAGCATATAATTTTTTTGTTCCTTATTAAGCTGAGAACTTGCACCTTTTCTAAAGGAAGCACTTTACAGCTTTCTTTGGCATGTCTGAATTGCCAACATCATACTTTGGGGCTATTATTAAGTAAAAGAAGGGTTACTTGAACACAAGCACTGTGATACTGCAACAGTCCATCTGATAACTGAGATGGCTACTAAATAACTAACCGGCAGGTAGCATCTCCAGCATGGAAACACTGGACCAAGGGATGAATCTTGTCCCGGGAGGGATGGAGCAGGTTGGCATGAGATTTCATCATGCTATTTAGAATAGCATACAGTTCAAAACTTATGAGTTGTTTATTTCTGGAGTTTTCCATTTAATATTTTCAGACCACAGTTGACCATGGGTGACGGAAACCTCGGATAAGAGGAGAGTACTATAATCAAAAGATTTTAATTTTGATGGTCTAATTTATTATTTTCTTTTATGGTTATTGCTTTCTCTCTCCTGTCTAAGAAACCTTTACCCACCTCCAATCCACAAAGATATTCTCCTGTTTTCTTCTAGAGGTTTTACAGTTTCAACTTTTGTCTGTAGGTTTACTTAGCTCTTCTTTTTGTAGCTTCTTAAGGTAGAACACTGGGACATAAATTTTTTTCTTTTCTAATCTAAGCATTTCCTTATCTGCATCAACAAAAATTTTAACGTATTATGTTTTCATTATCATTCGGTTTTGAATGACCTATGGATTATTTAGAAGTGTGATATTTAATTTTCAAATATTTAGGGAGTTTCTAGATACCTTGTTGTTAATTTCTAATTCCATTGTGATCAGAGAACATGTTCTGTATGATTTTAATCTTTTTAAATTTACTGACTTATTTTATGACTCAGATGTGATCCATCTTAGTGAATAGAGCATGTGCATTTGAAAAAACTATGTTTTTTTTTTTATTCTGATGTTCTACAAGTATCAATGAAGTCAAGGTGGTTGATTGTGTTTTAAGGATAGTTTTAGCGATCATGTATATCTTTACAGATGTTTTTGTCTTGTTTTATCAAATGCTTAGAGAGGGGTGTTAAAAATCTCTGACTAGAGAATTATCTATTTCTTCTGTTAATCTGCCAAGTTTTACTTCCTGTATTTTGAAATTCTGGTTTTTTGTTTTTGTTTTGTTTTTCTTTAAAGGTTTTTTTTTTTTCCCCTGGGAAAGGTTCACCCTGAGCTAATATCTGTTGCCAATCTTCGTCTCTCTCTTTTTATTTTTTTTTTCCCTCCCCAAAGCCCTAGTACATAGTTGTATATTCTAGTTGTAAGTCCTTCTAGTTCTTCTATGTGAGCCACTGCCACGGCATGGCTGAGACGTGAGTGGTGTGGTTCCGTGCCTGGGAACTGAACCTGGGCCACCGAAGTGGAGTGGAACTTTAACCAGTAGGCCCTCAGGGCTGGCTCTGAAATTCTGTTTTAAAGCACATACGCATTTTTTATTGTTAAATGTTCCTGACTAACTGACTTTTTATCATAAAAATATGTTTACCTTTGTCTTTGGTAATACTCTGTCTCGAAGTCGACTTCATCTTTTGTTAATAAAACCACTCTATCCTTCTTATGCTTACTTTTAAATGAATATATCTTTTTTTGTCATTTACTGTCAAACTCTGTGTCTTTATATTTCAAGTGCATATCTTGTAGACAGATATAATTGGGTCTTTATTTTTTATCCATTCTGATTGAGCTCTGCCTTTTAGTAATGTAATTATTGATATGGTTAGATTAAGGTCTTTCATTTTATTTGTTTTCTGTATGTTATTTCTGTTTTTGTTTCTCTGGGGATTTTTTTTATGCCTTCTTTAGGGTTAATTGAACTTTTTTTAAAAAAAAATTTGAATGTATCTATTGGCTTTTAGCTATAGCTCTTTGCGTTATTATTTTAATGATTGCGCTCAAGATTATAATACACATCCTTAACATTTCACAGTCTACTCAGTTAATGTTGTACTATTTCACATAAAATGTAAGACCCTTGTAATCATAGATCCATTTATCTCCTTTCATTTTTTATGTTGTAATTATCATATGTATTATATCTTTATGACTCTACAACACAGTGTTATGATTCTTGCTTTAAAGGGTCATATGTATTTCAGATAAATTAAGAGAAACACAATTTTTTATGTTTGCACACATATATATATATGGTTGACATTTCTGGCACTCTTCACGCCTTTCTAAAGCTGCAGTTTTTGTTATCATTTCTGTTTAACAGACTCTCCTTTAGCATTTTTTATAGTACAGGTTTGCTGGTGATGAAATCTTAGTTTTTTGTGTTTTTTTTTTTAACTTGAGGTATAATTAACATATTAGTTTCAGGTGTACTATGAAATCTAAGTTTTTTTAATCTAAAGATGACTTTAGCTTTCAGTAGCTTCAGTATTGAAGAATACTTTTGATGAGTAAAGAATTCTATGTTTATAGTTGTTTGATTTTTTTTTTTCTTTCAGTCCTTTAAAACTGTCATTTCATTGTCTTCTGGTCTCTTTTTTGTTTTTCTGATGATAACTTCAGAATGATTGTTCTGTATATATGTATAAAATGTCATTTGTCTCTGGCTGCTTTCAACATTTCTCTTTATTGCTGGTTTTCAGCAGTTTGATTGTGATATGTATAATGGGTTTTCTTTTATCCTGCTTGAGGTTTAGTGTGATTTTTTTCACTGTAAATTTATGTCTTTCAACAAATTTGTGAAGTTTTAAACCAGTATTTCTTTTAAAGTATTTTTTTCTGCCTCAGTCTCTCTTGTCTCCTTCTGGGGTTCCAAGGAGCTATATGTTAGACCTTTTAATAGTGTCCCAGGTGCTTCTAAATCTTTTTTTATTTTTTCTTTCTTCTAATTGGATATTTAATGTTTTGTCTTAAAGTTTAATGACTCCTCCGTCATCTCAAATCTGTTGAATTTTTCTCTCAGATATTGTGTTATTTTTTTAGTAGAAATGCTATTTGGTTCTTGTATTTTATAGAGTCTGTTTGCCTGCTGATATTTCATATTTGAACATATTTATTATGAGCATGTTTTCCTTTAAATCCTTGAGCAGTTATAGTAACTGCTAAAAAAATCTTTGCTAAATCCTACATCTGGATAATCTCAGATCAGACTTCCTCAGTTTTTCTCTTGTATGTGAGAAACATTGTCCTGTTTCTTCCTATGTTTAGTAATTTATTATATCATGGATATTTTGAATAATATCTTATAATATCTCTTGATTTTCTTATATTAGTTGGACAAAAACTCCAAGCTCTGTCTCCCTGAGGGGAGCAACGGATCAAATTTCTCTTCAGCTCTTTTCCCCTTAGCTATGCTGCTTGGAGTCTGACCTGAGCACGAGTAGTTTAGGGAGCAGCCAGAGATTTGGGCAAAGTTTACATACACACTGTGGGGCTCCTCATGTCTGGCTTTTTCCTTCCCAGGATTCACCCCCTCACTTTCATGTTGCTGTGCTCACCCCAAACTCTGTCCCCTAGTTTTTAGGCCAGTAAGTCAGCAGTCTCTTGTTTTAGCTGTTCCATATGGTGCTGTCTGGAGCCAGCCCTCAGTGAACAGTAGACTCATCCAGTATCATACCCTCTTCCTAATGACAATTCCCTTCCAAGTTGTGCCTGATTTTGGTCATACTCCTGTGTCTTCTAATAGGTTTTTAAAAATATTTTGTCCAAAGTTTATAATTATTATCTATTGGAGAATCTAATAGGAGCTTTTTGGCCATTTCAAGCCAAAGCAAAAACTATGTATGTTTTTGAACATTAAAAATATTGTATTTGGGGGTTTTTTGGTTTTGTTTTTGATTTTTGGCTCTAGTAGCTTATTGTAGAAAAATTACAAAATAGTAAAATAAAGGGGAAAGGAAGGTTTCACCTATAGACTCACTCTCCAAAGATAACCTTTGTTACTACAGGTATGCCCAATGATTAAGAAGTGGAAGATAGTCTCTGATCAATAAAACTTTCTGTCTGATAGTGGGACTAGATGATCTTTTCCAGCATTAATGTTCTGAGAAATAGTGCAGACTGAAACATGGCCAGAGTTCTCACTTGGGGTGGGGCATGAGGGACAGCTCATTAGAATTAACTCTGAACGTCTATTATCATCATTAGTAATGTTCATTATTATTTTAATCATGTAGAAAACTATATAGAATAATATGATAAACATTTTGTGTAGCCATCTCTGAATTTTGTCACATCTTAAGATTCTGTTTTATCTGTAGCTGGTTCAAATGCATTTTATTTTAAATAAACATTTCAGATGGGCTTGAAACCCTCTGTGTATCCTTCCTTGATACTGCTAGGCTCTCTCCCTCCCCAGTAGTAATCTCTATTCTGAGATTGGTATCTATCATTCTCGGTCATGTTTTTATACTTTTATTACATGTACACAAATCACTCAATATTATGAGTAAATTTATTTAAAGAATTATACTGTATATAACCTCCAACTTGTATTTCCCCGCTCGATATCTTTTTGGAGACAGATGTGTGTTGATACATGTAGATATAGTAGAGTGGTCCTTATTATTGGTAGATTCCATATTTATGAATTTGCCTACTCACTAAAATTTATTTATAGACCACAAATCAGTGCTGCACTTTGTAGTCATTTGTGAACATGAACAGAGCAGTGAAAAATTTGAAGCACTCGAAGCATGTATTCCCAGCTGAGGTTGAACAAGGCAGTGCTCTGCCTTCTGGTTTCAGCTCTCATACTGTAAACAGATAGCCTTTTTGTGGTCTATTTAGCCACATTTTTCACAATTTGTGCTTTTTGTTCATGATTTCATTCTTTAAAATGGCCCCCAAGTATAGCGCTGAAGCGCTGTCTAGAGTTCATTCCTAAGCACAAAAAGGCCATGATGTAGCTTACGGAGGATGTGCGTATTCATAAGTATCATTTAGGCATGAGTTATGGTGCTGTTGGCTGTTAATAAATCAACACATATATTGAATAAGGTGTCTTTAAACAGAAACACACATAAAACAAGGTTATATATTGAACAGTTGACAAAAATGTGACCAGAGGCTCATAGGAACCTAACCCTGTGTGTTCCCTAAGAACAGTGATTCCATGTTCACTAATTCAGTGTTCACAGTGACTTTATAGAATGTAGCTACCACAAATAATGAGAATCAACTCATTAAGTCAGACTCAATTATGTATTGATATGGCCCCAGGAACTCAATTGTATTTCTTCAGATATTTTATTTTTCTCTCTGAGTGGCTGTACATGAAAATTTTTTCTGATGTTTATCACAAGTTGTTGGTTACTCCCTTCAAATACCCTGTGATGTTCTCCAGTCACGTAATAACTAGAGATATTTGGGAGAATATATTTATTACCTCGTGGGTTTTATGCCTGGAGTTTAGTAGATACCACATTTCAGTTTGATTCCTTACTTATAGCTATGAAGGACAGAGGAAGCAATATTTCATTTTTTTCTATTTTTTAAAGAAAAACACTTAAAAAAAAAAAAACACAGGGGCCGGCCTAGTAGCATAGTGGTTAAGTTTGCGTGCTGTGCTTTCGCAGCCCAGTGTTCGCAGGTTCGGGTGTTGGGCACGGACCTACACACCGCTCATCAAGCCAGGCTGTGGTGGTGTCCCACATACAAAATAGAGGAAGATTGGCACAGATGTTAGCTTAGGGACAATCTTCTTCAAGCAAAAAGGAAGATTGGCAACAGATGTTAGCTCAGGGCCAATCTTCCTCACCAAAAAAAGAAAAAAAGTGGGGACTGGCCCAGTGGCATAGTGCTTAAGTTCACGCACTCTGCTTCAGCAGCCCGGGGTTCGCGGGTTCGGATCGCAGGTGCGGACCTGTGCACTGCTTATCAAGCCATGCTGTGGCAGGCATCCCACATATAAAGTAGAGGAAGATAGGCACAGATGTTAGCCCAGGACCAATCTTCCTCAGCAACAAAAAAAAAAAAAAAGAGGAGGATTGGCAACAGATGTTAGCTCAGGGCCAATCTTCCTTACCGGGAAAAAAAAAAAAAAAAACCCACAGCACATGCTCTTAATAAAGGAAATCAGTTAGCTCATAAACACAGATAGCTCCTTGTTAAAATATCACAAACCCAGTGAAATTCTAGCAGTTATCTTGATTTAGTAACTCCTAAGGAAAGATTATGATTCAGTGGAAAGATTAAAGAAATGTATTTGAACCTGCACCAGCATTCGTGTCTGCCAGTCAAACACTAGTCTCACAAAGACTCTTCTTGGAAGCCTTTCCTGGCGTCCTTCTCCCTGCTGGAAAGTCAGTGTGGCATTCCTTGATTACTTCTCTACTTTTCAGTGGAATATAAGCTCTTTTCAGAATAAAGCCATGTGGTATTCATCCTTCTGTACCTAGAGTCTGACGTACTGCCTGGTGTAGACACTCAATAAATGCTTGTTGAATGACTGAAAGACTTATTCTCCCTCTCGAATTCTGTTATCACAATGTGTTCCAGTTTTTTGCTTACATCTTGATCTAAAATACAACCGTATTTAATTCCGTTCTTCAGATTTAAACTTTGGGATCTGAGAACATCATGAAAATTTGTACTTGAACTTGTTTTCTATTTCATGTTAAAACTCGTTAATTGGATTCTTAACCCTGATGACTCTACCGGGCATTTATTTATTCATACTGTTACCGGGGACCTCACATCCCTTTATCCCATCTTTTTCATTTTCTTTTCCTAAATGAGGGAAGCAAAAAGAAAGAAAGAAAAACATAGTTATTTATACCCATCATATCCCCAGTCAGAAGTATCTCTTTGTGACCATATTATATAGCATGGAATGAGAAGGACTGCTAACTAGCCTAGCAATACTTGGATCTATCCAAACCTCTTAAATGGGATTCTTATATTCTGCTGGACCTGCTACACAATTGAAAACAGGATAGCAGAGTTCAATTTTAAAACAAGTTTTAACTAGTAGTATTCTCATTTCCCAAAAAACTTTTGTGAGTCCTTTTTGCTGTAGAGCTGTTACAGAAAGTGATCTAGTCGAAAGCAGTTCTGCCAAGCACTCAGATTAATCAGTGACCTGTAAGTTGATAATACTATTGCTTTTAGCAACAAAGTACCATGTGATTATTCCAGATTTAATTTGGCTTGTGTTTTAAATCAGATATATTTTCTAATTTAAAATATAGTTCACATGGAACAAGTAAGAATGCCTTTGGTTTCGAATAGCAGACAAACACAATTCCAATTTATTTAAGCAACAAAGGGAATTTTTTGGCTCATATACCAAAAATCCTAGAAATACTGTGAGCTTCTGCCAAATCTTTATCACATAGCTTGACGATGTCTACCAATTAGACGATGTCTAATTGCTTTCCATCTTTTTGAATTCCATAGCTTCATGTGGTTGCCAACCCCTCTTATAGCCCCAAGATGACTGCCAATGGCTTCTAGGACTGTGTGCTACCGATTGAGAACTGTGAAGGGTCTGAGATTTTACCCTACTTGCAAGCTGACAGGTTAATCTGCCACCGTTTCATGGATACTAGTAGAAGACGTGAGATTCCTGGATCTGAGATGAAAGACACTTTATTGCTCACAGCAATATCAATAGCCAGCATTTTCTTGTGCTGGTTACCTAAACTGCAGTTCCCAAAGAGTGATGTGAAGAGGTTCAGATGAAACCTATAGCGGTCAGTTGTGTTATAAGAGAGGTATCCTGAACTTAGGGAACTTGAATCTTTTATAACACACAGTAAGCATGACTACCCTTTGCTCCAGAGGAAGATACTATCTCTGTCTTTCAAGGCTATAAGGAAACCAGGCTTTGCTCCGGATGGAAAGACTATCTTATCTTCCAAGGCTGTTCACTATACAAACATCCTTGAAAAGATAATCCAGAACAAAGGCAGTCAGTGTCTCTGCTTACAAGACATGCAGAAACATAAGAGACCTGTCGAGAATTCTCTCCCAGAACTACCATGTTCACTGGAACAAGAGAGAACCTTTTGTCCTAGCATTCCCAGGAGAATTCCTAAGGTTGACCTTCCTGAACGAATTACTGTGGTTAGGAGATAGAGGTGCACTAATTGGCTTTGTCTAGGTCACGTGATTCACCCCTAGAGCCACGAGAGGAGTTACCTTCTTGGGAACCCCATGGAACACCAATGGAAATTGGGGACACTGGCACAGAAGAAAAGAGATGAGCACCAGGAAGGCAACCAATAATTGTCCACTACACAAGCTCTAGTTAATGAATATCAACTTAGAAGATGAAAAAGTAAGAATGTAATCTGGGGCCTTATATATTATCAATAAGGGTTAGTGTTTTGGGGTGTTTCAGTCAAAAAAGATATTAATATCACACTAGTCTTTCCTGCATACCTTGGCCAAAATAACTATTACAAAATGCTTTGTTCCCCCACTGAGTACTAAATACTAAGTACTGAATACTTTAGCACAGTACACATTGCCTTTAACAGTCTGCCTCCAACACAACCCACCAGCCTCAACTCTTGCTACCACCTCTGTTGCCCTCCTTGTCCAGTCATTTCAGTTTTCCTGTTTGGACCTTTGCTCCTGTTCACATTATCTAGAAAGCTTTCCCTCCTCACCTTTATCTCCCTCAGGCAGAATTAATTGTGTGCCTTGTGTATATTCTCCAGTGACATTGCATACATTATACCTTCCTTACTTAACACCTATAATTTTTCCTAACAGTTATCACAGCTCATATGTATATATTTGTACAGTTATGTGATTAATATTTGTCTTGCACACTAGACTGCAAGCTGCAGAGTGTGGAAGTCAGGTCTGGTTTATTCTCCCTTTATCCTTAGTGCCTCATAAGTAGTAAGTGCTCAGTAAATATTTGTTGCTATTGAATGTTTTTAAAAATATAAGAGGCAGGGTGGCATAATAGTTAAGGTTGCTGGCTCCTGCAACAATCCTCCTCCAGACTGCCAGAAATTCAAATCCTGGATTCATGGGCAAGTTTCCTAAATTCTCTCTCTGTTCTCCCATCAATAAAATGGAAACCTATTTCATAGGGTTGTTTTTAATTGAAAATGAGAAAATATATATGCAGTGCTTAAATATTATGCCTAGCATGTAGTAAGCACCCAGCAGTTAGCTATTATTGCAGTTGTGCTTATTACTGCAGGTAGGAGTGTGTGTGTCTGTCTCCCTGCTAGACCATCCACTTCTTGAAGACTACGGCCAGCAGCATCAATGATGCCAGGGCCTAGCCCGAGGTCCAGCATGTCGTAGTTGTTCAATAAATGCTTATTGAATTGCATTGTTGTCAAATCTGAAGAATGTTATTTAAGATTAAACCACTAGGTTAGTTTGGTAGTAGTGGCATTTCTTTCCAAGTTCTGAAGTCCTTTATTCTTTTTATTAATAATTAAAATTAATAGCTCTCACTTCTGTCATTTATTTTGTACTTATCTATTCCAGGCACTAATGGGACATGAATGATCTCATTCAATTTCCATCACATTTTATGAGTTGTAGGATTTAATTATACAGATGAGGCAATTGAGCCTCAGAGAAGTTTGGGGACTTGCCCAAAATCATGCAGCTAGCAACAGGGAGAAATAGAATTCAAAGCCATTTTCTTGCCTATAAATGAATATGTTGTAAAATAAAGTATTTGCTTATATTTATGACAATGGAAATGGTTTTTAATCCATTGGGAATGTACATTTTACTAAAACCAATAACTAGTAATGCGTCATAGTTTTGTTACTTTGAGCCGCGCTCTAATGGAGGAGACTTCCTCCAAAATGGAAGAGACCTCACTGACTCCAGGCCTTGTACCTTCCAGGCAGCTTTGTGGACGAGGGTTCATTAGTTTCAGAGTTTGGCAGAAGGATTGCAAAACATTCCATCAGCTTTCTTTGTTTATAGTAAGAACTACATTAAAAGAAAGCTTGGATTATAAATAGCGTTTGTTTTATCCCTTTAATCATTTTTTGGCAGCCACGCTCACAACACACATTGACAAATACATGCAGATACAGATGTGCTGTCTTGCTCACCAAAACAGCAGCTTCAGAAAGAGCTTTAAATGCAGTCTTCCTTCACTGTTATTGATGTGGGAGGTGCTTCCCCTCCCCTGAAAAATATACCTTTACCTATGGATTTATCATAGAAATACAAACAGATCACCAGATAATAGTGGTATTTACTACTCACAGCCATAGAAGAAAGAATGATTTCTAGAGGTTTTCCAGAGGAAGCAGCCCAACTATTGCTGATATTAGCCCAACTATTGCTAAGCAATTCCATTGCTTATAGCATGGAATCCTACACGTACTTATCTTTCCCTGGGGAGTTAACTGTCACTTTTTGGAGAAACCTAGGCTGCATTACACCACCCCCGCCCCTGCCATACTTATGCCTAAAAGAATAAGAGAATATTTTTAAGAACTCATGAATAACATATCAGAAGATGTTTTCATGTTTGATTAGTACTTGGATGAACTCATTTGATTAGTGCTCAGAAAAGCAAATGTAGTTTCTTTTTGAAAATATTATTTTGTTTGATTTAAATATAAAGACCTTGCAGGGAAAAACTGATTATAGTTTTATAATATACAATTTATAAGTAAGTCAATCTAACTGATTCATCAGCTATATGGTTTAGGGAGGAGGAAAATAATCAACAAAGTAATTTATAAATTTGTTTTCATTAGAAAATATTGTATTGAACGTTCATAAATCACCTCCTATGTGTCAAAGACTTATGCAGGAGAGACAACAATGAGAAAGACATACACTTGGAAATCACTCAGTCTAATAAGGCTGACAGTGTGTAAATAAGCAATTACAACACAAGAATAAAGAAACTAATATCTGTCACTTTAAAACCCCAGCCCTTTCTAAAACCAACACTCTGCCTACTCCTTGCCTACCCTAGCAGCTGAGCAGAGCTGGAGAAACCCACAAAACTAAGCTATTTTTTTTTTTTTGAGATATATTTGACATTTAACATGGTATTAATTTTAGGTGTACAACATAATGATTTGATATATATCTCAAATATATGTATAGTGAAATGATTACCACAGTAAGTTTAGTTAATATCCATCACCACACAGTTGCAAATTTTTTTGTGTGTGTGATGCGAATTTTTAAGATCTACTCTCTTAGCAACTTTAAAATATACGATGCAGTATTGTTAACTATAGACACCATGCTGTACATTATATTCCTAAGACTTATTTATCATATATGTGGAAGTTTGTATCTTTTGGACACCTTCACCTGTTTCACCCACCTCCCACCCCCACCTCTGGCAACTACTAATCTGTTCTCTTTATCTGTGAGTTCATTGCTTTTTCAGATTCCACATATGAGTAAGATCACACAGTATTTGTCTTTCTCTGTCTGACTTATTTCACTTAGCATAATGCCCTCAAAGTCCATCCATCTTGGCGCAAATGGCAGGATTTCCTTCTTTTTATGACTGAATAATATTCCGTGTGTGTGTGTGTGTGTATATATATATGTATATACATACACCACATGTTTGGGTATATATATACATACACATACTGAATCTTCTCTATCCATTCATCTGTCGATGGACACTTAGGTTGTTTCCATGTCTTGGCTATTGTGAATAATGCTGCAGTGAACATGGGGGTGCAGATATCTTTTCAAGATAGTGATTTCGTTTCCTTTGGATAAATACCCAGAAGTGAAATTGCTGGATCATATGGTAGTTCTGTTTTTAATTTTTTGAGGGACCTCCATACTGTTTTCCATAATGGCTGCACCAATTTACATTCCCACTAACAGTGCACAAGGGTTCCCTTTTCTCCACATCCTTACCAGCACTTGTTATTTGTTGTCTTTTTGATAATAGCCATTCTAACAGATGTGAGGTGACATCTCAATTGTGGTTTTCATTTGTGTTTCCCTGATGATTAATTATGTTGAACATCTTTTCATGTGTCTGTTAGCCATCTGTATGTCTTTTTGGAAAAATATCTGTTCAGATCTTCTGCCCATTTTTTAATCCGATTTTTTTTTTCGGTTGAGTTGTATGAGTTCTTTGTGTATTTTGGATGTTGACCCCTTGTCAGATACATGATTTGCAAATATTTTCTCTTATTCAGGTTGCCCTTTTATTTTGTTGGTTTCCTTTGCTATGCAGAAGCGTTTTAGTTTGATATAGTCTCACTTGTTTATTTTTGCTTTTGTTGCCGTTGCTTTTGATATCAAATGCAAAAAATTATTGCCAGGACCGATGTCAGTGAGCTTACTGCCTATGTTTTCTTCTAGGAGTTTTATGGATTCAGGTGTTAGATTCATGTCTTTAATCCATTTTGATTTTTGTGTATGGTATAAGATAGGGGTCTAGATTCATTCTTCCGCATGTGGCTGGCTGTCCGGTTTTCCTAACACCATCCATTGAAGAGACTGTGTCCTTGAGTATTCTTGGCTCCTTTATTGTAAATTAATTGACTATATATGCATGAGTTTATTTCTGGGCTCTCTATTCTTCTCCATTGATCTATGGGTCTGTTTTTATACCAATACCATATTGTTTTTGTTTACTATAGATTTGTAATATGGTTTGAGATCAGGAAGTGTGTTGTCTTCAAAACACTTTGGTGATTTAGGATCTTTTGTGTTTCCATACAAATTTTAGGATTGTTTTTTCAATTTCTGTGAAATATGCCATTTGAATTTTGATAGAGATTGCATTGAATCTGTAGATCGCTTTGGGTAGTATGAGCATTATAACATATTAATTCTAACAGTGCATGAGCATGTAATATCTATTTATTTGTGTCTTCTTCAATTTCTTTCATCAATATCTTGGAGTTTTCAGTATACACGTCTTTCACCTCCTTGGTTAAATCTATTCCTAGGTATTTTATTCTTTTTGATGCAAAGTAAATGGGATTGTTTTCTTAATTTATCAGTATATAAAACGCAACTGATTTTGTATTCTACAACTTTACCGAATTTGTTTACTACTTCTAACAGTTTATTTGCAGAGTCTTTAGGGTTTTCTATATATAAGATCAAGTCATCTACAAACAGAGACAGTTTTACTTCTTCCTTCCTGATTTGGATGCATTTTATTTCTTTTTCTTGCCTAATTGCTCTGGCTAGGACTTTCAGCACTACATTGAATAAAAGTGGTGAGAGTGGACATCCTAGTCTTGTTCCTGATCTTAGAGGAAAAGCTTTCAGCTTTTCACCATTGAGTATCATGTTAGGTGTGGGCTTGTCATATATGACCTTTATTATGTTGAGGTACATTCCTTCCTTACACATTTTGTTGAGAGTTTTTGTCGTGAATGTATGTTGAATTTTGTGGAATGCGTTTTCTTCATCTATTGAGATTATTATGTGATTTTTATCCTTCATTTTGTTAATATGGTGTATCACTTTGATTGATTTGCTGGTGTTGTAACATCCTTGCATCCCTGGAAAAAGTTCCCCTTCATCATGGTGTATGATCTTCTTAATGTATGTTGAGTTTGACTTGTTAATATTTTGTTGAGAATTCTTGCATATATGTTCATCAGTGACGTTGGCCTGTAATTTTTTTTTCTTGTACTTGTCCAGTTTTGATATCAGTGTTTTCTGGCCTCATAAACTGAGTTTCAAAGTATTCCCTCCTCTTCTGTTTTTTGGAAGAGTTTGAGAAGGATTGGTATTAATTCTTCTTTAAATGTTTGGTGGCATTCACCAGTGAAGCCATCTGGTCCTGGACTTCTGTTCTTTGGGTGGTTTTTGGTTACTGTTTCAATCTCCTTACTTGTGATTGGTCTATTCAAATTCTCTGTTTCTTCTTGATTCAGTTTTGGGAGGTTGTATGAGTCTAAGAATTTATGTATTCTAGATTATCCAATTTGATGCTGTATAGTTTTTCATAGTGTTCTTTCATAATCCTTTGTGTTTCTGTGGTATCTGTTGTAATTTCTCCTCTTTCAAGTTCTCATTTTATTTATTTGAGCCTTCTCTTTTTTTCTTAGTGAGTCTAGCTAAGGGTTTGTCAATTTTGTTTGTCTTTTCAAAGACCCAGCTCTTAGTTTCATTGATCATTTTCTGTTGTCTTTTTAGTCTCTATTTCATTTACTTCAGCTCTGATTTTTATTATTTCCTTCCTTCTACTGACTTTGGGCTTTACTTGTTCTTATTTTTCTGGTTCTTTTAGGTGTAGTGTTAGATTATTTGAGATTTTTCTTGTTTCTTGAGGTAGGCCTTATTACTGTGTACTTTCCTCTCAGTACTGCTTTTGCTGCATCCCATAAGTTTTCGTATGTCATGTTTTCATTTTTGTTTGTCTCCAGGTATATTTTTATTTCTCCTTTGATTTCTTCATTCATTCAATAGTTGTTCAGTAGCATGTTGTTTAGTCTCCACATATTTGTGCCTTTTCCAGCTTTCTTCTTGTGGTTGATTTCTAGTTTCATACTGTTGCAGTCAGAAAAGATGCTTGATATGATTTCAATCTTCTTAAATTTATTGAGGTTTATATTGTTTTCCAAAATATGTCTGTCTTTGAGAATATTCCATATGTACTTGAGAGAAATGTGTATTCTGCTGCTTTTGTGTGGAATGTACTATATATATCTATTAAGTCCATCTGGTCTAGTGTTTCATTTAAGGCCAATGTTTTCTTGTTGACTTTCTATCTGGATGATCTATCCATTGATGTATGTGCAGTGTTAAAGTCCCCTACTATTACTATGTTGCTGTCAGTTTCTCCCTTAAAGTCTGTTAATAATTGTTTTATATACTTTGGTGCTCCTATGTTAAGTGTATATATATTAGTAAATGTTATGTCTTCTTGGTGGAATGTCCCTTTTATCATTATATAATGTCCATGTTTATCTCTTGTTATCTTTTTTGACTTGAACTCTATTTTCTTTGGTATAAGTATGGCTACACCTGCTTTCTTTTTTGGTTCCCGTTTGCTTGGAGTGTTATCTTCCATCCCTTCACTTTGAGCCTATGTTTGTCTTTAGAGCTGAGGTAGGTATCCTGGAGGCAGCATATTGTTGGGTCTTGTTTTTTAATCCATCCAGCCACTCTCTGTCTTTTTATTGGTGAATTCAATCCATTTACATTTAGAGTGATTATTGATATATGAGGGCTTAATACTGCCATTTAATCTTTTGTTTTCTGGTTGTTCTATATTTCCATTGTTTCTTTTTCCTTGTATTTCTGCTGTCATTTCAGTTTGGTGGTTTTCTGTGTTATGTTTCTCAGTTTTCTCTTTATTTGTGATTTGTGGCTCTGCTCTGATTTTTTCTTTTGTGGTTACTATGAGGTTTAGATAAAAGATTTCATAATGAGGTAGTGCTTTTCTGCTAATAGCATCTTATGTCCATTAGCCTATGCAGGTTCCATCCTCTTCCTCTTCCTCTTCTGTTTTTCTTGTGGCAAATTATCCCTTTTTGTATAGTAAGTTTGTGACCAAATTTGGTTGTAGTTATTTTTGATGCTTTATTTTCCTTTAGCCTTTATGTTATAATTAAGTGTTTACTAACAGATTCTGATACAGAGTTGCAGTTTTCTGATTCTGTCTATCACCTTCTTCAAAACTTTGTATACATTTCATTTTTTGTTTTAGGTAGGAGGGCTCTTTTCAACATTTCTTATAAGGCAGGTCTGATGGCGATGAACTCCCTCAGCTCTTGTTTGTCTGGGAGAGCCTTTATTTCTCCTTCATATCTGAAGGATAACTTTGTCGGATAGAATATTCTTGGCTGATAGTTGTTTTGTTTGTTTTGTTTTTTGCTGAGTAAGATTCGCCCTGAGCTAACGTCCACTGCCAATCTTCTTTTTATACGTGAGCCACCACCAAGCATGGCCACTGACAGATCAGTGGTGTAGGTCCACACCCGGGAACCGAACTTGGACTGCTGAATCAGAGCACACTGAACTTAACCACTGTGCCACCAGGGCTGGCCCAACTGATATTTTTTGTATTTCAATATTTTGAATATATCATTCCACTCTCTCCTAGCCTGTAGAGTTTCTGCTGAGAAATCTGTTGATAGCCTAATGGAGGTTCCTTTGTAAGTTATTTTCTGCTCTCTGGCTGCCTTTAATATGTTTTCTTTGTCGTTGACTTTTGACAGTTTTAATATAATGTGCCTTGGAAAAGGTATTTTTTGCATTGAGATAATTACAAGTTCTCTTAGCTTTATGTACTTGTATATCCAGTTCCTGCCCCTGGTTTGGGAAGTTCTCATCTATTATTTCTTATATAAGCTCTCTGCTCCTTTCTCCCTCTTCCCCGTCTCTCTTTCTGGGATATCCACTATCCTTATGTTGCTTTTCCTAATTGAGTTCAATATTTCTCATAGAATTTCTCCATTTTTTAAAATTTGTTCTCTCGAGCAAGCCCTGATGGACTAGTGGTTAAAGTTCAGTGCACTCACCACTTCGGCTGCCTGGGTTCATTTCCCAGTTACAGAACCACACCACCGTCTGTCAGTTGCCATGCTGTGGTGGCAGCTCACATAGAAGACCTAGAAGGACTTACAACTAGGATATACAACCATGCACTGGGGCTCTGGGGAGGAGAGAAAAAAAAAGGAGGAAGACTGGCAACAGACGTTAGCTCAGGGCGAATCCTTCCCTGCAAAAAAAAAAAAAAAAAACTTAGTTCTCTCTTCTTCCATCTGAATCATTCTAGATCTCTATCTTTGAGCACACTAATTGGCTCTTCCATATGGTCTGCTCTATTTCCGTTGCTTTCTACTTTATTTTTCATCTCATTAATTGTGTTCTTCATCTCCAGAATTTCTGTGTGTTTGTTTTTTTACAGAATTTCAATCTCTTTGTTGAAGTTCTCCTTTCAGTCTCTTGGTGAAGTTCATTAATTTTATTCCTAAATTCAGTGAACTGTCTTTCTGAGTTTTCTTGTAACTCTTTGAGTTTCTTTATGATGGCTATTTTGAATTCCCTGTCAGTTAGATTGCAGTCTTCCATGATTTCATGTTTGGTTTCTGGAGAGTTGTCATTTTCTTTCTGTGCTACCATGTTACTGTAGTTTTTCTTGGTGCTCGATGAGTTGTTCCTCTGCCAACATATTTTTGGTAGTAAACACCTCTCTTATTTGAGTAAGGCTTTGGTTACTTTGATTCTGAGCTGCTTCTGGTTGTATTGCAGAGCATATGCTTTATACCTTCTACTGCCTCACTGGAGGTGGCGTCAGTGCCCTCCTTGTGCTGCTTGTGCCTCTAAGGTTGCTGACGCCTTGTTGCTTACAAGGTCACTGCAGTTGTGGGTGCTGCCACTGGGGTCACCAGGCCACAAGCACCTCTGCTGCTTCCAGAGTTGCCTGGATTTTGTGTTCCCCTACTGGCTTTCAGTGAGCTCTCCTTGGGCTCAGGTGCTGCTGCCATGTGTACCACCTGCACTGCTGCTTTCAGGTTATCTAGGGGTGCTGGCAGCACTACTGCCAGTGGCACTGTAGTCACAGGTTTTGCTGCCACTACCAGGGTCCGGGGTCTTGTATGCAGCCCTCGCTTTAGGTAAGGCTGGTGTCAGGGGTGCTGCCATTAGGGGCTGGGTCCAGGGTAATGCTGTGGCTCCTGTAGCTTCAGGTCACAGGCATCACCCACCACTGCTGGGGGAGGGGCAGAGGCTAAGCCACAAGTGCCACTGCATTTCCTGAAACCTCAGGTCTTGGGCTCTATCCACCACTGTTAGGGGAGGGGTAGAGTCTGAGCTTTGAGCACTGCTGCTGCTCCTGCAGCCTCTGGTCTGGTACTGGTGCACTTTTTGAAACTTCAAGTCATGGGCACCATTGCCACTGCCAGTAGTATCCGTGTTTTGGATGCAGCCCCCACTGCTGGAAGGGCCCGTGTCAGAGTCATCACTGCCAAGGGAGGTGGGAGGAGCTGAGTCGTGGGCACCACCCACCACTGCTGGGGGAGGGGCTGAGCCAGCCCCTCTGCTGGAATGGCTGAATGTTGAAGGGTCTTCCACCGGAGGAGGAAGAAGGGGCTGTGTCACAGGTATCTCACAGTTCCCAGAGTCTGCAGTCACAGACCCACAGTGATTCCTGGTGCCTCTGGGAGCGTGTGCTGCTTGGACTTTTAGGGCCTCCATTCGTGGGTGTTACCTCAGTTCCTGGGGCCTCTGTTTGCAGGCACAGCCACAGATCCTGGAACCTCCACTCTCAGGAGCTGCTCCCCTAGTTCTGCTGCCTCTAGGCAGTCCAGTCCACCCACCTTCAGATGTATAGATGTATAGATCTCTCAGGCATCCTGGCATGCTGTGCAGAGTCCTTTCTTGGTCAGTGGATGTCCTCCTGGTTGTAACTTGGAGGGGAGAGACAGAGGGAACAACTCACTCTGCCATGATGCTGTGTTCAGATTTTTATATTTCTTCATGATTCAATCTTTGTAGGTTGTATGTTTCTAGGAATTTATTTCTTCTAGGTTTCCAATTTGTTGGCATATAATTGTTCATAGTAGTCTCTTATGATCCTTTGTATTTTTGTGTTATCAGTTGTAATGTATTCTCTTTCATTTCTAATTTTATTTGATTCCTCTTTTTTTCTTTGTGAGTCTAGCTAAAGGTTTGTCTATTCTTTTTATCCTTCCAAAAAGCTAACTCTTAGTTTCATTGACCTTTTCTATTGTCTTTTTAGTCTCTGTTTCATTTATTTCCGCTCTGGTCTTTATTATTTCCTTCCTACTTTCTAACTTTGGGCTTGATGTCTTACCTTATATACTTGACTACCAACTTCAAATGGGCCCTCATGTGACTGGCAGTCCTACTGCCCTCCCTATTCCTTTTGCTCTTCCTCTCGTTTAAACACTTGTTTCATACCTTCTCCTTGGTCCTAACCTCCTGCATCTCCCTTTTCACCCTTGACTCTCAGATGATGACCTTACTTTCTCTTTCACTGAGAACATCAAGAAAGAATGTCCACTTGTTCCCACCCTCACATCCATCTACTATCTGCCCCTGTGCTGTGTTCTCTCCTTCCTTCCAAGTCACTGGAGATGTACTGTACTTGTTCCTGTCCAAGATCAGCCCTCCACTATGACCCCATACCCTCTGACCCAGTCAAGAGCTCTGCACCCTGAATTCTCTCCTTCCTCCTCTCTCTCCTGGGTCATCAGTTATTCACCTGTCTACTGAATCATTCCCATTAGCATAGAAATGTGCTGTAATATCTCTCATCTTATTACAAAAAAAAAACCCACCAACCTCTCCTTTGACTCCACAGCCTCTTTAGCAATCACCCATTTCCTCTGCTATTACGTACAACAAAACTCCTCAAAAGAGTTATATAGGCTTGCTATTTTCACTTCCTCTTGTCTGTTCTCTCTGGAACCCACTCTAATCAATCCCACCACAGAATGAAACAGCTCTTGTCAAGTGATGCCACATTGCCACATTCAGTGTATCTCATTCACCCTGTCAGCAGCATTTGACTCACTTAATCACCCCTTCCTTTATTTTTATAACAGCTTTATTGAGATATAATTTATATTCCATAAGATTCATTCTTTTAAAGTTACAATTCAATGATTTTTAGTTTATTCACAAAGTTGTGCAACCAACATCACCATCCAATTCCAAAACATTTTGTCACCCCCAAAAGAAATCCCATACCCATTTGCAGTGACTTTCCATCACTCAGTCCCTGGAAGCCACTGATTTACTTTCTGTCTCTGTAGATTTGTGTGTTCTGGACATTTCATATAAATGGAATAATTTAGTATATGTCCTTCTCTGTCTGTCTTCTTTCCCTTAAAATAATATTTTCAAGATTTATCTAGGCTATAGCAGTACTTCATTCCTTTTTATAGCTGAATAATGTTCCATTGTATGGATATACGTTTTGCTTATCCATACATCAGTTGACGGACATTTGAGTTGTTTCCACTTTTTGGCTATAATGAATCATGCTGCTATGAACATTCATGTACAAGTCTATATGGGCATGTGTTTTGGAATAGCTGGGTTATATGGTAACTGTATTTACTCCTTCCTTGTGGAAAACCTTTCCCCTTGTCTTTCAGGACATTGTCTTGGTTTCCCCTCTACCCTCAGTCTCTCTGAGTCCTCTCTCTAATCTTGGAGTCCTCTCTCTAACCTTGGAGTCCTCTGGGGATCAGTTCTTAGTCCTCTTCCCTTCTCTGTCTAGATTCACTTCCTAGGTGATCTCTTCTAATTACTTGGTTTTTAAATACTGTATACATATAGATCATTCCTAAATTTGTATTTTCAGTTCAATCCTCTCAAGTCCAACTTTTATATCCAAGTGCCTATATGACGTCTCCACTTGTCTATCTTATGTACATTCAAGCTTTGCATGTCCAAATCTATAAACTCCCGACTTACCCTTCAAAATTGGTACCTTCTGCTATCTTTTCCAACTCCATGATGGCAGTTCCATCCTTTCAGTGCCCAGGCCAAAATTTTTGAAGTCATCCTGACTCCTACCTGCCCCACACCTCCTGTCCAATGCATCAGCAAATCCTGTTGACTCCACCTTCAAAATAAATCCAGATTCTGATCTCTTCTCACCATCTCCCTGATCCAATCAACGAGCATCTCAGTTACTTCCTAGTTGGTCTCCTTGCATCACTCTGACCCTTGTACAGTCTTCTCTCAATGTAGCAATAAGGATCCTTTTAAAATGAAAGTCAGACATGTTACTTCTCTGCTCAACATCTTCCAAAAGTTTTCTATTTTCCTTAACATAAAAGCCAAAGTCTTTAAAATGCCTACATGTCTACATGATCTGGCCTTCTGTAACTTCAATGACCTGTTCTTTTAATTCATTTGGCTCCAGCCACAATGGCCTCCTTGCTGTTCCTCAGACTTGCAAATCATGCTTCTTCCTCAGGACCTTTGCACTGCTCTTCTCTCTGTCTGGAATGCTCCTCTCCAGACATCCTCCTAGGATATTCCTTTATTTCTTTTAGGTTTATAGTCAAGACTGCTACTGGCCTCCCAAGATACAGTCTCCCTCTCTTCCTTGGATGGGTATACTGATGCACAGCTATAAGACCACTTTCTCCAACTTTTCTGGCAGCTGTGTATCACCATGTGACTAAATTTTGACCAATAAAAGTAAGCAGTTGGATTTCCCTTTAAGGGTGGGGCATGCCCTTCCTTGGCCCCCCTTCCATCCCACCATGCTTGCAACACAAACCAAAGTTGCTGCCCTCGTGGAACTTATAGCTGGTTAGGGGGAAAAGACAACAAATAAATAAACACAGGTAAATATGCAGTGTGTCAGATGGTGCTAGGTGCAATGGAGATAAATAAAGCAGGGCCAAGCAAATGGGCAGTGGTGCGTAAGGGAGAATTTTGCTATTTATCGTGTAGTGTTAGAGAAAGCTTCACTGCTACGGTAGTATTTGAGCAAAATCTTGCATCAGTGTGATTAGGTTTTCTTGCATATAATAAAGCCCAAACAACACTGACTTCAACAAGATAGAAATGTATTTCTCTCAAATAAACAAAACCTGTATGTCAGGTCAGGGCTGGTAATGAGGCTCTGTGAGGTTGCTAGAGACCCGAGCTCCTTCAGCTTGCAACTCCACACAACAGCAGTGTGGTCCTCCTGGCCCTAGATGTTGCCTTCTGCTTTCCTTATGGACCGCAGAAGGCAGTGTTGTCTCCCTGGACTACCACTAATCGCTTAGTTTGCCCTGGATTTTACAGTTCATTACTTCACTTCTCACCTTCTCTTTGGTCAGGAGAAAGAGGTTTCTTTTCTTTTTTATTGATGTTTTTATAGTTTATAACATTGTGAAATTTTGGGTCGTACATTTTTGTTTGTCCATCACCTTATATATGTCTTCCTTCACCCCTGTGCCCACCCCCCACCCCCATTGCCCCTGGTAACCACAATACAGGTTTCTCTGTCTGTGTGTTGGTTTATATTCCACATATGAGTGAGATCATGCAGTGTTTGTCTTTATCTTTCTGGCTTACTTCACTTAACGTAATACCCTCCAGGGCCATCCATGTTGTTGCAAATGGGATGATTTTGTCTTTTTTTATGGCTGAGTAGTATTCCATTGTATATATATACCACATCTTCTTGATCCAGTCATCAGTAGAGGGACACTTAGGTTGCTTCCACTTCTTGGCTCTAGTGAATAATGCTGCAATGAACATAGGGGTGCATAAGCCTCTTTGGATTGTTGATTTCAGGTTCATTAGATAGATTCCCAGTAGTGGGATAGCTGGATCATAGAGCATCTCTATTTTTAATTCTTTGAGGAATCTCCATACCGTTTTCCATAGAGGCTGCACCAGTTTGCATTCCCACCAGCTGTGTATGAGGGTTCCTGTTGGAGAAAGAGGTTTTTAATAGCCAATTTTTGTACTATCTGTACAGCCTCGGGAAGATCATTTCAGTTCTTTGGGCCTCTGGCCTTCATTTCTGAAATGAGGGGATTGGAGTAGTACCTCCCTTCAACTCGACAACAGAGTGGTTCTAAAATCATCATCTAATTTCTTAATTTTCCACCTAATTTTTCTTACATAAACATGAAACTTGTAGAACCAGCTATAATGAAGCAATTCAGTTATTTAATGTTATTATTATTTTTTTTTTTACCTTAACACTTATTTTCAAGAACCTCAGAGAGAAATTACTTCTTGACAAATTTAAAACTTTGAATCAGCAGCACACATTATTCCAAGGGTTTTTCAAAAATTCGCCTGCCCATGATCCACCTCAGATATATTCCCTGAGACTAGGAAGTGAGGTGGTGGGATGAGTTTAGGCAAGTGTACTTTTTAAAATTTCCAGAGGATATTCTGATGTGCACCCCTGGGTAAGAACCACTGCTTCGTGGCATTCCATCTGGTGTTAGTAGCATCCCTTTGGAACAAGCTTCCAGAGAGCGTCTTTTTTTAAGTCCCCATCACCCTGGGTAATCCTGTTCTCTAAATTAGCAAGAACTTGAGGCTAAAGGGGTTGCACTTGGGATTGGATGGCAAACATTCCCATTGATCATTGATTTTGATCATTAGAGATAATTGATCAAAAATTTTAAAGCAAATTTTTATATTACTAATAGAAGGAAAATTTGTAAAAATCTTATATCTAAATTCCTAAACTGCTCCATTTACACAGTTACTTTTTGCCTGAATTTTCTCTGATAAAAGACCTGAAGTCAGGGTTTCAAATGAGTAACTTTGTAAAGTAGCAGATAGATCTGTGTTGGTGTTAATAAGAGGCCTCACCTTACTGCCGTGTACAGATTTGTCTGTGAGCAGCTTCTAAAAGGTGAGACTTCTTGAGCCCAAGTCGCAGGACAGATGGCTCTACCGTGGGCCGCATAGTCTGAATAAATGTAGTCTCCTGCCCCTGGTCTTGTGTTAGTAATTCCTATGCTCTATAAATTCAGATTCTTCCCATTTCTGTACCATAGCTATTTTTTAAACTGACAAATTTTGCAACTGAATATAAACAAAACTTCTAAAATAAGAGTGATGCTTACACAATGGAATTAATGTGCTTTATGGTATCAACTGATAATCTATTAACATTTTAGTATTTCTGGGAGAAAGGCAAAAGATATTATTTAGTTTGTTCAGTCATTTGTTCATTTGTTCATTACACAAATATTTAATGGTCGCAAATATTTGCTGGGTGTGTTCTAGGAGGCAGAGCTACAGCAATTAACAAAACAGACAAAAATTTTTGCTGCAATGGCACTTCCCTTTTGCCAGAGGAGAGAAGGTGAGAGGGGAAGAGTTGAGGAAAACCAAGTGTTGAGGGGTTTGTTACTTCCTTGGGCCACACTGAATCTGTAATTGATCTGATCTCTTATATTTGAAGATGAGCTCTTTTTAAATTGTGAAATTCCTGTCTTTTCACGTGTGAGTAAGTTTTCTAATTAAAATTAGAAAACTGATTTTATGCTAAAGTACAGATTCACTCTAAAAATTAGATCAAGATGAGATTTTAATTAGTTATAACTTTAACATTGACCCATTTTTACAGAAAAAGAGAGAGAGAGAGAGAAAGGTCTGTGTAAGCAACTAACCCCCCAAAATTCCCTAAAGCCTGTTAATAACTTTCTCTGAAAAAACCTGGGACATTAATTAGCTAGCACATAATAGATTGATTAAATTATTAGGAGAATTGCAACCATTTAGTAAACAAACCTCACTTTTTTTTTTTTTAATTTTTTGTTTATTGCAGTAACATTGGTTTATAACATTGTAAAAGTTTCAGGTGTACATCATTGTACTTCTATTTCTGCATAGATTACATCATGTTCACCACCAAAATACTAATTACAACCCATCACCACACACATGTACTGAATTATCCCTTTCACCCTCCTCCCTCCCCCCTTCCCCTCTGGTAACCACCAATCCAATCTCTGTCCCTATGTGTTTGTTTATTGTTGTTATTATCTACTACTTAATGAAGGAAATCGTACGGTATTTGACCTTCTCCCTCTGACTTATTTCACTTTGCATTATACCCTCAATGTCCATCCATGTTGTCACAAATGGCTGGATTTCATCGTTTCTTATGGCTGAGTAGTATTCCATTGTGTATATATACCACAGCTTTGTCCATTCGTCCCTTGATGGGCACCTAGGTTGCTTCCAAGTCTTGGCTATTGTGAATAATGCTGCAGTGAACACAGGGGTGCATGTACCTTTGCAAATTGGTGTTTTCAAGTTCTTTGGATAAATACCCAACAGTGGAATAGCTGGATCATATGGTAGTTCTATCGTTGATTTTTTGAGGAATCTCCATACTGTTTTCCACAGTGGCTGTACCAGTTTGCACTCCCACCAGCAGTGTATGAGAGTTCCCTTCTCTCCACGTCCTCTCCAACACATGTTGTTTCCTGTCTTGTTAATTATAGCCATTCTGACAGGCGTGACAAACCTCACTTTTGAAAAGCAAAATTAAACAGTTTTGAGGGGAAAAAAGACTTCTTTCTGATTTAGAGGGTTTTTTCAACTAGAAATGCCTATCTTCTTTTTTAAAAAATCAGAGCTGAGCATCTCTTCTCTCATGCTTTGTTTCACCATTTCTTTTGTGAAGATTGTGAGTTCAGTGAGCGTGAGGGAAAGGCAAGAGGCCTTGCCCTCTACAGATGACAAATGGAGTAGAGAAAACGTCAAGGATATGAGATCTGAGGAATTTGATTAGAAGATCTAAATGTTAAATTTTCTGCTTTCTTCCTTCTACTGCTGTCTTCCTTCATCATTTGAGCCTTGAATATAATTTTCTGCCTGTTCTAATCATCTCTCAAAGTATCTGATGATGAAAAGAACAGACTTAATTTTTTGTGATTTCAAAATGCAGGCACAGCAATTGACCAGTGCTTAGAGTGACTGCTGAGACCAAAACATTACTTTGTTATGCTTAAACTTTTAAAAATTATGTATTAATAATACTATTTCATAATAGCATACTAAATTATTATTATAAATTTTCCTGCAATTTATTCACATGCAATTACTTTTCTGGGAAGAAACTTATGATAATCAGGAAACCCCCTTCACCTACACAAAGAAAGCGGAGCTACAAATTTTGGAGAGGCAGGTCCCTGTCCAGTAAACTGAGTCCCTCCTCCTGATTCACCTGCCATTCCCTTGTTTCAGTCCTGCAGGACAGACAACTCCTACCCTAACTTGCCCGTGAGTTGGAGGGCCTATACCCCATGGCTCACTGTTGGGCCCTCACAGTGACCAATTTAAATGATAAATATTAAGTTGAGGCATGTATTGTTTTATGTCTCTTTTATTTCTGGTCACGTCAGTGTATCAGGGTAAATCAGAGCCTGGTATCACAGATATGGTTTTCTGGTGCTGGATTCCTTGTTCAATTTTTAAAGATGAGACCATCTTAAAACATTTGTAGTGTTGACTGTGACAGAGTTTGTTTTTTGGCCTTTGAAATTTATTTATGTATGTTTTAAGTATAGTGATGATCTGAGTTTTACCTATTATAGTAATTTGGCTATTAGAATGCTTACATTTTTGGCTTCTTATAAATAAAAATATGATGAACACATTTTCCATATAGTTTTGCCCTCATATCTGATTTTTTTTCCCTGAGATTATATTGCTAGAATGGTTCAGCGGGTGCTAGAGAGAGAAATTTTTTAAAAGTTTTAACTACGAATGCCAAAAAAAAAGAAGAAGAAAATGGGTCGCGTTATGGAATGCAATGTGACTTGCATCCAAAAATGCCTTGTCTTCTTCTGGCAATTACAATGTTTAACATGTAACCAAATATAGCTATTCCTGATAAGTACAGGTACTGAGGCCTGATTCTCTGGGTTGTAACTGTAGCTCTGCCACTTACTGGGACAAATAACTCAAACTCTTTGTGCCTTAGTTTCCTCATCTGTGAAACGGTAATGATAACAGTCCCTGACTCTTTGCATTGTTGTGAGAATTAAATGGGTTAATTTATGTAAATATCTTAGAACCATGCCTAGTACAGAGTAAATGCTCACTAAATATTTATTTATAACAACAACAGCATGTAAGTAAATATATTTTCATTTTACATTTTCAAAGATAGTTCTTTAGTTTCTATTTCCATGGCATCTCAAATACTAAAGTAGCTCAGATTGTTTCTCAGTTAGACTATTCCATACCTGCAAATACATGCATGGAATGTGCTTTTTTAAAGATTCCTAGAATTGTTAGTATTTTAGTTGTACACATAAATCATACAGCATGTGCCTAGATCCGTATCTCAAACGGCCCATGGCAGGATTCCTCTGAGCAAAATGTTTTTTCAGTGATGGTTTGGGGGCTTTTATATTTTTCATTTTCAAGTACAAAAGTTATCATGAAGAAATTACTAAAATAAAGAAGCAAACTAGTGTGAACTAGTGGGTATCTCCAACGGAAAGAGAAAGCTGTCCACTCCAGTCATTATCCTGAGTCCTTATCCATTTTCCTACTGCAGCCACATGTTATGAGGGAGGCTGCAGATGGGTCTCCCACATTCACCCTGTTTGTTACAGAAAGGCTTTCGGCCCTATTTGGAGTCTGTGCCCAACAGAGCTTGGCTGAACCTCCTGGAGCCCCTAGGACTCTTGCCTAGACAAGGCAGGCCTAAGTGGCCTCCTTGACCCATTTCTGCTAAACTCAGAGCTGATCTTGGTGCATTATGTCTCAACATGCCCGTGGCAGAAAGGGAGGATGGAGCAAGAAGAAAAGCACATAAAGAGAGGACTGCCTCAGTACAGGTTTCTTCTTACCATTCCCTCTAAGGTGGAGTTTCACAGCTTCGGCTCTACTGACATTTTGGACCAGATAACTCTCTTTTATAGCAGGCTGCCCTGTGCATTGTAGGATGTTTAGTCACATCCTTGGCCTCTACCCCCTACATTCCAATAGCACACACCCTCACCTCCATCATGACGACCAAAAATGTCTCCAGACAAATTGGCTCCAGACGAGAACCTCTGATTTAAGGCCACACTGTAACAACGTCCCCTTATATCCTTGGTCTTGGCTGGCTGTGTCATACTCCTCCTCAGAGAGTTCCACGAGGCAAGGGGCCTTGAGTGCCACCTAAGAGTCCGCCACTAAACTGTGTACAGTTTGACATGGACACCCAGAAGCATAAAAGTAAAACTATCTCTCTACCTACATTATAAGGCCAAGGCTCAAATCATGTGTTCCTAAAAAAGCTCACTTCCACCTAAAGTAAAGAAAGTGATCTCTTCCTTTTCATCAAAGTGAATATATTTGTACTAAAATTAATTGCATCAGTAAAATAGCAGGTTTTAAAATTTTATTACTCTATTCGTTTTTCCTATGTGAAAATGTATAATCTTCGAGATACATCCTCAAGAAGATATCATTAATGACCTTTAAAAATATGCATTCCTTTTAAAATATGTGTGTATATTCCAGTAGTCTCAGAGTTACTGAGCTACTTTTTTTCTTAACAATTTTGTTCTCTCATAAGCTTCATGTGGTATTTTCTCTGTGCACAAGTTCAATTCTTTGTACTACCTTGATATATATTGATAATGAGTTTATATTGTAATATTCATGGTTAGTGACAATCAGTCTATGTTATTTCCGTAGAAATTAAGTCATCACAGAAATACACAGATAAATGTATCTGGTGTAGTTGCTGGTATCTGAGTTCTAAGTGATTTGCATTATGTAGTATATTTTAGTGTAAACTGACAAAATGGAATAAGCTGCATATTACCTTTTTTACCTTAGAATATTTCTTCTTTACATAAATTGTTGAATCAAATTTAGAACCCAGAAATTATCACTGAACCTAACATGTCGTGTCCTTATTTTAACATTATGGTGTTAAATGTTACCAAACAACTGCTCTTGTATTTGTTTTGAGAGAGAATTAAATCGGGTAAGATTTTTTTTAGCTAACTAATTTGAAATCTTACTAGTTTTTCAGTGTTTCATTGATTTTTCATGTCTGCTTTTATGAAAAAGAGTCACATGCAAAAGGAGCCCATTTATGAAATATAGAATAGCATATATTTGTGCTTTTCATATTCTTTTGCTGTTTATCTGAATATTTCTTTTAGAAGTAATCTTGACAAATATCTCTATGAACTATAGTTAGTTCGTAATTTTTAAAAATTTTTTTCTTTCCTTGATTTTCATGAGCTTATAAATATTCTGCAGAAAAATGCAACCAAACAATTAATTGCTAATCATCAGATTTGGGCAAACTTTACATAACAACAATGTTAATAACAGCTAGCTTTTGTTGAATGTTTACTTTGCTCTATGCTAAATGTAACTCTTTGCTAAATTATTTTCATATATTATTTTAATGTAATCCTCAGGGAGGTATGAATTTATTAAACAATTATGTTCATAATTGTCCCCATATTACTTTTTAAAATTGTTTGTTATCTTAGCCTCTTGACCAGTCAGTGTTTTGGGAATATCTTGTAGTTGAAAAGTGTGTTATCTGACAAAAAGTATTTATTAATGAGTTCAAAACTTTGCTAGACTTTATGGTAAAAATGTTAAAAATAATATACAGAAGAGGAAGAAGGGGAAGGGGTCGAAGGGGAGAAATAGGAAGAGGATGAGGCTGTAATCTCCATCTCCAGGATCTGGTTGAGGCCATATAACCTAGAAACACGAGACAACTGAGGTTAAGGTTCTCAGACGACACATAACCAAACGTACATTGTGTGGTGGAATGTTACGGGAGTTCAGACTTGGGAAAGGTTAGTAAGACCTGAGGTTAGCTAGAGAAGCTCTGTGAGCAGTGGATTCTTATCTCAGCCTCAAAGGAAGTTAGGGTTTGGTTTGGTCTTGGGCAATTGGTGAGTGGCCAGTGATGAACAGATGACATTCCAGGTGGAAGGACAAGCATGAGAAGAGTCCTAGAGATGAGAAAAAACTTCCAGTGTAACGAACAGAGTTGATCTGAAGGTTTGAAATTTTCCTGCAATTCTGACATGATTTTTACACATTTTTAGGAAACGAATATTGGTTGAATTCACATTCTTTCTGATCTAAAATAAGAGAGCATGAGGGTGTTTCTGGGGTTTGGAGGGAGCACATAACCTCAGATATGAGAAGTCAATACACCCGGTATTCATTTGGCACTTGTGTTGCCTATGCTTCCAGAGATATAAGAGAACTAAAAGGATTGTGTCTTTCCTATTTATTTTCTTAATTGAAAATTTATTAGACCATACTTTGCACTATAAGAGAGGATTACAATAGAAACCATTAGCAAACTGGTGTGTATTTTGCTTATTGGTAGTAAATATTTCTGGACACCTTTCTGGCGTTGGCATCCTTTGTTTCAGTGGTTCTCAGCCTTTTGTTTTCCTGCCTCTTTCTGTTGCTTCTTTCCTCCACTCCAGGTTGCAGTCTGATATACTCTTATAATCTCTCATTACATAGAATGATTATTCTAAGGAGGGCTAGGCCTGGGGAAGATTTGTATCAGAATCCAGGAGTGGGATGTGGGCCATATATGGTTTGAAAGGTTCCCCTTGGAAATATTGGTATTTCCCCTTCACTGTGCCCTTTGCTATATAAGAATTTTTGTATTTTTAATTTTGTATTTTTAATTCCATACCTAAGTTGATATTTTTCTGGAGTGTTATTAATAAATTAGAATAAATTATCTTCAATAACTTAATTTGAAAGATTTTTTAATTCCACTCTCTCTCTCTTTTTTTAAATTTTATTTTCTAGATCCCAGAGTCCGGGAGTGAGGGATCTATTAAGGCCCACGGGGTACCTCAGCCAGAGCTATCTGATGGCGTTCCTCACGTCAGCCTACGGCTAAGTCGCAGAAAACTCTGCTGGGGTGACGTGAATTCAGCAGAGGACGCTATTGGTGCCAAGTCAGTATCCAGGTTGGCATGTTTCCTTTGTTTCCATGTTACATACTGCATTGCCTGCTCTGATGTGTAGGCCCACATATGTAGGTGTGTTTGCCTGTATTGATACTGGGGTCAACAGGATGCAGATCAGTAAAACTATTTAAAATTCACTCTAAGTTTTGAGAATTTTCTGACTAATAGTTCTTATCACAGAAGCACTATATTTTTTGTTATATTTTATTTTGGTTTGTTATATTTTATTTTCTGGATTAAAACAAATTCTTTAATCAATTGGACTAAGGTAGGCTCACACTTAAAAGTTGGAAGAGTTACTTTTTGGATGCCTTTTCAGTATGTTCAGTGGCCAATATTATCTGCAATTAAAGCAGACATCAGAGTTGTTACTAAAACCAACTCTCATTAACAAATTGTGAATGTTGCTTTTTAACCATTATGTTGCACATTATACCTGAGAGCAAACTTCTTTGGTATACTTGAAGAAAAAGGCTTGCAATTTTCTTAAAATAAGGAAAATGGGGTCTGAATCTTATTTATTCCTAGCATTAAGATTTTTTCCTTTTAAGAATATTTTTATCTTTTATTATAACTTAAAACCTATTTCTAAAATTAAAAAAATCCATTACAAATACAAGACAAAGAGCTCTAGAGAACTGAAAGATGTTTAAAACATTAAATAGATAAATAATGTAGTTAAGGAGCTTACCACTTTGGATTGCCTCATAGAAGAGATGGAGTTTGAGATGGATTTAAAAGATGAAGATAACTTAAATAGAAAGAAAAGAAGACAAAGCTCTTGTAGATAGGCCTAGTTAGGAGGCATGGTGGGTATCTGGGAAATAGCAAACGGAGTGTCATGTGAGGAATTAGTTGGAGGCTGGGAGAGTGGGGTGAGGCCGGGTCGTTGAGGACCTTGAGTGCCAGCCTGAAGCATTTTTGCATTCAGTCTTGCCTTCATTAAGCAAATGTTCAGCACTTAACCTCTGGTTCCAGGGAGTGCTTTAGGATGGAGGAGGATGCAGTGGTGAGCAAGGCCAGGCAGTCCTCGGTGTTTAAGGACTTACATTCCAGTGAGTGAGTCCATAGCGAGACACATAGGAAAAAAGCCTGTGAAGCAGATCACTTCAGGTCTAATAAATGGGAATATTAAGAAACTAAAACAGGTGAATGTAACAGACTGACTCGAAGACCAGTTTAGTTTGAGTAGGCAGGGAAGGCCTGAATTGAGACATACAGGGGGAGGAGGAGAGAGTCTGTGACAGTCAAGGAAAGAGCAGTTCTAAGCAAAAGGACTGAGGTAGGGAAGCTTGGCTTCATCCTACAGGTAATAGGAAGCCGGTGAAAGTTTCAGCCAGCTAGGGGTGGGTGATGGGAACCATGATAAGGTGGTATGTTAGGAAAAGCAATCTTCCATCAGCAGCAGGATCAATTGGAAGAAGGAGAGTTGGGAGGCGGTTAGAGTGTTGGTTCCTTTAATAGTTATTAATCTTCGTTGAGATCTAGTTATGTGGCATTTACTTGTGGGTGCTGGAGATTCAGAGAATGAGAGACATAAGTCCTGCACTTGGGGAGACAGAGGATCATGAATAAAAATTCAGTAATTATCATTAAACACACGTGCACTCCGTGCCTATCATATACCAGGCACTGTGAAGCGGGCTGGCGATAAAGTCATAAGTAATATTCAGGTGCTCCTCTTACAAGGCTTCAAATACAGGGTGCTGTACGAGGACAGAGGAAGGACACAGACCATGTGGGGAGATGAGGGTCAGAGAAGGCTTCAAAAAGAGGGCGACTTCTGAACTAAGGCTCGTAGGATAAGCAGAAGTTCACTGGGCAGGGACATCAAGATAAGGTGCTCCTGGGAGGACCACAGCGTGTGCCAGGACAGGCAGGCGGGGAGGAGAACCTGGAGGAGCACTGCACATGCAGCAGTGGATCCAGGATGTCTGGAGTTTAGATAGAGAATGTAGGAGAGGCTAAAAGTGGGTTCAGAGACAAAGCTAAATAGTTCAGATCATAAAAACTGTATCCCGTAGTAAGGAGTTTGGATTTTCTCTTGAAAATGATGTAAAACAGATTTGTATTTTAGAAAAGATCCTGCGGCGACTGTGCAGAAGGAAAGATTAAAGGGAACAGCCAGGAGGCCATGGGAGTAATCCAGTACAAATGGTGAGCCTCGGGGAAGTCTTCATCAGTCACTGAGGACAAGGAGGTGTGAACGAGGCTATGCCTTGAAGGGAAGGGAGAGAACAGGCTATTGCTTAGAGGAGTGGACTTGGTCCAGAAAGGGTTGGGTCGTTTTGTTTGTTTGTTTGCCTCGTTTGGGGTATTATAATATTTTAATGAATGAAATGTGGGCAGATTTGTATGCTTAACAGGTAGAGTCCATGGAGAGACAGAGGCTGATGTTACAGGCCAGGAGATAATAGAACAGGCACCTCCAGGAGGGACTCTAGACCAGGCAGCCACGCCCTGAGTAAGGGAGAGTGGGCCCCTCGTGCCCTCTGCACGTTGGGGCCTCTGTGAAGGAGCAGGCTCCCAGTGTTGTGCAGGGCAGTCTTCCTTGCGGAGGGGGAAAGAGTGTGATCCGTAGAGGAAGTAGCCTTGGTCAGTGAGGAAAAGTCCAGAAAAGAATAAGGGGCACAGATAGAAAACACTGGGCCTTTTTAAAGTTTTCTTCTCTAGTTTAAAAACCAGGGTCAAGTGACTGGCTGACACAAGCTAGTGTAGATATTATCTTCCCAAACTACTTTGTGAAGAATTATGCCAAGAATGTCTTAAGTGAAATAATGAAAAGGAAAATTCAGATGTTTGTTGTTTCTATCATTATTTTTATTCATCCAGTCAGAAAATGAAAGAATAAAAAAATTGCCTGCTTCTAAAGGTGACAAAGAGCTTCTTGTTTGGAGAATGAATTTGTGTTTCTGAGATACACATCAAGAAGTGAGGTTATGGAGAGAAGGCACAGCTAACATTGCTCTTGCCAATGTTTGTTCCTGGTCAGCATATCTCCAGTTAAAACAAATATTAGTATTTATGAATTTCTTATATACTTTCCAATTTTTTGAAGTCCAGCCTCGAAGAACTGATTCCTGCACACTCAGAAGCCTTAAAGGATTAGATAGAACAACATCCTCCATGTCAAACCTTGCTACTTGCCATCACGCAGAAACGCATTCAACTTCCTGTCTATCCATAAATCTAGAGGGTCTGTGCAGAGATTTTTACTTTTTACATACCTCTTAATAGATTGTAAGACAAATTATCAAAAGACAAATGGAGATAATTAAAATAAATTTAACGAAAAATAAATTTTAAATGCTTTATATATATCTTTGAAGTAACAGAATAGATATTATGCCAATTTCATTTCAAAAATGAACTTGGGAAGCTGTTTTCATCTGCAGTTACTTTGCAGAACAAGTTATTGTTTAGTTCATAAATTTTAAATAGATACAAAAGTGTGTTTTGTACACACACACAACTTTCTCTAAATCATTTCTTTAGGGAAGTTTCCACTTTTCTCAACAGTTTATTAGTCACCCCAGTCTTAAGTACAAAGGTTGGCAATGTCTATGAAGTATATGGTTATTCCTGTGTTCTCTAATGCAATATTTACTTTGGCCTACTGACTTTTTTCCAAAGAATTGTCAAGAAGCATTTATCTGGGATTTTCCTAGTATTGATTTTATTTTTTTTAGTTGCTCTTTGAAAAAGAAAAAAAAAAAAAAAAACAGTTTAGCAAAATCTATTCTTGTTTGACCTATGATCTGGTAAATTTGATTTACTTTATAAAATGAAAAATAGAGTCATTCTGTTTGCACTTATTAAAATCAGTGCAACACATTTATACATAACAATGTGGTTTTCAGCAGAGTTGCCATATCAGTTAACAGCAAAGATAAAACCAAGAAAGAACTTTTGGTACTGAGATTTCCCGAATGATGAAGTGTTCTGTGATTTCTCAACAGCAAGTTAAAGGTTGATTTCTAGGGCTTTTGAGAAGTAATTTTTGGCTAACAGTGTGTTTTTGATAACTTTGAATTTTTAAAGTTTAGACCTTATTCAATATTTTTTCCCAGGTTGAGTCACTTTGATCTTTTTTCTTCTTAGTTTCAAATCTTATACATAGTCTCATTGCCTCTTGAGATGTAATACAAATGCAAATTTTTATCAGCAAGTGTTCATTATTTTTCTACTCTTCAGATAGTGCCAGTAAAAATGAAAGCATAGAAGAGTAACACATTTTAAAATGTGATGTTTTGAGAGTCCAAAGAAGAGCTGGATGTCATTTATTGCTTATTGGCTGATTTCCATCTTAGAACATTATTTATTTAGATGAATAGCATTTTTTCTGTATTTCTGTAATTGTCTAAAATTGGCATTGAGGATGTAATCATATAAACAGCAATCATTTTTCTAATCTTCATAATCTCTCACCATTAGAGTGGCTTCATGAGAAAAGCCTAAAGACAAATATCTCTTGATTTTGTTAGAGTGCAGTGGAATGATCTTTTTTATACTGAATTCCAAGCCAAAGACAGAAGTGCTTAGTGACATGTTCACTTCATTCAATGAAAGCGTTAACTAATCCATCTATATCTTCTAAAACTGGCAGCATATTTATTCCTAAAATACTTTTAAGTCTTTTTTGTAATTAAAACAGATGCATCACTAAAATTCACAATAGACTGAAAAGCATAATTTCTAATCTGACATGCCTGCTTTAAGGAGTGAAGGCCTGTCCCTCTCCACTGTGGAAGTAGGTGTACAGGTTTGGTGGGTCAGAGTCCCTCGCAGAAATGAGGAGGTAACTGGACAGGTGCAGCCCTTGAGCAAGGCTGGAACATTCCAGTCCCTCTCACTACTTATTCCTTTTAAAGATACTGAGGAAGAAAATAACACAAAAACCAAACTACAGGTATTAACTGGTAGTTAAGAAACAAGCCATTTAAAGGTTTTTCTGAAAAGAAAAGTTACATATCTATCCTAAAAAAGTAAAAGGGAAAGCTCCGTATTATATGTAAAGTTTAAGATCTTAAAATGATTTGAAGCTTCAGAGATAGCTATCTTATTATCTGTTTCATATGTGAAATAGATAAATGATCATTTTTCATGTTTCTAGCACTACAATATTACTTTAAGAATTTTTTAATTTTAGAACTTAGAGAACAGGGTTAATATTTTTAGTCTTTTAGATGTTAAATAGTATTTCTTGTAATGTTTTATTTGAGAGGTAATATATTTCCTTCAATGTGTGATTGGCCAAAGGAAAATCTCTTGTTTTGTTCTGTAAACAAGAGTGAAGACTCGAGACACCATATATTGGGTGATTCCATTTATATGAAATGTCCAGAAAAGGCAAATTTATGGAAACAGAAAGTGGAGTTGTGACTGTCTGAGGCTGGGGGTGGCGGCCAGGGAGGGACAGAGATTCACTGTAAATGGTCCTGAGGGACCGTATTTAAGGGGAATGAAAATATCCTGAAACTGATTTATGGCGATAGTTATCCCACTTGGTAAAGTTACTAAAAATCATTGAACTGTAATCGTGAAAAGGTAGATTTTATGATATGTAAAATGGACCTCAATAACATTGTTTAAAAAAATACAAATACAGAAGAAAAAAGTTGGGGTAAGGAGAAATGGAGATGCTTTAACAAGAAAGTCACTTGATTGCAAATTGCTAAAATACAACTACTGTTGTAAGTAAATGCTCTCTTCAGAGAAGATTGTGTTTGTTCCATTTTAAAAGAATTTGTTCCTTCATACTTTTCTTTGTGTATTACAGAGCATGGTGGCAGGATAAGGGTCAGGTCCTCATGAAAGGTGACTCATAAGGAGGGAGAAGAAGAGGTGGGCAAAGCTCTTTGTTTTTTCATCCCTGGAAGGATTCCAGATTGTGGTTTACTGTGCAATAATCACAAGTTAGTGAAGTGATCACTATTTCAGGGAGACATCGAAACAGAAAAAGCTCCAACATCTTGGCAGTTTCAGAAAAAATGTCATAGGTCCATTGTTCATAAGCAGAAAAGTTGCCTGGTATGCTACTGTGATTAAGGTGAGCTTTGCGACTCTAGAAAAATGTCAGTAGGTCTGAGTGTCAACAGAAGTTCATGGTCTCCTTTCCTTTAGGTGAATGTCCTGTAGACACATTGACGGTTAGTCAAAGTGTTGTAGTTGGCTCTTATGTAAAGAGTTAAAGCAATTAGGAGTGATTAAAATGCTTTCATTTTCTGCAATGGGAATAAATAAATAGCTACTATTATGCCAATTATTTACCTAAAAGAATATGATGAAGAATATAGAGTTAAAGAAAATATCTTTGCTTATATTGCAGAGGTGTTCTTAATTTGATAGACAAATAGGGAAACTATAATAAATCACTTTTCAATGTGTATTAAAAACAAATCTTTCCCAGGGATAGCGTGTACTGCCTGAAAGAGTTGTATTCTAAAGTGCCTTTATTATCTATTCCATTTTTCAATATTTTTGAATTACATGGGGAATACATTTTTCTTAGGAAAATTTAAAACATCAGTAATGAGACTAAATTTCCCGTTGAATCTCTTGCTCTCCAATTCTAATTCCCTCCTCTCTCCTCCAGGGGTAATTGCTATTATAGATTGGGTTGTATATTCTTCCAGACTTCTTTCAGTGTGTTTACACAGGAGTATATTTTGCATACTTTTCCACTTTTTAACAATTTTCGTCATACTGATAATATAGTGGTGCTTCACGTATTCTTGAAAATTTCCTGTTTCCTATATTTTTTCCTCCTTCCTTCCTCCTGTGATGTTCCTTCCTATTCCCTTCTGTATCTAAATTCAGTGATCTCCAAGTCTCCTTCCTTGGCTGCTTGCTCCCTCTCTGTCTGCTGTCCCTTCCACAGTTAATCTAGTCACAGAATGATAATTTTCAAATCACTGTTTTAGACCCGAACTCAGTTCTACGTTGCCTGTGCCTACCAGCCGTCTCCACTCCAGCCTTTACCGTAAACTCACTGTGCCCCAACAGAACTCATTTTCTCCTCTTTCCCTCTCAACTTTGTTATATCTTTCATTCTCTCAAACACTAGACTCAGACCTTCTATATAATCAGTCACCAAATCTTGTCAGTATTTCCTTTTCAGTATTTCCAAAATCCCTTTCCCCATTCCTCCACACCGCGATATCAACTCTAATTTAGGCCTCCATCACCTTGTGATAATTACTATATTTTCTGCACTCCACTAATCTAATGGATTCATTTTCTTCACTCAAGTTGGTCCTATGCTTCTGTCTTCAACTCCTAACTCTATACAATGACTTCTGCATCTGTATCTCCTATCCAGGATACTCTACTGAGCCATACTCATAGGTCACTCTAACTAGTAGACATGTCAGCCTAATCCATCAGATACCTCAAACTCTTCCCTTGCCCCATACCCCTATCACCATCCATAGCCAGCCAATTCCAGAATGCTCTTTGACAATCTCACTGTCTTTATTTTGCCCTATTACTACCACACTCCTCATCACCTCTGCAGACACATAAGTTTAAACAAATCATACTCCTGCTCAGAACTGTTTAGTGGCTTACATGTGCCCAGCCTATAAGAGACTCCTTCCTCTGTCCTCTACCTGTCTTTCTAGCCCCTTCTTCTTCAACTCTATGCCTGGCTTTTTCTTATACCTACAGCAACCATATAACCCACACTTTCCAGGACTGTCTTGGTTTCAGATATTCTCTTCAAGATTAGATCATGTGTCAGATTTTGTATTGATATTTGCTTTAAAAATTATAGGGCAAGATGACAGAATAGGAGGTTCCCCACTCTTATCCCACCCATGGCAACAATAACTTGGCAGCCTTTGAGGGAGCTTTGGGATTCAGGTTGCAAAAACTCAGTAGAGCCCACGACCAAGGAGGGCTGTTTTGAGAAGGCATGCCTGCAACCAAGAGGCAGGCTCACAAATCATGGTTCCATAATTGTGGCTACAGACCTGGAAACAGCCCTGTCCCCCTGTGAATTCAGCTACAGCCTCATTCATTTGGCCTTGGTCCTGCCACCAGCACTGTCCTCCAAGGGAGGAATGCACCCTCCCATGCTTTGGATAACAAGTCCACCAACCTCAGTCCCAGCTGTAGACCCTGAAGTGGCCCATGACCTGGCTCTGGCGCCTGTCAGCCTTAGTCCAGAAACAATCCTTCCCACCTAGGGACCTGGCAAGAGACACGCCCATCCATGTCACCAGAGGGCGGCCCACCAACCTCCTTCTGACTGAGGATCCTGAAGCAGTGTTGTGACTCACTCCAGCCCCTTGCAGCTGGGGGCAGGAATAGTGCTGCCCACCCAGGGACCTGGCAGGAGACACACCCATCCATGTCCCCAGAGGCAGGCCTGCCAACTTCGTTCTGACTGAGGATCCTAAAGCAGTGTTGTTACTCGCTCCAGCCCCTCTCAGCTGTAGTCGAGGAATAGTCCTGCCCTCCCAGGGACCTGGTAGGAGACACACTCCTCTGAGCTCATGGAGGCAGGCCCATTGAACTTGGTCTGCCTCTGGATCCTGAAACAGCCCTGTGACCTAGCTTCAACCCCACTCAGCCGTGGTCCAGGGGGAGTCCTACCCACCTAGGACTCTGGCAGGAGGCACACCCATCCATACCTCCAGAGGCAGGGTTGCAGACCTCAGCACAGCTGAGGACCCTGAAGCAGCCCTGTGACTCAGTTCCAGCCTCTCTAAGCTACAGGCAGGGGCCAGTTCTACCTACCCAGGGAACTGCCTGGCAGAAGCCACACTTATTTGCTTACCTAGTAACAGGCCCACTGTCTGTGGATCCTGAAGCAGACCCTTGTCCCAGCACCAGCCCTACTGACCAAGATCCTAGAGTCAGTCTCATCATCTCAGGGACCAGACAAGATCCATGCCTGCCTAAGCCCCTGGTAACAGGTCTGCCAACCACAGACCGCACTGCAAACCCAGCAGCAGCCACAAGACCTGGCTCCACCCTCCCTCAACTGAGATCCTAGAAGCAGTTTCATCAGTTCAGGGACCCAACAGAAGAAAGTTTTTACCTGTCAAAACCAGTCTGTAAAGACTGAAAGAGGTATTTGCTCCTTCAAATGCACAGGTACCAATACAAGGCTACACAGATCACGAAGAATCAGGCAAACGTGACATCACCAAAGGAAACTAATAAACCTTCAGTAACCAAACCCAAATAAATAAAGATCTACAAATTGCCTGAAAAGAATTCAAAATAATCATCTTTAAAAAGCTTGATGGGATGCAAGAACACAGATAGACAACTAAATTAAATCAGGAAAGCAATACATGAACAAATTGAGAACTTTAATAAAGAAATAGAAACCATAAAAAAGAACCAAACAGGCCGGCCCCGTGGCTTGGTGGTTAAGTGCGTGCGCTCCGATGCTGGTGGCCTGGGTTCGGATCCCGGGCGTGCACCGAGGCACCACTTCTCCGTCCATCCTGAGGCCGAGTCCCACATACAACAACTAGAAGGATGTGCAGCTATGACATACAACTATCTACTGGGGCTTTGGGGGGAAAAAATAAATAAATAAAATCTTTAAAAAAAAAAAAAAAAAAAAGAACCAAACAGAAATCCTGGAGCCAAAGAATACAACAACAAACTGAAAATTCAGTAGAGAGCTTCAACAACAGACTTGATCGTAAAGAAAGAAGAATCAGCAAACTTGAAGATAGATTGCTTAGAATTAGCTAGAGGAACAAAAAGAAAAAAGAATGAAAAACTGACGAAAGCATGGGGAACCTATACGACACCATCAAGCAAATGAATGTATACTACTTGGGAGTCCCAGAAGGAGAAGAGAGAGAGAAAGGGGAAGAAAGCTTGTTTAAAGAAATAATGGCTGAAAACTTCATGAATCTCAGAAGGAATATGGACTTGCAGATGCATGAAGCTCGAAGGACTCCAAGCAAGATTATTCTGAGACCATTATACAATTGTCAAAAGTCACAACAGAGAGAATTTTTGAAAGCAGCAAGAGAAAAACAACTCATCTTATTCAAGGGAATCCCCTGTAAGGCTATGAGCAGATTTTTCAGCAGAAACCTTGTAGGCCAGGAGGGAATAGGATGATATATTCAAAGTATGAAAGAAAGAAAACTACCAACCAAGAATACTGTACCCAGAAAAGCTGTTCTTCAGAAATGAAGGAGAGATAAAGACATTCCCAAACAAAAGCTTAGAGAATTCATCACCACAGTAGATCTGCTTTACAAGAAAGGTGAAAGGGAGTTATTCAAGTTGAAACAAAAGGAAGCTAAGTAACAACATGAAAACATGAAAGTATAAAACTTGCTAGTAGAGGTAAATATATAGTCAAATTCAGAATTCTCTAATACTGTAATGGTGGTATGTAATAAATCATTATTATAGTATAAAAGCTAAAAGACAGAAGTATTAAAAATAACTATAGCTGTGATAATTTAATGGATATACAAAATAAAACAATGTAAATTGTGACACAATAGCATAAAATGTCAGGGGGAAGGAGAAGTAAAATTGTAAAATTTTTGTATGCAATTAAAATTATCAGCTTAAAATAGACTGTTATAACTATATAAAAGATGTTTTATGTAAGCCTCATGGTAACCACTAAGAAAAACCTCTAGTAGATACACAAAAGATGAAGGAATCAAAATATACCACTACAAAAAATATCAACAGATCATAAAGGAAGACAGGAAGAGAGGAACAAAACAACTGCAAAACAGAAAACAATTAAGAAAATGGCAATAATAAGTCATTACTTATCAGTAATTACTTTAAATGTAAATGGATTAAATTCTCCAATCAACAGATGGTGTCTGAATGGATGAAAAAAAGTACAACAATATATTGCCTACAAGAGACTCACTTTAGTTTAAGGACACACAGACTGAAAGCAAAAGGATAGAAAAAGGTATTCCATGCAAATAGTAAACAAAAGAGGGTAGAGGTGGCTACACTTACATCAGACAAAATAGACTTTCAGTCAAAATCTGTCACAAGACAAAAAGAAGGCCACTGTATAATGATAAAGAGGTCACTTCATCAAAAAGGTATAACAGTTGTAAATATGTGTGCACCTAAATATTAAAGCAAATATTTATAGAACTGACAAGAGAAATAGACAGCAATATAATAATAGTCAGAGACTTCACTACCCCACTTTCAACAACGAATAGATCATCCAGACAGGAAATCAGTAAAGGGAGAGCAGACGTGAATAACACTGTAGACTAAATGAACCTAATAGACATATCCAGAACAGTCCATCCAACAGCAACAGAAAACATATTCTTCTCAAATGCACGTGGAACATTCTCCAGGATACATCACAAGTTAGGCCACAAAACAAGTCTTATCAAATTTAAGAATATTAAAATCATGTATCTTTTCCAACCACAATGGTATGATACTGTGAATCAATAACAGGAGGAAAATTGGGAAATTCACAAATATATGAAAATTTTCACACTCCTGAAAACTAGTGGGTCAAAGAAGAAACCAAAATGGATGTCAGAGTATCTTGAGGCAAATGAAAGTGGAAACACAACATACCAAAACTTATGGGATATGGCAAAAGCGGTTCTTAAAGGGAAGTTTATAGTGATAAAGGCCTACATTAAGAAAATAAAGGGCCAGCCCCGTGGCTTAGAGGTTATGTGCGTGCGCTCCGCTACTGGCAGCCCGCGTTCAGATCCCAGGCATGCACCGATGCACCATTTCTCCGGCCATGCTGAGGCCACATCCCACATACAGCAACTAGAAGGATGTGCAACTATGACATACAACTATCTACTGGGGCTTTGGGGAAACAAAAAAAAAGGAAGAGGATTGGCAATAGATGTTAGCTCAGAGCCGGTCTTCCTCAGCAAAAAGAAGAGGATTAGCATGGATGTTAGCTCAGGGCTGATCTTCCAAATAAATAAATAAATGAATGAATGAATGAATGAATCTCAAACAACCTAACTGTACACCTTGAGGAACTAGGAAAGAAAAGAACAAACTAAACTCAAAGTTAGCAGAAAGAAGGAAATAATTAGAGCAGAAACAAATGAAATAGAAACTAGAAAGGCAATAGAAAAGATCAACAAAATTTAGAGTTGGTTTTTCAAAAAGATAAAAATGACAAACCTTTATGTAGACTAACGAAGAAAAGAGAGCACTCAAATAAAATTATGAATGAGAGAGGAGTCATTACAACTGATACCACAGATATACAAAGGATCACAAGAGACTACTATGAGAATTATATAGCAACAAATTGGATAATCTAAAAGAACTGGATAAATTTCTAGAAACATACTCTTCCAAGACTGAATCATAAAGAAATAGAAAATCTGAACAGACCAATAGCAAGTAATGAGATTGAAGCAGTAATCAAAAACTTGTCAACAAAGAAAAGCCAAAGACCAGATGATGCCATGAGTGAATTCTACCAAACATTGTTTTTCTGCATGCACACACTCTTTATTTGGAAAAGACTTCAAGACTATTCCCCACAATGTTAATATCTTTAAGTGGTGGAATGGAGATTGGGTCATTTTTTCATTTATACTTTTATATATTTTTCAAATTTCTATAAAGTGCATTCAAATATAAAATGAAAGAGTAATAAATGTTTAATTTGGGGGCCAGCCCAGTGGCATAGTGGTTGGGTTGTGCGCTCTGCTTCTGTGGCCCGGGATTCACGGGTTTGGATCCTGGGCGCAGACATACACACCACTCATCAAGCTATGCTGTAGAGGCATCCCACATATAAAATAGAGGAAGATTGTTACAGATGTTAGCTCAAGGACAATCTTCCTCAAGCAAAAAGAGGAAGATTTGCCAACAGATTTTAGCTCAGGGCCAGTCTTCCTCACAAAAAAAAAAAAAAAAGGTTTAATTTGGTTAGTTCAAAAATATTTACTGAGTACTACCAGATATCCCTATCCATATGTAAAACTATAGAATTTATTTTTGTAATTGGTCCAAAATGGGGATCATGCACTACACTGGAAATTTCTATAATTTACTATCCAGTTCTACCAAATATTTAAAGAAGAATTAATGCCAGTTCTTCTCAAATTCTTCCAAAAAATTGAAGAGGAGGGAACATTTTTACACTTATTTTGTGAGACCAGAATTACCCTGATACCAACGAAAAGGAAAATTACAGGCCACTATCTCTGATGAATATAGATGCAAAACTCCTCAACAAATTACAGCAAACCAAATTCAACAGGATATTAAAGGAATTATGCACCATGATCAAGTGGAATTTATCCCTGGGATGCAAGGATGGTTCAGCATATGCAAATCAATCAATATCATGCACTACGTTAAGACTATGAATGATAAAAATCATATGATCATCACAATAGATGCAGAGGAAGGATTTGTCAACGTTGAACATCCTTTTGTGATTAAAAGCTTTCAACAAATTAGGTACAACATAATACATAATAAAGGCCCACATATGACAAGCCATAACTAACATCATAATCATTGGTGAAAAGCTGAAAGCTTTTTCTCTAAGATCAGAAATAACACAGGTGCCCATTCTTACCACTTCTATTCCACATAGTACTAGAAGTCCTAGCCAGAGCAATTAGGCAAGAAAAAGAAATTGAATGCATCCAAATCAGAAAGGAAAAAGTAAAATGGTCTCTGTTTGCAAATGACATGATCTTATATATATAAAACCCTAAACTCCACTAAAAAACTGTTAGAACTAATAAGTGAATTCAGTAGAGTTACAGGATACAAAATCAATATACAAAAATCAGTTGTGTTTCTATACACTAACAATGAACACTCTAGAAAAGAAATTAAGAGGGCTGGCCCAGTGGTATACTGGTTAAGTTCACGCACTCCACTTCTGTGGCCCAGGGTTCGTGGCTTCAGATCCCGGGCAGGGACCTACACACTGCTCATCAAGCCATGCTGTGGCAGCATCCCATATACAAAATAGAGGAAGATTGGCACAGATGTTAGCTCAGGGACAATCTTCCTCACCAAAAAAAAAAAAAAAAAAATTAAAAAAACAATCTCATTTATAACAACATCAAAAAGAATAAAATACTTAGGAATAAATGTAACCAAGGAGCTGAAAGATCTGTACGCTGAAAACTATAAGGCACTGATAAACGAAATTGATGAAGACACAACTAAATGGAAAGATATCCTGTGTTCATAGGTTGGAAGAATTAATATTGTTAAAATGTCTATACTACCCAAAGAGATCTACAGATTCAGTGCAATCCCTGTCAAAAGTGCAATGGCATTTTTCACAGAAATAAAAAAGAAATCCTAAAATCCATAGAGAACTACAAAAGACCTCAAATAGCTAAAGCAATCTTGAGAAAGAAGAACAAATCTGGAGACATCACACTTCCTGATTTCAAACTATATCACAAAACTATAGTAATCAACATGGTATGCTATTAGCATAAAAACAGACACATAACAGTGGAACAGAATAGAGAGCCCCAAAATAAACCATACATATACAGTCAACTAATCTTTGAAAAGGATTCCAAGAATACACAGTGGGGAAAGGATAGTTTCTTCAATAAAGGGTGTTGGGAAAACTGGATATCCATGCACAAAAGAGTGAAACTGGACCCCTACCTTACACCATACTCAAAAATTAGCTCAAAATGAATTAAAGCCCCAAATGTAAGACCTGAAACCATAAAACTTCTAGAAGAAAACATTGGGAAGATCTCCCTGACATTGATCTTGGCAATAATTTTTTTGATGTGACACTAAAAGCACAGGCAACAAAAACAAAAATCAAAAAATAGAAACTACATCAAATTAAAAAGCTTCTGCACAGCAAAAGAAACCATCAACAAAATGAAAAGGCAACCTACTAAATGAGAGAAAATATTTGCAATCTGTATACCTGATCAGGGGTTAATATCCAAAATATATAAAGAACGTGTACAATTCAATAGCAGATAAACAAATAACCCAATTAAAAAATGGGCAAAGAACTTGAATAGACATTTTTTCAAAGAAGACATAGGAATGGCCAGCAGGTATTTGAAAAGGTGCTCAACATCACTAATCATCAGGGAAATGCAAATTAAAACCATAATGAGATATCACCTCACACCTTTAGGATGCTGTTATCAAAAAGATAAGAGATAACAAATGTTGGTGAGGATGTGGAGAAAAGGAAACTTTTGTACACTGTTGATAGGAATGTAAATTGATACAGCCATTATGGAAAACAATTTGTATTTATCAATTATACCTCAATGCTGGAAAACATTATAATAATCCTACATGTAACATTTTTTCTTGTCTATATCAGTTTTGTCATGTAGCCCTGTAAAAAGAATTTCAGATCTGAAACGTAACCTTGGATGAAGAAACCATGGTTCTGAAAAGATTATTCATTTCACAAATATTTATTGAGTTAGGTGAATTATCTAGGATCATATATTTAGTTGACAGGCTGAGATTAATATATGTCTTCTGATTATTTTACAAGTTATTTCCTGCCTGTCTTCTACCTTGAGTTACTTCACCCTTTTGTGTGTTTATACTTCTCTCTTCAACCTGATTATGGCTTCCTGACAGAGAGGGACTGTGTTTTATGTTTTATTTATTTATTTACTTTTTGCATCCACGACACTACCTAGTAGACATATACTTAAATGCTGCTGCCATAGTCCTTATCGTTGTGGTTTTATTATATGTGCTCAATGTGGATTTAAATTCCATTCTCCTCATCTAGCTGACCTAGACCTCTCAGAGGTTGACGTCTGATGCTAAAAGAATAGAATTTTATGTGTCAGTTTTCTCTCTTTTGGTCCTTGGAAAGTACTCACTCACAGGAACCCTGCACTGCCCACCCTTAGAGATGTCATAGAAGTCAGGACAGTTGTGCCCTCTCATTGTCCCCACTTAATCTCTGTGCCATCTCCCCACAGGGGCCCTGACCCTGATGCTGAACTTCTATCAGTAATGTGCCGCTTATTTATACAGGAGAAATCCATTGTCTTATGAGGCTCCTAACGTTGTGCAACTCTCTGCCCTTGTGGCAGAAAGTGTGTGCCTTGTGATGTTTGCCAAGCAACACTTCATCTTTTAGTCACGTGTTATAATAGTGCATTTTATAAGATTGATTTTCAATGATATTAATAATGAATCAATATTCAGCAATGTTAACTGTGCCCATTGCCCTTCAGGCTATCTAATCTGTTAACTCCTGCAGTTAAATATGACTCTCTTCCTTTCTGAAGTCCAGCCAGCAACAGAAAGTAGTTGTAACTATCCTGTGTTTGTACTTCATAAAGGGCACTCCAGTGACTTCCTGAACATGTGTTTGTTCCCTATAGTGTTTCACTCTCTGCCACTTGGAGCCAAGTTTCAAAATGTTTAACTGACTAGTGAAGCTGAAATGAAATTAGGATTCTTAGCTACAAGATTCATAACCATATCATGTACAATATAATTTGAAAAATTACCGAATATTATAAATGTGCTGCTGACTGCAGGGTTTTCTGCAGTAGCTCCTATACGAGAAAAGGAGAGTTTAAAACCATCTTGTCAAAAGCACAGTGGTAAACCTCACCACACAGGGCCCCCACAGAGCTACCATCTTCTGAGCTGTTCCCTCTCTCTGGCCCTCAAAACAAAGGTTCATAGAAAACTAGATTTGAAAAAGGTGCCAAGGTCCCAGACTGAATTAGAACAAATATCTAACTTTGTCTCAACAGATAGTTTTCTAATCTTTTCTTAACCACCACTAGCTCCCATGATAAATATTCCAAGATCTTAGATAAACTATTTCATATAAACTGAATATATATTAAAAATATTTTCCAGTGTTTACCTTCAGTCTTTTATTCTTATAGTTTAAAATGAAAGTCTCTGGTATTTCAATTATTAAAGAGCAAATAGTTCCCTACCCATTCACCAAAATCTGCTGCTCGGTACAGTTGCTCTGCCTATTCAAACTGACATTTCACTGGGATCCAAACTTCAGTTAAAAAAAATTTTTTTATCTGTTTACAGTGTGAGTGGTTGATGAAAGAGAAGGTGAATAATGGTGAAGAAGTTTATTATCATGTTTGCAGATCATTTTTAGTAGCATCTAGATCACCAGAGTCTGGCATGATGTGGAGTTAACTGAGTTTATTTTAATAATTCAAAGTCAACAAACTCCTATTGGGCACGTTCTATGTACTGCACATTTTGCCCTGGGTCCTGAGAAGCCAGAGAGAACTAGGGCGTGGTCTCTAATCTTTAGTGGTCTCCCAGTCCATTAAGTGAGACAAACTTTTATGTGGTTAACAATGATTTTTAATGCAGGAGGTTTAAAAGGGGCATAATAGAGGTTCTATAAAAGCAAAGAGGACTTATTAAAAAAAAAAGGTCAAGGCATTCAAGGCCTTTAAAAATCTGGTTCAGCCTACCTTTCTGACGTACTCTTCCACAGTTCTTTATCCTATACCCAGGCTACATCACAACCACATTATTTCATGTGTTCATATATATCCCAGTGATTTCACACCTCTGTATCTTTGCTAACGTTATTTCCTTTATCTGGAGTGCCCTTGTCCCACTTTGTCAATGGTCGATTAATGGTCAATGAAATTTCTTCTTCTCTAGGAAGCTCCCTCTAACCCTTCCTATTTCATATAAATGGAATCACGCAATATATGTCCTTTTGTGTCTACCTTCTTTCACTTAGCATAATCCATATCACAGCATGTATCAATATCTCATTCCTTTTTATGGCTGAATAATATTCCATTGTATGTGTGTATAGATATATATACACACACCACATTTTGTTTATTAATCAGTTGATGGACATTTGGGTTGATTCTACTTTTGGACTATTATGAATAATGCTACTATTAACATTTGTGTACAAATCTTTCTATGGACATATGTTTTCAGTTCTCTTGGGTATATGCCTAGGGCTAGAATTGCTAGATCATATGGTAACTCTATGTTTAACTTTTTGAAGAACCTATAAACTGTTTCTCAAAGCAGCTGCTCCTTTTTGCGCTCAATGGGAAAAGCAATGTATGATGTTTCCAGTTTCTCCACATCCTCGCCAACACTTGTTATTATTTGTCTTTTTTATTATAACCATCCTGCTGGGTGTAGAATTGTATCTCAGTGTGGTTTTAATTTGCATTTCCCTAATGATTAATGATGTTGAGCATCTTTTCTTGTGTTTATTAGCCATTTATATTTCCTTTGGAGAAATGTCAATTCAAATACTTTGCCCATTTTTTAAATGGGATTATTTGTCTTTTTATTGTTGACTTGGAAGAGTTCTTTATATATTCTGGATACTAACCCTTATCAGATATGTGATTTTCAAATATTTTCTCATTCTGTGGGTTGTCTTTTCACTTTATTGGTAGTGTCATTTGAAGCACAAAAATTTTTAATTTTTATGAAGTCCAATTAATCTATTTTTTCTTTTGTTGTTTGATTTTGATGTCCTATCTGAGAAACTATTGCCTAATCCAAGATGATGAAGATTTACTTCTGTATTTTTTTCTAAGAGTTTTATACTTTTGTTCTTACATTTGATCGATTTTGAGTTAATTTTTTTGTGTGTGTGAGGAAGATCAGCCCTGAGCTAACATCTATTGCCAATCCTCCTCTTTTTGCTGAGGAAGATTGGCCCTGGGCTAACATCCATGCCCATCTTCCTCTACTTGATATAGGATGCCGCCACAGCATGGCTTGACAAGCGGTGTGTCGGTCCGTGCCCAGGATCGAACCTGTGAACCCCGGGCCGCTGAAGCGGAGCGTGTGAACTTAACCGCTAGCCCCCAGGCTGGCCCCTCGAGTTAATTTTTATATATGGGGTGAGGTACTGGTCCAACTTCTTTCTTTTGCATGTGGCTATCCAGTTGTTCTAGCACCATTTGCTGAAAAGATTATTCTTTTCCCATTGAATTGTCTTTTTGGTCCCATCATCAAAAATCTGAGCCTGATTTTAGAAAAACAAAAACAAAACTAAATTAGCATCCTAGCTCTTCTCTTGCCACCTTTATTTTCTGAAAACATGAACTTCAGTTTAGTAGAGAAATGAGCATGGCTTAGATCTATAAAATATTACAGCATAATCAAAAGATCTTTTCCTTATTTCACACAGCAATCAGAAAAGACTGCTCTTATCCTCCCACCTCCCAAACCTACCAGTGTATCTATGTCTGTACCCTTACACTCTGCCTTTTCTCCTATTGCCATGGATGAGCTGAACTTGTACCTCTCTGGGGTCAACCCCTCCCTGTGCTTGTACTCTGAATCCTATTCCCTCTTACTCAAGGACTGTTTTACAGTAATCTCCTCCCTCCTTTATGACATCAATTTCTCCCTTCTAGATTCTTCCCATCAGCATAGAAACATGCTATAATGGCTCTCAACGTTATTTTAAAAATCCCTCCCTAGAAACAATATCCCTATTCTCCTTTAGAGCAAATCTCTGGTAAAGGATAATATGTACTTGCTGTCTTCATATCCCATATTCATTCTCCCATTCTTTCTTCAACCCCCATACCACTGCAATTATTCTTGTTAAGGACACCAGCAATCTCCATCTTGCCAAATCCAAAGGTCAATCTACTGTTCTTATCTTACTTTCTCAGCAGCATTTGACCCAACTTATCACTCCCTTTTGAGATGCTTTCTTCTCTTTGTTTCTGAAATACCACACTCTCCTATTTTTCTTCTGGTCTTATCGGACACCCTTTTTTAGTCTTATTTGCAAAATCTGTCTTCCTTTCCAGACCTCTCAAGGTTGGCTACCTGACAAGTCCGCTTGGATTTTTTTTTTTTTTGGTGAGGAAGATCAGCCCTGAGCTAACATCCATGCCAGTCCTCTTTTTTTTTGCTGAGGAAGACACGCCCTGAGCTAACATCTATTGCCAATCCTCCTCCTTTTTTTCCTGCAAAGCCCCAGTAGATAGTTGTATGTCATAGTTGCACATCCTTCTAGTTGCTGTATGTGGGACGCCGCCTCAGCACGGCCGGACGAGTGGTGCATCAGTGTGCGCCCGGGATCTGAACCTGGGCCACCAGTAGTGGAATGCGCGCACTTAACCGCTAAGCCACGGGGCCAGCCCCCTTGTGGATATTTAATGAGCATCTCACACTCCATCTATGTGAAACAGAACTCCTACTTGATGCTCCTGCCTAAAAAGAGACAGTCTCATTTCTACCCAAGTTTTCCCCCATCTCAATAATTTGTACCACCGTTCACCCAATTACTCAAGCCAAAAATCTGTGATCCCTTTACTTTTCTCAGCCAATCCATCAGCAAATCCTATTGGCTCTACCTTCAAAATATACACTGAAAATACATCTGGAATCTAAATTTTCAGTCTCAAATTATCATCTCACAAATAATTTTTCATTATAAAGAGGAAAAGTCCTTTTACAATGGAGAAATCTGGCAGTCACCACTTGAACCAAATGATTAAACTTATCATCATCATGGATAAAAATATAAGACAAGCATAAAAATATTTTTGAGGACTAGAAATGTGTTACTGATTATTAAATGAAAAATGTTATAAAACTACAAACTGCATAATCCCATATTTTTTTTATTGTAGTAAAATATACATAACATAATTTACCATTTCAACTCCAAGTGTACAGTTCAGTGGCATTAAGTACCTTCACATTGTCCCATCTTTATATATAATTATGTATATTGTGTATGAATAGAAAAAATGGAAGAATATAGAATCCTGTGAAACACTGGTTATGCAAGTGATGGGATTGTGTTTGACCTTTACCTTCATCTTGTCTGTATTTTCTAAATTTTCTGTGTGAACATATACTGTATAATTTGTAATATGAAAAATGTTTTTGTTGTCTTTTATTTTATTTTTTTGTGAGGAAGATCAGCCCTGAGCTAACATCAGTGCTAATGCTCCTCTTTTTTTGCTGAGGAAGACCGGCTCTGAGCTAACATCTATTGCCAATCCTCCTCCTTTTTTTTTTTTTTCCCCTCAAAGCCCCAGTAGATAGTTGTATGTCATAGTTGCACATCCTTCTAGTTGCTGTATGTGGGACACGGTCTCAGCATGGCCAGAGAAGCAGTGCCTTGGTGCGTGCCCAGGATCCGAACCCAGGCTGCCAGTAGCAGAGCGCGTGCACTTAACCGCTAAGCCACGGGGCCGGCCCTTTTGTTGTCTTTTAAATCAAGGATGGTAAATGCTTCAAGGAGGAAGTAGTAATTGTCAGATTTTAGAGAAAACACGCAGGATGACAACGGAACTGCTTTTGGACTTGGTAATTGTGGCTTCACCCATTCAGGAGGATAAAATCCCCTGAATGGGGGAATCAGAAAGGACAGTGTATGAGAAGCCCAGGAAGGCTGAGCTTTGTTTGGGTGAGTAGGTATGGGGCCCGGAGGAGATTCCAGGCTAGGAGAAATGCCTGAAACAGAAGCAAGTGGGAAGGCAAAGCACGACAGCGGGCGAGAGTAGTTCCGCCTGCCTGGACTCCCAGTTCATGTAGAGGAGAGAGTGATAGTCGTGTGGATATGGAGGAGTAGAAGGGCCCTGTTGAGTGTGTAGAATTTGGATTTTATTTTGTAAGGTATGAAGAGAAATCATCGAAGCTCTTTGACATTATTAAAGCAGTGTTTTGGGAAGACCACATCTGTATAATCTGGATTTATGGTGGGAAAGACCAAAATCAGTAAAACCTATTATGAAGAAAAAGCTGTAATCCAGGGGTTAAATAATAAAAATTTAAACTGGCGGGGAAGGAGGAAGGGGAATGGAGAAGAATTGATGATGGTAGTGGACTAATGGGCAGAAAAGGAAGAGAGAGAGAATATTATCTCATTTAAACTTTCTCAGTAACAGAGTATCCATTCAGTTATCATTTAGTTTGGCCAAATTCTGTACTATTTATCTGTTTTATGTAGAGTAATTTGAAGTCTAGGATGATATTATTTCCAGAAGTACACATATTTATTGAAAAATATCTCGCTAGGTTGTTTCCGGACTCTTCAAACTGGATTCATTTATGTTTTAGGGTTGTCTTTCTGAAGTAATATTTTGGAAAGTTATTGTGGGATTATAATTCATTTTTCAAGGTATTTTCTTTATCTATTTAAATAATTAATTGCATTGCCTACTTGGAGGGACCATTGGTTTTATTAGTTTATTTATTTATTTATAAGACCAATTTATTTCCAAATTTATTTTTCCAATTTATATATCTCCTCACTAAAATTCAATGAGGAAAAAAGTCTTGCGGTTTCATAATGAATTCTAATAATGCTCTATACATGAATTGCACTACAAAGAGAAGATGTAACACATACGCAATTATTTGATGCAATGGATTCGATTCTCTGAGACACTGAATTTAAGAGGATTTTTTTAAAAATCAGATCATTTAAAATGTACTAGGGATGGTGACACATTAAAGCACCGCTACTGTGATGATCTTTTTTTTTTTTAGTGTGACTTATGTAATACAAATAATTACTACCTCCTCTTATTTTCCTTTTAAATATATTTTCACTTATTCATTTATTGGATTGGTTTAAAGCAAAGCATGCCACTTTGTGTTAAAGTAAATTAATTTTACCAGCCAGTGTATTGACATCAAAAGCTCATGCTTGGTATTTCATGTCTCAGAAATGTGAAGAGTTTATGTTTTATGGATACAGAATCAGCTATGATTACCAATCAGTTACCATAGCACACTAAACAATTTTGACATTTCTCTAAGGAAGCCCCACTGAAGCCTGCTTCTCCCCTCCAGGAAATATCATTTAACAGGGTGAAAGGTCACTGGAGCAATCTAAGGCAGCTGATCTCAGGTGTGGCAGCAGCTGTTGTGTGGGACATGACTTATTTTATGAGAACAGAAACACTATTATCTGGACTCCCAAGGGGGATTTGGAGAAAGTCATGCCCAGGGAGTCCCATTCCAGGAAAATGTGCTCGAGCACTTATTTATTGGCAGTGATCACTAACTGAGATTCCATCTGGCAAAAATGTGGATTTTTCCCTGTCCCAGAAAGTTGGGGAACAATTATGTAAGTTGTCTCACAGAATTTATTTTTAGCAACTTTTTATGGAAAAATTGCAGTCTCTCAGTTGTTGTAAGAAATTCACGTTTTTAAGAAAAAATAGAGAAAGCTTCTGTATGAATTTGTATATAACTGTGTATTCACATACCATAAATTATAATTACTTGTCTTTTGATTTGAAATCATTACTCAGTCTTTCTGGTGAATGTTTTGAATGTTATTTTCTATACTGGAAATGTTGGAACCAGTTAGTGAAATCAAAGCCATCCGTGGGGTGAAGAAGGGAACCCTGAGGAGTGCATCTCTGGTTGTCGTGGCCTTTGAACTTTGCCTCACTGTTAGCAGCGTTCTCCTCTGCCCCTCACTGGCAGCTCTGCAGGATTTTAGAATCTGAATAAATGAACCCTGTGGCCATTTGAGAGTCCAGCAAGACTAGTCAGATATATTTTAAAGATTTTTTATTTATTTTATTTTTTCCCCCCAAAGCCCCAGTAGATAGTTGTATGTCATAGCTGCACATCCTTCTAGTTGCTGTATGTGGGACTCGGCCTCAGGATGGACGGAGAAGTGGTGCCTCGATGCGCACCCGGGATCCGAACCCGGGCCACCAGCATTGCAGCGTGCGCACTTAACCACCAAGCCACAGGGCCGGCCCTAGTCAGATATATTTTAATGAAATAAACTCATACACAATTTTAACAACGAGATCCATCTCTAGAATTAAAGAGGTGTGTCTTTGGAAAAACAAATGGAAATTGTATAATTTCCATCCCCATGGGATTTTTTTCAGCAATCTTCTAATATAGACTAGATAAGTCTAATAAATGAGGAAACATTTTAATTACGTTGATTTTATTAGTTATTTTTTATTTTGGCCTTAAGTAAAGAACTCATATTTATTTCTGCTGTTACTGAAGAAAATAGTTTACCTAACTAGAAATTCCTTTTCCTATTAGCGTGAGCCTGTTTTGAATGTCAGTGTTTTTGCTTTCTAAAGTAAATCTTTTATAAGATCTTATAATTATTCTTTGAGTTAAGAAATACTGTACAGTTTGTTTTTTTTTGCATTAAAACAACTGATAGCTCATCTGTCATTTCCACATATTAATTTTTTAATAAAAAGAATACAATTTAAAACTTGATTTTCCATCTTTTTTTCTTTTTACCTTTCTGTTTCCCTCAACACCCCACCCCAACCACTTCCTTCCCCAACTGCAACTACAACTGGCTTCTATCACTACAGCTGCACCCACACCCACACACACACACATGCAATGGTGACTTAGAGTAGCAGAAGAGGTTTGTTCTGGTCCCGTGTATTTCCTTGGTTCAGATAGCCATTATAAGACTATATAGACTTTATTTAATATATATATATACATTCATCTAAATATAAGAAAGACCAAAAGAACGGGCTCTTTATTTCCTATAGGCAATTGATAACATGTATTATTGATGGGTAAAGTACAATACTTTATTAACTTTAAGAGCTTTTGTGCGGTAGAAACGCTGTAGCATTCAGATGCTGGCTTCACGTCATCCATTTGCTAGCTGAGTGCTCAATTCTTCATTTCCACGACTGTTAAAATGAGCACAGCATAGATTCTCAATAAATGCTAGTTGCCTTATATATACCACCCCTCCAGTTCCTTCTCTCTCTCTCTCTTTTTTTTTTTTTTTTTTTTACATTTGTTGTTGTTGATGATGATGGTGTCCTCTGATGGGCCCTGGAATTCGCTAGTGTTCTAACACAGATTGCCAGAGAACAAGTTTAATCAGGATCCTGTGCAGCAATACTAGAATATCTAAATTATATCTATCCTAAAAATCATGACTTCATGATTATGAAAATCTTCTATCAGATTTAGTTGTTACCGTTAATGTATACTCTGTGACTGTCTTGTAGAAGGTATTGCTCGTTAGTGCATTTTACAAAGAGCGATACAAATTTGAGGAAGAAACCTTGCCTAAGAAGCACCTTATTACCAAACTTGTAAGAAAGATATTATTTTAATATATCATTTTTCTTAGGAAACAAATCAATCTGATTTTAAAACAATATATGAAAACAAATTAATGTGGCCAAGGAGTGTTCTTGGTTCTTTGCTTGTTTCAAATTAATGTTGAAATTAAGACAAATGAAGCCACATCATTTTTAGAGCAATTGTTGCTCTTGATAGCACAGGGGCAAACACACATATTACCAAACACTTGGAATCAGCTAAAGAAGTTATGTAAGAAAATTAGAAGTCTGCAAGCCAGCTGAAGTGTAGAAAAAGAAATAGACAACCTAGGAGAAATTCGATAATGTAAAATGCTTAAAAGATTTCAAAAGTTTTAAATAGAATCTTTTTACATCTCTGTGATTGCACATCAGTGTATATCCCCAGATAGTTTCTTTAGTCAGTTATTAGTTATCATTATCCTTCATTTGAACCTACCTGAGGCATCTTCTTTAAGTATAGGCGTACAATGGGAAATGTTAAAAAGTGGATCGAGACATTGCGTGATAAATTCTAATCAAAGGAGGTATGCTTCAGTGTCTGGAAGTGATTAATTTATCAATTAATTCATTCGACACTTATTGAGTGTCTGTTCTGTGTAGTGGCTGCAGGAAAGATACTGTTCTTGTCCTGGAGAACTTATATTCCAGTAGGAAGATAATATATAGGTTCAGATAATAGTAAAGCTGTGTGGGAAAATAAAAGATAAATATCGTAAGCTTTGCAAAGGGCTATATAAGTTAAAAGGGGCAACAGGTATTTTCCAACTGGCCTATGCCTGATGTATGTGTAGAATTTTGCCAGGAGGAAATGGAATGGGAAAATGTTCCAGACAGAGGAAACAGCTTCAACAAATGTTTGGGGTAGACAAGTTCAGAGCAGACTGGAAAATAGTGTCCCGATAGGTCTGGAGTAGTTCCCTTAGGAGGTATAAGCAGCTGAACTGGAGGGTAAACTGGGGGTAATCAGTGGAGAGTCTTGATCATCATGTGACAAGAAGTGGCGTTCATTAAGAAGTAGTTGGGAGCTATTGAAATTTTTGAGCAGAGGAGTGAGTGACCAGATCACCATCACAGGAAATTCACTCTGATAATGAAATGTATGTGTTGGAGATGGGGTGAGAGGAGGCGGAAAGAGCATATTGAAGGTTATGTAATATGGCGGATGACCAAGGCCGACTGATTAAAGAGACATGTCAGGACAATCAACAGAGTTGGTTAGGGAGAGGAGAGGGAGGAGTAAAGATGACTCATGCTTTGATTCATGAGGAGAATAATAACATCATTAACCAGAGGGACGAGGAGGAGGAGAAATTTGGGAACCAGATAATATGAGGCTTTGAAAGTGTTGATTAGGGTGATAATATTAAGAATTATTGAGCACTTATGATTTGCCAGGCACGGTTCTACGTGTTTTACATGCATGATCTCATTCATTCCTCAGAGCAAGTTCAGAGCTTTTACACACCCTGCCCCAGTTCACACTGCCTGTCTGTGGTCGAGTCAGGATCCAGTCCCCAGGAGCGCAATTCCAGAGAGTAATTTATTAAGCCCTGATAGAATGCCTGTATTGAATGGTGTTGGGCTGGGAGGCAGGGACGAGGTAAGAGAGGAGGAAAGACGAATGAAATGAAAGGAGGATGGAGTGATCAGAGACATTTGGGGAAGTCCCAGGAAAGATCACAGAGAGCCAGACTCAGAAAATTGAAGGTGGGTGTTTCTGAAAAGTTAAGAGTAGCAAGGGACCAAAGAAAAGGCATTTAGATTTAGTGGCCAAAAGAGCATTGGTGGCCTTAAAAACAGTTTCGGAAGAGTGGTGAAGTCTCAAGTCTGTCGGCATGGGGAGGAGGAGTAATTTATGAGGAAGTGGGAGCAGCCGAGGTAGGCTTTGGGGAAGTCTGTCAGTAGGAAGGAGAGGCCAGAGGGTAGGGCTGCTGAGGAAAACTTCTTAAGGCTGGGGGACACTTACTTGGGTGCCTATTGGAAGGGGGACAGATTTAAGACGTAGGAGAGATCAGGCTTCTTCCAGAGGAAGGAGAAAATGATGAGATCCAACACACAGATAAGAGGTTTGAGTCCTATGAGTGAGGACATTTTCTCCTAGACTAGGAAGAAGTCAAAAAGAATGAGGCAAGGTGTGTGTGTGTTTGGGCGGAGGGTGCACTCAAGCCCTTAAGTGTAGCAAAGAAGACCAAAGGCACTTATATTTGATGATCTTGACTTTCTCAGTAAATTTAGGAGGCGAGGTAGTGAGTGACTGTGACACTGGAGGAGATTTGCAACAGTTTCTGTGGTAATGCAGTGAAAAATCAGTTAAAGATAACTAAAAATGTAGCCGCACAGTGTTGAGGTTCATGCCGAGGTTAAATAGCATGAATTTTTAGTATAACTAGTTGCCAGGGTTATGTGACTTTCTTTTGCAATGTTTAGCAGTCTGGCTGTAGAGAACCCAGCTGGCAGGATTTATAAAGGGTGAAGAAGTGGAGGATGCTAGTGATTCTGTTTTAGAAATAACTAAATGCTGAGGAGAGCCACGAATGTGCCTTTTTTTAATCTGCATGCCAGTTCGTTTGGGTGCAGGTTGTCCTCTGCAGACATAGAAAAACAGCCAGAGCTGCATCGAGAGCTAAGGAAAGGGAGGAGGAATGGAGGAGACAGAAGTCAGGTGGTTAAGAGTGATGCACGTTAAGGGGCTCAGTGGGGAGGAAATGCAGTCAGGATATCAGTGTTTGAGAAGTTAGAACTGGCAGAGTTCAGGGAATGTGCTCCTGCTACCTGACCATGAGGAGGTTAGAAATAGAAATAATACAGGCATTTAAGTGATCAAGGACTCTGGCGGTGGGTGGTAGAAAGGAAGGGCCGCAGTCCAGGTACAAATTCATAAGTGATCATCAAGTAATGCCCAGAAAATAAACCAAAAACAAAAAAAAGGAGGAATTGTTATCAATAAATGATAGAGACTTGAAAAGGCAGGTATTTACTGAGTTATAGTGTTAGGTGACTTTAAAAAATGACCATTGACATCTCACTAGTAATACGGCATGTTAGAGGAAGGTTGATAGGAAGACTTAATTTATCAGGAAATATATGTGGAATCGGATTTTAAAATTTGAATGCTTCTGTTCATCAGTATTTTACCTCTAGTATGCATTGAATGTAAATTGTAGTTGAACATGTTTTTGTAATGCTAGGTCCTTTATTGTTGAACTCATATGTTTATTTTAGCCATCTAGTATTGATGTGTTCATAAAATTCAGAAAAGACAAATATTTCTGTTATTTGAATTTCAACTATTTCTAAAAATATTTATATCTTATGAAATATTTTAAAAACTTACGTAGAATAGAGTAAGCACTGTGATGTGTAGCAGAGTTCTGGAGCAGACCTGAGAAGTTCTGAATCCAGTTTCTGTTCTGCCACGGACTTTCTATGTGAATTTGAACAAATTACTTAGTTTTCTAGTACCAAGTTTACTCATCAATAAAATAGATATTAGGATATACTGTAGTGATTTTCTAACTGAGGCAGTGAGTTAGAATTGAAGGCAGTTGAAGTGTTAAGCAAGATGTAAAGGCATTTTGAAAAATAAAAAACTTAAGCAAATATACAGAACTAAGTTATTTTTACTGGAGAATCAAATTAGAATTTCCAAATCTCGAATCAAAAAATGAATATATTGACAATTTCCGTTAAAATAAGTTCTGGACTTGGCACCTTCCATTGTTTTAAAAGGCTGATTTTAGTTATATTTTATCATAATGTCTGAACATAAGTTTCAGGATGACTAATCCATTTTCATATATATGATAGAGGTTTAGTCAGACAATGACATGTTTTTATTAGCAGGTATAGCAAAGGAAAGTAGACACAATAGGACTTTGTGTTCTAAATTCAGAATTGAGTGGTCTGTAAAAAAGAAAAATCTGGGAAAAACAACAGGGGAGGAGGAGACCTTTTCGGACCTCCAAGTCCCTACTCTTTCTGAACCCCGTAGCCTCTGGCTCTGTGGCCTTTCTTCTACTAAAAGCAATGCTCTGGACTTTGTTGTAACTCTTTCCACTCTCATGATGTGAAAGAAATCTTATTAAAATGTATTTCTACTATTGTTCTTGCAACGCATGAAGTCTATGGATTAGCAATTATGTTCCTAAAAATAACACTTTAGTGTTCCATACTGAAGAAGAAACTGTCGGGAAAAGCTGGAACATTAACAAGCATTTGGCAGACTTTACGGAAAAATTGATTTGCTGTTACCTGTAGTGAGTAAATAGATAGACAGATAAATAGACAAGTAACCAGCAAACCAAAAGATGCTGTTGATGTTCTTAGAGGAAAATGACTATGTAAATAAACACATTAGATTTTATAAGGATAAAATGCGGAAATAATAAGTTGAAATAACTTCCATGGGAGTAGACACTGATCCCTTGAGAACTTGGCGGTCTTAGGACACGTATTCTCCCCAGAAGTGGGAGCTACGTGCCTTGGGTGATGTCACCAGTGACTGGTCACCACCGCAGTGTACACAAACATCAGCAGGAAATACATGTGGGTAGGGCAAGGGTCTAGAAGCATGCCTTCCTTCTAGAAAAGTATCGTGCCTTCCGATGCTACTGGCTGGTTTGCTTTTTAAAGGAAGAAAGGGGACGGAGCTTAGCTCTCGCCTTCTGTCACAGAAACCTTCAGTTTCCGAGGCAGTGTCTGTCCTTGACAAATGGATTTCCTTATTGGCAGTCTCTGTAAAGTGGAGAAGTAGGGGACTCTTCGCCCTTGCTGCGGTTATTGGTTGTTTTCCCCAGACTGACAAGCTTGTCTGTGGAACTGCTCAGAGGAGAGTTTCGAGTTACGAGAATTAGGCAAGCCCACTGAGGAGCAGGAGGAGGAGGAGGAGGAACAGCGGCAAAAGCGGCAGCGCCTTTAAGCACTGCCGCAGCTGCTCCTCTGATTGGCTGGAGGCTTCAGCTGCTTCCCTGGAACAAAAGGTCAAAGTGGACTGCAGCGTAAATGTAGAGAGGCAGCCGATAAAACAGCATTGCTTGAAGAAGTTTGGAGGCTGAGAGCCGCAGGACACTGGCTGACTGCAGAGCAAGTTTCTTCTCCAGCTGTGAGGTGCAGCCTCAAGCCCCAAGCCCAGCTTAGCCGCTGTGAGAAGACATTCCCTGTACAGACGACCAAACTTGGCGTGGAAGAGACAGTTGTGAGGGTCCCTTGCAAATTTAGACACAAGAATGGCTTGTGAAATCATGCCTCTGCAAAGGTAGTATTCTTTCCTGTTCGTTTTGTTTTATTCTGTTCTGTATTTTCTGAGTAGTATAAAACCATATAACTTTGCCAATACTTGGCATCTTTTAGTAATATGTTGCAAACTGTGTAGAGTCCATTGTACATAATGTTCTTCCCTAAGACTAGAAAATGTTAACATCATGCTGCTTCTTTCTACTGACATTTATGCCCAATTTCTTGTCTGTTTCACTTGATTATTGGGTTAGTTCCTTCCTTGAATGAAAATAAATATAAGAAAATATCTTTAATCTGAGGAAAAGCAGAAACTGAAGAATGTATTGAGCAGGTTTCTAATAAAACTGAATCAGCTTCTTACCGACGTTGTGAAGCTGTGGTAAGTGCTAAGCCCATTTTAAGGATACTGATGGGCTAAAGACTTCTTTAAAATGCATCTTAGGATCCCTCCCTTCTGGAGTTCAGATCCAGGCAAGGATTTTCTATCAATCAATTCATTATAATATGTGGACATAAATGTTAAGGATAATATTTTCCATGAATAATTCTAGATAGATTTATTACACAAATGACACTTTTAAAAAAACTGCTCTGTAAGAATGATTGCGCACAGGCTCTGTGTTGTTCAGTTAATGATTGTAATATGGATTGTGGAGGGTGGGGTGGAGGAGTGATACCAAAGCAGAGAAAGGTGAAGTTAAACAAAGGGGCTTGTTAAAAAGAACACTGCTGGTGAAATAATAAATGAATAATGTGTCCTGGAATGTTAAAGCTAGAAGTCACCTCCGCGATGACGGAGGCCAGTGTTCCAGTTTCACAACAGAAAAACTGAGGTATGGAGGAAGTCTCAGAGGTGCCCTAGGTCACATTTTATGATTTTTTAAAGTTTATTTTGCCAATCATGTTATCATATTTGAACTTCAACTGCTTTACATGCGGTGGCCTTCAATTCCATATAAATGCTTCCTTTAAGATAACAATTGAGGGTTTTGTTAGTGGAAATGATTTTAGAAATCAAATAGTAAATACAGTTAATAAGATTGAAAAAAACTAGATAAAATGTATTTCATCTTTAAAAATCATGCCACCAATATTTTCCTGAATGTTTATGTTTTAACAATGAAAATAATGGAAACAAAAATTTAGTGTTTATTTGCAAAATGGTTCCTGCAGATGTACACTGGGAGATAAACCAGTGTCGTCATTTTTCTTTCGCTGTAATGACAGGTGCACTGGAATGGGAACTTGATGGAGATGTTCCAAGAATTCCTTTCCTAAAAATTAATAACCCAAGGGGGCAGGAAGTAGTTTGTGGACAGATCTTAAATGTTTCTATGTTAGCTCAGTGGCAAGGTCCACATGCTTGAAGCTTGCAAGAGACTAAAACTAACGTACACTCTTTGGAGTCTTGATTTGGTTTCCAACTTTAAAATGAGAGACTTGTTTTTCTTAAAATGACGTCGGTTCTTAAGGGTCTTAAGCAAGTCGTATTCTAGATAAAAATATTGGCTATTACTGAATTATTATTTCTTTATTATTAAAGAAAATGGATCTTTATACTGGTAAAACATTGTTTAGGGAGTTAAGTTGGTGAGAGCTAAAATAAAGTCAGCATAGTTTCCTGCAAAATTATTTTGCACCGTTAGTCCTTACCAATAAACCTATGTAAGAAGACTAATTTGAATTTGCATTCAAGAATGCTGATCAGTGCATTCACTGTTTCCCTAGCTCTGAGAGTTTAATAAGATTGATTACCTGCAATCTTCACTTCCGGCCTGTGCCTCCCTTTGATTATAAACCTCCTGAAGGCAAGGACCAGGTTTGTGTGGCTCTCTTCGTTAAGGATCTCTTGTGCATTTAAGCACTTGGGCAGACAACTTTCCTGTTCCTATGTATAATTGCTGCTTCCAATCCCAGTTCCATATCTTTGGCTAGAGATTTCTGTGACTCTCTGGGGGTGACGAGTGTTGCCGGCGGCCCCAGCTGTTACCCTGCCTGAAGCAGGAAGGTTGTGGAGCTCTGCGGTCTACGTGCCATAAGGACTGACGGCATGAGGCTCTGCTCCGTTCTCTTTAAGGGGCTAGAAACAGAATTAAAAGTGGATGAGTCAAATAGCTTTAAATACTTTAAATAATAAGAAATTAATGTTCACTATTTGTATCAAGCAAAGAGGCCAATACTTCTGATACTTTAGGTGCATGAGAATTACCTGAGGAACTTGTTTTTAAAATCAGCTTCTTCCCACTGCCCTCCTTCCCTGGACTCACTAAATCTGAATCTGGGTGTGACAGGGAAAGTGTCTACATTTTAATGAGCTTCCTAAAAGTAAAGCTGATACAAATGACCCACACACTCAGAAAAACAGTGATCTAAACTCTAGTTAATGATTATAGCTTGTATAAAGCCATTGACAGCAGGTATATATAAGAACCCAACACTATACTGCTCAGCATCCCCAAATAGTGTATTTAGTATCATGACCTTATGTGAGGTGTTTTTTTCGTGACTGATGCTTTCATTTACTCCATGGTCAGGGTCACATGCTAAAACAGAGCATTCTTACAGTGTTGCTTAATATTTTCTCTATGACTGAATACTACTCTGCACTGCTAGTGATACTAAGGGAATTAAGATACAAGCTCTGCTTCGAAAAGCTCACGTGCTAGTGAGGATGCAGACACATTACCAGACAATTACAATACATGAATGGACGGTGTGATTAGCATGATAATGGAGATGTGCCTACGTGGATAATATTACCCAAGTTTTATTTAACCTCATGTAAGCGTGTGATCTTATTGGAGGGCATGTTGATACCCTGATGTCTACTTAGTTTATGATTTCCACGAGTGACTTTTTAGCCTTTCTTAGCATATTGTGAAAATATGTAGAAGATAAATTTGTTCCTGCTCATCTGTAACTCAGATAAGAATAACAGATGAGGCTGAAGGCTAAGACTGAAATAAAATACTTTGGTTCCCTTTAATTCTATCTGTTTATTACTTAATGTAATTTGTAGACTTTCCAGGATGGAGTTGACTATTTAGAAACTCATGATCTTTAGGAGAAAACTGCAGAGGCTGAATGTTTAAAATGTGACCTTCTGTAAGGTGAACTCAGCTCTTACAGTTCACTTCAAATGGCTTAAATTAAAGATGAGATCTTATTGCATATCTATTGAGATGGTTAAATTGCCCTAAATATTTTTAAAGACACTAAGATATTTACATGTACTTCTTATACTTAATGATAAAACTCAACACACTGTATAGCATTGTATGGATATTCTTGCCATCTGAAAAAGGTCCCCAAAAGAAGAAAAATAATATTGCAAATAAGTGGAGAAACTATGTTAAATTAAGAATTTAAATAAAAGTTTTCTTTTCTCAGGTGACTAAATTTACCTTCTGTCAGTAACGAGATCATATGTTTTGTCAGATTCCAGGGTTTACTTATACCTCAGGATCTTTGCATGAGTTGTATTCCATTGGATTTTTTTCCTTAGGTATTTGGATCTGTAGGTAAGGATCTCTATTTTATGAATAGAAAGACTTCAATAGGCTAAGAAACAAAGTCTTAACTTTGTGTCTTATGTCTATGACAAAACTCTTAACATTCATAGCAGTAATTTGATTTGCTAGATTAACTTTCCAATAGCCGCTAACTCAATTTATATCCACAAAGAATAATGATTGAGGATGAAGTTAATAGCGCTAATGATTAATTTAGATTCCTTTGATTTTAATGCATTGGCATCTGCTTTCACGTGTTAGCATCCTATTCTTTCCTTGCCTTATTTACGAAAATGGGAAACTGATATTAATAATGTCTATGTAATTCTCTTTTTCATTGCTTCATCTAGCAACTTATGATATTCAATATGTTACTGGACATTTATTTTATGATGGTGAAATACATTGTAATTCCAAATTCCAGTGGCTCTTATAAGAAGAATTATAGCAACGGCGTTAATGAACATGTGTTAGTGATCCAGCGTGGGAAATTTTCACTGAAACTTCTTATCAGCAGAATTTATCTGGTCTTTCTAACTATTGGTCTTTAGAATATCCTGTTGCAAACAAGTAAATGTTGCTAACGGGGGGTCATATGGGAGTTAACCAGGGACCACGCCAGGTAACGGTGGTCGTGCTTGTGCATCTCCTGTGCGGTGTTAGAGAGCCCTCTACTGCTTGTGGTGGTGACACCTTCAGTTCATGTATCCATTAACTCATAGGATTCCTAACTTCTTGGCATTTTGATAGACTCCTTGCACTCCCCCTTCCTCTTCCACAAACACAGCCTAAGAGGGAATTAAAAGCTGCCTCACTTCAAATCTGGGTTAACCCTTAGGGGCTGTGTATCTGAACTTAGACTTCATCACCAATATGGTGTATATTTGGTGGTAACCAGAAGTCATTGAGAACAAATAAGATCTCTGTGGGCTCTACTCTTACATGATAGTTGCAGTACCTCTGGAGTCTAGATATTTGCTAATTACTCCAACTTAAGAAGTTAGTATGAACTAAGGTGAGGATATTTTTAAATTTTACAGAGATCACCCTGTCTAAACCATTGAAAAAATAAAGGTGTTAGGTATTCAGCACAAAACAGTGGGGAAAGCAGTGGAAAGGTAGTCAACTTGCCATCAGAAAACGTATCCAGACACTGACAGCTAGCTAGCCCTGTGAATTTGGTCATTTTCCTCACTCATGAAATGGGCTGATACCACCTGACATACTTACATATGGGGGAAATTTTGAAGTTAAAGAATATGATAGTTCTTTGTAAATGGTAAAACTACTCAGATATAAAGGGTAGCATATGGCTTTTCTTTTGGTTTTGTTATCCTTATACTTGCAATACCTTTCAATTCCTTGAATGCCAGAGTGCTTAACACAATTAAGGAGATGCTCTATCATTGCGTTCCATTTCGTTGGATGAATACTGGAAAGTGACGTGTGGGAAGTATCATTGAAAATACCATGGAATCAAATTTCTTTAAACTCCCAAAACATTTTACCCTATTTTTTTCCTGTAATCCTTATATACTTATGTGACCATCAGAATGAATTGCCAAAGAAATAGTTTATACTATACAAAACCTTTTAAAAGCACTATTTATTCTTCCCTTGAGAAGAACCAGATGTAACTTCTTTTGGTAATAGCTTTATTGAGATATAATTCTCATACCATGCAATTCACCTACTTAAAGTGTACAATTCAATGATTTTTAGTATACTCACAAGGTTGTTCAACCATTGCTATAATCAATTTTAGAACATATTCATCACCCAAAAAGAAACCCTGTACTCTTTAGCAATCAACCCCTACTATGGACTGAATGTTTGTGTCCCCCTAAAATCCTATGTTGATGCTCTGATCCCCAGCGTGATGGTATTTGGAGGTGGGACCTTTGGGAGGTAATTAGGTTTGGATGAGGTCATGATAGGATTGGTGCCCTTATAAGGACATGAAGGGACCAGATCGTGCTCTCCCCATTCCCCCAACCCCACCCCAACTATGTGGGGACACAGCAAGAAGGTAGCTGTCTGCAAGCCAGGGAGAGCTCTCACCAGAACCTGACCATGCTGACACCCTGATCTCAGACTTCCAATCTTTAAAACTGTGAGGAATAAATGTTTCTGTTGTTTGAACCACCCAATCTGTGGTATCTTGTTATAGCAGCCCAAACTGACTGCAGCCACCCTCAATGCCCCATCCCGGCTCTAGGCGACCACTAATCTGCTTTCCATCTCTATAGATGTGCCTCTTCGGGACACTACATCATAACCCTTGCACAGATCGTCACTAAGCCAGATGTGGAAATTGATTTTAGTTCTTGCATAAGAAAGACATGTTAATGGCAAATAGTGGGGACGGGGTAGTAAAAAAATCAATCAATCAATAAATAATAGTAGAAAGCCCTAGAAGTTGATTTTTAAAATTAAGGTGTCTAAATGAAGAAATAAAAATCCTGGGTGGGGGGAGAGGGGAGAGACGCAGGATACATTTTATAAAACTTTTAAGATTTGGGGTCAGGAAACATGCATGGTATCTTCTCATCAAATATAAGAATAAAAGTCAGAAAACTTGAACTTAATAGAAATAAAAGCCAAGAACTGAACTGCCTTACTCAGATCATATTGAATGGAACTAAAACGCTAGAAAAAGTTAAGAAGGGTTTAGAAAAAGCTTAGGATGATATATCAGTATTTTGCTGTCAGCAAAATGATGATGGAAAGTAATGTTAACTTCACTGTCTAGGTTAGAATAGCTCCTAAAACTAAAATTAGGAACCAGAAGCCAGCCAGAGGAGACCACTGATATACTGTGCCGTATTTTTATAAGTGACTCTCCTTCACTTTCGACTCCTTGACTTAGCAGCAAAAACTCCAGCGCCTGCCCCTCTCTCGGGTCACCAAGTGCCACTGCCGGGCTCCTACCTGTTGTGTCCACGGTGCTGAGCGCCCGGCAGTGTCTCCTCACGCGTTCTCACACATTCTCTTGTCTTTGTTGAAGAGTTCTTCTCCCGTCCATTATCTTCTCCTAATAATGCCTCTGTGACCCTCAGAATTCACTCCCAGTGTCACTCACATCACCTAACCTCCCCTAACCTGCCAGACTGCGTGCTGCTTCTCAGTGTAAGGGCTGGAGCCCTGGCTTCAACAGCCCTGCATTTGAATCTTGGCGCTGCCTGGATCTGTGGCCTTCAGCCAATTAATTGACCTTTCTAAGACTCGTTTTTCTTATCTGAAAGATCTGGTTAGTAATACCTCCCTCCACGGGTGTCTTTGAGGATTGAATGAGAAAATTTTTAGGAAACTCTTAGTCCAAAGCCTGGCTCATTTGGTGAGCCCTCAATGTATGGTAGCTGAGTGTCTCTTTTTCATAAGAGTTATTAAATTTCAAGTTTCTGTTTCTCCCTGGCTATGAATTCTGTGAGGGTTGGGACCATATCTTATTAGCCTGGGTATCTCCAGCATCCGTCATAGGCTGTGATAAGTAGTAGACACTCAAAAAATGCTGAGTGAGCATTTGCACGTGGTTACGGAAGCTCGCAAAGCCCAACGTAGGCAGACATCAAGCCTTCATACACTCACCAGGTGCTCATCATCCTCAAAACCAACATAAAATGGTGACTTGTGGAAACAAGTCCTTAACTTACTTCTCTGTGCAGAGCCCTCCCCTGGCAGAGGGAGGGTTCGTGGGGGGAGGGCGATGGGGTAACGTGCATTGCTTTCTGCACATTTTTGTCTCCTTCAAGAAATCCACATTCAGAATGAACAGTTCTGGAAATTACATATCTTTTAAATAAAAACTATATTAACAAACCTTTAAGAATATTATAAAAAAGATGACTATTGAAATTAGGAAGAATAATTTACTCTTTCCTTCTTTCCTTCTGCAGGTATCCCCATATTCTTTTGGTTTTCTTTCAGTAACTAAAGATTAGAAAATATTTTAACTTGTTTACTAATGTTCTAAAAATATTTTCTCAACTAATATCAACCCCCCCTAAAATAAAGTTACTGTATTTTACATTCTAAATTACTGCCTCCCTAAGGCAGTCTTTACATGTCTATAATAATGATAAACATCACTTTTCTGACCAAGAATCTCAGAGACAAATGAAAGCTTCCAGCTGCCTTGAGAATAGTTCTGTGACTAAACCAAAAATTTCTTTAAGCCCCAAACAACCTTTGGGTTTGCAGTGAGGTGAAGTAATTTTCTCTTCCTGCTCTCCAGCCAGAACAAACAGATACAGTGTGTGGCAAGGCCATGTTCAAACATTCCCTTGCCTGAACATATCCTTTTCTGGGTTCACTGTACAGCACAGAAAGTACAGCGTTTACATTACTGGCATGATGGCAGAACTCCCACCTCTAATTGTGCAGTCAGAAAAGAAATTATTTAAGTAAGAATGGGAGAAAACCCACGGCATAGTTGCAATCTCATTGAGTTTTGAATAGAAGGGAACAAGATAACTTAAAGTAATCAACATATAGATATCTGAGAATGCTTCTAGCTGGCAGAATTAATTTTACAAACAGTGTATGTTTTCAGAATATTTCCTAGGACAGTACTGTTAGCACTCAGCCAAGTCTTAATGATTTACTGGGCACCTAGAGTGTTCTAGGTACCTTGCTAGGTGCTAGGGGTACAAAGATAAAGACAAATCCAGGAAGTGAAGCCAGCGTCTGAACTCACGAATTTCCGTGTGGTGTGCTAAGCACTCACTTATAGCTGTGAACAGAGTGTCTCAGAGTCTGGAGGAAGAAGCAGCTCCAGGGTGCTGGAGATGGCTTCCTGGATTAGATGACACTTGAGCTGAGAGATGAAGTATTTACCAGGCAGAGAGAGGTGGAGGAAGCATTTAAGCGAGAGGGAACAGCATGTACAAATGGGGAGCATTACGAAAGTGTGGTGAGAGGTCTACACAGGTATCCTGGACTTCGGTTGGGAGGAACCTTTGTGCCAGGTTTAGTCATTTGGATTTTACCCCAAAGGCATTGGGGAAGCAGGAGAGGCTTTTAAGGTAAGAGGATGAATCTGGTGGGCGTATGTATTAAGGATAAACTGGTGTGGGTGGCAGGGAAAGAGAGTATTCCCCCTGTGAAAGACCAACTCCGTGAAATGGAAAGGACAGATTAGATTCAAGAGACTTGTCTTTTTTTTTTTTTTTTTTTTTTGAGATAGAATCAATACAATTGGTGATTGACCAAATGTGGGGCTAATAGAGAAACTTCTTTAAGGAGAGCTGTTGGCTTGTTAACATGACTGAAATATTATAACAGGAATGAGAATTCCATTCTGTGACTTCTAATCATGTCTCCAGCCAGGACCCCCTGTGAAGGGCAGTGTGAGCCTCCTAGTGTGTCAGTCAATCAGCAGGTAGTTATGGTTCACTTTTGACCTTCTAACTGTGTGGAGAGATGCAAAAGAAGTAGAAGATAAAGCAACCCCACCCTTCCCTGCTTAAAACCTTTACTCCTCTTCCCCTACATGCATACATCAATTTCTTAGAGGTTGAAAGCTCTTAATCAGACAGGCATCGAGAGATCGAACTAGCTGGGTGGATGGGATTGAACTAGAACGAGGCGTTCCTTAGTTCCTTCCAAGTATAATAGTTCTTTGAATTAAAAGACTGAATGCAGGTGATAAAGAATGCCATAAAGTAAGGAGGACTCCAAAGGGACCATGCATCATAAAGTAAGGAGGAATCCAAAGGGACCATGTGTCCCTGAATCTCATTCTTGACACCATTCTGTGGTACAACCAGGAAAAGAATATTTGAAAGAGATTTGGAAAAACTCTATCAGCATCCCCATGGCCTTCCAGAACCATGTTCTCATGCCCACTGCTAGGCATATCTGGACCTGCTTCCTCTCTGTGATTTTCTCTGCTATCCAGACTCAACAAAATCTGTACTTCTTTGGCCCAGAGCTGATTCTTTCAGTGGGACAGAGAAGGAAAGAGTGTTTTCTCTGAGTCTCGTGGAAACATAATCTTAATTCAGCAACATTCATTGAGTGTGCATTATATACATCAAGCAAGGTAGAGGCCTGGAAATCTAATCCCATGTCAGTATGGGAAATTGATTCTAGTGATAGCATCCCTACAAATGAACTTTCAGAGCACAACCTTTTTGTAAGATGGAAACACCTTCATTAGGCAGGTTCTTATTTCTGAATTTGGGGGAAAAAAATTTAGTAGATGTATTAGTGTCCTTGGGCTGCTATAACAAAGTACCACAAATGGGGTGGCTTAGAACAGCAGAAACTGATTGTCTTACCATTCTGGAGGCCAGAAGTCCCAAATCAACATGTTGTCAGAGCCATGTTCCCTCTGAAGGTGCTGGAGAATGATCTGTTCCAGGCCTCTCTCCTAGCTTCTGGTAGTTCCTTGGGTCGTGACAGCACAACTCTAATCTTCACATGGCATTCTCCCTGTGTGCATGTCTGTCTCTAGGTCCAAATTGCCCCTTTTTATAAGGATTCCAGTCACATGGAATTAGAGCCCACTCTAATGACTTCATTTTAACTTGATCACCTCAGTAAAGACCCTGTTTCCAAATAAGGTCACATTCTGAGGTTCTGAGGGTTAGGGCTCCAATATATCTTCTTGAGAGGGCACAATTCAACCTCTAACAATATATATCAATTTTCCACTTAGCGATCAATGGTAGAAATTTCCTATATTATTGAGAAAAAAGTTCTAAATTTTTGGAAGTCTTTTTGTTTTGTCTGTTTGTTTTGCCTCCAAAATAATACCTCTTAGTGTTGGCTAAAAATTCATGTCCTGTGAATATTAACATCCTCAGCTCTTTGCATTGACCCTTTGGTTGAGAAAATCTATTTGCTCTGGAACGTCAATGATTTGTTTTTATTTCTATTGGCCAGGTGTTGCATTCGAGTCACAACATACAAATAATAAAACTGTGAACAAAGCTGCTTGGGTTTACAGTGAAGAAGTATACATATATCTACAAAAATATCTCCCCCAAATTACAGCTACCAACACTTAGCTACGAACTGATCTGAAAACTTTTACATTTATTTTCCAAAAAGAATAGGGAGATTGTTTTTTTCCGTGAACCTGAATGGGTTCAAACCAAAAATCTAAGCAGCAGAACACCAGTTACTCCATCCTCCGCAACTGGAGTGGGGCATGGTTAGTGCCTGAGACTGTGGACGAATCACAAATGCTTGAGTAAGCGTGGCACTTTATGTTTTGCAGAGGAAGGAAGGAAAGAAAATGTGTTAACTTCACTCACCTCATCATCCTCTAAGAAAATTCATCCCCTTAGCACATTCTGTTGCAACATGAGGAAAAAATCTAAATTCCAGAAAAAATATTTACTTAATACTTTTAATTTTATCCTTTCACTTGTCCCTCACTTCCTCTCTCTCTTTTGCTCTTTGTTTTTTTCTTAAGCCGCCGTAGATGGTTTTCCTAGTTTTTTCAATGAATAGATCCTAATCCTTAGCATTTACCTATTTTTCTGTACTTTTCAGTACTCAAGGAACACTTACAAACTATTTCTTCTAGCTCAAATCCCTTGAAAATGTAGCTAAATATGCTGATTATGTTAATTTTTTTGGTAGCCAGCCACATTAACCAATTAGAAAGTTGGACTAATTGGAACGTTTATCAGGACAGTTCAAAGGGAATTGAATGGAATGGTGGTTTGATCCAGTAATTGAAGGTCCATTCTGAATACTTCACTCTGGGAATTCTCCCAACAGTATTGTTTTTTTCTTAGACATAGACAAGGCCGTGCTTTTTGTGATTTCAATTAGCTTGCTATGTAATTATATTGATAGGCGTTGCATTCTGTGGCTTCAGTTTAGAAATTAGCGCGGCTCATGGAGAGGTTGTCAGTCTAGGTGTCATTCATTTATGTGCATTTACGAATGTTGAGCCGTATGAAAAAATAAGTTAGATAGGGTCCTGCTCGCTATAACCCTAATATCTATGTTGCCCCTCTCAGTGGTAGCTTCTTAGATTTGGACTATTACTTGGGTCTATTTGATAAATATTCTTCCCACAGGCAGTTGTTTTGAGGGAATATAAATATAACACCACATGTCGGAGGACATTAAGCAGCCTGATTGCCTGACATACATGAGGTGATGAGGCAATCTCTCAATGTATGTTTGAATTAACAAAAAAGGGAAGATAATTGGCTGCTTAAGCTTGGCCGTTATTCAGAGTCAGCAAACAGGAAATAATTAAAACATGGGGTTTATACTTGTATCCAAGGAGGAAATTGAATGAATTCCAAGTTGTTACAATTTGTCATTGGCTTAATTTCATGACACACACTCCCTTTTTCATTCACAGTACATGTGCTTATTTTAAAAAACTAAAAGTGAATCAGAATTCTCAATTTAAAATTTAGGCAAAAATTCATGACTCATTTAATATCATTGGACATGCCTGCGACTGACACAAACCAGGCACAGGCATAAGTACCCTCTCTACATAGATGCCTGGGGGCCTTCGTAATAGTGCAATATCCATTTTGCACAGATGTAGAAATGGTGATCTTTTCAAATGTTTTGCATTTGGATGTATAAATTTTGTGGAAAATTTTATTTTCTCAATTCTACTTGGAATAATTGTCCTTGGCCATTTTTCTTTAAAATGGCCTAATCAGTGCATTAAATTGCTTTTTAGAATTAATTGATTTAATCAACTTAAAATCAACGCTTTAGCTGTTTTAGAATTTGCACTTTTGGGAAGATTACATTACCAAACCCCAGGCAAGGGTAATTTTATGAAAGGGAAAAGAGAAATATGCTAATTAAAGATCAAAATTGATTTATTTATCCTCATTTTCTTTTCAAATTATATTGTTCTTCTTGGGTATGGTGCATGGATTGCTGCCCTGTTGACTACTGCTGATTGAGTAAATCTAATAGTGAGTTGGTTTCATTTTATTTAAATTGCTTACATTTTCTTTTCTTTTCTTTTTTTGCTGAGGAAAATTGGCCCTGAGCTAACATCCATGCCCATCTTCCTCAACGTTATATGGAATGCCGCCACAGCATGGCTTGACAAGCAGTGCATTGGTGTGCGCCAAGGATCCGAACCTGCGAACCCCGGGCCGCCGCAGTGGAGCGCGTGCACTTAACTGCTTGCGCCACTGGGCTGGCCCCACATTTTCTTTTTTGGAACACTTAAAACAGTTCAGAATTCAGGGACATATCCAAATTAGGAATTCTGATTTTTGTCTTTCATTGACAAATTTACTTTGTGCAAACGCAGCCTGAAAAATATTTGCTTATGACTAAAAACTTGTGTTTCTATCAAGAGACATTCTTGACATACTGCCAGTACATTTTAATAAATTAATCACTTTGTACGTGCTATCAGGCATGAGGCATTGTGAATGGACTTTGACTGAGGTCGCTGTAGAGTTGCAATAATCAGAAGCATGACACAGAGCTTATAATGTCCACGAGATCTTGTTGAGGGCTACAAGAATGCAGACTGGCCATCACATGAATTTTCTTCACTCACCTATTCATCCCACCATATTTTGATAGGTTGAAATTGAAGGGAAGAGAGTAAACAACAAAAATGGCCTAACATGTAATAAAATGATTTACACATCACTGGCTGTGTGACCTGGATAAGTTACGTGCCCACTCTGAGCCTGCTTTCCTCAAGTGTGGGGCAAGTACCAGGGAAAATTTTTGTGAGGATTTGCACGAGGTAGTTAACATAGAGCACCTAGTAGTGCCTAGCTGATGAATACATGTGTGAGGGAGAGGAAGGTATAAAGGAAGAAAGGATGGATTGATTTTGATTGCCTGTGTTGCTACAAAGAAATGTAGCACACACACAAAAATCATTAGCTAAAACACGTGAACAGCTGTGTTCAGAACCCACCCTGCACCATCTAAATCATCTCCCCACAGCAGTTCTAAGTTTTAAGAAAACCAACCATATTGCTAATTGAATGTTCAATAAAGTACCCTTGTTAATTTTCATTATAATTCGTTAAGTGTTAGAGTTAAGGATCCGTTCTGGGCAAAAAAAAGTATTTAATACAGTGTCCATTTTATAACATGGAGGCAATTTTCCTGTGATAACAAAATCATTATAGGTTTTTAGTTGCATCCTTTTTGCATAGTGTTGGTTATAATTAGCACTTTTTGACACTGAGTCCTTGATTAGGTAACAAATCCAATTCCAACATTTTTGTGTGTGTGTGTGTGTGTGTGTGAAGAAGATCAGCCTTGAGCTAACATCCATGCCAATCCTCCTCTTTTTGCTGAGGAAGACTGGCCCTGAGCTAACATCCATGCCCATCTTCCTCTACTTTATATGGGACGCTGCCACAGCATGGCCTGACAAGCGGTGTATGGGTGCACGCCCAGGATCCAAACCCGGGCCTCCAGCAGTGGAGCGCACGCACTTAACTGCTACGCCATGGGGCCAGCCCCCAATTCTAACATTTTTATAACTTAACTGTTTTCAAGGACTATTTTGAAGTCCAGTGTGTAAGCTCCTTGTATCAGTTTGGCTTGAAGTAGTCACGTCCTGTAACAGCACTGCTCCAGGTGGTTTCTTCCCAAGATGTCGTCGCCTCTAACTCTTCAGCTCTGCAACCCAACTCAACAAACTTTGCCCTCAGCCCGTCCACATTGGAGTCGATAGTAAAGCTGATCCATCACTTACCCTTCACTTGGGAAGAACTAGCACAATCAGTTACAAACATTAAAATCTTTGGCAACGTAAACATTAGAACAGCTAAGCCGTATTGAGATTGGAAACCAAAATCTTGAGAGAATGAAAAATAGTATGTCATATTTTATGTGCCATCTTCCAACTAAAATGTTGAGACCTTTTCAACTTTCAGGACAGATTTGTGTGTGTGTGTGTGTGTGTGTGTGCGCGTGCATTATAACTTGGTAATAAGATTTTGGTGATTGTCAGTGTAATATTACCAATTGAAGCAAACTTTTCTCTTTTCATCAATGATGCTTAAGAAAATAAAAAATAAGCCAAAAAGGAAAGAGAGAGAAAGAATGCTGAAGTTAAGTTGCTTCCTCAAAGGTGGTGTACAAGATTAATCATACAAGTACAAAAAGAAAATGTTAGAGCTTCTTTCTAATTTTATCTAATACTTTACTTTTTTACTTTTGTCTCTTTAATGATGCACATAATCTGATAGATACTTAGTCATATATTGAGGGGAGTGGCTGCTTAAAAGCAAATTTTATACAAGTGCATAATCAAAAATGTTCAAAGACCACTCCAGGAGACACTAAGGGGGAGAGACTCATTCTTTGTTTTGAGGTCATTTCTCAGAAGAAAAAAACATATTAAAGAAAGGAAAAAATATTTTATTGTAATATATGTTTTACATTTTTTTAATTAAATATTTTTGTATTAAGCTTCATATTGCATCTGTGTCGTTCAAGGAATTTAACCTATTTTTTCAATTTTGTTTATGTCCTTTCGTGTTGTCCACACTCGTTAATACCTAGAGTAACTACAGAAGACAGAGCATGAGCGTTGCTTACTGACATGCTTTTCATTGCTAGGGTGTCATTCCTGAAGTGGCTCTCACTTAACAGGAATATTCTTTGGCTGTTTCTTACTTTCATCATCGTGTTAATGAGCTGTAATTAGCTTTATTGAGATAACTGAGGATGTAATTACTTTAAGGATTTATGTGTAATGTATGAATACTTAGATTGGGCTTGTAGAATCAGGTTGTCAAAAGCTTCCTCTTGAAAGTGTGATGTGAATTACTTTTGCCTTAGGCTAATCTTGAAAGAAACCTCTCTCTATTTTTTTTTTTTGTGAGGAAGATCAGCCCTGAGCTAACATCCATGCCAATCCTTCTCTTTTTTTTTGTGCTGAGAAAGGCCGGCCCTGAGCTAACATCTATTGCCAATCCTCCTCCTTTTTTTTTCCTTTTTCTCCCCAAAGCCCCAGTAGGTAGTTGTATGTCATAGTTGCACATCCTTCTAGTTGCTGTATGTGGGATACCACCTCAGCATGGCCGGAGAAGCAGCGCGTTGGTGCGTGCCCAGGATCTGAACCCAGGCCACCAGTATCAGAGTGCGAGCACTTAACCGCTAAGCCACGGGCCGGCCCCGAAAGAAACCTCTCTCGATGGTCTTCCTTGAAGTAGTAATTGGCCTTGGCTAGGTCCAATGTAGAGAGTATTTTACTAACTTTACTCATTAGATCAGCTCTAATGTGTCAAAACAAAATTTGTGACGGGTAGGACAGAGTTTTATAAAATTGACATAATATTAACAGAAATTATATTAATTCAAAATTTATTTTCCTTTTAGTTCGCAGGAAGATGAAAGACCTATGTCACCTTTCTATTTGAGGTATTTATTTGATTTTGGTTGGTCTGTTACAGGGAATGGAGAAGGGTTAAGGCTTCTTTGGATTTATTTGCCCATTTTAATTCTTTTCAGCAGAATATTCTACACTGTGGCCAGACTAACCTTATTGGAGCTTTTCACCGTATTGTCCATGCTGTATTTTTCTTCTCTTTGGTTTAAGAAATCTTAAAACAAATTTTAATATAGTTGAAAAGACTAAAATAAGATTTGTTTAAATTCAGAAATGTCAGGGTAGGCATTTTAATTTCAAAAACTGCCCGATGATTAGGCTGTCACCTAAATTTAAAAATCTCTATTCTGTACATCTGTACAGATGGGGGACGGTTGTGAGCACACACTCACTTTCTTGGGTTATGTTAGATCTTTTTCTATATAGTAGGGCAGGGTGAAACCAAATATTCGGCAAGTTCGTGGAGTTCAGGGTTATTTTCTGAAGTTTATAAATCAAGAATAACAACTATTAAAACACCTAAGTTTACAGAATTCAAAGTAGATATTAGACGAAATCTCTTCTCTCCAGATTAAAAAGTTGCTATATTGATGTGATTTTCAATGAAACCATTTGACTTATGTGTAACCTAAAACCAAGTTTTTCTTACTTATTACGTTTCTTTCCTCATTACTTACCCATTTCAAAGGCTTAGAAAATATATTTGAAGATAATATGACCATATAAATTAAAGTTAAAATTGCTGAAGTTTTTAAAAAATTTTTCCTCAATTTTGAAATCTTTTTTAAAAGAAATGTCAGGATATATGATACATCGTTTGTTTGTTTTTGAATCTGATTTGTTGCAGTAGTCCCAGAGTTAGATTTAGACTTTAATATGAACCACCAATAGTTCAGAAATGTGTCATAGGACTTCAGGCTTAGCCAAGTAACTGCTTTTCAGAAATGTTCTACCCTTTAGGGACTTGAAGCCTATTGCATAATCACTTGGTGGCAAAGAGAGGGAACGTTTGAGGTTTCAGTTTGAGACAACATGGTGGTCCATTTGATTCATCCTGGTTTCCTGCCAACCAAATCAGCATATTCTGGTTCATAGGCTATCTCAACTGTGCAATTACTGTAAACACATGAGGATATTGTTGCTGAGTACATGGTGACTCTGGTATTCATTATGTAAATATACACAGTAATATCAAATAAATGATTATCATATATTAATGGAGATTAAGTTTTACACAGTACAGCAGACTACAGCACTAGATCATGCCAACTAATGAGAACTATTAGTTCTCTGAAAGTCTTATTTTTATTACTCTGAGTAACATCAATCTATGTTTTGCATAGTATTGAATTTTTTTTTACCACTATTTTAAAAAGCAGATAGGGAAATGAGTTTGTAAGTCAAGTCCTCACAGACACATAATTGTGTTTTATAGTGTGATAATTTTTGCAATTACCTAGACTAATAATAATGTAGTCTTGAAAAAGAAATGCTGTACTTGGAAAATGAAAGTAAAAGAATGTAAATATAATTAATATATTTACTGAACTCTCGATAGAAGCTATTTGACCTTTTAATATTAAGAGTCAAAAAAATTAAATGTGGTAAAAATAGAAAAAAAATTAATATGCATACTAGCCCACATTTACAGTAGAGGTAAAATTGCAGAAAAAAGAAAAGTTACCAGGAGGCATTCTTTTCATATGAGAGTTTAAACTAAGTAGAGCTATTTCATGAATGCAAAAATAGTAATTATTTGGCCTGAAATTAAAATTTCAAATGTACTTTCTTTTTCTGAATAACATTATATTCAAATGTACTTTCTTTTTCTGAATTAACATTATGTGATAGTCTTAGAAATTAGGTAAGAATAGGTTGGTACAAGTTAATTTTTTGTGTTACCCACTTGACATGAAGCAGGGAAATCTATTGGTAAAACGTGAACCTATTTTTTTTTTTCAAATTAGTTGCATGGCTGGTTTAAGATTGATTTTTCTTGGGTTATTCTAGCATACACAATTCAAGTAGAAGACAGAAAACACGATTATTAATTATGATTAATTCTAGATTTTTCAACTAGAAATATAACATGTCCAATGATAATTTAATTTATAAATTAGTGCACCTTTTTTTGCACTACCTCCAGTAAGAGCAAATGACTGCTTCAATGTTTTAAATAAATTTCTGTTGCTTCCTTGTTCCATTTCGTTCCCTCCCACTTGATTACTTAAGATCTCTTTAATGCAATGCTCAAAAAGGGGAGTTATTGCAAGACTCATGGATTTCAGAATGATTTGTTGACATGATGAAAAACTAAATTGGCTCTTTTAAATCCAAAATAATACTTACTCTGCCTTTGAAAAGTGACTGGTAAACTGGTAAAAGATATCATTTGCAAAATGATATCTTCCCTGAGTAGGAATGTGGGATATTGAATGCTGTATGTTGTATTTTGACAGTGTTGATTGGTCAGGTTTTTTCTGGGGGACTGGGGGCAAGGGGGGATGAAAGGCCCCATCAAGAGATGAGACAGTCAGCTGAGGTGGGTACTCACTAGTAGTAGATCCAGCCACAAGCAGCCAGCAGAGGGGATGGGCATGGGACAGCTAGTCAGTGGTGGGGTATTCAGTTTGGTGGTTTATTCTGAAAGGTCCAGCATGAGATAGAATGGCAAAACTCAGTGGCTACAAGCCTGGGAGTGGGCAGTCTTCAGGGAGACCAGATCAAAACAGAAAGAAGATAAGAGCAAAGCAGGGCTCCAGTCTCAGAGGAAGAATAATGATCCATAAAGGAACTCGGATACTGGAGATCCGACAGGCTTCCAGCTATTGGAGTGGAGACAAGGTGCATTATTTATAATGACAAGACAGTCTGTCTGGGTAGAGGGATAGAGATGGAGAGCATACAGAGAGGCTGCAGTGCACTAGTGGAGATTCCAGAACCTTCTTGTAGCTACGGGAAGGGGAGTGGGATGCAAGAACAGGGAACCAGAGAGGCCATTTCAGTCTTTAGCTTGCTCCACTTTTCACCTTGTAGAATTTCAGTTTCTGTGATTGTGATTCTATGTTAACAGTCATGGCTGAACCACATGTTAGTCTGCTGTACATTTCAATTGGCTTCGATCCTTTCTGTAGTAAGGTAAGGCTGTTATAATAGACAGGCACTCATATATTCTCCTTCTAGGTTCAATGTCTTCTGTGATAAGAACTCTGTCTTCTCTGATTTCACTACGTCTCCAGCCTAACCTAACTCACCACAGAGCCATTTGTCCTTTTTTGCAAAGGAAAGAAATGGTAGCTACAAATCGACACCTGCCTCCGTCCCATGTGGCAGGTTTATTGCAGCTCAAACAGTGGGTGTCCTTGTTCCCCAGATGCTCATTAGAGATTACCCACCGTGTTGAAGTGATTAAGGAAATGAAAGGGAAAGGCAGGTTATGCCAAACCCTTAGTGAGATTGCAGAAAATAAATGTGAACCTGTAAACTTACGGTGAAGAACGTTCTTGGCCAGGATGTCCGTACCCTGGCTTCTTTCATAATCTGGGTTGGAATCCCGGAAAAGGATCCCCTACCTTGATTGCTCAGATTAGCATCAAAGCAACTCGCTGTGGTGGTTGTTCTCTGCCACATTCGAACTGTTATTGTGTAAATTCCTTTTCCTGGCATCCAGTCAGATCTGTCTAGGGTCTGTTGCTAGTTCTGCTTCTGTTTGTCTGCGTCTTCAGTGTGTGCAAGCCCGGGTTTTGATTTCTGGGGTTGTTTCCACTGGACTGCTGTTCTTAATCTGCACGTTGTTCCTCTTCATCTCTGCCTGCTCCCACCTCACCTTCACTACCTTCTGGTTCCCTATGACCAGGGTCAGATCCTGTCCTCCTCCCATCCTGTCAGACTTCAACCCTTGAATTCCTCCTTCTTTACAAGTTCCTGGATTATACATATAGCCTGTGTACCTGGAATCCCTCTTTGCCTGTGCTGTATCAAAATTCTAAATATGTGCTTTGGGGCCACATAACCTGTAACCAGTCTTGTTCACTGGGCACCTGGCCTCTGAATGGTGGCTCTTTGGTTCCTAATACTTGTCTTCTATCATCTACACTGATCTTCCTCTGCTTTCTCTTTCTCATTTTATGCTCTGTTGAAACTCTGAAATTGACTGTCTTTATTAATTTCAGTCCAAGTTTTAATACTCACAGTGCAAATTAAAGCTAAATTACTGTTTTAGCAGATTTAGAATTGCTTAGGGTCAGTTTCAGTATTTCATATGTTTTCTAATTTTCCTGAATCAGGAACGTCAAATAGATTTATTTCTAAATTAGCTGTCTGGCCTACAAACTCATTCTTTAGGATTTTGCTAATTTTTTTCCCTAGAAACTAGGAACCATCAATTTTATTAAAGTCTTTTAATTGTAGAATTTACATTGAAGAAAAAATTTAGCTTTGCATAAATTCAGATTGAAATATTACCTGACATTAGATGGGACCTGGCAATTATATCATACCACTCCTATCTTAATATGTAGAAAAATTCCTTCTAGATCATTTTTAGATAGCTTTTTGGGGATTACCTTTCCAAACAACTTGTGCTAGGATTTGTTGGTCATATTTCATTAAATTTGTAATGGTTTATTTTTCTCCTTAACCATACTGTATGTTTTCTAAATTATCATTTCAAGGTAAAAATCTCTCATCAGATGGGAGTGTTTGGAGAAGTGTAGCATTTAAGATATTATATTTGTTTATAGGCCTGTTTCAGGCTACTGACTAACATGTGGAGGAAACAAGCAGGCTGTTTACTTAATTATCTACTTGATTTTTTCCCAGATGATAAAATCAGCTAGATATTTGGGTGTCTTTAGACACAAATAACTGTATATTAAAAATGTTTGCTTTCCTTGTCCTTTTTTACTGAAATTTTATTTCTAAACTGAGGAGGCATGTCACCTCTGCCTGTGGAGCTCGTTTTTTGGAGGAGCGGGAGGTGGTAAATATAAATAACATAAAATTTACCATTTAACCATTTTTAATTGTTTTTTAAATTGTGATAAGTACATGTAACATTTACCACCTTAACCATTTTTAAATGCGTTTCCACTAGTAATGCACAAGAGTCCAATTTCTCCACATCCTTGTTAACACTTGTTATTTTCTGGTTTTTGATAACACCATCTTTATGGTATGAAGTATGTGAAACTCTTTAAAGATGCTTCAGTCGCACTGGCCAAGATGGGGCCGGGTGTCCATATTTTTGAAAAGTGTCATAGGAGAGTCTTTCCAACAAATAGTGCTGGCAAAACTGGATATCCACATGCAAAAGCATGAATTTGAGCCCTTACCCAAAACCATATACAAAAATTAACTCAAAATGATCAAAGACCTAAACGTAAGAGCTAAAATTATACAACTCTTAGAAGAAAACATCAGGCAAAAGCTACACGACATTGGATGTGGCAATGATTTCTTAGCTATGACACCAAAGGCACATGAAACAAAAGAAAAAGTAGACAAATTGGACTTATGAAAATTTAAAGATTTTGTGCATCAAAAAAAGACACTATCAACAGAGTAAAAAGGCAACCCATGGAATTGGGGAAAATATTTGCAAATCATAAATCTGATAAGAGATTAACATCCAGAATAGAGAACTCCTAAAACTCAACAACAACGGCAAAAGCAAAGCAACCCTATTAAAAAATGGGCAAAAAATTTGAATGGACATTTCTCCAAAGAAGACATACAAATGGCCAATAAGCACATGAAAAGACGCTTGACATCGCTAAGCATCAGGGAAATGGAAATCAAAACTACAACAAGGTATCACCTCACACCCATGAGGATGGCTATCAAAATTAACGAAAATAACAAGTGTTGGCAAAGATGAAGAGAAATTGAAAGCAGGGTCCTGAAGAAATATTTGTACACCCATGTTCCTGGCAGCATTATTTTTAATAGGCAAAAGGTAGAAGCAACCTAAGTGTCCATCAACAGATGACTGGATAAACAAAATACAGTATATACACACAACGGAGTATTATTAAGCCTTAAATAAGGAAGGAACTCCTGACACATGCACAACGTGGATGAACCTTGAGGACATTATGCTGAGTGAAATAGGCCAGTCACAAAAAGACAGCTACTGTTTGATTCCACTTATATGAGATACCTAATGTAGTCAAATTTATAGAGACATAAAGTAGGATGGTGGTTGCCATGGCCAGGGAAAAAGGGGAGAATCAGGAGTTATTGTTTAATGGGTACACAGTTTCAGTTTTACAAGATGAAAAGAGTTCTGGAGATGGAGGGTGGTGACGGTTGCACAGCAATGTGAACATTCAGTTATGCATCGTTTAACGATGGGATTATGTTCTGAGAAATGCGGCATTAGGCAATTTTGTTGTTGTGCAAACATCATAGAGTATACTGAAGGGGAACAAATTTGCCACCCTAAAATGTATCTCTTTAACATGAGGATTATTTTAGGCTGATTATTTTTAAGAAATAAAAGACTCAAAAAGTTTTTCTTGTTACATCATCCTTTACTACCTAAAAGAATTCAGATTAGAAAACCTATGTCAGAAAGCAAGTAATCACCTTAGCATAACGTGAACTAGGTGATAGATAGGAAGGAACCTAGAAAAGCCTCTTCGTGGGGCGCCTCTCTCTGTTGTTCTGTTTCTTTGTGGCCAAACACTGTTTTTCCAAACGTTTGCTCCTTTTCACCTACCTTTGCCTTCCTTCCCTTTGAAGTCCCTGGCTCTCCTCACCCCTAACATCCTCTTTTCTCTGTAGGTGAAGATAGTACTTAAGGTGAGGGCTTTGGCCATTTTGGGGAGTTACTCGGTTTTCCTGGGTTTCTTCCATATGAACATGTTATTAAACTTTTGTTTGTTTTTCTCTTGTTAATTTGTTTCATGTCAATTTAATTCTTAGACCAGCCAGAAGAATCTAGAAGTGTAGAGGAAAATTTCTTCCTCCTCTACAGTACTTACACAAACCTAGATGGCATAGCCAACGATACATCTAGCCTATATGGTACTAATCTTATGGGACCACCTTTGTATATGCAGTCCTTTGTTGACCAAAACATTGTTATGTGGCACATGACTGTGCTTAATACCACTAAACTGTACACTTAAAAATGGTTAAGATGGGAGTCAGCCCCAGTGGCCTACTGGTTAAGTTCGGTGTGCTCTGCTTTGGTGTCCCGGGTTCAGTTCCCAGGCGCAAACCTACGCTGCTGGTCAGTGGTCACACTATGGCGGCAGCCCACATACTAAATAGAGGAAGATTTGCAACAGATGTTAGCTTAAGGTGAATCTTCCTCAAGCAAAAAGAGGATTGGCGACAGATGTTAGCTCAGGGTGACTCTTCTCAGCAAAAAAAAAAAAAAAAAAAAAAGGTTAAGATGGTAAATTTTGTATTATGTGTATTTTACCACAGTCAAAAAATTTGAAGGAAGAAAATGTCATAGGAGATTTTGATGCACGCCCCTAGCTGAAAACCACTAACCCAGACCAACTGCGTGGTTATTTTATACTGAAGAATTGGTTAGAAACTTTACTACTGTTTATCATACAATTCTTTGCAGATTCAATACTGAGTTCTTGACATCTGAGCTTCACTAATCATATTTTGCTTAGTAATAGATAAATATAGATTCTGGGTTTAATTCTATCAATATTAAAATACTAAGCATATGTTTAGGCTGTACTGATAAAGATAAATTGTATAAGTTTTTATGTTTTTTATGCTTCTCTTCGTGTCTTCCCTTAGCATGATAAAGCAAAGAGAAAATTTACTTGTAGAAAATGACACCTTTGTAGCCATTCTGTCTAGACCTCTTGCTGCTTCATTCTTCAGTCTCCCTGCCTCCGTATAGACTTCTGTTTATAAGAATTTCAGATTTTAATAAAATGTAAACCTCTAGTTAAATAAGTAGCAGGCTAGCTGTTCCTGATCTAACTACTCCCAGCCTCCCATTTACATTTAATGATGATACCAAAGACAAGAACTAGAGACAGCTTTATAATACTGATAAAACCATATATCAAAGGTCACACATCAATGGGATGGATTGAGAAACATATTTTTGCCTGCAGACCTCATGTTCCACCATCTAAATAATACAGATGGCCACAAAGAGAGAACAAAGGGAAAAAAACTGGCTTGGAGTCGTTCCACTGTCTACTGCACTGACCAGAAAAGCAAGTGACATTCCCCTAGCTGAAGAGAAACTTACTTTCTGAACCATCCAGAGTTTCTCCCATCAGCTTCTTTATTTCAGTATCGGTTCAGAGACTAGAACATTCAGTACAAAACAATGGAAAGGGGAGGGGATCCCCCTGGGATGCTCAGTCACCTAACTAAAGCATTTGAAAAAAGGATAAAGGCAGGAAGATTGTTGGATTTAATGCATGCTGTCAAGAGTACACTGAAGACCAACTACAAATTTGTTTCTGATTCTCCAGCTTAGTCATAAAATTGGACCAAACAGCAAGTGCACCCAAGTATGCATTATAGATTGTTCTAGAGCAGACTCATATACTGGCTCTTAAAGTCTAAATCCAAGAGAGGGTATCTGCCCACAGCCAAAGGACAATGAGATAAACTAAGAACAATCTACCCACTCAGGTTGTTGGTAATGGCTCTGCCTGGATTGATGGATCCTCCTTAAGAACCACTAAACATAAAGAACTATTTGGAACCTATGAAGAGAAGTTACAAACTAAGGGAAAAGATGATTTTCTCTGAGGACTCAGTGTAAAAATAGATTTCAGGAATTGTGTTTTATATGATTCAGAGGAAAGCTTGAAAAGTCATATTGCTTATCTTCTTGAAAAATGCTGAAGGACATAACCAACCTCTTTGAAACATGAGTAGGAACCTGTGGGGGGAGAGTAGGTTTAGAATTAAAAGGCTAGAGACACAGAAGAACAGCTGAAATAAGGAGGAAAAGGAATCCTGGAAATGGATTAGCAGAGACTTGAAAAACTATGTGGGAAGCAGTAAAGAGCAGAAGTTGTTAAAAACAAATCAAGTACATGATGAGAGAAAAACTTAAGCTCTTCCAAAATGAAGAAGAAAAGGATAAAGAACAAACTGTGAGAAAAATAATGCTAGATATGAAGGTCAGAGATTGGAAAGCCAACCTGAAAATTATGATTCTAAGGAAGAAACCATACTAATAGAAATAGAAGTAGAAATCAAAGTTAATATATGCCCTGCTAATTGAGAAGTGAGTCAAAAAAAATTTTTTTTGATTAAGAAGTAGAAATCTGATTATACTCATTGGTGGAGAGGCAGGGAAGTAATGAAATTCTTAATTTCTTCTCTTACATGGAAGGTAGGAGAATAGAAACAGAAGTCAAGAGTTTTGGGGGTTTTGCTTCAGTTTTAATAATTAGAGATGTATGGATATGAAAGGCAACCACTAGTAGAATTGTACATAGGATTCTTGTATTCCAAATCCGCTAGAAGATAAGAGCAAAGGCAGAAATCAAAGGAAGACCAAGCTCCCAAATTAGAAAACATAAAGCAAAAACACAAAACTAGAACAAATGTATCAGCTATGCCAATAAATGTAAATGGATTAAATTCTTTGATAAAGGTTAAAATTACTAAAAAAAAAAATGACTACTTGAACTATATTTTGTTCAAAAGAGCCATGCCTAAACCAAAATGGCACAAAAAGGTTAAAAATAAACAGACAGAATTTACATCTTATAAATGTGAACGACAGGAAAGCAGAAATGGCGACGTCAATACCAGAACAACTAGAGTTCAAGGGCAAATTTGTTAAAGAGAACAAACCTAGACTTACTCTGTTAGGTTAAATCCATACTAAGGACCAGAAGTTTATAAATACGTATGTGTAAAATAGCATAGCATCAAGTCGTATAAATTTTTTTTTATAATTTTATTTATTTATTGTTCCCCCCAAAGCCCCAGTAGATAGTTGCATGTCATATCTGCACATCCTTCCAGCTGCTGTATGTGGGATGCAGCCTCAGCATGGCTGGAGAAGGGGTGCGTCCGTGCACGCCCAGGATCCGAACCCGAGCCGCCAGCAGCGGAGCACACACACTTAACCGCTAAGCCACAAGGCCGGCCCAAAATCGTATAAATTTAAACTCTTAAGCTAACAGGGATAAACAGGCAAATATATTTGAAGTATGGAACTTATACATACAACTATATATCTATAACAAACAAAATTTATAAAAATAGCGCTGAGAATTTGATATAATTAATAATATTTAAAATAAATGAGCATTACATATACTAAACTTTGCACCCTGCAAATAGGGCTCAAGCATTCCTGCTACTTTCTAAAAAATTATTCAACTATCTGTAAAAGTTCTTGAAGAGTAGAAATTTTAACAGTCATGTTTTTTGACCACAGTCTAATTAATAACAAAAAAATTTCCAGCTAGCCAATGAAAACTTTCCTAAAGGGTGGAAAAAATTCAAAGAGGAAATGAAAACTTAGAAGAAAAAGGGAAAAAGTACATATCAAAATTTGTGGAATGAGGTCTAAGCTCGTTTTAAAAGATAACTTTACCTTCTTAAGAAGATTGAAAATAACTAAGCCACACATTCAGAATAAGAAGTTACAAAAAGGAAGAAAAGCAACATCTTGGAAACCTAAAAGGATTTAGTAATAATAAAAGAAAACAGGAAAAGAGCAGAACTGGTATTTGAATCTAGGAACTGGTTCTTGGGAGTAAAAATGAAAATTATAAAATAGAAAAACCTCTGGTAAACTTAAGAAAAAACAGAGCAGTACCAATAGTCAGAATTGAAGTTTGCTGTAAGGGATATAGTAGTTTTTAAAAGATTAGAGAATACTTTATGCAATTTTATAGTAATAAACACGAAAATCTAGATAAAAAGTTTTCTAGAATATATAAATTTTGAAAAGACTAAAATTCCATTTGAATCCAAAAAAGTATTTTTAGTAATCTATTCTAATTCTAAGAAAATAACTAGATGTATAGCCAAAGATTTATGTGAATAGTGGCATTATTTGTGAATAAAGATTATGACCTTATTAAGGACACACTCTGAAGCCAGATTACTTGAGATAGAATCAGAGCTGTGTAAACTTGAGTGAGATACTAAACCTCTCTGAAGCTCAATTTCCTCATCTGTAAATGGGTACAGTATATATAGTGAACTAGCTATTTCATTTCATAATTTTGCTTTATAAAGACCTTAGTCTAAAAACGAAAGAAATGCTGAATTTCTTTTTATGCAAAAACATGCTAAATATGTAAAAATGAAAACTCTTAATAATTAGAGCCTGAAAGAAGCTATACAGAGGGGAGTATTTTGACATTTTAATGGGCTCTATTTAATTTGTTAGAAAATATTTAATAGAGTGTCAAGATATAGGAATAAAGAATAATTTTTTTCCTTCAAATCTGTCCTAATATTTAAAGGAATAGGAAGTATGAGGTTTGATAAAGTATGAGGATAAATACTTTCCTCCTACTGAGTCATATCCATGTAGTATGTTTTCAATTTATGTTCTAGTATTATGTACATAGAATATAATTTAAAACCAAAATGTGAGGCTTTTTGTATCCAAACTGTCTATAACTCCACCACAAAAGGATGATGCAATTTTTATCAGTCTAAAAACCTATAAATGCTCCATTAAATTTCTGCATATGATAATCATAGATAAAAGTTAAAGCAAAGTGAATAAATATTGAGGATTGAGTATATTCGTTTTAATGAATAGCAATATGAAGAATGAACTAAAATCATGAAAAAATTTTAATTTAGAAATCTGTTATATGATTATAAGGAAATAATGTTACAATCATGTTATTATGTTGATGCTGCATATCAACTTGTATTTTAAGATGATATTTAGAATACTGTATTCTGTTAAATAAACAAATTAGAGCCTCATCGTATTTTGATGGTTACATGATCTTCATCCTTAGGCTTAAAGAAGCATCACATAATTGTCTTTTAAATCCTTATTCGTTAAAAAAAAATCAAATAAATGTAAATATTATCTTCTAGACAAAAAGGATAATTCTGTTAGACTTAATGTTTCTATTAAAACAGTAATATTGTACAGGTAGAATTTTTTACACCGCAGAAAAGAGAACATACCAAAGTAAGAAAACATACAGAAAAAGAGAACATATGCTTTTTCAAGATGTCTGGTTTTAGTAGATTTGAAATTTTTATATGTAGATTTCTTAATTTCAAATCAAGAGATTTAATTTAAAAATCACTTGTCAACAGGCATTCTGTGCGTCTTATCACATGCAAATTTTTATAGACGAATATTGCTGAGCATAATCAGCTTATGGAAATGTAGTTTGGGTTTGCTAATAGAGATAAAGACTAAATATATTTAAATATGTCATAGAATATATTTTAGAGTAGGCTTAGAATCTATTTTAAATGACCATAGCAACAGAGAATTCAGTTGCATCATCACTTACACTATGCTCGAGTAATAAAATTGACCATAATGCTGGAGTCTGCACGTGAGCTTATTTCTTTCAGTTTTGAAGACTTGCTTTATCAACATTAGGAAATGAACTCTTCCATATTCAAGTGTTTATATTGCATAAGTAAGAAATTGTTTTAGCAAATCAGTCAAGGACTCTGAGAAAAGTTCATTCTTCTTAGTTGTCTGCAGAGGGTAAAAAAAGCTACATGTAGATGAAGGAAATCTATATCTTTAGCTTATTTGCTTATTGCCTTTTTTGTCAGTGTCTTAGAATCACCTCCATGAGCCAATTATAGCTATGGAAGCAGTCCCTATGTCTCACATTAAATATTCTTAGAAATCTTGTTATTGGTGAATGGTTAAACACATCCCACAGGAACTATGGAGGTGGCTGAACACCTGACCAAAGCCATTTTGGTATCTAATAAGCCGTAACTATGATTGACACTGTGTCATAACACTAAATATGCAGTTATAGCTTTCATAACGATTTAACCTTGAGGGCAATAAACTTGAATCTGAGATAGTGTTATGAACGTTTAGAGCTAAAAGAAAACCACAGAGATCACTAACCAAGCCTTTCATTTTCTGTATGAAGAAACCAACCCAAAATGGCAAGCTAACCAACAATCTGACTGTGATTTCAGCTACGTAAACTGCAGAGCCAAGACCAGAACTTCTCTTTTCTGATTCCCAATGGAAAATATTCTCTTCTCAGAATACTTTCTTTATAGAAATTCAGTTTAAAAAACATGGGAGTATGGACACGTTAAGTATACCAAAATATTCCAAAGTACTATTAAACATAAAAATATAAATGTATCGTAAATTTAACCTAAGATCAATATATTAGCAAAAATGAATATGACTTAACTTGGTTTTATTTGTGATTTAGTCATTTCTTGTGCATTCTGAGAAAGGCTTTTTAAGACTGATTTAGATGGCTCTGGTCATTTTTCTGTAAGCTGGGTGAGGAAAATTTTGATGTTGCCTTTTATTCACACAGGGTAGCATAAGTTTTCCAAATCATACCTTCATGACTTAGATTAGAATGTTTAAAGATAGCTATTGTGATAGATCTAAGTCACTGAAGTCTTAAAGAATTTTAGTTGCAAGGATTTAGAGCCTTGCTCGTCAGTGTCTTCCAGAAATCAACAGCATCAGAATCACTGAGGAATTTGTTAGAAATGCAGAATCTCAGCTTCTGCTTCCCTAGACATAGACCTACTGAATCAGCACCTGTGTGTCAGCAAGATCCTGGGTGATTCTGATGCACGTTGGAGTTTGAGAAGCACTTACTCAGAGAGTTAGTAATCTCAGAACCTGGTCTTGTTTTTTGTCATTTCCTTATCTCTTTCTTCCTCACCTTTCCTTTTCTGTCCTCCTCCCGACCCCCAAAAAAGGAACGTAAAGATATCAATGTGTGCTTTAATAAGCAAAAAGAAGTTCAAATCAAACGTGTATAGAAGGGAGGAAGGGAAATATATCTCTTCATTCTGAGATGGCGTGGAGGACTAATTAGCTAATTATACTTATGTGTCTTTGGAATGTTTTTAGCATCTAGCAGGTCTACATTCTTTTTCCTCTTCTAGTTGCCCCCGAGCCATTATTCACGTTCGTCCCTGCTCCCAAAAGCAAGGTTGTGTAACTGCATTGAGAAGTGGAGTACAGGAGTTAATTATACAGTGTTGAATTGACAGAGGGTGAGCCACAAAACATCAAGAGCAGAGACTGCCTATTCCGGTTGAGGACAGAGAGCAGCAAAGGATTTATTGTTGGTTATGTAACCTGGGAACCACAGTGAATAACAGGCATTGTGAGGCAGAGGAGAAGTGGTTGTGATTAAAAGCAAAGTAAAATACCTAAGTTCAGGGTTCCATATGCAAGGATGACTCTAGTGAGTGATGGATTGAAAGTCTACTAGAGTGATTAAGAGCTTAGACTCTAAGCTAAAACTTGCATGGTTCAAATCCCAACTCATCTACTTCTTCGCTCTAGGACTGTGGCCAAGTTACTTAACCTCTATAAACTCTTCATTTGAAAATAGGGGGAAAAAAACAATAGTAGCTACCTTATGGGGTTATTGTAAACAGCAAATGAGAAAATCTTTGTAAAAACATTTTCTCTGTCTGAAACATAATAAGTACTTGGTGAGTGTTAGGGTGTATTTATTTGTTTGTTTGTTCGCTTATTCATTAAGATTCTTCTCATCAGTTTCCCTTGTGCACAATAGCATTATTTTAAGTGGTTTTTCTTGGATTTGTCTGTGGTGTGTGGCCATGACAAAGAGCTGCAGCTTTAACTAAAGGGAATTCTCTGGGTTAAAGAGCGAGTGTCTGTTGATCACCTCTGGGGTAATGAATGAGTACTGTACTGGGTGTGACGGTGGTGGTAGTGGTAGGGAGTGTAATGAAAGAAAATGAAAAATGTCATACAATCCAGAGGCACTTAGATTCTGAATGGAAAGAGATGAGATATACACATATATGGAGAAAATCTCGACAGATGATTCCAAAGCAACATGTTCATATGTTGAAAATTATATAGGATAAATTAGGATGTTTGGAGTAATTGAAAGGCAACTCATCAATACTGGTCATCAACAGCTTTTATTTTCTTCAGGTGTCTTCTATAAAGGAAGAAAAAAGGAGAGAATTATTAGATGTATTAGGCAAAACTATAGTTTGACATACACTAAAGATTTTTTTAAGCCTAGATACTCTGGAATCTTGATTTAGAAGTGCACTAAGCACTAGAGGGCAGAATGTGAGAAGGTAGTGCTATAGATAACACTGAAAGAGCTGCCAGCCCCAGCCCTCACTGTGGTTATATGAACGTAGAGTTGGGCAAGAGGGGCAGAATTCTGAAGAATGGCAGTGAGACAGTGCTCTGTGATTTCACCATTGAACTTCACCTTAAGCTTGGGATGGATTTGGGCTGGGGAGAGCGGGGAATGGGTAGAGTTGGTAGCAGGAAGGCAGTCAGCAGCAACTGCATTAACATTTGGGGAAAATGAAAAGAACCTGAACTAGGACTGTGGCAGTAGGGTGAGAGGTAAAGATGGTTTTCAAAGGTCACTGGTGAAATTGTCTGTCATGGACATCTTTAACATGGAGGAAAAAACACTGTTCACCAATAAACACCCAGGGTCATCTCTAATTCTAGAAACAAGTGAAAATCGGCATGTCAGTGGATGGTTAAACGTCACATGAGGGTCTGGCTGATGCTTTCAGTCTGGGATCTCCTTTAAATGTTTGGTTCACAGTCTCTGATCCTCTGTCTAATCTGACTCTCTTTTTCTTCTTTTCCACAGTACCCGTGTATCCCAAGTGAACAATGTTTCGACAACTGGAGAGTAAGTTATTTGGATTGGATTTTTTTTTTACCCTCTCTTCCCATTTATTAAATAGAAAAAAGCTATTCTAATAGTGTATAGTATTGGAAGACTAATGCAATAAGCAACTAGTGATGATTTTTAAAACTACACAGAGGAGAGACTTAAATAAGAAGTGTTCCTATTTGAGCTGCCGTGTGGGTGTGTGGCTAGAATCAGCTCAGCCATTTGAACATGCAAGATTTTTGTTTATTTCAGTCAAAATAATGTGAGAGTCAATTAATATTTGCAAAGCAGTCTGCATGCTTTGGGATGTATTTTGCAGTGGAGAATGCCATTAAAGGTTAAAGTATTAACAGTGTCTTTACTTACTCCTTTGTTACTTTTAGTCAGCCTGCGTTTATTGAGTACCTACAATATGCCAAGCGTAGTGTGAAGTGTGTAATGTCAAATATGCCGTGGGCTCTGCCTTCAGGGACTTGACAGTCTAATAGGGACACAGAAAAGAAAGCAAATTAGTGATGGCAACAAGTCCTTTTTCCACAAGGCAGCACAGTGCTCTGTTAATTATGTTCATCACATCTTTTTCCTCCTAAGGCTACCAGTTGCGCTTAGACTGAAATCTAAACTCCAGTTATCTGCCCTTGCCTACCTCTCTGACCACATCGCTCATTATGCTTCAACCACACGACCTTCTGTTTCTGGAGCAGGCCAAGCTTATGTCTACCTCAGAGCCCTTGCTGTGCCTCAGCCTAGCCATTCACCTTCTTATCATTCACCCCTTTGTTCAAATGTCATCTCATCTGAGAAGCCTCCCTGACGACACACAGTCACTCTCCAACTCTGTACTCTATTTTGTAGAAAATTTATCACTATCTGAAATTCCATGATTTGTTTATTGTCTGTCTTGCTTCATAGCAATGTAAGCTCCATAAACACAGGGACCTTGTGTGTCATATTTATGGCTGTATCCCTAACACCTAGAAAAGTACCTGCTATATATTAGGTACTAAATAAATGTTTGTGAATAGTTCCTTGTCCTAAGGTTTTCCATCGCACTCACCTCTATTCCTTCCTTGCTGGGACACGGGTGGGCCTTTTTGGAGCATCTTCCATCAGCCAGGATCAGGTGGAGGACGAAGGGAAGAAGTGATAAGGAGGATGAAAGAAAAATTAGAAGAAGCACTAATTGGTATGAATTTGGATCTAATAGGAAGAATTGGGAATATTTTTTCTTCTTTGTTAGGTAAGAAAGCAATCAGAGGGCAGGATGGACCTCTCTTAGCTTTGTGAGTTTTAAAGAGGTTCCAGAATTATACCAAGACTGACATGTTCTTGCCTGTTTGTGTCCTGATAACCTTTACTTATACGTCTTGTATAGTTTGGAAAAGGTGTGGGGTTGGTCTGTGTGTATATATTAATTTACTCACATTCCTATGTACTACTATTAGGTAATCTTGAATCATTGGGATGTGGAGTTCTAAATATAAAAGTTCTAATGCCCAAGTTAGACTATACTTGCTCATTGTATTAAAACGTTTTTTTTTTTTTTAATTTTTTAATTTTTTGTTTTATTAAAACGGTTTTAATGAAATTACCAGGAGCCTATTATAAAATGACGTTTGCAAAATCTAAAGTTCTTAAATTTTTGAAAACTCATTTAAGTGAGTGTATTTCTCAATCTGAACATTTAAAAAAATATATATGTGGCTTTTGTTAAAATTTTTAACGGCTTTATTGAGGTATAATTGATATACAAAAAACTACACATATTTAATGTATCCAATTTGATGAGTTTGGATGTGATTCTTTTTTCAAGCGAAGGAAAACGTGCTTTGAGGAGTATAAGTTTAGATTTTCCACGCCAGCTTCTTCAGAATTAAATAGTGTGGTGATAAAAGAAGGTTTAGACACAGTGAAAGATTATATAGCTTAAAAATGACGCCTTATCTGTCTCATTATGCACTCCTCTCAGCCCCCGTGCTCACCTCTTTCCCTCAGGTTGAACAAAGTAAATCAGCCCTTTCTTCAGTAACATACTTTGAGGTGTTTGCATGAGTACAAGTTCAATTATGTACATCACAGTTTAATCAAATAGAGGTTCGGAAAGATTTTGCCATTGTGTTATGAGTAGTAATTGTTCTGGTGAGGTGTTCTTTTTTGATAGCATTATTCCCTATATAATTTTATCTTAGAGGGATTCTAAATAGGTAATAAACATCGTAAGATTATTCATGCCAGTTTGCTTTGTAAATCATACTGTCCTCTGCAGAACTGGTATGAAATCTGGAGGAAATTCACCTTTGTAAGAATAGGTCCATTATTATTCCATGGGGAAAAAAAATCTTTCCTCATTCTGCATTATATTAAATGACCTTTACTTCCTGAATACCTCCTGTAATTGTTGCTAGACTTGCTGTGAGCGTTTCAGTAATCCTGGACTCACAAAGATGAGAAACATGACTATCAAATTGGTAGAATTAGTTTTCTTTTTAACGCACAATGCAAATATTCTGAGATTAATGCCTCGTATACTGTCTTTGCTCATGAAACTGTAGTAGATCTTCCATTGGAAATACTGATATTTCCAGAATTACAGGCACCTGTTTTTAAAGGCAGTCATTGATAAATCTGATTGCTTGATTGACTTGATTCTTTTTTACCAGACTCTTAGAAAGAACCATCCGGTCAGCTGTAGAACAGCATCTTTTTGATGTTAATAGCTCTGGAGGCCAAAGTTCAGAGGACTCGGAATCTGGAACATCGTCAGCATCTTCCACCACATCCACCAGACAGCGGCGACGCCCATCCAAGGAGCAGGATGAAGTTCTATGTGGCAGAGACCTGTGAGTTTGCATTGATACTTCTTGTTTGTATTTTCTCTTCTTCTTTTAAAAATATACACCTGAATTAGTCACTGTGTTATAGTCACTCTCATTTCAGTATTTAGGTTAAAACTTTAAAAGTTTCATTTTGACCATTCTAAAATTAGCTGACATTTGGAAATTGGTATGCGATTGAATAAACACTTCAATTTTGTCTAGATATTTCATGTGTTGTAAGAAGCCACCTCTGATTAACACTTTTCATGGCTTCCTCATGAATATCTTATTTAGAAGGATGCTGAACCATTGGAGGAGAAAATTGCCATGTGCCTATCCAGCGGTGTGTTTTTTTTGTAAGACAACCTTCAGTTGGCTGTTAGACTAGCTGATGAACCAGCAGATTTCCCTACTGTATTGACCTGATTAAATACTAGACTATCACTATTATAGTCTGACAGCTGATTATGTTTCAGTATAAGAAGGGTTGAGATGAAGTCTAATCAAGAGAGGAAAGGCTTGAGTTCTTTGTTATTATAATGACTCATTTTAAGGCATTCCCACAGCATGAATTTCATGAATAGTGTTACAAGGAACTTTATTCCCCATTAAAAGATTTTATAAAATGCAAATGAACAATTACTATTCATATTATTGAATAATCATGGTTTAAATTGTCAAGGAAAATAAATGTATATAATAGACTATATTCCTATATTTTTCCCAAAAGTTTTAAGTTTATTTGTATCTACTGTAGCATTTAGTCTCTATAGTTACTGTTTTGAACTCCTGATTAAATGTCAAAGACTAAACCAGACTCTAGTCCCACTCATTCTTTTTCACGTGGATTCATAATCTACATCAAAATCTTGACCAAAGAAAAATTTTTTTCTTAAAGACACAAAAGGTAGATATTATAAATAAATTCTGTGTTGCACATCATTGAGATGTTTAAGGGCTATAGTAACAAAGGTAATTTTAGAAATAAAACAGTATCAACGATATAACCCGCTAACTTTTCACAGGGCATATGCAGCGCTTTTTAAACATTTGTCTTGGAGCTGGTAGCTGGGAGCGGGTGTTGTAATATTCCCTTTAGAAAATAGAAAAAGTATCATACAGGAGATATTTACATTTAAAATTAGCTACTGACTAAACTTTATAGGATGTGTTTAGAAGTATAATTAGTTTGTGTACCTCCTATATTGTGTTATACAGCAAGTACAAATTATTCATTTAACACTCTTATCTTCTGCCTCGTTTTTTACCAAATGGTACGTAGCAACACTTTGCATTTTTAAAATGTCCTTGTGTGTCACAGCATCGTGCTTTCCACTCTGTTTGGACAGAGGGTTAGCAGGCGGAGGCTGGAAGTGGTAGTGAGTGACAGAGAGGCAAAGATGGGCGGTGGCAGTGGTGATGGTGGGTGCACGGTGGATCACGGGGACAGCATGTGGGGTGAGGTCAAAATGGAGGGGGTAGGCAGGGAGAAAGATAGGAAACAGAGGGTGACCTCTCCTGCAAATTCAAGTATGGAGCTTCCCAAGCCCAGAGATGTTTCTAGTATAACTTATCTTGATTGTATTTTTCTGTCAGCATCAGGGGAGCAAAAGGAGATGAAGGAGGGTGGAGACTGACGAATTGTCTAAAGGCCCATGAAACTCGAGTGTCTCCCTTAGTTTCTCTTCTCTGGTATCCCCTTCACTGCTCGTTCTGGTCACTCACTGTGGTCAGAACAGAGCTGTGCTTTGAGGGAGAGAGTCTTTGGGTGCAGACTGTATGTAGCCGAGGCAGGTGACAAACAGTCTCACTATTCTTTTTCCTTAGTACGTGGTCTGGGCATTCAGAAGTCCCCTTCGTGTGCTCCTTGTTGGCTTCACCCTCCTAGTCGTGAGGTCCCCACCTAACCTGGCGCTGGGTCACTGTCCTGTCTTGGTAGCCCTTCCTCAACTCCCGGCCTATACTGAACCGCTTCTCTGAGCTCTCCAGGTCTTTGGAAGAGCAAGGCCCTTATCTCCCAGAGCACCAGACCTGCTACTTTTGCCCCCATGAAGGTCCTTGCCAGCGTGTCCCCAGGAGATGCACTAACAGGCAGATATCTTAGAGCTGCAACTATTTAAAAGATATATCCTTGAAGCCAATGGTGACCATATTTCAAGGTGAGATTAAAGAATCAATAAAGTCTGTACTAAAATCATCATGGCAGATTTTTAAAATAAGCAATACAGAAGATAGACTAAGACTGTAAATACTTCATTTTACTGCACATGATTTCTTATTTGTCTGAATTCCTAAGAAAACATTATCAGGCTTATATTATTATTTATTACAATAAAAATGTAAAAGTTTAAGGAATATATTCATTATGTGAAAGGGTTCAGTTTAATTCATTTATTAAAAAATTTACCATCTGCCAGGTACATGGAAATGTTGAATCTTGTTGATTGGTATATGGAAGTTCATTGTGATAGTCTATTTTTCTATATATTTGAAAATTTCAAAACAAATATTTTTTCAAAAGCAAACCATTATTTAAGTGAAAATGGGTTCAGTCTTCCAAAACACAATGAACTGGAAAATTATACAAATTTGTTGTATAAGTATTATATTAAATTCCTACTGCAAAGTAAAAAGAAAAGCGTGCTATATTCGAAGAATAACAAATAGTTCAGTATTGCTAGAACATTAAGTGTGTATGTAGGGGTGAGAAGGAAACTGAAAAAAGAAAACTAGAAATAAAATCTAGCAAGTGAAAGTGAGAGACCACAGAGATCTAAGTTCAGGTCAGATGTAAGTGATGTCAGATATGATCAGAGCTGGCAGAATGTCACAGGAAGGAACCGTGCACAGTGCTCCTCATAGTCACACAGGCACCGTGGCTGAAAGGCTTTGACTTACACAAAAGCAAAGACTTTCCTTTGAGGAGAACAGGATTTCCACATGAGCACAACTGCGCAGGCAGATTGTCATAAATTTATTTAGACAAGATTTATTCCAGTCATTCACTCATTATTCAAAAAGATTATAAAATAAACTTTGTCTTTTAATTTCTAAAAATAATTTTTAGCTTTGGTATTAGTCAGCTTACGCTACCATAATAAAGCACCACAGGCTGGTGGCTCAAACAACACATTTATTTTCTCACAGTTCTAAGAGGCTGGAAGTTGGAGACCAAGGTGCGGACAGAGCTGGTTTTTGATGACATCTCTCTCTTAGACTTGCAGGCGATGCCTTCTCACTGTGTCCTCATGTGGCCTTTTCTCTGTGTGCGTGCTCTCCTGGTGCCTCTTCCTCTTCTTACAAGGACACCAGTTCTATTGGATTAAGTCCCCACCTTATGAGGTCATGCTTCATGTAACCTTAAGTACCTCCTGAAAGGCCTTGTCTTCAAGTGCAGTCACACTGTGGGTTAGGGCTTCAACATATGAATTGAGGGGGGCAGGGGGACACAATTTAGTCCATAACAGCCTTCAAACATAAAACCCACTCCATTAAAAAATTATACCTCAGGAGTTAGGAAAAATATGAAAAGTGATAAGAAGATAGAATTTAAATAGTAAGACAAATAATTTTGAATTTGAGACCAAACTCACCCAGCCATCCACAGAAGGCCGTGCTCTCAGTGCGCAGAGGGGAGAGATGAAGGGTGTTGCGTGAGCGTACATGCTGGCATGTTAGCCCCATCAGCTTTTCCTCAGGCCTTCAAGTATTTTATCCTTAGGATATTTCTGGTGAAAGATGCATAAATCTTTTATATAATTTTACTGAATCTATAGATTTTTACATTAAAAGTTGTATAAAATAAGACTAAAGTAAACTGGAATTTTAAAAGTCCCAAAGACGGGCCGGCCCCGTGGCTTAGCAGTTAAGTGCGCGTGCTCCGCTGCTGGCGGCCCGGGTTCGGATCCCGGGCGCGCACCGACGCACCGCTTCTCTGGCCATGCTGAGGCCACGTCCCACATACAGCAACTAGAAGGATGTGCAGCTATAACATACAACTATCTACTGGGGCTTTGGGGGGAAAAAAAAAAAAAAAAAGTCCCAAAGATAGTATAACTTTGAAAATATTATAACAATATTTCATTTAGAATTTTGCCACCATTATAGCCTATCTAAGACAGGATATGAATTTAGATTGCAGAATAAATATATAACGTGATATCTCATTTTCGGATATGGTTGAACCAATACTAAAATATGGTCATCTATTTTTACTCTTTAGAGCTCATTTATTTCAAGATATAGTTTTAGGTGTTTAGGGAGGGACCCTTAGGGTCATACCATGAGGGAGAGTAAAATCGCACTCGTTTGTATGTTACCAAGCCATGGTGCTGCACTGACAGTTTAATTTGTTCCGTGATATAGTAAAAGACAAAGAGACATTTTGCTAAGTAATTCACTTTTGTGAAAACCTCTTAATAGGGAATGTTTTAAAAACTTAAAGAAAACTGTTTAAAGAACATTAAATGAATTAAATTCTATAATTGTGACATTGATATCTATTTCTAAGACTAAGTCATGAAGGACCTCCAGTTATAAGCTTACATCCTGGAACTCTTTGTACTGGGAAGTAACAAATCCATAGTTCAGTTAAAGTGCTTTGTATTGCATAGTTTTTACTATACTATTTCTACCAAGATTATCTAATGCAGTCAGATTTAGGATTAATGCATTTCTACTATGCTAAAATGTCTTTATCATTTGGGAAAATCAGTATGTCCCATTCTAGAGAAAAAGACATCATATTTCCCTTTCAGATTTTTCTCCATACATTGTATTAATTTATAACATTTGTGTGTGTGTGCATGTATGTACGTGTGTGTGTATATATGTGTGTATATATATGTAAAATCTGAGTAATGCAAAATTTCTTTGTAAGCTTGCACTTTCTCCCTGTTTGAATACAAATTACTTTTGGTACAATCACAAAAGCTTTTCGTTGGTAGAAAAACAGCCCTTGCCAATTTGCTTCTAGGATTAATTTCTCTCTTAGTGTGATTTATTTGGCACCAAGTGCTCTCAGGAGTGGCACTTTGCTCAGGTTTTGATCCAAGATGCAAACTGGGATTTCTAGGCACTCTTCTGACCTCCTATGTGATGCAGTGGCAGTGTCATTAAAATATCCCTTTTACCTTTTAAAATTAAGCTCATTTTTTTTTTCAATTCAAGGGGACTTATCAACAAAGAAAATATTCCTTCTGGGTTCAGCAACCTTGACGATTGTATTTTGAATGCTCAGGAAGTGGAAAAATTACATGAAAATACTTCCAGTTATATTGGAGAAGGGGGCAAACCCAAACGTCAGAAATCCAGTTCCAAACTTTCTGAGCTCAATGAAAATCAAGATGGTCTTGTGGTAAGTGAATAATCTTATAAAATTTTTACTTGTAGCTGGTTAGGAAATATCACATCTCTTTTCCTTGCTTTGTACAAAATGAAAAATAATTTCAATCTTGAGTTTCACAGAATTATAGAATGTGAGTTCTGAGGGAGACCTTAGAACTACTGAGTATACACACTTGTATTTCTTTTTAATAAGTATAAAAACCGAGGCTGAGAAAGATTACATTCTGCCAAAGAACCAGAGACAGCACACACTTTGATTTCCATGTTATTCAAATTGATCTGATTTTTGTCTCATTCTTTACAGCATTTTTAAATTTTATTTTTGGAACAAAAATGTCAGTAAAGCATTTTTCCTTATTTTCCCCCCATTCTTTTTTTTTTTTTCCCCCCCAAAGCTGCAGTAGATAGTTGTATGTCATAGTTGCACATCCTTCTAGTTGCTGTACGTGGGACGCGGCCTCAGCATGGCCAGAGAAGCGGTGCGTCGGTGTGCGCCCGGGATCTGAACCCTGGCCGTCAGCATCGGAGTGCGCGCACTTAACAGCTAAGCCACAGGGCCGGCCCTCCCCCATTCTATTTGTTCTTGTTTATGTGAACATGTAGGGAAAAAATTTACTGAAAGAATGTAAAGCAAGGTGAAAGAAAAATACAAAGGGAAAGAGGATCATCTATCTTCGTGTTCAGAAATATCTTCATATTCAGAAATTTAGTTTCAAATCTATATTCTATAAAGTATTTTCTTCCAAATTAATCAGAAACACACAAAAAATTAATCTCCTACACAGTTACCTCAGACCTGAACCCTGGATGATTAATTTGGTATACAAGTTATTACAAGTGGTTTCAGTCAATGACTAAATATTTATATGATTTAAATATTAATATCCATCATCCTTTTTGTGTGTACATCAGTTTCTCTGAAAAGTGAGAACTAAAGTCTGTCTTCTAATTCTCTTTAGTTTTTTTTTTTTATAATTTTATTTATTTATTTTTCCGCGAAAGCCCCAGTAGATAGTCGTATGTCATAGTTGCACATCCTTCTAGTTGCTGTATGTGGGACGTGGCCTCAGCATGGTCAGAGAAGCGGTGCGTCGGTGCGCGCCCGGGATCCGAACCCGGGCCACCAGCATCGGAGTGCGCGCACTTAACCGCTAAGCCACGGGCCGGCCCCATCTCTTTAGTTTTAAAAACTTTAACAACAACAAAAAAACTGAAGATAAATTTTATAATATAACATGAACTGGAGTCCCTAATAAAAGTAGGTAGTATATATTCTTACTGTTCAGTGTTTAAATCCTCTGATCTACTTTATCTCTGACCAGTTTTTAGCTCCATGCTGGGTTTTCCACACATTTAGCAAAACTTCTGGGCCACCTATTTCCCATTGTCAATTTCTGCATGCGCTCAGAGAAGGTTCCTAATTTTTCCCTAAGTAAAATAAACATAAATGCAAATCTAGGGGGAAACATGTTTTTTTGATCTCCTCCACCCCCTCCAAAATGTCTTGATATTCTGCTTCTAGAAGTAAACTGATCAGCTAGAATGGACAGAAGCAATCATCTACCTCAGACCCATGTCTGACACAGTTCTCCAAATAAAGAATGTAAGCTTTCGAACCATTACACATTAAATGTTTTTTAACATTAAGTTAATTCTTATTTTTGAGAAAAGTAAATTTTTGAATAAAATAAATGATACTAACTTCTTTAGCTCTTTATTTGGCCCATGATTTGCTTATCTGCCAAAGAGATGTATTACAGTGACTAAAAGTCGGGCTTGGCTTCTTTGAAAAGAATGTACTTCTCTGTTTGAATCCCTTTTTACATGACCTTGACTCATCAATAATTTTTTTTTCACCAGGAATAGTGCCTTAAGTCAGCTAGGTGGTAATAGCTAATAAAAGTGGAAAAGTACGTTTATTCTGTAGAATATGTGTGTGTGATAAAACTGTGGACATAGTCTTTGTTTAAAAACATTTGGATAGGAGAGCCTAATTCCATTTTGGTCTTTTTTAAGTGAAAGGATTTGCCCCCGCCATAGTTGCCGGTTTCCACATTCCAGGATTGTGCGTGTCACGTGTTAGCATAAGTGAGCCAAGTGGACCATGTCTTTGTTGCAATGAATAATTAAAACCCTGCCAACACCGCTTAGACAAAAGAAAAACTTCCTCATCTGTAAAGTGAGGGTGTTCTCGAAGATCTTTTCTAACTCTCATATTCCATGAATTTTTAAATCTAATCTTCACAAGTAACCACAAAGCAAGAGCCAGGGAACATAGCAATGACCAGTATTTAGACTACATCCTGCAAGTTAAATTGTGCCTCTTAACTTCCCACTTATTTTTAACCTTCTAATTTTACTTTCCCCACGTGTCCTCCAAAACATTTCCTGCTCCATTCCAAGTTCTTTACACCTTGACTAAAGATTTGTTTCTCTAGCCAGAAAAAAAAAGATTATACGTAATTATACGTCTTCTATGTACCAGGAAATAGTTCAGATCCTGAGGATACAACAGTGAAAAGAACAGGGAAAAATTGCTGCCCTCAAGGAACTTAAATTCTAGTAGGGGAAACAGACCATAATCAAGATAAATAAGTAAAGCTTAAAATATTTTACATATCAATAACTACTAGGAAGAAAAATAAAGCAGGAAGTGGGGACAAGGAAGTGTGAGGGGCCTGGGGATGCAATTTTAAATAGAGTGGTGAGAGAAGGCCTCCCAAGAATTTGACGTTTAGTTATAAAGATCTAGAGCAAGTAAGGAAGCAAGCCATACTGTAATAGCAGGTGCAAAGGCCCTGAGACAATCATTTATCTGGAATGTTCAAGAAACCATAAAGACACCACAGTGAGCTAAGTGAAGGAGGTAATGGGGGAGAGAGGGCAGATTAAGTGGGGCCTCATAGATCATTGTAAGAACCTGCCTTTACTCTGGGTGAGATGAGAATCCATTTGAGAGTTCTAGGTAGAATGGTAATCTGACTTACTGAAATTTGGTTTAACTACCATGCTGAGAATAGACAGTAAGCAGGCAAGGGCAGAAGCAGGGAAACCAATTAAAAAGCTGTTGCAGTAATCTAGGTTTGGGATGATGATGGTTTGAACTAGGGTGATACCAGAGCCAGCACATAGTGCCTTGCAGGCTGTACAATGCACTACTCTAGGGGGCACTGTTCACATCAACTAAAACGTGAATGGTTCCTCCTGCAGTAGTGCGTTGCAGTAGTTATGAGACAGTGGATGGATTCTGGATATATTTGAAGGTAGAATTGACAAGATTTCCTCACATTACCTATGGGGTATGAAATTTATAGAGGAGTCAAAGATGACTCCAAGGTTTTTGGCCTGAGCAACTAGAAGATTTGTGTTGCCAACTTACTAAGATGGAGAAGACAGAAGTTTGGGGATAATATCATGAGTTCAGTTTGGGACATGTTAAGATTGAGCTGCCCATCAGATATCTACAAGGAGAGGTCAAGGAGGCAACTGGATTTCTGGGCTGATACTTTAGGGAGAATATTGTGGCTGGAGATGCAGTGTGGGAGTCATCAGCAGATAGAGGGTATTTAAAGCCGAGGGAGCGAATCTGGACAGAAAAGAGAAGTGGCCTCGGGGACTGTGAGCCCTGAGGCACACCAGCATTTAGGAGATGGGGGAGGTGAGAAGGTACCAGGAGAAGAGACTTGAGAAGGAGCAACCACCAAAGTACAGAAGAAGCAAAGTAGAAAAACAAGGCGAGTTTGGTGTCTTGGAAGCCAGATGAACCCAATATCTCCAGTTGGAGAGAGGGTCAGATGATTGGTCGAGTAGAAGACTGAGAGTTTGACCGTTAGAATTAGCAAGCTGGAGATCACTTAAGAAGAGCAGTTTGGTTGGAGAGATGGGAGCAAAAGCCGTTTTCCAGAGAAAATGAGAGGAGAGTAACTGAAGACAGGAATAATTTCCCAATGATCTTGCCAGCCCACAACACAGCCAAAAAGGAGAATTTGCTGTCAACCTAAAAAAAAGCATCTTGTAGATTTGGAATCTCCAAAGTGGGAACAATCCGGGCACTTTCCCCTTTGTCCTTTCACCTCTCGAGGCTGTCATGATGAGCCGAGACCAAGAGACTACACATAATTCAGAGCTCAGAAATTAGTGGAGGTAAGTGGCATTAGAGTGTTCTGCCGGGGCCGGCCCCAGGGCTTAGGGGTTAAGTGCGCGCGCTCCGCTGCTGGCGGCCCGGGTTCGGATCCTGGGCGTGCACCGACGCACCGCTTCTCCAGCCATGCTGGGGCCGCGTCCCACATGCAGCAACTAGAAGGCTGTGCAACTACGACATACAACTATCTCCTGGGGCTTTGGGGGAAAATAAATAAATAAATAAAAATTTAGAGTGTTCTGCCGTGTCTCTGTCAACTCCTTGCTCACAGCTGTGCGCTTCAATCTCTCTCAGAAGGAAACCGCGTCCCGTGGTTTACTCTGAGGAGCTAAGACAGCCAGCTTGTGTTTCAGCAACTTCCCTAACTCCTGCTTCACAATTTCTCTAGATCTCTACTCATTTTATTTTCTCACCTGCTCAAATGATAAAGTGGTTTTTCTAAATTCTAAGGTTAACCTCTAAGGTAAAGAAGTATCTTTGGAAATCCTATTTTCTACATTCTTCTCCCCACCCTGCCCCATGTATGTGTACAAATATATAGACATACACATACACACACACACTTTTCATTGCTTCTTCTCTATTGGCTCATTTCTGTTGGCCTAGAAAAAGTCTCTATCTCTAAAAACTTGCTCTCTAGGGCACGATTTAACAGTTTGAATCCAAAGCCATAACTCAGTCATGCATTTTATCCAATAGTCTTGCTTTTGCTACTCTGTTACACTGACATAATCTTAAATATGGAAAGACTATAAGTATTAATATGCTCATCACAAGGATGTCTGCAATCATAGAGAATTAGAAGCGATTTAAATGTTCAAAAGTAGGTGACCAGATAAATAACATTTGTATGTCAATTCAATAAAATATTATTTAATGATTTAAAATTATGGTTCTGAAGACTATGTAATAAAATGGAAAATCTTTGACAAGTCATATTTTAGATTCTTTGCATATATTATTAATTTTAATCCTCCTGATAAAGTAGATATTTATTATCATCATCACCTTCATAATGAACATGAGGAAAATGAGGCATAGGAAATTAAACACCTTGTCCACAGTCACACATAGTGGTAGAGCTGGGATTCCCCTATATTCTTCCTCAATATTAAAAGTAGGTTATGAAGCAATATCTATAGTGCATGCATTTGTGTATGTGTATATATTTATATATATGTATGGATATCTATATATATATAAATGTTCATTCCTATGAAAAAAGATGGAAAGGAAATATACCTAAAAGTGATTGTATTAGGTGGTGGTGGTAGTATTAGAGACAATTGTTACTCCATCCTGTTTTCCAAACATTTTATATGTGATTATACTAATTCTATAATAAGCATTACATTTAATATATAAAAGACAAAAACATAGCCTAATAGCTCTCTTATTCATAAGCAACATCTATTTAATGCCATGTACACCCTCTGTAATCACAGGCAGGGTTCAAGGAAGGAGCGTAGGTCTTGCCATCAGAACTGAAATTCAGTTTCAACTTTATCGCTTAGTAACTATGGCAAGTGGGAATGTTAGCTTCAGTTGTTTCATCTGTAAAATGGGGAGATTAATATCTCACTGTGGTTTTTTGTGAGATTTAAATGCAACAAAATGTGCTCAAGAACAGGAAAACCCGCAAACAGTGCATATTCAAGTTCCTTTCTGTCCCTCTGCTCTGATATTCAATCTCTTTCCTTCATTTTGCTGTCAAACATTTTGAACAGTCTGCACTTGTTAGTTCCAGTTCTTTTCACGCTTGCTCATCAACCCCTGTAGTCCCGGTTCCACCTCCACTTCTTTGCAGAAACTGCTTTCAGCATGTCACTGGTTGGACATGTGGTGGGAACTGGCCTTCTAAGACCCCTGTGCTATGACGTCAGCTTGGTCCTTGGCATCCCTAAATCCTTGTGGTGCTTGATACTTTGTCCCTTTTCCTCAGAACTCTTCCTCCCTTGACCCCAATGATGTCGACCTCTCCTTGTCCTCTTACCACAGTGATTATATTCTTCTTTGCTATATCCTTCACTGGCTAATCTTCCACAAAGCATGCTTGGGTATAAATGTTACCCAGATTTTTATTCTCATTATCTCTTTTCCATTAGCACTCTGGTGATCAAAACAGACACACTTGGGGCTTGCCTGGTGGCATAGTGGTTAAGTTCACGTGCTCCACTTCGGCTGCCCGAGGTTTGCAGGTTGAGATCCCAGGCTCGGACCTACGCACTGCTTATAAACCATGCTGTGGCAGGCGACCTACATATAAAGTAGAGGAAGATGGGCACAGATGTGAGCCCAGGGCCAATTTTCCTCAGCAAAAAGAGGAGGATTGGCAACAGATGTTAGCTCAGGGCTAATCTTCCTCACACACACACAAAACTACAGACACACTTTCTGCCATCCTGAAGTTTACGTTTTCGTGGAATGAAAGTAAATATATAGTCAGACGGCGACACGTGCTGTGGAGAGAAATGAAGCAGAGTGAAAAAGGAGGTGGTGGGAGGTTGAGGATTGATGTTGTACAGGGGACACTCAGGTCAGATCTCACTGAGAATGATATTGGTGCAGGGACCTGAAGGCGGTAGGGGAGTGAGCCATCAGGATATCTGGGGAGAGACTATCTAGGCAGAGGGGACAGCAGGCTTGGCCTGTTGAGGATAACCAGAAGCTGCTGTAGTTGGAACAGAGTTGAGGGAGGAGCATTGTAGGAGATGAGGTCAGACACGTAGCAAGAGTCCTGATGCCTTAAGACTTTGTAGCCGTTTTTAGGTCTTCGGCTTTTACCTTGAGTGAGATGAAGAGCTATTAGAGGATTGAAGGGAAGAAAGTCATTTTCTGATGTACCTTTTGAAAGGATCACTCTGGTAACTGTGTTAAAAATAGCCCACAGGCAGTAAGGGATAGACAAGAACTAAAGCAAAATAATTGACATAATCTAAGCAAGAGATGATATCCATTTAGGCCAGGATGATAGCAGTGGAGGTGGTAAGAAGTGGTCAGACTATGGATGTATTTTGAAGTAGAACCAAGAGGATTTTCTCATGGATTGGATGTGGGATGTGAAGAAGAAGGCAGGATGACTCCAAGATTTTTGGAATAGCTAGAAGGATGGAGTTGCCATTTACTAAGATGGAGAAAACTGTTGGTGGGGTAAGTTTGGAGTAAAAAAATCATAAGTTCTATTTGGATATGTTGACCTTGAGATGTTTATAAGTAAAGAAGTCAAGTTGGCAGTTAGATATCTGAATCTGGAGTTCAGGGGAGAGATGAAATAAATTTGGAAGTCTTTGGCACACAGTTGGTATTTAAAGCCTTGAGAGGGCCGGCCCCGTGGCTTAGCGGTTAAGTGCACGTGCTCCGCTGCTGGCGGCCGGGGTTCGGAACCCCGGGCGCGCACCGACGCACTGCCTCTCCGGCCATGCTGAGGCCGCGTCCCACATACAGCAACTAGAAGGATGTGCAGCTATGACATACAACTATCTACTGGGGCTTTGGGGGAAATAAATAAATAAAAATAAAATTAAAGCCTTCGAGAGAGGCTGAGCTGACAGCTAGGGAATGAACAAAAAGATAGGGTCCAAGGACTGTACCCTGGGATACACCAACATATAGAAGGTAGGCTGATGAGAAGGTACAAGCAAAAGAGATTAAGAAGCAGCAGCTAGCAATTGTCAGTACAACATGGGGTCAAGAGCCTTAGTAGATTTGAGTCAGAAGAAATCAGAAGAAAGAAATTTGAATAGTAAGTGAATGATAATTTCTCCTATATCTAGCTAACCCACATCTACATTGATGGGAGCTGTTTTGGTGGGAAGAGGGAGGAAAAAGACTAGTTAGATGGGTTCAAGAGAGAAGAGGAGGAAGTGAATTGGGTACTGCAAATATGGAAAGTCAGGTTTTGCTCTATAGAGTGAAGACAAATAAGGCAGCAGCTAAAAACAATGCAAGATCAAGAGAGGTTTTTTAAAAGGCAATGATATTACAGGGTATTTGTGTAAGAGAAGCCAATAGAGAGGGAGAAATGACGATGCAATAGAAAGGGATCCATTGAAGGACCCAGTTTTTGAGTAATTGATAGGGCGTGGGACCTAGAGGAGGGGTTTGATCATAAATTACTTTAATCTAAAGACCGTCTCATCAGAAACTTGAGCGGTTTTCCCCCACTGCCTCCTGCACATAACAGCAAAGGTCCGTCCCTACGTTCTAACCACAACCTACCTTTCCTCTAAGAAAAATGATTACTCTCCTAACTTTTTAATCTCTCCATGTTTATGCACACAACTAGATTCCTTTCCTTTGTGTACTACTGAGTAAGGAAAGAATGTGCTGGCCACTGTGAATTTTATGTCTTGTCGATTAATGTTTAACATTACTATTCAGATAGAACCTATCTTAGAAATGATGATAATATTAACAGTGTAACAAACTACAGTTGGAGCAGTAACCAAAATACAAAAGTCGTGATGATAAGGACTGGTGTCGTCTGGTTCACCATTCACCATTGTACCCCAATGCCCAGCATAGTTCAGCACTCACAAAAAATGTGTTGGAAAAAATGAGTGAATGAATGGTTGCCATATTGTATAGGGTAACTTGTATAACAAAAAGACCCAAAAAGCAATGTTTTGAACACAGTAAAAGTTCTTTTTCCCTCGACAATCTAAAACAGGAGTTTAGGGCCCAAGAGAGGAGTGGAGGACTTGCTCCACGCAGTTTTTCAGGGACCCAGGCCAACTGCCTTTGTGCCATCTTCAGCAGGTAGCTTCCAGGGCACTGTGGTGGTTTTGATCTCCGTTCCAGCTCACAAAAGGACTGAACATCGAGGAATGTACCTGGCGGGTCAGTTTATGGGCCACACCTGGAAGCCACACACATGGCTTCTCACATCCTGTTGGAGAGGAGTTAATCATGTGGCCATTGCTAATTGCAAACGAGGCTGGGAAATGTGTGGTTGCTGGGCATGTGGCTACTTAGCTACCATAGAGGAAAAGTAGAATGGATTTAGGTGGGGCCAGCCCCGTGGCTTAGCGGTTAAGTGCACGCGCTCTGCTACTGGCGGCCCGGGTTCGGATCCCAGGGGCGCACTGACGCACTGCTTCTCCGGCCATGCTGAGGCCGAGTCCCACATACAGCAACTAGAAGGATGTGCAACTATGACATACAACTATCTACTGGGGCTTTGGGGGAAAAAAAAAGGAGGAAGATTGGCAATAGATGTTAGCTCAGAGCCAGTCTTCCTCAGCAAAAAAAGAGGAGGATTAGCATGGATGTTAGCTCAGGGCTGATCTTCCTCACAAAAAAAAAAAAAGAATGGATTTAGGTGGACAGCTAGCAAGTTCTTCCATAGACATCTGCTTACAGTACCAGTAGTTCTTTTTGAATATGGATTAATTTATACAGTTTTAAGCAGTAAAACATAAAAGGTACAAAGGGTACAAAAATAAATTCAAATATGCCATTAATCCCTTGTTAATGAGAATATGTCAAATATTCTCCTTGTTGTAGAGATCAAGGTTAGAATAATGAACCTGTTTTGACTAGCAGTGTTTCACGCAGCCTTCAGACTGAGCTGTTTGTACATTGAGAGAAGGTATTTTTTTAGTGTCCTCTATAACGGCTTTGTCAACATTTTACAGTTTTAGAAGACAAATTTGTTTTTGCTCCAAGTGTTTTCAAGTGCTTCAGTGGTCAAACAGGTTTTGAGCCTAGGTTTCAATGCCAAAACAGAGAGGGGGCCAGGGTAAAGAATTGGAAATAAATTCCACAGTCTAAAGCTAATTTTTTCAAGGCTTTTGCTCTTTTTACTTTTGAGGTTAGTTTTATAATTGAAGAAGGTGGGTCTTAAAATTCAGTTCCTTCTGACACCCAAAAATTGTACAAATAAATTATAGTAAATCTCTGTGTTTTGAAAGTCCCTGGTAGCACTTAGCTGAGGCAGAACTTTATGGATTATAAACTAGACTTGATCTGTTTTATTTTTTTTAAAAAAATGCAATTCAAAAAGCAATTTTATTAAATTACACTTAAAGTGTAATTTAAAGTCATAATCTTTTCTTTGCTATTTCTTAAAATTACCTATCACTTTTAAAAGATCCTAACTTTATAAGACTAATTAAAATAAAAGTTAATGCAATAACACATTTTGTAAGAATTACATTACTTCAACCTTTCATAAATGAAAACATTAATGAACTACTCTTTTACCACATCTAGAGAAGCGTTTGGGACATAAAACAGTTCAAACCTTCCAAAGACATTGAGTCAGTATTTTCTCATAAGATAAGTACTACAGAACATTTGAAAGTCCAGTAACGTACTTCTCGTACAATGGAAGCATTCTACATTTCAGCCATTATTTTGACCTGTACATTCCATTGTCCCCTTCCCCCATCTCAATGAAGAGGGGGAATTGCTGATTTATTTCTTCATCTTAGTCTTCCCTCCCTAAACCTTAGGCAAAGGACGGAAATTAGAATTTATCAAATGTTTTGCACCCATGGAAATAGGTACTTCTGTTACTGTGCTCATAGATCTTTACTACCTTCGTTAGTTCCATTCTGAAAAAACTGGGGTAGGTTGCCAGTTGTAACACATTCTTCACATGTCCCTGTTTCCAGAAGGTGTAGGGGCAACCCAACTACCTCAGCAAAGGAACACTGTGCACTTGCATGTGGCTTTAGTGAAAGCAGACCATGAATAGTCAACAGTCTCAAATGCGTGGAGGACAACATGAAAATTGGGATTCTTTTAAATCTTTAGAGAGGAATACTGAACAATATTGAAAGTCACCCTTTATCAATGGCATCTATGAAAACTCAGATCCTTTGAGAGTTCTTAACCATATGGATCAAACATTTTTTTAAAAGTGGGATAGAGGAGGGGGTTGAAGAAGTTATTGCTTGTTTTAAACCTGGAGATCAGCTAAACTTTCTCACATTTCGCAACTGCTTTTTGCAAAGCTTTCTATTGTATAATGTAACTCTCTTTTTTCTGTAATTCTTGAAACCTGTATTGATTCTATCTTGGTTTTTTTCTCTTTAGGAAAAAAAAAATCAATCTTCTAACACCTTCTAACTGAAATATCTTTAAATTTATATAATGCTATTATGGTTTATTTTCTGTTCTCTCTTTCTGAATATTTCTTAGCCTTAATCTGAAGATTTTTATGTCCCCTGAAATAGTCATTTGCATATAATTATAAATGTATTTCTTTGACATTGTATTAAAATGATTTGAAGGTAAAGGGTTGTGCCTTCCCTAGGAATTCACATGTCAGAACTTCAGGAAAACCTAATGCTATTGCACTAGATCTTACACTAAAGATTTTGATAGTCTATTGAAGATTACCAATGAGAACAAACAAAGATTCTTTGTTATAGATATATCCCTCTTTATCAGGAAGATCACATTCAGGAAGTAAGAGTAATTGTGCTTTGGTTTAATGAGACCCATTTTAGAGAGGCCTCTTCTAACTCAAACTGTAGAGGTATAAAAATGTAACTATAATTGAATGTTGTAATTATTTTTGATTTCTCAGATCCGTTCTAAAATTATCTATGTAAATTATCGAAGCATGTAAATCGATGTTCAGTCATGGCAGATACAAACACTGTCTTTCCAGTTCCTGGGACATTGTCTTAACTGTGGACAAATAGTAGTAAAATATTTTCCTTGGGGATTTCATAGTTTTAGAAGTAATAATAACAACGTCAACAACAATAGCTAATATTCATTAAATGTACCAGGTATTATACTAGTGCTTTATGTTTATTATCTCATTTAATCCTCGTGACCACCCTATGTTAAGTATTGTTGCCATCTCCATTTTCCAGATGAGGGAACTGAGAGTCAAGTAGAGTCATACAGTTGGTAAATGATGGAGCTAGGTTTCAAACTCAAACATTCTGACTCCAGAGCCACCATTACAACTATTATGTTATGCCATCTCCCTTTGTTTCTATTCTTGGATGGAGCCTAGGGTTTTAAACTTTAAGAATTCCAGACAAGTTGGCCAAATCAACAAAAATGGAAATAATTCATCCATCTACCAAGCCAAAGATTAGTTATCCACTCTAATTATATGTTTATTTTGTGGAGATTTTTGTATATCTTAATTTCATGGGCTTATTATGAACCTTAATCAGATTTACTTTGCAAAGGGTTTTTCATACTGGGAAGTTATAAGTATGTAGATGAACACATGTTGCTTCAATATGTGTTCGTCCTTTATTTCAATGACACAGAATGGATGGATTGTGCTTAATGTCCTTTTAATGCAGGTGTGAATCTTTAAGTTCAGTGAAATTCAGGTCCAAATCTCCAAGGCAGCTATGTTTTTCAATCTACTGAATGTAAATGTGCTTTTGTTTGCTTATTTGTCATCTTTGTTCATGGGGATGGCTTACTTGTTCTGTGTTCAGTCATCTGAATTGTATTTAGGAAGCATTGCCCATTTTTAGAGAGGCAGTCAAAAAATCTTACAGATATGCCTCTGGTTAAGGATTAAGCCCCCTTGGTCAGCCTGAAATACATGCTATTCAATATAAGTTTCCTGTTTATACTTTTTCCATGTTGGCTAATATAAAGATTAACATAAAATATCACAGAAAGAAAGGTTCTTAAGTTAACTCCATTTCTTTTCATGGATATTTTACAGCTTAAGTATAAGCTGCATATTACCCCAGATCATATTGGCAATATATACAGAGAAGATGTTAAATAAGGAATGAATGTTACATTAGTTTCTGATGAGATTTGAGGTCAGATTCCTAAATTCTAGTTCTAATGCCACCCTGATATTCTGTCAATCTGGGTTTTGCTATGTTTACCTATAAAATGGGGATAATACCTAACAAGGACATCATAGGGCAGAATGACCATTTCTTGATGCTTTCAGAAATCTTCATTAAAGGGATGATAAAGTTCAACATACAATTTTATGCAAGCAGCATATAATAAACTGTCATAATTTTACTAGTTTTAACAAAGATAGAAATATGAGGACTGGAATTAACTTATATCTGCATATCATCTGATTTTTCTATGTTAAAGGAGGATCTGTTGTTGGATATTTCTTACCATTCCTACTGGGCAACCAATGATTTGTTTTGTTACAGAATATGGAAAGTCTCAATTCCACACCATCTCATGAGAGGGCTGGACCTGATGATGATGAACTGATGTCCGATGAAAGGTAATTTTAGAATTTTCTCCTCACATTGTTTATAAGAATATGAATAGATTTGTTTTTCATTTAATGCAATGTGCATTATAAGAACTAAAAAGAATAGAATTAAAGGACTATATGTTTACCAACAGTATTTCATAGCAAGGAAAATGCTTAGAATGGAAAATCTATCACGATGCTGTAAAGGAAAATAACCATATTCTTGTTTGTGTTTCTAGTTTTGTTTTATTTTGATAATTTTTTGTTTTGTTTTTGATTTTCATAAGAATTTGATTTAGAGATACTCAGCCTACTTTTAAAATAAATTGAATCATAATTTCAATGGATGAAAAACATTGTTATAAAACAGTGACATTTTATGATATTTTATTGTTGTTGCTGTTGTTTATAGCAAAGAAAATGAAAAAGGTGGCGGACACACCCAGCATTTTGAGGTGAGTAGCTAACGATTAAGACTGTGACTGTGACAGGACGGTCGTACATTCTTGAGGGTACGTGTGAAGTATTATTAGCTTGTCAGTAAAGGATAATGAGATTAAGTGACAGGACTGTGACTGGTTAGAAAGGCAAGTATCGAGATGCAAAGATTCCTTGAGAAATCATAAGAACTCCACTCTTTTGCTTTTTAAATTCTTTTATTTTGCTTGTGAAGATAAACTTCAATAGCATGGAGATTTCTCTTTAGATTTTTCCATAAAATGAAACAAACAAAAAGCCAAAGCTACTGGTTTGATTTTTCCATGATTTTATGCACTTTTTAAGTGATTGAAATAAATAGGTAGTGAGTTTTAGTGGATCTGTCACAGGGATGGTCTCATTAATTTTTAAATTAACATAAAATCAGCTTGAGTTATTAAATGCAATTCGCTTTCTGAGTTTTGTGTCTCATTTTAAGTAAACAACAGAGAAAAAACATGTAACTACCTTATGTTGTCTCTATCTCGATGTCCCACTTTCTCTGCTGGCCTCCCTGCTGACCTCGGTGTTGGGTTTTCCTTGCCCCCGACTCTAGTTTCCATTCGTTGTGTTCAACCTCAGTTTTCAGTCATGGATATGTATGTAATCTACTACTGCCAAACGCTGCCCACTGCACTGCAGTCTTATTATCAGCTTTTTGGGGGGCGAGAATGAAGACTTTTCTCAACCTGTTCTTGGATTCTGACTCTTGGTTTATTAATTATACATAGAACTCTCCCTCTAACCCAGTGAATCCTAATCTTTGTTGGGCACTGACCTAATTCACTGAGGGATTTATTCAGTAATATATATTGAGTCCTACTGTGTACAGGTACTGTGCTAGGAGCTGGGATTTAATAACAGCTATAGTCCCTGCCTGCATCAAGTTTTACAATCTAGCAGATTAAGAATCTGAAAGCTGCAAGCCCCCTTCTTAGAAAAACGCACACTCACGTAAAATTTGGCGTAAAGTTGCTGGAAATTAATGGCCACCCCCTCCCCAGTGCTGTGGCCCCCTCATATTTCCTCTATTCACTTCTTGCCATGTGTACTTCTTCATTAACTGAGCCAGATACTAGGAGGGGAACGCTTCCTCTCCCTGACTTCATGGCTTCTGAGCCACTTCTTTGATCTGTTATTGCCAACTGGTCTCTGCTTCCTTCCTTGGGACCCAGGCTACAAGCTGACATTCTTTCCTTGTCTCTAGGCACTGTTCTTCAGAGCACAGTTTCCCCATGATAGTGTTGTTTTATTTTTCTTCTCGTTTCATCCTTCTCTGCTCTTCCTCTGCTCACAGCGAGAACCTAGTCATCATGCCACTGAACGTGACTTTAAAGAAAATTGCTTTGTCGGCCTCCTGGAGAGGTCTTCTCAGTTCTTCCCTTTTATGCTTATCATCCTCAATGAGATAAAAGGGTGTAGAGCAACCTTTGTGGATGGACTTCATAACATTAACTCATAACTTCCAAGTGGCACCCAAACTAAATCCTTGCTGAACTCAGTTTGCCTTGGTGTTTTTGTGGACAGCCCCATGGCAGTGGATGAATCATGGGGAAAGAATCTCAAATCCTTCTTCCATGTGCCAGGACCTATTCTTACATGTGTCACCCATGTGCATTTACCAGGCAGGACCCAGTCCACTGTTGGCACTCAGTAAGCACTCACTATTAATAATCATTGTCGTCATAATAATTTCAGCTAGGAGATAAAATTAGGTGGTGAGTTAAAATCTAGACTAAGCTCTCTGTGTCACCTTTCTTTCACAATTGCCCTGAAGGAGAAAAAAGCCATCACTCCACAAGATTGGGATTGTGTTTCTCCTCATGAAGGCGTGTGCTGCTTTCACTGAAGGAAATATATTTTATTATTATTAATGAATGTATTATATGATTAATAATATATGATTAATAATTCATTATTAATGAATTAATGTGAAAATATCTGTCTTCCATTTTTAAAGCTCTTTCCCTACTTACAGTGTATTGTAATTTCTTACTTTTAATATATGTAGCACTTTCTGGAACTTATTATACAACCCAAATAGTTAATATGATTTTCTGGTAATACCACAATAATTCCTAAATTTCAGAGATGAAAACTAAGTCTACAATTCTGTTTAGCCAGTATTTTTTTTTTTTGGTGAGGAAGATTCACCCTGAGCTAACATCTGTTGCCACTCTTCCTCTTTTTGCTTGAGGCAGATTCGCCCTGAGCTAACATCTGTGCCAGTCTTCCTCTATTTTGTATGTGGGTCACGACCACAGCATGGCGTGGTGTAGGACCACGGCCGGGGACCGAACCTGGGCCGCTGAGGTGCAGCACACTGAGCCTAACCACTAGGCTGTGGGGCCAGCCCCTGGCCAGTATTTTATTTAAGTCTCATATAACATCAGATTGAGATGCCAAAATTTACATGCCCTCTATGAATGGATATGATCATTTCATTTTCAATTAAGGCAGATTTTGTCCTCATTAATATTGTCCTTGAAACTCTCAGATTCATACAAGATAACACAGCAAATGACAGCTGTTGGGGAACGGTGGTTTGTCCTTGTTTTGACTAGTATTTCCATTTGAATGAGGAACATTCCATTCACCTTCAGCCTCAGAAATGCTCCTTAGAGGGACAGATGGGCAGGGAGAGGCTCCTCTTAGAGTCTGCTTCTCAAAGGCAAATGCAGGCAAACTGTGACTTTATTTTTTAAATCATCATTTTGCAGTCTTAAATCTGTTTTTGTTTGAATGAATGTGTTGAAAAGTGAACATGGGTTTATCCTTTTGTGGCACATCTTTTTAGTTTCTTTTAATTATGCAACTAATCTTATCCAAAAAGAGAGTTCTCAGATCTTGGATGGTCAATCAGAGTTATCTATTTTCTGTTTCATCTGAGTTTGTTATGTGGTTTGTATTAAAATTTGTTTAGGGGCCGGCCCCATGGCCTAGTGGTTAAGTTCGGCGTGCTCTGCTTCAGCAGCCCAGGTTCAGTTCCTGGGCGCGGACCTACACCACTCATCGGTGGCCATGCTGTGGCAGCGACCCACATACAAAATAGAGGACGATTGGCACAGATGTTAGCTCAGGGCAAATCTTCCTCAGCAAAAAAGAAAAAAAAAAAGTTGTTTAGTGACATATTGGCAGTGAAAAAAAAGTTAGAGTCACTTCAAAATGCCAAAAATTAAAGTATGATGTCTTCAGGTAGGTTTTGGAAAGGCTGACATTTTAATAAAATATCCTGTTTGGGCTGTATGAAATGAGATGACATAAGGAAGAACCCAGCGTGAGGTTCCCTGAGCATGTGGAGTCCAGAGTCTTTGTTTTTTGTTTGTTTTTAAATTCAATTAACAGCTGAAATTATCCAGAAGAGAGGTTATCCTTAAAGCTAGCAATTTCTAGATTCTTAAAGATATCACTGAAAACACAGATTTTCAGAATTCTGTTTACAATGGAGTTCATACCTTACACTTCAATTTGATTCCTTCTGATAAGTTATTTTCTACTGTGGAAATATTTTATGCTTCTGTGTAAAATCCAGAATATTACAACTATAACCTTATACTCGATCTCTTTGTCAAGAAAGCAAAATCTGTAAGAATTATTAACTACATTGAAGGGTATTAGATTATCTGGGAGAGGTTATTTTATGTCAGAAATATAAAGTTAATGAAGTGTTAAATTCTTTCAAGATATTTTTACATTCTTTATGCTTTCTAAGCCTACTGCTTAGGAGAGCTTAGAAGCATACCTTTGATAACAAATAAGACATTCATAATAAACAAAAAAGACTATTTCCCTTTTTCTTATCCTGCTGTAAAAAAAAGAAGAGGAGGAGGAGAGAGAGAGAGAGAAAGGAGAGAAGATAAGGCTTTCCAGTCAAGACTGAGAATTAATATTAATGATCACAAGATCTTAAATGCAGGCTTTTGTTTGCCCTAAGAAAGTTTGAGATGGATTCTGAAATATCCCATCAACAAGTATTTATGAAATGGATGACTCTGTTATTTCAGCTTCAGTGTATTTCATGGAAGCTTTAGGATTTTGTTATTGGTTTTAATATTAGAACCAGAAAACTTAAAAAGCTCTATTTATTTAGATTCACTTCCAATTCCGTCCAGTCTCAAAAGATTACTGAAGCTTTGCAGTTCACATGGATTTTGGAAATTTGTCCATTTTCCTTTATTGTCAGGCCAAACAGTAAATGTTTATGTTCCATGTGGTTCTTCTATTAACACTGTGTGGTTCCTTCCTGTGCAAACTGCATTATACAGTACACTCTCTGATATTGTCATTGCTGGCTCTGGTAAGCTCTTAGTTAGGCTACTTATTCCTATCCTGTGCAGGGAAGAAGGAATGGAACAAAAATTCACCAACTATTTGAAGCCAAGGAAGGAGCAGGATCAATAGAGTCTGGGGATAGAAAAAGCCAGGCCCAGCCAGACAGGGACAAGTGTTGACAAAGATCAGATGGATAGACTTGTAGTTAATGGTGCCTTGACCTGAATGAGGAGTGTCACCTGAGGCCACAGGCAAGGTGAGCTCTCTGTATTTGCTCCCTAGCATCCTGTGTATTTCTTTTAGAACATGAATGACGCTTGGCACTTAGATGTTCAATGTCTCCCTTCTACACTAAATCCCATTATCTTGTGTTTTTTTTTTTAATTGAGATATAAATGACATACAACATTTTATTAGTTTCAGGTGTACAACAGTGATTCAATATTTGCATATATTACAAAATGATCACGTCTAGTTAACATCCATCACCATACATAGTAAATTATTTTTTCTTGTGACCATTATCTTGTTAATTTCTGTAATTCCAGTGCCTAGGATATAGTATGTGTTCAATAAACACTTGCCAAATGAATGAATAGGAAAGGGAGGTAAGGTATAAATGTTAATAACATGTCTTTTACAGTTACTATGGGCTAGCTGTTTTTATACGTTTTTCATTTAATCCTCACAACAACTTTATGAAGTCTTGTTCCTGTATTAGAGAAAAAGAAGCTAAAATACAAAGAGGTTTACTCACTCAAGATCTTGCAGCTAGTAAGCTAGTATTTAAACTCAGGTCTCTGACTCTACAGCCCACCTCTATCTGCCATACTGTATTGTCTCTCCTAAGAACCAAACACTCCATTTTTTTCAGTACATGAATATTTAGTGTGTTTTCATATGGTGCAACATTTTTGACAGGTTTTGGTGTGGGACATCATAGCAAAGGAGCTCTGAGATGAAAATTGGGAAATTAATTTGTGTACTCTCTGATTTAACAGAAGATAGAAGACGTATAAACAACAAAGTTGAAACTAAAAATATTTTGGTATTTGAGAATGTCCTTGACATTTTAACATTAATGATCTAGTAAGAGAAACAGACAAGCACATAGGCAAGTGCAATACTCTGTGATAAGCACTGTTAGAGAGTGTGGACCCACCTGGTGAGTGCCTCACCCAGACTAGGCTAAGTCGTATTTGCAGGCGGAGTGGCTTTTATGCTAGGATATTGCTATAGAGCCTGAGCAGCTTCACCATGCGCAGCCATGGAGCAGCAGCCCTGGCTCCCATGTGCACATAGACCCTGGGCCTGTACCAGCAGCCCACTCTGCAACCTCAGGCAAGGCAACCGTGTCCGGTTCAGAGACCAGCGGGACCAGAAATTGGGAATCAGGCTTCTAGGAGCAGCAGGCAACTGAAAGAGCAACCCCAGGGATTGATCAGAGCACAGCAGGACAGGACCGAGCGTGTGGATGTGCTGGTGAGTGAGTGCCGTGCCGTGTGTGTCCATGGCTGCACAAGCTGGTGTGGGTTTATGTAGGAAGCCCCTCTGCACTGCAGTGTAGGAAATCAGCCAGCAGGTCCAGAAGCTCGTGTACGTTAACATACATCTATAGTATGAATGATTCCCCATTATATGTGGCACACCATTCTAAACACCCCTATATGGTGGCCCTGACTCCAGATACAGTGACCTCTTTGCTATTCCTCAAACGTACAAAATGACCTCAGGACCTTTACACGTGCTTTCCTTCTTCCTGGAATGCTCTTCTGCAGATGACTCACTCCCTCATTTCCTTCATGACTCGGCTCATATGGCGCCTTGTTGGAAAGGCCTTCCCTGACCACCCAATATAAAATAGCAGAGCTTGGCCCTGCCCATCATCTACCCTACCCTGCTTTCGTGTTCTCCGTAGTCCATATCACTACCTGACTTTTTTTCTTTATTAACTGTCCCCTTCTGTAAGATTCATTAGGGCAGAGACTTCATTTTGTCCACTGAAGTTTCCCCAGTGTCTAAAAAACTGTCTTAGCACACAGTAGGTACTCAATTATTTCTTGAATGAATAAGCAAATAAATGTTATCTTTGTATCTCTAGCCCCTGACATATAACAGACAGCCCTACTATATGTATATAATACGTGATATGTATTATATTGCTAAATAAACTAGTACAATTTTGACCTGATTCTTTGTTAGAATAATAGACTCTTACAGAGGTTACCTGTTCCACCTCCTTCCCACGGTGGTACTCTCTCCATCTCCTTCCTTCCTGACTCCCAGACTTCATTTGATCACTGTGATTCACAAGTGTTGTACTGTGCCAAAACTGACTGTCCTCAAAACTCCATTGAGCATACCAGAGCCTGCTCCATGAACTGTGTGCTCTCTCCGGGCAGGTTGCTTGCACGTCTCACACAGAGCCCAGCAAGGAGTGGGTGGGTGTGCCAGACCATGTTGTTGAAGGAATGAATAAATCCATACACTCTGAAGAAAGAAAATCAAGGAAAAATTTTCTAATTTTAATTTTCTTACTTGGAAATTGGTGCTAATTCAGATGTAGCGATTATAAAAAGTACACGTTTTTAAATTTGTGTGTGTGTGTGTGGAATTTGGGGGTTTTCCATGTGTCATGTCAAGCACTGCAAGACTCTTGAGTGCCCTGAGGGGACCCAGGCCCTGCAGGGAGCAGAGCCAGTAACTGGTATTGGGGGGAGGACTGACGTTGGGGGGAAGACTGACGTTTGGGGAGGACTGGCATGGGGGGAGGACTGACATTGTAGGGAGGACTGGTGTGGGGAGGGAGGACTGGTGTTGGGGAGGACTGGTGTTGGGAGGACTGACGTGGGGAAGACTGGTGTTGGGGGAGGACTGGCGTTGGGGGAGGACTGACGTAGGGAAGACTGACGTTGTGGGGAAGACTGGCATTGGGGGAGGATTGGCATTGTGGGGCAGACTGGTGGTGGGAGGACTGACGCTGGGAGGGACTGACGTTGGGGAGGACTGGTGTTTGGGGACGACTGGCGTTGGGGGAGGACTGGTGTTGGGGAGAGGACTGGCGTTGGGAGGACTGGCATTTGGGGGAGGACTAGCATTTGGGGGAGGACTGACATCGTGGGGAAGACTGGCATTGGAGGACTGGCGTGGGGGGAGGACTGACGTTGGGGGGAGGACTGACGTTGGGGGGGACTGACGTTGAGGGAGGACTGGTGTTGGGGGAGGATTGGCATGGGGGGAGGACTGGCGTTGGGGGGAGGACTGGCGTTGGGGGGAGGACGTGGGCTGCCTGCACAACCCAGCTCTCAGGCCTGTAGGTGTTCCCACTAGCATTCATTCCCATCAGCAAGGCCTCAGCCTGGAAAACACACATTTCACCATTATTACTCCATTTTTTAAATCCTTCAGTGGCTTTCCATTATCTACTACAGGATAAAGTCCAAATTTAGCCAGCATACAAGGCCTGTCTCAGTCCAGCATCTGCTTATCCAACACCCTCATCATCTGCCATCCCCACTTCCTATCCCAAGGGCTGGCCACCCGGAACCCCTTTTCCTGCTGTGCTCCAGCGTACCCTGCTGTCAGGCCTGCCTTTGTGCCTGCTCCTCCTCCTCCCTCTGTATGAAGTGCCCTCCTCCCCGACCCCTCTGACTCACACTGTCTGCCCCCAAATCAAAATTGCTGTTGCTGATTCGTGGCTGGAACATGAGTGGCTCTTTAATATTCTTGCGTGATGCATCTAAAACTCTGCTTCACCCTTTGTTGTAGCACGTTTCACCTCGAATTGCAGTGTATATGCCTCATTTACAGCTCCTCTCTCTGGTATTTTGAGATCTGGCAATGTTTTACTCATCTTCATATGGTGCCTACTAATAATAAAAAGAATAACAGCTTCCATTCATGTGTGTCTTATTCTTGAGACACCAAGCTAGACGCCTTCCATACCTTCTCTCAGGTCCTCAAAGGAACCTTGCAAGATTGGTATTATATTAATGCTATTTTATAGATAGGAAATAGAGGCTCATAGAAGTGAAGTGGCCCAGTCAGAGCACGAAGCTAGTAAATGTTGGTCACACTTCAAACCCAGGTCTCCAGTAAGCAAAATCCATGTCTGGTCCACCGTGCTACAGTGTCACTGGCTTGATACGTGTTCCTCATAAAGAAAATGCCATACTTACAACCTGAGATCGTGTCTCTTCTTCCTTTTTTCATGTCTCTAAGTGTAACAAGTGTTATCAGTCCTTATTGAGAAAATGTTTATTTGCTATATGCAGATTCTAAGACATACACATTAAGCGATTGGTGATTGATTGACCCTGTAACTTTTTTTTTAATTGATGTTTTAATAGTTTATAACATTGTGAAATTTTTGGTTGTACATTTTTGTTTGTCCATCACCATATACATATCTCCCTTCACCCCTTGTGCCCACCCCCCACCCCCATTGCCCCTGGTAACCACAATACAGTTTTCTCTGTCCGTGTGTTGGTTTATATTCCACATATGAGTGAGATCATACAGTGTTTGTCTTTCTCCTTCTGGCTTATTTCACTTAATGTAATACCCTCCAGGCCCATCCATGTTGTTGCAAATGGGACGATTTTGTCTTTTTTTATGGCTGAGTAGTATTCCATTGTATATATATACCACATCTTCTTGATCCAATCGTCAGTCGAGGGACACTTAGGCTGCTTCCACTTCTTGGCTATGGTGAATAATGCTGCAATGAACATAGGGGTGCATAAGTCTCTTTGGATTGTTGATTTCAGGTTCGTTGGATAGATTCCCAGTAGCGGGATGGCTGGATCATAGGGCATCTCTATTTTTAATTCTTTGAGGAGTCTCCATACGGTTTTCCATAGAGGCTGCACCAGTTTGCACTCCCACCAGCTGTGTATGAGGGCTCCTGTTTCTCCACACCCTCTCCTGCATTTGTTGTGTTTTGACCCTGTAACTTTCAAAAAGCTGAGCAGCAGATTTGGTCAATCACCCCTGACCCACTTAGGATTCAGCTCAAGGAACAATCATTTTTGTGGCATAAATGCAAAATCTCTTTTTTTCCCCAATAGACAAACAGCATATTTAAAGTATCTTAAAGCCCCAGATGTACTTGGCATCTGACTTTAGTAGCTCATCATTAACTGATTGACAGTATTTCATTTTATCCCAAATGTGAAGAAAATACCAGTCCTCATGCGTCATTTCGTGGAAACGTAATGGTAAAAGCCCTGTTACTCCCTTGGGGATCTGAAAGTGGGTTGAACAGCTATTAAAAGTAGCTGGAAGTCTTAGTGTAGTGCCTTATTTTAAGCATAAGAACATTTCTCATACATTAATGGAATCATTTATGATTTCCAGATGTTTTTGGTTTTTTCATTTAATGATAGTGTATTTGCTAAAACAAATTTCCAGTTATTCTCAAAGAAAATCTTTGGTTCAAATCTGTGCTATTTGAGAAATATATTTGTGAATAAACACTTATGTTTATAATTTTATGGGAGAGGGGAGAGTGACAATGGTTGGGTTTGCAAGCTGTCAAAAGAGCAAGGTACAAAAGAAATAATTTCAATGCAGTTTTTTTTTTTTACATAAAATCACTTAGCTAAAATAGCAGCCTTTGGGGAAGGGTTTTCCCATCCACCAGATACCCTAGCCTGGTGTAGGTGCTGCCAATGGGCAAAACCAAGTGTAGCTGAGTATTTAATATTCAGAGTAAATGAATGGTAGGAAAGCAGGTGACAGTTGCATATTTGCAAGATATAAATTATGCATCGCTGTCTTGCCAGCTCTTGGCTTTTTACTTAAAAAAAAAAAAAAGTCATGCTCCCTGTGTAATTTTGGCTCATTTCCAGAGTCCATATTTCTTACTGCTAGCCGAGATGAGACGCCAAACCCCAGCGCTGTTTGAATTTGCGCAACAATGCTTTACTACCCAGTGCTCCTCCATAAATAGTCTGTTCTGCCCACACTCGGGGAGAAAGCAACCACAGGAAATCTGGGAATGTGCAGCTAGCCCCGCTTAATTGATCTAAGCCTGCAGGGCCAGCAGGAGAGCATTCGTGTGCACAGCCTCTGCTTCTGGCCTCGCAGGACTGTTTACCTAAAGGGCAAAGAAGTCTGCGTGCAGAAGACACCATGTTGCTTCTACAGCCTTAGCAACAGCAGTAGCTGGTTTGTTGTTGTTTACATTCTGGAGAGCCATACTCCTTTAAGGAAATACAAACTCCTTTCCTCATTCCTGGCCCCAATCAGTAATCTTCAAGACTGTCAGCTGCCTGCAGTTATCAGGAGGAGCAGCCTGAGGAAATCACCTTGTCTTTCTCACAGAAGAAAAGTTAAAGGAGCGCAGCTGGATGGCTGCTTTTTGCATGCCAGTGGCCAGCTAGTATCCAGGGGGCATCAGGCTATGATGGTGATTTCTGTGCTGGGTGCATCAGCAACTGTGGCTGGGAGGTTTCATCCAGAAGGAGTGGAATTGCTGCAGACATTTTTGGGTTTTGGTGAGCAGTAGATATTTGGGGATATTGTGCTGTTATTGCAGAGCCCCACAATGAAGATTCAGGAGCATCCCAGCCTACCTGACACCAAGCTGCAGAGGACCCAAGATGCCAATGACCAGCAGGAAAGCTTTGTCTCCGAAGTGTCCCCGCTGGACCTGACTGCATTGTGTGATGAGAAGAGCTGGGAAGGTAGGGTCGACTGATGCCTGCAGGATTTAATAATGGGAAAGCAGATATAAATTAGCATACATGAGAGGCATGTAATCGTATGGATGTATGGGTGAGAGAGAGAGCTATGCGTGCAGACGTAACTGCATTTCTAAATGCCCGATAATCCTTTCCCTGCCATAGGAATGTGTCACGTTAAACACTGCCAGGAGTAATTGCAATCGAAGAAAAGAAAATGTGCTTGCCCTGTATTATAGTGTCACCTTGAAGTCCTTCTTTAAATTTTTAACTCGGTAGGAGTGCTGGTATGTGTATGTGTTTTCCCTCTGGTAGTAGCAAGCAGAGTAATGGGAACCTGTATGCATTTAGGATTTCGTCTCGGTATAACTGATCTTCCCCTACTACACGCCAACCATCTACCTCCTTCATTCAGTCTCCTTCCCATTTTTAAGGGAGGATATTTTGGGTTGCTTTGCTTGTATGTTTGTTTTTATGGATAGATTTTTTAAAATCCAGGTTAGCTAACATAAAGGATTTGCTTATCAAAGAGAACACTGAATAAAAGTGCTCCTTATTGAAAGCCTATAATACAGTGTTTTAGACTGGTTTTTCTAGAGATTTTTGGCAAAAATGGTAGAAATGGACTTGTGAGGAAGAAGAGGGAATCCTCATTTTGTCAGAACTGTGTTTCGGAAAGGATGTTGCAGCAGAGTTCCATGAAGCTGCTATTCTTTCGTTATCCGTGGGTCTGCATCCAGCATATATCAGTGTGTATCCAAAATAAATGCCCATCTGCCCCTCTGCAGTATGTGTGTTTGAAGCTACGAAGAGGGAGAGATTATACTCCTGAGTTGAGAACAGCAGCGTGGCCTAACACAATGACTTGGCAGAGAAGCACAACTATGAAAACCCAGCCTTTTTTAAAAGCACCTGGGTTTCCTTGTCTTCTGCCCCTCCCTTTTTTAACCAAAGTATCATTGTGTTAATGATCTTAGATGAAGGACCAAAAGATGATCCAAAAAGGACTACAAGGTGAAAAATAGCTCCAGTATGCTCCTTGAATCCAGGGCTTAGTGAAGCAAAAACAAACTGATTTTTATTCTGGTTCTCCCTAGTTGCAATCTCAGAAACACATTCTAGTTCTTTTCAATAATTGGGCAGTGATCTGAGATTTTGTCAGACCTTCCTAGCTCACGATATGTTCACTGGGGAAAAAAAAAGTGTGGGTTTTTTTTGTTTTGTTTTGCTTTTAATTTGATACATTCCTGGGTGGTGTCTTGTTCTTTTGTTTTGTGTACTTTGAAATAATCAGGTGTTTTTAATTCATACATTAAAAACAACACCCCCCACGAAAAAAAGTCCCATAGTAGCCACTGTCATCCAAATAAAAGAAAAAAGCAGTAGCCAAAACAAATGCTATATTTGGGTTTCAGTAATATGGTCTCCTCATATCATGAACGTAAAGCTCTAGATAAAAACTGGGATCTTTGGTCAGAATACAAATTAGCCACATTATCTTGATGATTTATTCAGCAAAGGGGCAGGTAGAGTCTTCATCCTCGTTTTGAAATGGACTCAGTTGGATTATTTTTATCTTGGTTAACCTTAAGATTATAATCTCTTTCAGCACATTTAAAGAGGCTAACTATAAAGCTGAAAATTTTCTCCAGAGAGGTTGAAGTCTAACTTGTAGTTTCCTTAAAACTATTTCATTAATTAATATAGAGAACTTTCTTCCAGAAAAATCATAATAATATGAAGGAACCAATGTTTTATTTTGTATTGGGAAACTAGATGGAATAAAAAAGCTTATTGGGGGGAAAAATACATTTCAATAGGCTTGGGAATGTGAAATTATCCATGTAACTTATGAAATGACTTGCTTTAACTTTTTTAGCCAATTACTACATTTGTCATTGAACCTGCGTATCTTAAAAATTTACATGGATTCATTTCAAGGCTGTTTTGATCATTTGGTTACTGCTTTCAGTGGCCATTTTTTATTATGTATTTATTTTAAATTTCCAAGTTACATTATAGCAGTAATATAGCTATAAGTATAGTCAAAATAAAGGAATTCTTGTGTAAAGGGTAGTTAACATGAGAGTAATCACTAAAATACCCCCTTTTTTTATATCTTCAGTAAGAAACAAATAAAATGGTGGCTCTCCGTAAGGAGTAAACTTTGCACTAATTTAAACTGTGAATGTGAAACCAAGGCAATAAAATATATAAATGGAAATAATAATTACCAGAGCCATTTGAGCCAATATCCATCACCAGTCTCCAAGCCACCATGTAGCGTAACCCCTTTTTGGTTTGCTTGCTTGTTCTCAGTCCCCACACCATAGTTCACACTCTCACATCCGTGCAGAATCATAAAATATCAGGTGAGATAGTATTTAATGAGCAGCCTGCTGGTTACTAGCCTCTGCGGTGTGTGCTGCCATATGGGAATGATGTTCTCTGGCTTTGGGGCATATTGTAGCAGGGAAGCAAAAAGGGAAATGAAACTGATAAGTAGATTCCATGGCCTACATGGCGTGGAACCCTCTCAAAGTCCATGTAGGATCAAAGTCTAATTGTGCTTGTTGGCAGATAAATGATACATGCTTTATCTTTTTTTCCCCTCTATGTATTAGGGCACATTATTTGATCTATCCACTTGACCCTATTATTATTATTATTAGGGTTTCCACTCTCCAAAATTAAATGAATACACAAATCAAATATACTATTCTTTGTCAGTTAAAGCTCCTCAGAGTTGCATAATTAGAATGTTCCTGCTCAGCCAATTCATGTTGATTTGGGGGTATCTTTTGTGGAAGTGCTGCGGTTTCAACACTCAGCTACCCTATTAGACTTGTCTTGGCGAAATTAAGTTTAAAAGAACATTTTTTAAAAGGCGTAAAATACTTCATATATCTTATTCATCACTTAATGCTGATAGAAAATAACTTGGGAAAGGAAATTCTCTAAAAGAATGAGAGAGAAGCAAGGGATTTTAAAGATCTTCCAATTGAACCCTCCCATTATACAGATAAGAAAGCTGAGGCCGAAAGAGGCAAAGTCATGATTCAAGATAACAAAGTCTTCTGACTTCCACTCGGATGCCTCTTTCTAAGCAGTGCCAGTTAAGTATCCTGGCAGGCAGTGGACCATAATGGTTAAGAGCCTGAGGCATCCTGGGTTCAAATCCTGGCTCTACACTTAACTAGCTTTGTTGATAAGTTAGTAATAGTGTCTCAGTTTGGGCCTCAACTTCCCCTTCTTTAAATAGGTATAACAGTAGATAATAATGAATAATGTATATAATAGTATCTACTTAGTAAGTTTGTTGTAAGGATTAAATGAGCTAATATATGGGAAGTGCTCAGCACAGTGCGGGCACATAGGAGGTGCTATGTGGGTTTTAGGTGATGTTATTACCATCTTCCGTAAATGTTTCCAAGTATAGTTTCAGGAAAAACCAGCCTAAGTTTGCCTTCTTTGAAACCGGAGTCCAATTCTACCTAATGACCATGGATGGCTCTGAACGCATAAGAGAAATCAGTATTTACCAGGTCCTCCACAAATTTACCAAGGACTAATCATGTCACACCATCCTCCTTTCTTTCTTTTTGACTCTGGATTTGGGAAATGGTACTCAGCTGGGCCTTTAGCAGGGACTTATGATAGCCTGTGAGAAGTGTAGAAGGGATAGAAGACAGTGAATTAGTAACTGATTAAGCAACTGCACTTAAATGTGCAGGTGCCTGGATCAAGGTCAACACAAATGGGGTGTTCTCATTAGTAAAGTCCTCAGCCCTCCCCTGTTCCACACATTTAGTAATGACTTCAGTGGAGCTATTGAGGGTCTGCTTATTAAATTGGCAAATAGGGGCAAAGCAGGTTATGAAATTTAAGGATTAAATTTGGATTGATAAAGCTGACTACTAAGGTTCCTTCTAACTCTGATAGTTTGCAAGACAACTTGAACAATTTAATAGGACTACCATTGTGCTAAGGTTAAAATTTGGAACAGCAATGAAAATTTTTTGAAAATATTCCCCCAGTAAAGACCCTCCCCAATGAGGCTTCCATCTTTTCATGTCTGGGATGTGCAAGTATCTCCTGGCACTACTGAGTAGCCTCCTTGGAAGACAGTATGACATCATGCCAGGTAGTAATGACTCTAAATAACATATAATTGGAAATGAGATGTGGAAAACATCAGCTTCCTTAATTCTGTACAGATTTCTTAGAAATAAATCATCTCAGTAGCCAATTTTCTTTTGTATAGTAAATGGATCCAGCCCGACAAGCAGAGAGCAGTTATGTCCCAGTGACCACATTAGCATTAGTCAGAGCTATGTCCCCTCTTGTGCAGTGAATTTCCTTTATTTCATGTGTGCTGTAGTATGTGAACTGGAACGCCCCCAGGACCTATTCTTTTTATTACTCAGGTAGCAAGCATACAGCTTTTCTCTCTCTTTCTGACCTGCTGTGATGTCAGCTGACCTGGGTGGATTAATTTTTAATAGAGACATGTCATACTTATGTATGACAAACTGGTCCAGAATCCAGTTTGAAGCCTCAAATCTTTTCTGTTTTCTCTTTGAATAATTTTCTTGCAATATCCTTGTCTGTTTCATTGCTCTCAAATTACTGGTTAAAATATAAAATATTTCCCAAACCAGCAATTGGGAATGTCACCCTCAAAATTGGGAAGGAATACACCCTCAAAACTGGCTCTCTGGGCAGGTAATGCTGTTGGAAGTACTCTCATGTACCGCACTGGTCTTTTTTGGTTCTTTCTTGTTTTTCTGTTTGAGTGCCAACTATCAAAACAGGAGATAGCCTTGTATTTTTACATTAGTTCAAACTAAAATAGAGGAATAGTTGGTTTCATTGATTCTTTAGTTATATTGAACTATGTGTTACATGTAATTTTACACCTCTTTTGAATAGGAGTCTTAAACGATAAGACTTTAGGATAAAAGGAAAGAAATCATACAAGCATTTTCATGTTGCATAGGTGAGAAACTTCACTTCTGTTCTACGTGCAGACTAATGATGAAACATCCATTTTTGTTTTGTTAAGGTTGAAATTCATAATGATTTTACATTTCTCATTTTTAAATAAGTGAATTCATTCATGCTAACTATAAGAGAAAATGTCACCCATAAGGTAGAATTTCTTAAGCTGTATATTTCATATATACTACTGGTGACACTAGGAAAATGACATATTTGGTCTTCTCATCAGTGAAGTGATTGGTCAAGAATGGAGCCACAAAATACAGCTGTGTTAACAAAACAAAATCTGAAGGATGGCCCCATGTTAGCCACAAAGCATCAACCACCCGTAATTCAGTTCCATGATTAGTTTTTTATAGTTAATTCGGGATTACAGTATATCTTCTACTGGAGACATGTTTGGTTAACAGTCACAGACATACACTCTTTCTGCAAAATTTTTTGTAAACAGAGACCACATAGTTGAAAACTTAAAGGTTAGTAGTAACATTTTTAAAGAGAGATTCTGCTAGATTCAGACAAATTAAAGGGCTTCAGGATCTAATGTAACACCTTTTCAAACTAAGTTTTGATGAGCAGAAATGTCAAACCAGCCAGCACACCCATATGCCAATATCAACATCAGACTGTTTTGCCATGTCCTCTGTCCCCGAAAACACCTTGCCCTCCCCATCCCCGTTGTGTTGCTCCTTGTCAGTCTGCAGTGAGTTATTGCCTGCTGCATTACTGTTCAAGCCATCTTAACCATTTGCTTGTTCTGGCTCCACTGATTTTAGTCCTTACAGAAAATTACTGCTGTCTTATGACATATCATGAAATGGAAGATGCAATCTGGGCAGTTTAAGAGTTTCATTTTCTGCAACTTAACACTACATTTTTATTATTTTTCTAGGGATTACTTTCCACTCACCCTCTCTTCCCTCACCTCTCAATCCATTTTTTACTCTTTTCTGTTGGCAGTTCTGAGCTGCTCAGATCTGAGCCCTGCCACTTAGGAGGAGCTAGCTGATAGCGTTAGCACGAATGATGAAACAACTCCTGTTCTTCTCCAGCTTTAGCCAAGTGTATCTGCCAGCAGATTCTCTGCCGCTTTTTGAAACTCAATAGGCAAGAATCTGTCTTTAACACGGCTTTCATTTTTCAAAATATTTATATCATCACCTGGGCTCCCAGATAACTTGGTTCTCATTAAATTTTGAGAACCTACGTACCTCATTCCACATGAGGTTAATTTTTTTTTTTTTAATTAATGTTCTTATCTCTCCTACTGTACTGCGGGGTCTTCCAAAATTTCCGACAGTCATCTTTGATGTTGAAGCACCTGACACGTTCTAAATTACAGCACTGTCCCGGAGGTCAGGAGAATTGGTTGCTAGTCCCAACTCTTATGATTGATTAGGTATTTGCTCTTAACTTCTTTGAATTTCAGTTTCCTTGTCTGCAATCTGTTGGGTTGAATCAGTGGTTCTTAAACCTGACTGCGTTTAGGATCACTCGATCACTTTTAAAAGTGTGTGTGTGTGTGTGTGTGTGTGTGTGTGTGTGCACTGCATATCTGGGCCCTCACATAAAAATTCTGTTTAATTGGGTGGTGGAAGGACCTGTACATTAGGAGTTATTTATATCTCCCTGTGTGACCCTAATGTGCAGCCAGGGTTGAAAAATCATTAGATTAGATGATGTGTGACACTTCAACCAATTCTAATGTTCTATGATTATAATATGATCTTTTTAAATAAAATACTAAGAACTTGTTTAGGATAATTTTGTAGATTTTATAAATACCTTGATAGCTGAAGGAGCAATTCTTTCATGAATCAAACTGTTGGAATCCCAGAATTTAAGATCTTAGCCAGATTCCAGCCTTGTATAAATCACAGTAATCCACACATGTATTTAGAGTATAACTTTTTTTTTAAAGTAGAGAGTATTACAAATGAAATACCCTACATCATCTCAGATCTATCTTTAAAATATGTTAGATAGGATTTTTTTTAATGAGAAGAGGAATATATTGAGGTGGGTCTTGCAGTAAATAGAAAGAAATATCACCCTGTTCCCTCCCAAAATGACAAATCAGGATTTTGTGCTAAGTATGTTATTTTCTTAAAGGTTGTCTAAAATAATTTATACAGATTTGTCCTTTGTAAGGTGTTCTTTTTTTCTTTTTTTGATGAATTTCTGTATACATCTTACTTTGACTGTAGTCTTGAGTAACTTCTGAAGTTTCAAGTGCAAAGCATGCATCTTAAACATGCTAATCCCACCACACTAAGCAGAAGCACACAAAACACCTTACTGAATGACCTCAACGGAAGGTGCCGACTCCTAAAGAAATGGGCTCTTGGGGTCGGCCCGGTTGCGCAAGTGGTTGGGTGGGTGTGCTCTGCTGCAGTGGGCTGGGGTTCGCCAGTTTGGATCCCAGGCGCGCACCGACGCACTGCTTGGCAGGCCATGCTGTGGCAGCGTCCCATATAAAGTGGAGGAAGATGGGCACGGATGTTAGCCCAGGGCCAGTCTTCCTCAGCAAAAAAAAAGGGGGGAAGGATTGGTGGATGTTAGCACAGGGCTGATCTCCTCACCAAAAAAAAAAAAAGGGCTCCCACAGGTTAATGTGATTCCTTAGCTTCATTCCTTAGTTGTTTACGTGAAGGATGGATAGCCATGATGCCGGATGTCCCCCTCCCTGACACACTGGCATTTCTTTTCCATCATGCCCTCACATGGAAAGCTCTCGTCAGTGATCTGCGTGGGAAGTTGGAAGCATACACTCTCGGCTCTCCTCCTTCAAGGCTGTTCCTCAGGGCAGCCCTAGCAAGTTCTCTTTCGAAAGCAAGTGAGGATGGAGATAGAAGGTAGATGATGGCTGTCAGATATATTTAGTGATTCTGGTCAGGGCATAGAGTTCCTAGTCTGAACCTTTAATCTAAAATGAGAAACCATTCAATGCCTCCTAAATTCGGTGCTTCCTAATGCATTCAGAAAACTTGAGAAATAATTGTGCTTTAAAGAATAGTTTTGACCTCTCACCCTCATTATTTTCCAGAGCCCATCCCTACTTTCTCCTCGTGGCAGCAGGAGAACGTGGACTCGGACGAAGCACACCTCTCCCCACAGGCTGGGCGCCTGATTCGTCAGCTTCTGGACGGAGACAGCGACCCAATGCTCTCTCCTCGGTTCTACGCTTACGGGCAGAGTAGGCAATACCTGGATGACACGGAAGTGCCGCCTTCTCCGCCAGATTCCCATTCTTTCATGAGGTATGTTTCTTTGTGTTGCTGATAAGCAAATGCATCATCACTATAATGTTAGAAAGGTTAGGAGTGTTGCTGATGGCTAGTAATTGTCTAAATTAAGTTATAAGTCTGTGGTGGAACATATTTAAAAGTCTCCGTCCTAGTACACAGGCCCTGTTGTAAGTTTTCAGTTGAACTGTGGCCCAACTACAGTATCACCTATTGAATATTCATTAGCATCTCCCTTCCAAAGCTCTG